>NC_051862.1:160324367-161004867 GCF_015732765.1 Culex quinquefasciatus
GGGGTCGAGGATTTTAATTTAACTGCAGCTGATTAAGAGCGAGGGGATCACACTCTAAATTGATGGGGTGATCAACTCTCAAATCACGTTGGATCAACTCCAATTTAAAAAAAAAAATCCAGCTGACAAAATATTACGCAACACTTTCTCACACAGCGTCCCGGTTTTGTTCATGATGAGCAGTTCTCTACGGAATCGGTATTTTTACTTTAATTTTAATTTTTGTATTTTTTAATCCGGCTGAAATTTTTTTGGTGCCTTCGGTATGCCCAAAAAAGTCATTTTGCATCATTGGTTTGTCCATATAATTTTCCATACAAATTTGGCAGCTGTCCATACAAAAATGATATGTAAAAATTCAAAAATCGGTATCTTTTGAAGGAATTTTTTGATCGATTTGGTGTCTTCGGCAAAGTTGTAGGTATGGATATGGACTACACTGAAAAAAAAATGATGCACGGTAAAAAAAATTGGTGATTTTTTATTTAACTTTTGTCACTAAAACTTGATTTGCAAAAAAACACTATTTTTATTTTTATTTTTTTGACATAAGTTGACAAAAACCAAAAATTCAATATTACGCCCTTTTGATATGTTATTCTTGATTTAAAATTTTTGAAAATATTTTTTTCGAAAAGATCAGAAAATTTCACGAATGTTTTATATTTAAACATTGTAAATCGGACCATTAGTTGCTGAGATATCGACATTAGAAACTGGTGGGTTGTTTGGGTGAGACTTAGAAAACATCAATTTTCTTGTTTTTAAACCTTTGCATGGCAATATCTCAGCAACTAAGGGTCGTTTCAACAAAGTCCGAAAAAGAAAAATATAGAGAATTTTCTCAGCTTTTCAAAAATATTTTTTCAAAGGTGGGCAAACATGGGCACTATTTTTAAAAAAATCAATAACTGCGACTATTTTGAAAAAAAGTTACATAAAAATGGCTATAACTTGAAAACGGTGCCTTTTATAAAAATTTCACTAAGGTATTTTTTGATTGCAAATTCAATTTTACATCAAAAAATTAAATTGAAAAATTTTTGCGACCAATATTTCGATTTAAAAAAAATGAATTGATTAAAAAAACATAACTCGGTCAAAGATTTTTTGCCCATTCTGGAAATTTCTGGAAAATTTGCATTTGATGTCTTCTAAAACATTTCAAAAAATAAAAAAAAAAGTTTTTTTTTTGAAAACTATTTTTTTTCAGTGTAGTCCATATCCATACCTACAACTTTGCCGAAGACACCAAATCAATCAAAAAAAATCCTTCAAATGATACAGATTTTTGAATTTTCACATATCATTTTTGTATGGACAGCTGCTAAATTTGTATGGAAAATTATATGGACAAACTAATTATGCAAAATGGCTTCTTTAGGCATACCGAAGGCACCAAAAAAGTTTCAGCCGGATTAAAAAAATACAGAAAAAATCGAATGACCGAAATCTCAGAGAATTGCTCTGATGTCATCAGCTCCCTTGCACCGATTCGTTGAAAATCGAGGGTCCTCAAAAATCATCTGGTTCGGTTGTTGCTGCCACCACTTGCTAGACACATGTGCGGATATGTGACATTTTTCGTACGAAGATGTATTGTTGAACCAAATGGAAATTGTTTCACGAATTAGGACTGCAGAACGGTTTGTGACGAGGGAGTGCTAACCCTCGAAGGCACAATTTTGGCAATTCTTGTGTTCATTTCTTTTCATATAATTTTGCAATTTCTAGACATTCACTGATTTTCTTTCAGATTTTTTTTTTTATAAAAGATTTTTTATGAAAACTAAACTAATGTTTCAATTTCTTTCATAGTTTGTCAAGGGTTGAATTCCTGGTCCTGTCATGACGACAACGACCATTCGACCATGACCATCGCTCACTGGTACAATTCCGTCAAAAAGCGATTTATGCATCATTCCCACGATGGGGGAAAGAATTTTTATTTTTATTTTTTCCAGTACGAATGATATTTCTACCAGCGATGGGTTCAATTCGGGAAAGATGATACTACAAACGAATTTAAGTTTGTATTACCAAGAAGATAAATTAATGAAGCATCTTTCTGTTTATAGCATTACATTTAAATTATTTGAAAATGAGTTTTTCTATCTGTTACCTTATGGACCGGTTCACCAAAAGTCACTATTTTTAATTTTCAATGTAATTTTTTGAATTAAAAAAAAGTTTTGCTGAATGCAGTGTTGCGTTCCTCACGCGCTCAGGCACTCGTGAGCGCTCACTTTTCGCTCATTCGTGAGGAGGAGCGCTGCGCGAGCTAGCTCACGTTTGCCCGCGCTCACGTTTGCTCCGATTTTTTCAGCTCGCGTTTGCTCCACGCTCGCGCTCGCGCTCATATTTCGCTCACGGAGCGCTCATTTTGGACGTGTCGCTAATCATTTAACGTTTTTGAGAAAGTTTTTTTTTTCAATTCTAGATGGATTTTTTTGCGTAAGGTGCAGTAGGGCTGTGGAAATATGGTGGTGGTTAATTTATTTCAGGCAGCTTTAACAATATTTGTCATTCGCTGCCTGTGGAAATATGACTTTGTGAACAAATTTTGTGATATATGAATTGGAATAGCTTATTTTCATCAATCATGTTTTTAAATAAAAGGTTGGATTCGCAAGGGTCAAATAGTTTTTTAGACATACAGTCGAATGTAAAAATATTTTACAATTTAAAGGCCTTATTGTAGCAGAGAGGGGCGGAGGGGTATAGACGCCTAAATAAAAGGGCCTGTAAACCTCAGAGTAGGAGTAGGAATCTCGTAATCGAGAACGCCAAGGCAATGCTGTAGAGCGAATAATTTGTTTTTTTTTTTTGAAACTTACAAAACAATGAATTGATTCAAGAGGATTTATGATTTGGTAAGTTCGAATCAAGGTTAAATGCTTGGTTGATTAAAATATTACATTAAACTGTTTTTATGTACCTAATCAGTGTTTTGACTACATTTCCAGAGTGCGGGTCAGAATGAGCTACCATTAAAAAAAAGTTATTCCGTTTATTAAATCTTTCAGTGATTCAGTGTTTAGAAACGGCTAATCATTTCTATAAGGTTAGTCTTTATTTGGCAAACATTTTAGAAAAAAGGGTTACATTTTTGAAACAGTTCTATTTTTAAATATATGCCTCAAAATTCCTAAGGGTTGAAATAACCACGAAAAGGTTGGCTCTTCTTCCAACAAGTGGATTTTATTCAACAATTTCGCAATCAAACCTCTGAAAACATTCAATTACAAGTTATATATGATTTTTTGAACATGGATGATTGTAACTGTTTAAAAAATTATTTAAAAATAAATAAAATATACATAAATTGTAAATATTTTTGAACATAACAACAATGGTCCAATATGGATTTGATTTGTGAACAAACAGTCCATCTAATCACGTCAATGAATGTTTACATTATGAATTTAGTTTTTGTTCCTTGTTCGAAAAATGTCTAGCTTTTAAATAGAACGTAAATTTCGGTTCGCTGATCAAATCCATTTCATTGCCTACTTTTGTTTGTTCGACCACTTTCTTGTTTGTTTTTGCTGTCTGTGCTGAGATAGTTCTAGAAACTTCGTTTCAAACAGGCAAATCCTTCAACAGGAAAAAACAACTACCTACTTTGGCTCACCAGCTCACGTGAGCGCAAAACGCTCCGGTGAGCGTGAGCGAGCACGAGCTACCTGATAAAAACTCACGCTCCAGCTGGAGCGAGCAAGCCTTCCGTGAGCGCTCGCTCATTCGCAACCCTGGCTGAATGAAAGATTTTTTAGATTTTTTTTTAATTAAAGATTTTTTATATGATTTAATAATTGCAATGTGCTTTAAATGCGTTTTCTTACTTCAAAAGCCAAAAATATTGAATAAATAAGGTCTGCAAGCCAATGAACGGGAGGGGAGTTTTTTCATAAATCTGCTCCTTTTGTTTCCCCGTCACGCAAGTAAATGGCTGGCAAAAAACTCAAAAGATTCGTTTTTCAATTTAATGCTTGATTTTTTTTTATTTTGCAATAGTTTCATTTCTTACTTTGAAAACTGAACAAATAGCTGAAAAATTAGAGCTAATTAAGTGGCACTGAGAAATAATAATTGACAAAATTTAAATTTTAATGGGGCATATCTCAGCAACCAATTGGCAGATTATTAAAGTCGAAATATTTAATATTTAACTGCAGGAAATTTTGTTAGCTCTTCAAAAATATGTTTCTTTTATTAAATTGGAAATAAATTAACTCATATATAAGTCCAAAACCCAAAAATTCATTTAAACTAAAACCGATGCAATCTGTAAAAAAAAATGAAGAAAAGTTTTTGTTTCAGAATCATTTTTTTTAAGTCATAACTCTGGTGCCAGATTTTATAACATCCTGAACTCTAGCGAAAAAATTTATAAAATATGTGCAACTCCCGAAAAATAGGGAATTCAACACAAATGTGAAACAAAAAAAAGAATTTAGTTTTTTTCTTCTGAACAGTCTTAATAATAATTTACAACTTTGTCGAAGAAATTCGCAAGAATTTTTTTTCTAAAGATACAGATTTGATATATTTACACGCCCATTTTTTTATTGTCTGCCCTCAAATTTCTATAGACTATGCAAAATGGCATTCTTTTAAAAATGATAAATCATGCAAAAAGTTTCATTTGAATGAAAAAAATAAATACAACGAAAGGTCGATTTGCGAAGAGAATTACTCACAAGTTTTTTTTTTCGAAACAAAATATTTTTAAGTTTAGTGAGATTTTGAATTCTCCGTTTTTCTTTTTAAAAAAATTGGGACAATGTGAAAATGGAACAGTATTAAAAAGTATTGTGATTATTGAATAATAATCAAGATATTTCTTTTTAAAAAATATATAAAAGTACAGATAGATTGTACGCAAGGGCCCTGATTTTCGGTTCAATGAACAGAAACCACTCACTCATTGCCTATCCATTCGTCGCCTATTCCAACCCGCTAGCATTCATGAGCGAATGATACTCGCAAGCAGCCAGCGAGTGGCCCGAACTGTTCACTCAGCGAACAAATACATCGTGAAAATATTTGCCTACTCCGTCGCTCGACGACACTCACACACTACCATGCACCATGGGGTATTTCCATATAAGCGAGCGGCCAAAAATATTTTTTTGCTTTTTTGTGACTTTTTTGTGTTGTTTGTATTTAGTATAATGAAAACAAATGAATTTTGATATTTTTCCAAAAAAAGTTTAATTTTCGATTTTTTCATATATTTGAGGCCACATGCATTAAAGTGGTGAATTTTAATATTCTTGCTCTGTCTATTTGATGCACGGAATGGCGGTTTATGCTATGTTAAAGTTTCTGATTTACGTTCAATCTCCCTCCCCTTCTTCTTGAGTTAAAATCCACCTCTCTTTGAATGAATTTCTAATTTTAATAAACGTACCTAAGTACCAACAAAGTCATGAATATCAAATCAATTTCAAAACATGCATAGTAGGTACATTATTTCTTCCTCTGCAGGTAAAATAATATGCTTTTAACCAAGCGTATACGGGTCATTCCATCTCAACTGTGCACGAAAAAGTGCAAATTTGAAAATTACCCTCTCCGATCCTGCTCAAATTTGGCAGGGCTGTTGATACTATCAAAACATGCAAGAATCCCGAATTTCATCCAAATCGGACCACCCCCTCCATTTTTGTACCTCCCCAAAAAATCAACTTTTTAGCGATTTTTGACCAAACCTCCTAGTTTCAAACGACGATAACTCAGGAACCACAAATCTTAGAGGGTCGGTCTTGGACTCAATTTTGAAGGAAATTGGACGTAGAATCCATTTCCGTGATCAAAATGTCGATTAATTTATTTTTTCTACCTGTATTGCGCAATTGAAAACTTTAAATGGCCGTATCTCAAAACACCCCAACTTATTTTTTTAATTTGACCTCACCATCGTGTTCCCCGGCCAATTTTACATAAGAATCACTTATCGACAGAAATGAATATGTTTCGTTCCAGAGATATCGAATTTTAAAGTTCTGTGTTTTCGAGATTACCTACATCAGCTTCATTCGCCGCATCTGCTAGAAGCACACAGGCGGGCCGATCAATAACTGCTACCTGGTGTTCTGGGAGATGAATAATTTAATTTAAATTTTAAAAAAATTACGCAAATATTTATTCAAATGGCTGATACCTACCTTGATCAATCTATTTTTGTGAAAGGAATATTTATTGGGTTATTTTGAATGCACCGTTTTTTTACGTGTTGCTAACCGTTTCAGAGTACCTCCGAGGCCATGACTAGGGCCTTTATAATGGGCGGTAGCAAAATAGTGCCATTCAGCAAAAACCCAAAAACCTGCTTTATTATTATCATTATTATAGTTTACTATTGACACTTTACCATAATTTGGCAAATCTGATTTATGGTTTAAGAGATTGATCATATTAAATCAATTTTCATATTGTTAGCCAGCTCCATTTGATTGAAAGATGATTTTGGTCAAGGTACATTTAATTTAAAAAAATCTTCATACGTGAGGACAGCAGCCGTGATAGAAGAAAAAACACTGTTGTTCGGACGGTGTCGAAATCATCGCAACTAAATTTGGGGAATTAGCCGCTTTGAAGCAGATCAAACTTTGTGATTTGCTTACATTTTTCAATTTTATATTTTCCAGAAATCCTTTTCCTACTCCTTGTGATCGTCCTTCACTAGAGTACAACGTATCAACAAATTTTATTCATTTTAATTCATATTTTTTATTCAATAATGTATCGGGCACTTATTGTTCAGTGTTACTAACAAGATTAATTGCATTTTCCTGCTCGCTTCGTCGGAATCCAATTCTGCCCTTTACTGTGTGTCGTTATTGCTCTGTCCTGTGGGTTAGCACAGAAATTCATTTCATTAATTTTTTTGAGCAGATATTTCGCGATTATTCGCGATTAAACTTCAGTTTCCTACACTGCCCATGTTCGCATAAATGTCCCATATGCAAAAACAGCAAGCTGAGAAAAACGCATTTGAAGTTTGTCCCATACATAAGGCTACGTGTTATGTTTTCGCTTAAAAACTGGATTTCCTCCTGATTTCTAGAACAAAGTACTGGATGTTATAGGCTCTTTTGAAAGAGCACACAATTTTGAACCAAACTGCATCAATAACTCGAAATCGATGAAAATGCATATGGGACATTTATGCAATCAGGGGCAGTACAGTGTTATACAGTTAATTTTTGCCCAATTTGGTAAAGATTATTTATGATGAAATATTATTTCAATAAATGACCAGGTAGCAGTTATTGATCGGCCCGCCTGTGTGCTTCTAGCAGATGCGGCGAATAAAGCTGATGTAGGTAATCTCGAAAACACAAAACTTTAAAATTCGATATCTCTGGAACGAAACATATTCATTTCTGTCGATAAGTGATTCTTATGTAAAATTGGCCGGGGAACACGATGGTGAGGTCAAATTAAAAAAAATAAGTTGGGGTGTTTTGAGATACGGCCGTTTAAAGTTTTCAATTGCGCAATACAGGTAGAAAAAATAAATTAATCAATATTTTGATCACGGAAATGGATTCTACAATTTCCTTCAAAATTGAGTCTAAGACCGACCCTCTAAGATTTGTGGTTCCTGAGTTATCGTCGTTTGAAACTAGGAGGTTTGGTCAAAAATCGCCAAAAAGTCGATTTTTTGGGGAGGTACAAAAATGGAGGGGGTGGTCCGATTTGGATGAAATTCGGGATTCTTGCATGTTTCGATAGTATCAACAGCCCTGCCAAATTTGAGCAAGATCGGAGAGGGTAATTTTCAAATGCTGTTCCGCTTCAGATGGAATGACCCATACGCGAAATCATTAATTTTCCTGCATGAATCAAAATATTCAAAATGGCATAACTCAAAAAGTGCACATAAGTGCACTTTGAAATTTAGAGACAAGTTAGGACATGGTTCAAATTTTAGGCTGCAAAATTTTCAGATCGCACAAATGCACACAAAAAAAGTACTCCATTAACAAAGTTGAAAAAAACTAAATTTTGAATAATAATCTTTTTTGATTTTGATTATTTTTTTTTAGCGTGTAAAAGTGTGTTTTGAAAAATGTTATTGAAAAGTTGAATCAATTACCTTTCTGAATATATATAATGATGCAGGAAAAAATACATAAACAGCTACACAGTACAACTATGAAAAATAATCATTTTTTTGTCAAAAAACATGTTTTTTCTTACCATTTTCGCCTTTGAAGGTCTGCAATTCAGTGAATTTTGATCCTACAACTTTCAAACTCCGGATTTTTCTTAGTTAGAATGTTTATTTTCGAAAAAAAATACCAAAAAAATAATTAGAGTATGTCGGTTTTTCGATTTATGGCCGCCTGAAACCCCATAGTGCCATGCTCAGCGAAGAGCCATTCTCACAAAATGCCAGAGCGGCAGTCTTTTTGTCTTCACGCCCTCAGTTTGCCATCAATTTGATTTTTTCTTGGTGGAAAAGCCGTTCGGAGACTGAGCCGATCAGAGAGAGAAGGAGAGTAGAATAGAGAGTGTTCGGGAGCGAATGTTGTGAAAGTGACAAACGGTAGGAATTCATCATGGCAGTATCGCGTCGCCTGCTATTTGTGCTCGCGAATGGAGTGGTTGATTTTGAGCAATCAGGACCCTTGATTGTACGCAATAGTTGGGCATACTTTTTAAATCAAAACATTTTCCTTTTTTGCAAAAAAAAAATATTTAAAAAACATCCAAACGTTGATACAAAAACTTGCACAACTTTTTTCCTGAAAACAAACCATTAAAGTTTTAGAAATAAAAAAAACATTTTTGTAGAATGTTACTATGGCTAAGACTTTGCTTAATATTATATTGAAATCTAAGCAAATATAATAACACTTAAAATAGTTTACCTTACTTTACAGCTCTTGAAATTTAATTTGTTAAAATTTGAGGACGTACCTAAAACGAGAGAAAAATAAACCTAATTAGTTTGATTTTGTTAAACAATCTAAGTGACTGTATTATGCGAAGTCCTCGTAAAAAACAATTTGGATAATCGAAACACGAAACAACATTTTTGTTCGTTGTCTTGTTTTGGATCTACAAGCTCAAATATGAGCTCAATATGCACTGAAGTGATTTGACAATTTTAATCCCAAGATGGCGACCAAAATGACAGAGACGAAATATAATATAACAAGCAATCTACCACTGTAATTTGACTCAAATCGGGTACAGAACTCGAATTTGAAAGTAAGAAAAAATACAATAACTGTTTATGACTATGACTCGATTATCCGACATTCCTAAAACAAACCATCGGATAATTTCGATGTTCGTGGTACTTTTTTATTAGCCAGGACTGGTTTTAAATACATGGTTGAGAGACACATCGCCAAACCTACAGAGGGAATATAACAGATCGGCATCAGCTGATTGTTGCTAATTATTTTGTGATTCCAGCTAAATTTTTTTTGTCAGCCTGAATAATCAGAGGGCAAAAAAATATTTTTTCGTAATACTTCAAAATTTTAATGAAAATCAAGCATTTCCTGTGTTTTATGATCATATTTAGCATATTTGAACTCCTTTGAAGACATTTTAAATTTTCATGAAATACCAATGTACAATCCTACAAAAAGCATTTTTCCTTCGCAAAAAAAATCGTCAATACATCGATATTTTGAAAAATAATGATTGGAAAGCAACTGGACGGGTGTAAAATGCATTTTGAAACACTTTTTCCATCGAAATGTTGAAACCTAGGCTTGTTATTTAAATTTTTCTATTTTTATTACCCCCCCCCCCCCTCGACTTTTGTTAGAGCCGAGAGACATAAACTTCAAAAAATATTTGCAACGGCCTAAATAAAAATGCAAAATCAATTGGCGGATTTGCAATGGATCACCTTTCTATGTAAGATGTTATAAGTTGTGATTGTTGTTGATTGGTCCAAAAAAGTGGTCCAAAATGTTAATGTGCATCAGGTGCAGCTTTTCTAAATCGAAACGACTGCCATCAATTCAACACAATGTGCTTAAAACGTCTTGTTCTGGTGTAAACACAGCAGAATCAACTCGTTCTCATGCATACGCCCGATGCTGTCTCAAATTTATATAAATGTTTACTAAAGCATTTCTTTCCTGCTCCAACATCATCCCGCAGATGGAATCATCTCTGGTTTTCAGCGGGTCGACTGGATGATCGTCGATATGCGATATACCTCCGAGTGCTGGACTCGCTGGCGCGTTATTAAATTTAGAACACGAAAGTGTAAACATCACGCTAAAACGGCCCCTTAAACGGTTATAAATTTAGATGGGATCAACGCGTTGCACACATCCACTCTCCGTCGAAGTGGATTCTGGCCTGAACTTGAAGCTCTCTGCTTCCCCGAGAAATCATTCCAAAAGTAAATAATCACTCAACTGCATCATCGTTCGCTCGTTTCCCCCCTTTTTCCCCCGAAGAGATTTTCAACCTTTTCCAAGACAACTTGTCAGGCCTGCCGGGGGAAAATCTGCCAGCTGTCATGAACAAAGAGCTGCCTGGTCTGCATGCAAACGACGAACGAACAAGCCATGCTCGGAAGCGCCGTGTTCAAGCGTGGGTTCACCTTAGGGAAAAAAAATAATAAAAACCGCGTGGGCGCATGCGATCTCCAGCTCGGAAAGATTCAATCACGATGTTGCAAAAAAAAAACAGAACTTGAAAACTTTGCTTGTAATTGGTGAGCACACACACACCCATTACGAACTGAGAGGTGACCTGATGCAGCCGGTCAGGGAGTTCCATGTTAGGTATCGTGCCACTTTCATCGGCAAGCTCTGCAACGGTTTTCTGGCGAAGGGTCGGAGAAGGTTTTGGAGCGTTTTTCTCGTGGAACGGACACCACCAGCACCACCGATGCTAATAAAGATCTGGACGACCTGGGACGCGAGATGATGATGATGACGACGAAGGCGCGATAATCCCCGAACGTTCGTTCAGAGAAAGAAGTGCTTCGTAGAGTTTTATGGATGTCTGGAACGGCTTCCGTTAGGGCAAGGTGAATACCTAATTAAAATTCAATGCTTGATTAAAAGTTCAAAAGTTATTTTTTTTTGTATAATAGGGGAACTATACCCTTTCTCATCCTATTTCTATTATCGGCCTATCAGCACTTTGATCATGAATTACAGCTTTCATAAAGTGTTTTTGAGTGTTCCAAAGTTACAAATAGCTCAAATTAAAGTGAGCAAGCAATTCTCCATTGTTGATACATCTGAAAATGTTGATTTAATAGCGGAAAACGGCAAAAGTGATGAGAATTGGTCGAATGGCTTAGAGTGATTAAAATGGGTATATTTCCCCTATTAAGCTAAGAGATTTTTTTGCGTTATCCCATCTTTATGGCAAATCAAATACACAATTTAAATCCATACTCTAGTCGTCACCCTGTTCTCCACTTTCCCGCGGCGTTGATCTCCCCCACGAGATAGTCCAGTACAGAACACCACCATTCGAGAGTGAAAAGAGATTATATTGCTGCTGGAAGTACCCTTCGGTACCGCTAGCGCATACAAGAAACATCTGGACATTTCACCCGAGGCCTGCGAACGTAAGCTCCAATCTCCAATCTCCATACTGAGCCAAGATTCAGCTAAACAATTACCAACATAATTGGCGAAGCGAGCTTCGAAACCCATTCGGCTAATTAAAACGACAGAGCTGGTAAAGCGCGCAAAAACGGCTCCGAAAAAAACACGCCCGAAATCCAAAATCCAGGGCCAAGCCTCCAAAAGTGGGTCATCACGTGAGTCGATGACCTCTGTGGGCAGCAAGTCCATATACGTCCGTTGAGACGGTGACACCAGTTTGGACCCGTTGTGCGTGCAAAAACTGGTTCAACTGTCAAGTCACCGCCGCGCGCTGTTGAGTAGGTGTAGCCCGTTGTTTCCAGGTCATCGAGGTTCTGTTGACGATCGCGAACCGCGAACTGTACGGCAGATGATCCAGGAAGTCCAAAACTGAAATCGCGGAAGCAACGGAACCGAGCACGTAGGACGGCTGGCGATGCATAATATGTGCGGCGAGGTATTGTGTGGGGTAGAAGTTACGGCCTAACGGGACTAGGCTCTTCATCGCGGACCGCCAGGTAGCTTTGAATGGCATAATAAATGGTCGCGGTTGATGCCACGGCAGTAGGTTGATCCCCATATGCACCGCACCACCATGCATGCTCAAAGCAGGGATTTCATAATGGTGTAAAAAGCTGCCTTTGGCCAGGCACTTCCTGTGTGGTATAGCACCTACATCAACCGACGCGTCGGTGAATGATGAGTGTAAAACATTTTATAGGTAATTTATTCGGCGTGTGGCCATTTAGTGGTGAAAATCCGATTTGGTTCCGCCCCGCGCGGCCATCAGCTGTAACGGGGGCTGCACGAGACTGCAGATTGGGATCTATGCCGACTTTCCTGAACAGCAGTGTGTCAAGCTGATGCATCGCTACAACTGTAGAAGAGTCAGTCAGTGGCGGGGTTTGCCTCGAGCCCAATGTTTACTAATGAATAATATTTGAAACACCGCAGAATATGTCGTGCATCTACTACAGAGCTCTTCTCTGCTGTATGCTTCAGCTATGCCGGTGGACTAATTGCCAACCGAATCCATTTGCATTGGTCAGCTAATTGGTTGTGGTGGTAGCTTAACCAATATGGACATCGAGCAGTTCTCTTTGCCTAAAATATCAACCTTATGTTGACTGGTGGTCATCAAGCAAGCAGCAAACCATACGTGCTTTTAAGTTGAGCCTTATTTGTTGAAGAAGCGTAGTCTATCTTTTTTCCTTTCATTTTTTAACATTAGTAGTTAAAAAAAAAATTCACTCGCGATCACAAATCGAAACAAACTCTCTCTTTGCTCTCCC
The DNA here is from genome assembly GCF_015732765.1 of Culex quinquefasciatus. Classification (NCBI taxonomy): domain Eukaryota; kingdom Metazoa; phylum Arthropoda; class Insecta; order Diptera; family Culicidae; genus Culex; species Culex quinquefasciatus. Next base: position 160,337,257 of record NC_051862.1, read on the forward strand.
TCTCACTCCAATCGTTCAGAACAGCGAATGGCTCAGAGAGGCTGATTGTGCTATTTCGCTCAAAGCTGACGCGAAGTAGTCTGCGATCGGCTTTGTTTTGATCATTTATTAAACTGCTTAAAATCAATGTTATCAAAAATGTTTTACATAATTTTGGGCAATGTCCACTGCGCCAAATACAAATTGTCCACAATCGCTGGCACAGGTCGACGAACGGAGTAGGTAGGGTTAGTGAATTTTCACGATTTCGCGGACAGCGTGAAATTTGAAGATTTCAGTGAAATCCCGTGAAATTTTAATTTTCTTAAATCGATTTCTTAAAATAACAACATAATAAATATTTCATTCATAAAGACTTTTAATGTAAATTTTATGAGTTTTCATTTGAAAACCGTTATATGAACCATTTAGAGAGTTGTTAGCAAAATAAACATTAACATGAAATTCATACAATATTTAAAAATAAATTAAAAGCAAACATTCATGCAAAAGTAACATTCAGTGAAAATATTCGTCTTTCCTTTTGCCGCCGGTCAATGATATAACCGGAGGAGCAAAAATGAAAAAAAATATTTAGAAAACAGATTTCTATTATCCTCATACTCTAAATAACAGCTTATCAATTTTTTTAAAGATTTTTTTTAATGAAAAATAATATATAATAAAAAATTCTAAGTGTAAATATAGGTATTCGGTGCCCTCTCCCCGTGCCCATACCTTCACACTTAGGACACCCGGGAGGCGGAGTCTTGTCGCAAAAAGAACGATACACGCCTGTGGATCCGTTGACGAAACTGCAAGGTTTAAGAGGGCCACATTATAAGGTGTTACGTCGATTCCGTTTTCAATATATAATAAAGCATAAAAAGTAGTTTCTGTAATTTTTTCTCAAAATTTACATTGTTATTTTAATATTTTTCACGATCCGCGAAATTTCTGTGAAATTTGGGTTTTGAAATTAAGATCCCCGTAAAATTAGCATTTTTTTAGCGTGAAAAATCACTAAGCCTAGAAGGAAATTCACGAAGTATTTGTTTCGCTATGTGAAGCGATTGGCCAAGGCACTCGCGAACGGTCGCGCGCTCCACTCGGCAAAGATTCGTTCGGCGATGAGTGGGTGATTTCTGATTTTTGAGCCGAAAGCCGAGGCCAGGCCTACTGCGTTAAGTTTGCCGCAGAGATGATTCATTGAACAAGGTTGAGTTGTATTTCGTTGGGAGCACCATGCTTAGAAGTTTTGGGAGTTCCGAACGAAAATTATCCTCCGAAACAGAGCCAACATCTTCCTTCTTCACCCTACCATAGCTATATTAAGAATGGATTCGCTAATTCGAGTGAACTTCATTAGAACTAGGTAATAATGTATATTATCAACCATGATTTTTTTTACTGTGAAATTGACAACTGTCAAAAGTATAAAACACGTGCTCGAGGGGCAAAACATGGATTTGACAACTACTTTTGACGTTTGATCGCTTTTCAATTCAAAAAGTTTGAAACAACGAAGCCGTTCTTTAATCCCTGAAGGAGCGTCTTTTATTACGTAACGCAGTTGGGGGGAGGGGAGGGGGTGGTTGAAGACCGCTCCAAACAAAAAAACGGTATGGAAATGTTGCGAGGTAGGGGGGTCGTAAAATCACTTTTTTTTTCAGCACGATGATCTTGAGTCCAATGACACACACACACTCGGCCCAAAAAGTCAAGTGCGATGTCATTTGCGAGGCATATATTTTGAGTGTGATTGCGCCATACTGCCTGGCGTGGGACTCACCGCGTGTCTCGGTTTTAGGTTAGGTTCTGGGGATAGTCAAATCCGTAAATTGTTTCAAGTAGCACTTGCGTGAAGGGGGGAGGACTCTTCCGGCCACCGGGGGCGAATTCAGAAGACAAACGATGATAATCCGGAATTTGTATAATGTACACTATTAAAATCGCTAAATTAAGCAAAAAGAGTGGTGACGTGATGATAAAAAGTGTGATGATGATGACATTTTTTATCGCTGCTTGATGACCAAGTGCTATTCACTGCAACACTTTGGTTGGGAATGGATTTGACCTTGTTGGGTTATGATGGGGGATTTTTTTTTTGCCCGTTCCAGGTTCCACAGATGGGCTTGCGGAACAAATTGATGTCTCACTTTATATTGAGTTGCATTCGACCGCCTTGCGGAGACATTTACCATCGTTAATGGAAGAAATGTCCTCAGCTATGCCAGAGACAAGTCTACTGGACGACGGCAGTTGCACTTTTGACATCTTGTTGGAACGAGGCCACCCCGATGCTCCCCGGACAAGTAACGTGCCATATCTATAATCAATTGTTGACTTGAGTTGTCGTCCACAAGTTTCCCAGCCCAGCTATATGGCATGCTATAAATTGTGACGAGCCCCAACCGGTAGATCCATGATGGACATGCCAGCAAAAACAAGGGATTCCTCTGATTCTGTCCAACAAAAGGTAAAGGAAGGGAACTTTGACTTTTCAGAATGTCAACAAATAGTAGTTCGAAAATCCCAGGGACTGCGCAAGTTACGACTGATAGGTGACACTGGAAGCAGAGTCCACCCAGTTTCAAGTGTTACCATAATGGTGCTGCTTTTTTGTTGTGGGTGGTGCACAAGACGATGCGATGATGCTGGATGCCGGCCGGGTCCAACTCCTGACACGATCCGTAATTGAAAAATTTATCATGATTGGAATCTATGTCGATGAGAGCATCTTAGGTAGATTCTTTGGTTTTTAAGAATTTTACAAAGTTCCTAAAAAATTACAATTTCAATACATTTATAATTTTAGAAGCTGGCCTGGTTTAACTTTCTAATTGTTTGATAACTCACAATCATTTTTTATTACGATTTTATAGACTTTCTAGATTCATTCATAAATGTCTGAAATGAGCCCGTCTTTCACAGACCTGCCGATTTTTTTTTATCTTTGGTTACTTTTCCGAAACACTTATAAATTAACCATTTTGGCCATTCCAGTAATAAGCGATAATATAACTGTGAAAATCTCTGTTTGGTGGTAAAGGATTAAAAGAAAAAATTTAAATTACAAATTTCAAGAAAATATTGGTTTAGCAACTCTCCCGAATTCCGGAAATGGATTCTATTTGTATTTTTTGATTAGACCAATTTTTTTGGAGGCCTTCTTGATTACCAAAGAAGCCATTTTGTGTCATTTGTTCGCACATAAGACTTCAAACAATTTTGGCAGCTGTCCATTAGGGTGGTTTAAGATGTATGAAAAAGACAAAATTTGTCCTATTTTAGTTTTGATTCTAAAATTCTTAAAATATTTTTTTTGCAATTCCGCCGTGAAACGTTTTACTCCCCAACCTTTTGGCCCTGCGGGCCAGATCTGATTTTTCTGAAGTAGTGGCGGGCCGGAATTAATATTTGATAAAAGTTGAAGAAGTTGAAAAAGTAAACAATTTTTTTTTCAATTTTCTTATGATTGGGTTCTTTTAAAGCAAATACATAAAAGAACTAGTGTTGCAAATATGATTCATATATCTTGATTTAAAAAATGAAATACAAAATTGTTTATTTAATTTATTTTAATGTTTGCTTGTTTAAAATTGTATATATATATTGTTTTTGACGATTGTAATTAAATACCTAGAAATATTTTTCTTTATAAAAAAAAACATTCAAATCTCAATGATCGTTGCAATTTTTTGAAGTTTTTGATTCATTTTTCAATATTTTAAAAATATTTCCATCGAACTATTTTCAGTATGAATAATTTGATTTTTAAGCTTTTTTTAACAAAACATTATCACTAAAAAGTTGTTCTGGAAAAATACATTAGTTTTGCTTACTTTTTATTTAAAAAAAGAAAATAGAAAAAACTTCAAATTGAAGTAAACACAGTCAAAACTAAAATAAATAAATATAAATAGCTTCTTTTTGTAAATTTTAAGACAACAATCCAAGTTTTTTCATAAATTTCACATGAAGAATGTTCTTGAAATATCTTAAAATTTGATCTAAAGCTAATTTTTTTAATTCAGACAATAATTTTATTTATTTAATACTTCATGAACAGCCCTAAGGGCCGGTCATAGAAATATTTTAAAAAGCTGTCGCGGGCCGGACGTAGTGCAGGCCTGTCTTACTTTTTCTGTCACTCTCGAGCGACGAAACGGCCTACTATTTCTACCAAAAAAATGGAAAATTAATGCCTTTCAAAACTAATGCTGAAAAGTTCTACTTTTCAGCACTGAAATTGCAAAAAACTTGATTTTTTCAGCACTCATCGTATTTATCGAACTCGGTAAACCTCATTGGATAAATGTACGACTCGTGCTGCTTTTTGCAACATGTGTCATAAACTACTATTTCGAATGTAAATTTTATTTTACATTTCAAACTGTAACCCGAATTGGATTTCGGGTAACATTTTTTTTCAGAAACAAATTTTTAAGGGACATAACTCGGCGAAAAAGATATTTGCCGTACTTCTCTATGGCTTAAAAGTGGCTGGTTTTGTCCTCAAAGACAAACCATTAAATTAAAAAAAAAAATGAAGTCACGAATTTTGCGAAATTAATTGATTTCCCTATCCAATTCTATATGATGTAAGTATTTGCTCAACAAAGGAAAGCGATGCATGATTGATTTGAGCAATTCTATCAGATTTCGGTCATTCGTTTTTTTTTTGTATTTTTTAATCCGACTGAAACTTTTTTGGTGCCTTCGGTATGCCCAAAGAAGCCATTTTGCATCATCAGTTTGTCCATATAATTTTCCATACAAATTTGGCAGGTGGTCATACAAAAATTATGTATGAAGATTCAAAAATCTGTATCTTTTGAAGGCATTTTTTGATCGATTTGGTGTCTTCGGCAAAGTTGTATGTATGGATATGGACTACACTGAAAAAAAAAATAATGCACTGTAAAAACATTTTTGTTATTTTTTATTTAACTTTTTGTCACTAAAACTTGATTTGCAAAAAAACACTATTTTTATTTTTTTTATTTTTTAATATGTTTTGGAGGACATTAAATGCCAACTTTTCAGAAATTTCCAGGTTGTGCAAAAAAATTTTGAGCGAGTTATGAATTTTTGAATCAATACCGATTTTTTCAAAAACTTTTTTGGTCGCAAAATTTTTTTAACTTCATTTTTCGATGTAAAATCAAATTTGCAATCAAAAAGTACTCTAGTGAAATTCTGATAAAGTGCACCGTTTTCAAGTTAAATCCATTTTTAGATGACTTTTTAGAAAATAGTCGAAGTTTTTCATTTTTTAAAATTAGTGCACATGTTTGCCCACTCCTGAAAAAAATATTTTTGAAAAGCTGAGAAAATTCTCTACATTTTGGATTTTTGAACTTTGTTGATACGACCCTTAGTTGCTGAGATATTGTCATGCAAAGGTTTAAAAACAGGAAAATTTGTGTTTTCTAAGTCCCACCCAAACAACACACCATTTTCTTATGTCGATATCTCAGCAACTAATGGTCCGATTTTCAATGTTAAAATATGAAACATTCGTGAAATTTTCCGATCTTTTCGAAAAAATATTTTCAATTTTTTTAAACCAAGACTAACATTTCAAAAGGGCCAAACATTCAATATTACGCCCTTTTAAAATGTTAGTCTTGGTTTAAAAAATTTGAAAATATTTTTTTCGAAAAGATCGAAAAATTTCACGACTGTTTCATACTTTAACATTGAAAATCGGACCATTAGTTGCTGAGATATCGACATTGGAAAATGGCGTGTTGTTTTGGTGGGATTTAGAAAACATCAATTTTCCTGTTTTTAAACCTTTGCATGGCAATATCTCAGCAACTAAGGGTCGTATCAACAAAGTTCAAAAATCCAAAATATAGAGAATTTTCTCAGCTCTTCAAAAATATTTTTTTCAAAGGTGGGCAAACATGTGCACTAATTTAAAAAAATGAAAAACTGCGATTATTTTCAAAAAAAAAAATCACCTTAAAATGGGTTTAACTTGAAAACGGTGCACTTTATCAAAATTTCACTAGAGTACTTTTTGATTGCAAATTTGATTTTACATCGAAAAATGAAGTTGAAAACTTTGTGCTACCAATTCTTCGATTTTTTGAAAAAAAACTTTATTGATTCAAAAATTCATAACTCGCTCAAAGATTTTTTGCACAACCTGGAAATTTCTGAAAAGATGGCATTTCATGTCCTCTAAAACATATCAAAAAATAAAAAAAAGTTTTTTTTTGCAAATCATGTTTCAGTGACAAAAAGTTAAATTAAAAATCACTAAAAAAATTTTTACCGTGTATCATTTTTTTCAGTGTAGTCCATATCCATACCTACAACTTTGCCGAAGACACCAAATCGATCAAAAAATTCCTTCAAAAGATACAGATTTTTAATTTTTGATACATTATTTTTGTATGGCCAGCTGCCAAATTTGTATGGAAAATTATATGGACAAACTAATGATGCAAAATGGCTTCTTTGGGCATACCGAAGGCACCAAAAAAGTTTCAGTCTTATTAAAAAAAATACAAAAATTAAAATTTAAGAAAAAAGATCGATTTCGTAGAGAATTGCTCATTTATGAGCAACTTAAAATCTTCAAATTGGGGATAAATTTTACTAGCATGATTCAACCAAATTCAGTAGAATTGTTCAAAAAGCAATTAATCTGTCGTGATTGACCTTTGCTATGACACAGTAATCAGATCTTACCACAAATTGATTTATGACTAACGTTCATATCCCACTCGTACATTAATAGTTACCGCGTGGATGACACATTTACGACCATTAAGTACCGCATCTTCCAGCGTTTACCCTCAGCAAAACTCCGACCCTTGCCCAACTCAACTTCTGGTGTGTGTTGTTTTTACAGCTATCCAGCAGTGCATAATGCCAATCGATTCCTAGTTACGTTGGGTCAACTCGCTGTTGCTGGCACTGCTGTAAGTACTTGGAAGTCGTTGACTTTTTGCCCCCGATTTTTCCCTGGTGTAATTCGTTAAAGATCTAGCTCGTAGACTCGTCATTCCCCGACTATTCCAAGCGCATTGTTTACGATGATGACCCATCTTTTGTACTAACCCCCCATCTCTTGCGACCAGTACCAACCAACAACAGTAGTTGTATACCAGCAATCGCGTGGGTGTACAAATGTAGTTAATTTAATTTTATTACCACCATGAGGGTGGAGTTGTCCGCTGGAAGAAGTCGCTCTAGCGAAGAGAGAGAAATAGCCAATTCTGTGTCACATTCTCAGCTATCGTTTTTGTTTCGCTCTTATTTTTTGCAGAAAAGGGTCTACAACTGCTGAAACTATGGCCCGATTCTAGGAACCCGGGGTCCATAAAACTCCATTTGCCATCAAAAACCCCGGGGTGGGATTCCTGGAAGAGGACGCTCGTTGGCGATTCTTCGGGTGCAGTCGAGATTTAATGGAGGTTACGTGCGCTGCTGATATGTTTATTATCTACCGCCGAACCGGTGTGGAACAATGGCTATTAAGGTAGAGTCCGTTAAAAATTTCTTAATTAGCTCTTTTTCGCCAATACGGCGAACGTGACTGTCAAAGTATGACTTTCAAGCAAAAAATTAAAATCTGAAAGTTTGATCCACTGCAAACTTGTTAGTACCTAGTACGTATTGAAGAGTGTACAAAAAATCTTTCAGATCAATAAGTCAGGATTTCAGGCGTGTGCGTAACCTATTTCGTACCTTGTAATTATCCTTACAGCCAAATTGAGCCAGACTCCTTAATCTTGGCTAATAGGTCCCTCTTACGGCTGAAGTTCGATCGACTGTTTCCATCAAAGTGAGGTTAATTGATCACCTTTCACGTGTGGGGCCGCCGCCGCATGCAACCCTAAATGGTGGCCACTCTATTTGCGAAGAAAGTGGTGCACGATGGCCATCAACGAGGCGACGCCACGGATCTTGGCGCAGATATCGCATTATCCGCACTTTCGATCTGGTTAGCCAGAGTTGTACACGACGCAGGTAATGCGCGGTCATTTCGCTCTCCTGCGTTGATGAGTCATCGGCGGACACACGTGTACTGACGTAGACGCCATTGTTGATGGACTGCAGCGTCTGCGCTCCACCACGTGGGAACTCCGCGACTCAACTGGAGCGTCGTACACTTCACTGAATCTGATGATGATGATTATGGCACGTTGTAATGCTGAAGCGCCCGAGCGCAAGCATTCGAGCTTCATAAATTTAAATTAATTACCAATTGGGGTCCAAATTATCGCGCTCGCAGCAAAAGACCTGATAGCACCCCCAGTCAGTGTAGGAAATTGGCTGGCTTTTCCATTATGCTGCCGAAGAGGCAGTGGTTTTATAGCACTACCGCCCAACCCAACATAACCACATCCCCTAGAAAGTGAGTGGCTTCTGAAGTTTGAACGCGCGGTGCTATAAATAGAGAATTGATTGCTTTATTAGCATCGTGCGCGCAACGTCATATCCCACTGGCTTTGATGGTTGGGTGCTCGAATTAATCCGGAAGATGAAAGTGATATCCACATTATCTTTTTAGTAAATCAGAAGGATTTTAGTAGCGTCACTACACCCAAACCGCATTTATGTGTCAAACTTTCAAGTGCAAATCGTCATTCTTATGTAAAATTGTCTGATCTTTACGATAAAAATATTTTCAGATTTTTAAAATATGACCTAACATTTGAAAACGGCCAAAAATGCTTTTATAGCGGAATTGGGGTTAAATGGATACTAGATGATTTTTGCGGTGCAAGTGGTTATTTTTACTGGATTCCTGGGACATTTTCACATAAGTTAAGTGCATTTTGGAAGGCCGCATAAAGCCTCCGCTCTAAATACAGACCGATTTTCAAGAAAAAATGTGAAAAATGGGGAATTGGGGCAAAATGGACCCTTTGCCGTTTCGTGCGGTGGATGAAACCATCACCAATCGATTCCCCGGATTTTTTTACATTAGAAACAGTATTATTCATACCAGGGAACCAGCCGCGTTCAATTAAGTCCGATTTTGGGTTCCATTTCGCCCACTGTGCATTGCATTAGAGTTTCTTCCAACAAGTCTATACAAATTTGGGAATTGTCCGAAGAAAAGTGACATGAGAGATTCGAAAATATGCAAGTCGAGGAGGAATTTTTTAATCTATTCAGAAAAAAATGCGACACTCTACAAAAATCCCCTATTTTTTACAAAACTTTCAATAAGAAATACTCGATTTTTGACAAACTTAACCCAATTTGATTTTTTTTTTATTTTTTCTTTGTTGTACTAGACAACAAGTATCAATTTTTGAGCTATAGGGAGTTTTTTTGGGAAGGATAAAAAAAAGTTCACAATTAAAATCAAACAATCATTTTAAGATGGAAAGTAAAATTCTAAAGCGAATAGTACTCTTGTAAAATATTTATAAGTGCTCAGTTTTTGTGTTATAGCCGTTGTTAGCTTAAATCATTCAACAAAATTGACTTTTTAAACTTAAAAAAAAGTGTCCATCTTTGTCAATTTTCGAAACAATGTTCTGTTACAATTTCCTTTTTGGAAATTTTTGTTAAGACCTTTGGTTGTTGAGATATGGTCGTGAAAAGAATGATAATGACCAAAAATGAGTTTTTTTCAAGTTCTTCGCAATTGTCCCTCAATTTTCAATCGATGCTATCGTGGAAACCATTGATACAATGTTAAATTTTAAAAAGTGAAACTTGCACGATTTTTTTTGATTTTTTTTTAAATCATGACTTACATTTCAATAGGGCCAAAAAATAATTAAAGCTCTTTTGAAATGCTTTGATTTTGAAAATCAAAAAATATTTTTTGCAATTCCGTCGTAAAACTACTTACTTTTCCTGTCATTCTTGAACAACGAAATAGCCTACTTTTCTGTACCAAAAATAACAGAATCGAATAGCAACACTTTTTAAAATAAATGATAAAAAGTTCTACTTTTCAGCACACAAATGGGTGCTGAAAAGTTTTTTTTTATTTAAACGATTTATTGACGAAATACATGAAAATTCGACTTAAAATTTCACTCAGTGTGTGTTTTTTGGAATTGCAAAAAATGTTGTTTGGAACTCGTAGCAAAACTTGATTTTTTCAGCGCTCTTCGTATTTATCCAACTCGGTGAACCTCGTTGGATAAATGTACGACTCGTGCTGAAAAAATCCTCTTTTTGCAGCTTGTTGCATAAAATACTATTTTCTTCGGAAAGTTGAGAAAATTGTACAAATCTGATTTTCAAAATTTGATTAATGGTTTCCAATTGGAAACAACTAAAAAAATACTCATTTTTCGTAATTTTCTTTCATTGCAAGCCTTTATAAATCTCAGTAACCAAAGATTCGAATATATTTTTTCAAAAATTAACATTAAAAAAAACATTTGTTTTGAATACCTTTTTTAGGTGGCTCTAACTCAAAAATGGTACGTTTTCCAAAATTTCAAAAAGGTACATATCGATTTAGAAACTATATTTAACATCTTTAAATGATTTTTTTGAATTTTTTTTTCTAAGCATTTTCAATATATTTTCTTTAAAAAAAACTTGAGCAATTTCAGCCCAAAACAGAAACTTTTGAGGTACTTTTTTCTCGACCCTCTCCAATTTAAATGAAACTTTGTAGACATGTTATCCTACGCTTATGTAAGCCATTTTTGTGTATTTGGAGCCAGTTTCACTCGATAATGACATTTGAGAAGTTCGTAAATATTTTTGTTTTTTTTGTAATTTAAAAAATTACTGTATATCGAAGCCAAAGACAAACTTGTAGGAAATATGACGGGCTTCCCGAAAAAAATACACGGAAAGAAAAAAAAACACGCCACTTTTATGACATTTTTTGATTTTGTAGTTTAAAAGTCAAATTTTAAAATGAGCCCACGATTTTTTTTTGTTCAAAATTTTCGTGAAAATAGCCTGAAATGTTACAAAAAGACTCACGAAAAATGCAGGATGGAGCAACTCATCTTTAAAAATACAAAAATCATTTAAAGAAACAGTTTTTTTTTTAAGTTTTCAAAACCCGAATACGGAAATCGATTCTCCAGACAATTTTACATAAAAGTCTCCATATAGACCACTGAATGATTTTTGTATTTTTAAAGGTGAGTTGCTCCATCCTGCATTTTTCGTGAGTCTTTTTGTAACATCTTAGGTTATTTTCACAAAAAATTGAACGAAAAAAAATCGTGGGCTCATCTTCAAATTTGACTTTTAAATTATAAAATCAAAAAATGTCATAAAAGTGGCGTGTTTTTTGTTTCAGTGTATTTTTTTCGGGAAGCCCGTCTAATTCCCTACAAGTTTGTCTATGGCCACTTTTTAATACGATGCAACGGCTTCGAGATACAGAAATATTCAAATAATGTATTACAAAAATATTTAAAACACTTACGCCCTTCTCAAATGTCATTATCAAGTAAACTGGCTCCATATACACAAAAATGGCTGACATAAGCGTAGGATAATATCTCTACAAAATTTCTTCGAAATCGGAGAGGGTCCGGTACAACTGATGCCCTATTTGATATGGAATTGCTCACTATTATTCTAAAAATCTTCAATGGCACTTTTTTTAAATTTCAAAATCATATTTTTTTTAATCAAATGAGGTGAAATGATTTTTAAAGAGTGTAACTAATTTTTTACTGAATAGTCAAATTAATAACCTACAACTCGATGACACAAAACCGATCGAAAAACATCTCTTTTCAATATACAGATTTTCAAATATTTTCATATCACTTTTCACTCAAAAGTGATTATAGAAAATGATTTTTATGACAGTAGAACTCTAAAAATATTTCATTTGAAAAGAATCAGATAATTTCTCATGAAATTAATATTAAAATTTTGAAAATACTTTTTTGCAATTCCGTCGTGAAAATATTTACTTTTCCTGTCATTCTTGAACGACGAAATAGCCTACTTTTCTGTACCAAAAATAACAGAATCGAATAGCAACACTTTTCAAAATAAACGCTGAAAAGTTCTACTTTTCAGCACTCAAATGGGTGCTGAAAAGTTCAACTTTTCAGCACCCATTGCTTTTCAGCACTTGTATCGAAAAGCAACACTTTTCAACATTTTTTTGATTTAAACCATTTATTGACAAAATACATGAAAATTTGACATAAAATTTCACTCAATGTGTGTTTTTTGGAATTGCAAAAAATGTTGTATGGAACTCGTTGCAAAATTTGATTTTTTTCAGCACTCTTCGTATTTATCCAACTCGGTGAACCTCGTTGGATAAATGTACGACTCGTGCTGAAAAAATCCTCTTTTTGCAACTTGTTGCATAAACTACTACTAAAAAAATAAAGCTATTTCAAAATATCTTAAAAACAAATCATTTGAGATATTTTGAACATAATATTTACTCAATTCGCCTTTTGATACATTTTCAAAAATTATATTTGTATTTTTTTCTCAAGGAACATACAAATTACAATTTTTTTCGACTTTAAAAATATTGGGATATGTCATTTTATGAGGAATTTAATGTACTTTCGCAATTCGCAATTTTCAGTATAAGAACGGGCCTTGACCGATCTTATGCACTAGGTTCCCGACGAACACGCACTGCCCTTACACCTACATCTCACCCTTGCTCTGAGTCAGTACGAGCAGCACGCTAGAACACGCTTTGAGTGTTCGTGCCAGGCATGCACACCTTCTTTTCCGGTTACGCATTTTAACTCGGCCGGGGGTGGTACATTAAGAAGGGTTTGATGCAAGTATAAGCGCCTAACCATTTATAGTGTGCCTATCAACTTTCATTAAAGCAAAAACTGTTTTATTTTTAGTTTGAATTCAAAAACTTATTGTTATTTACTGTGTATTGTTTTCTCCTGAAATCTTCCCTATTGTTGAGTCTGTTTATCTGTTGCTATTTCTTTTGTCGCGGTGTTTTGTTACAATATTTTGGTCCTAATCATGTTATAAAAGTTTACCAAAAATACAATAGTAATATTTGTGTTAATCCTTTAACCATTCCATAAATTGAGTAAGGGCTCAAACCTCACTTGTTTGAAAAAAGGGTGAAGATTGAAAACAATAGACAGTAAAAGAGAATTTATTTTATAAAAATCAGGAATCAATAGTAAGAGAATGATGAGCGTATTTTGAAGAATAAAAATGAGAAGCTAGATGTATTAGATGTAAAATTAGACAATAGTTAATAAATAGAGATACAAAACAAGCTTAGATTATAGTAATGATAATTTATAGGACAGATAAAGAATTATTCAAATAAATAAATTCGCAATAAAATCAAAAAAGATTAGGCGAATGATAAATAGACTTGATATTACTAGTACATTAAGGAAAAGTATATTTTTAAGGAAAAAAACAAAACAAAGTTTGTTACAGCAGTATCAATTGATAGAAAAGAGTGGAAAAGCTTTGAGAGATAAGAGAATCAAAAGTTAGTAAAATTAAAATCAATTGTTGGATATTGAATAGAAGAATCAGAGAAGAATTGGGAATCAGAAGAGCAAAATAAAAATAGGAGATAGTTGGTAGCTGAGAATGAAGAGAAGAGAAACCCCGTTGTGCGATGTTTCAGGTACATCCACAGCAGTTGACTCAACATACTGCGAATCTAAACAATACCGTCTACAATCACAAATTACTTTCCTTTCCCACATTGTCGCGCCCCTTTCTTTTAGCCGTCTCGACTCTGACCCGCGGTGATCAAAGGTTTACGATCCGTTTCCACAGGCCACCAGCTAGGTCATCATGAAAACCAAGCCAACGTGGAGGTAAGAAAATAGGACACTCGCAAGGAACCAGAGCTATAGGTACTGTTCTGATCAAGATAATTCGGATGATCTAACAGAACTACGGATGTAGTTAGTTACGCTCCTTCCAGGATGTTCCTTATGTGGACGTCAACCGAAGAGCACGCAACAAGGTCAGTGCCATTGCATGCTCTTAGGTATCAATCCTTGGCCTGCATGAGGAATTTAATGTACTTTGATGCAATAACCATTTTTTTCATGTAGAACAAAAAAAATCATTTTCATATTTTGTCTTTTTTGGTAACTTTGTTGGGTTATTTTTTAGAGTGTAACAAAGCTTTATAAAGTTGTAGAGCACACAATTACAAAAATTTTGATGTATAAACATAAGGGGTTTACTCGTAACTATCACTAGTTATCCGATTTTACAAAAAAAAAAATAGTTCAATTCGTGTGAGTTGGCGGAAATTTCCCAACTCGTTTGTTTGTTGTTGATGTGAAGAAATCCAAAATGATTCAATCACCAGTGAGCGAGTGAGATGTGAGTCGTCATCAAAGGTGACAAAGGACATTCAAACTGCAAGGACTAGAGACCACACGCAAGCTCGGACAAAGAACCCTCGACATGGAGCCCTAAATCGATACGTTTTCTGGGTGTGTGTTCCTTTATGACCGCGTATGCATGCCAGTGATATGTATGAATTATGAATGCAGTGGCAGCAGAAAACAAAAATCAATTGTTCAATCGAGGTCATCTCTCGGCAGTTGCAGTTTATTGCAGCCAGCCAAGAATGTGTCACACACTGCTGTTTGGGGTTGGCAAATTTACCGATGCTTGAGTTCGATTTTATGCTTTTTTTACTATGAAATAAATTGTCAACATTGTCAAAACAGTTTTGTTGGTTCTTCCACGAATGTATAGTGATCAAAAAAAAAAATTATAGAAAATCAATAAATGCAAATTCTTAAGAAGAACTTTAGTTTATGTTTTAATTTTCAAAACTGAGCATTTGAGTCAAAGAGAAGAATGTTACAAGAATGTTACTTCTTCTGATACTGCGAGATTATCTTAAAACAACTCTGAACCCTCCGACATGAAAAGCTCCTCTCGCACATCCAAGCGAGGAGAGTTGACTCACACAAAGATCCCGTAAGTCACCAAAGTCGAAAAGTGGCAAAATTTAATAAATCGAATCAACTCGTTTTCGGGGAGAATCTCGCGAAGCACATTTGGGATGTGTACCGGTTTTGGCATCGATTTTTTTTTTCTTCGTCGTTTTTTTTTTTTGCACTGGCCCAGTTAGTCTTGCCAATTGAGTTTGGATCACCACCAAGCATGGGGCGAAAGAATCAACTCTGACAGGATTGATGGAGTTGATTCGATTACGGGGCCCGGCAAAGCGCATTGTGTGGTTCGTCTTGCGAGATACTTGCGGCACAAATTGATAAGAGAATTTGGTTTGTGGGACAGTTCAAAGAAAATGATTTGTTGCTAGGTTCGTAATTCATTTAAGATCTCTAAATGATTTAATTTTTATTTTAAAGCCTTGCAAAAAACCCAGGCGTTGGCTTCAGCTGGGACGAAATTGTGTTTCCCCTTAATCTTCAAGCACTTCAACCCAAAGACGGCAACAGAAAGTAACTCTTCAACCGACGCCCACGCATGGTTTTTTGCACTTCTGAAAGCTCTCTGCTCTTTTGGACTGGACGGCTCATCCGAAGTGCTTTTTAAAATCCTGAATCTCGACAGCTACGGGCTCACAGAAGGAAAGTAACTTGATTTTTTTTTAATTATCTAGTCGTGTTAGACAATTTACGATTAATTTTATCAAATGATATTCTTAAAAAAAACTTGTCAATCTCCAACAAAAAATAACATAATTTTATGGATTTCTACTGTGTAAGTCCCCCGAAAGGTCTCCAGGACGGGTCAGAGTCCATCCAAACTGGCAGCAGCAGTGCACTCGAGAGCCGGGAAGCAATAAAAACGGAATCATCAAACGGCGGTTTGTGCAGCAGAACCGGTTCCTCCGATTTCCTTCTAGGGCAAGCCCGGATTGAGCGGCAGCGTGGCGTGAAAGTATATTTTAGCGATCTGGTCGAGTTCAAGTCGTCAATTTGGCGGTTGGATTTGCTGCAAGGATCGACGATCGAATTGATTTCATTTGAATGCCATATCAATTTCGGATTTACACAAGTCGTCAATCTTTAAAATTCATCTGGGCAATGTTATTCCATCGAGTTCAACGCAACCATCACACTGAAGTAACCTTTTTCCTGTTTTGTGAAACGCTACAGGTTCGCCATGTGGCGTGTGCGCAAATTTTACGGCGGTCGTAAAAAAATAGACGCCGAAAATAAAACTCTATGTGAAAGAGTACCATGAATGATACGGCAGTTTCCGCTATTTAGCAATTAGAAACTCTACACCGGCGTGATATCTTGAAGCAACAATTTTTCAAAACTACCACAGAGGAGACTGTCTATTTTGTTAAAATGAAATAGTTCTGCCATTTTTGTCCTCATACAACATCAGTTTGGAGACGATTTGTCAATTCAAAAAAAAAAAAATGAGGAATGACGAAAAGAATTTTCCTGATCGATTGTGTCGTAATTTAAAGAAATAAAGGTTATTTTTATAACTACCGTCAGTGGGGGTGACTATGGGTCAAAAAACGATACACCTCTCGTAATTTCTTAATAACAAAAACAATTTAAATAACAGCGAAAATCTTTCAACGTAGATTTGTTAGTTAGATAGTTTACTAACATTTTCCCGAAAAATGGTGGATTTTGATGAACACTACCTTAAATGCCAATAGTTTGAAAATTGACCCAATCTCACCCCTTAGAGGGGGAGACATTGGGTCAAATGAAACTAAACTGATGCTCAAATACAACGATATGCTAAAACAGGTCATCCAACAGTGTTTCTTGTTCGAGGGAATCGTATTGACATGCTACAATGTTTGAAGCGGAGATTTTCAAACATTTGGGTAGTTTTTGAGCAATTCCAACAAAAATATTAGAAAAAATATTTTTCGAGAGGTAATTTTTGGCCAAAAAAGTAGTTCAACTTTAGACAGCTGCTAAAATAACAGGATTTGTTCTAGGAACGAGACTTTTTTCAGCGAAGTTATTTTAAGTTGTCTCCTGCACAACCCTTTTAACAGAATTCAGTTTCATTGAGAAGAACCTGAGCAATGGTAAAATCCGTAAAAAATCACTTTGACCCAATCTCACCCCCCAGACCCAATGTCAACCCCACTGACGGTACCTTTTTTATTATTACTTTTTATATGAAAAATAGATGATGAAAAACACATTTTTAAACATGTAATTTCTACATGCCCAAATCTATGGCACGGATATCCAATTGTATCAAAATTTATTATAAAGTAAATCATAGTCTTTGGGTGAAGAAATACCAAAAACCTAAGAAATCCTGATCCTCATGAGATCTAAGAAATTTTGTGTTTTTGGAAATACAATAATTTTATCAATGACCCAAGCATTTTGTTTTTTTTTTTTGCATTTTTTTAAAAGGTTTTTTTAATATGACTGAGGACGGGGAGAGCATCCTCGTCCTCAAAAAGGACGAGGCGATTTGAATTTACTTTAAAATATGTAATAGCCTTATTAAACAGTTAACACGATGAAAAAACGAAAAATTATAAATATTGTATTGTAAAAATTCCCAGAAAAGTTAACCCTCAGTGCCCAACATTTAGCATTTTGATTAATCCCATGTTTTTGAGCAATTTTAGCTTTTTGCCTTCCTCACCTCACTTAGGAAAGGCTATAAAATCACTCAAAAAATGAACTTCTCAAATAGGCCTCGTAGACCCACATTCACGTACACCTATCGACTCAGAATCAAATTCTGAGCAAATGTCTGTGTGTGTGGATGGACGTAGATTTTTTTTCTCACTCACTTTTCTTGAAACTGGCTTGACCGGTTTTGTCTGGATCTGTGTTTTTAGATCCGTCTACAGTTCCCATAGGTTATATTTTCACACCATTATGTTTAGTAAAGTATTTCAAAAGTTATGCTAAAAAACGATTTTGACTAATGTTCGCAGGATTGTAAAAGGGTGGTTTTTGGAAGAATGGTCGTAATGATACACATTTTCAGAAAGATATTTGAAAGACCTTTCCAACGTGTCCAAAATACTAAAGATTTGATAACCCTATAAAAACTTATAAGAACTTAAGTGTTATTTATGCACTTTTTGGAGGCCGGATCTCAGATGAAAACGTTGTCCGGATCTTTCATGCGACATATCGTTGTATAGGTAATCAAAAGACCTTTCCAACGCGTTCAAAACATCAAAGATCTGACAACCCTATCAAAAGTTATAAGCACTTTAGGGTTATTTATACACTTTTTGGAGGCCAGAGCTCAGATGTTTTGATGAAAACGATGTCCAAAGATATCATGCGACCTATCTTTGAATAGGTAATTAAAAGACCTTTCCAACGAGCACGAATTGGATTGGAGATCTGACTACCCTATCATAAGTTGTGAACGCATAAGTACCCTGCAACATGAAGATCTGACTACCCAATCTAGTGTTATGAATAATGAGTCAAGTTGATAAACACTGAAAAACACCGCCCTTTTGTGTCTAGTTTTGATAGCATCCTTTACATTTAAAGAAGGCACCAACCACCTAAGGGTGGATTAAGTAACGTTTTTATTAGTATTATTTGTTTGTGTTATTAAAAATTTAATTTTCTGTTACCACTAGCTTCACAGTTTCAATAAAATGCGTTCGGAATAACAATAAGTTTGTGCATGTTATTTTTACATGGCCAAAAACATGACCATGAAAAAACAGACATTGTCAACGTCACATAAACAAGTCAAAGCTCCCATCCGTAAAAAAAATCTTTCTTTTCTCTTCAAAGATCGAAAATAGATTGATTAATGGATTTTTGACGACTTTTTTTTAAATTGCAGTCCGTTTAAAGTTGGGTCGTAGAATAATGTTTTTATTGTAAATGTGAAAAAAAAACTAATTTGTTTAATTTCATACAAAAATGTTTTTTTTTTATTTCATTTTTCGAGCAGTTTTAAATTATTGAAATAAAACAACACTTTCTGTAATTTGATTGCATGATTGAGACAAATTTATAGTTATATTTAGCAAATGCTACAAGCTGGCACACCGGCGTCGAATCGAATCATAAAACCCGTTTTGCAGCATGACGTTAGTTGGTAGAATGTTGGAAAAGAGCTGCTGACATCACTTTTTTGACATTTTTTTCTCTCTCTTCTGTATGCCATTGATGGCGCACGATGACGCGGTCCGAGATGCTAACCTTGAACGGAGATATAAAACCCCCCACCATCGGCACCATCACTTTCCCACCTTGACTAATAGTTAACGCTGGAGGAAATCGATTCTACTGCTGGTTGGAGTGGAGCGAGAGGAAACCCCGTAAATAAGCGCGGGAACAACCGTGCTCAAACCGACGCTGATGAATTATTTATGCAACTTTATGTGTCACTTTTAGTAAGAGATTGCAGAGAGTGGTATTAAAAATTGTACTTTGCACTTTGTATTCTATCAAAAGTATTACTGAAATCACCTAAATAATTTTAAATCCTTTTGAAATATTATTTTCTAATTTACCTTGAATTGTACTTTTTTTTGTCATTTCTTAGAAACTAAATTACTCAGTTTTCTTGGGAAATCATCATTAGCTTGAAGTGTTTTCCTTCGCAACTTGTCGCTCCACGATGTTTTCTCCCCATTTTAAAGTTCTCCATTCCTAGACATGTTTTGTTGTCATCGTCTCGCGTCCCCCCTCCCCCTTCCACAACACCAGCAACACAACATAACACCCAGAACACAGCACCGGTGCGCCCCATTATTGTGAGTTTTTCCCCCTAATATACTCTTCCATTCTGTGGAGTACCTTCTCCTCCAAACAATCCAGCAAACAACATCAACACACTAAACAGCCAGCCAGCCAGCGATGCGCCCTGGCCCCTAATGACTCTTTATATCCGCTCCGCCGAGTGTGACGCGTGTAGGTTCCCCCTCCCCCCCCCAGGTCTCTCCACACCCTCAAGGTTCAACCTGTCAGAGTTCTACCTAGCCCAAAGTGTACTCTGATTTGCTTTCCAAAAGCAATTTCAAAGAAAAAAGTCTAAATTTTATGTCGAAAATGTTATTTTACAAAGGGTTTTAGAAATATTTCGTAACACTGTAGTTGATCTTACAAACAATTTATTTTCAATTTAAATGCAAGGAGCGCAACAATTTAGTAAGAAGTACTTCTAAATGTTGAAATTTTATGTGGGACAAGAATGTAATTACAGTCGACTCTCTGGTTGTCAATATCCAAGGGACCGTCGAGGAAGAGAATCATCAGTTTACAGAACGATGCAAAATGAAGACTCGATTGAAAATATGTTTTTCTTGGTACCCAGTTATGGGAGAGAATCATGGCAACGTCCAGCAAACAGAAACAAACTAATGTTAAACACCCTTCAAAGCATCGTTTCGCATAGAAAAATGTCTATGCAAGCCATGAGATAGTGATAATATTGACAACCGGAAGAGATTTTTAAAGCAATCAGAATCCAAGGGACCGTCGAGGAAGAGATCCTTCAAGCAAGAGAAAATATCGAGGAATAAAGCCAATCGAAGTATGCAGTTTGAAGGGACTGAAGAATTCATCGGTAGATGGAGCAATATTTATATCGAGAAGATCGACAGCCAGAGAGTCGACTGTATAAACATTTGTTGGAAAGAAAGGGACGGTTTTATCCTGATTTTTAAGCGATGATTTGAAAAGTCTCCAAAAAGTTCAAGCATTATTCCCAAAAAAAAACGGCCGAAGGTCGCGGTTTGGGAAAGTTGTAAATTAGTTTGGTTGAATATTACCTCTTTCTAAAGAAATTCAACCTAAGAAATGCTCCTAAAATTTGGAATTCAACAGAAACTGACGAAAATTTCACTAGTTTCTGAGGTAAAAATACACATTATTTTGACACAAAATCGGTCACAATTCCCAGCTGTAATATTATCATCATATATGTCCTCTGTATTATTAAGCAAAACAATGTAAATGTGTCAATGTGGACTTTGATTAAAATAGTCTATCCTGCTCAATCTTATTGTGAACATTAGCTGACGTGTGCAGGAAAGACTGTGTGTTTAAAAATCTTTATTGGGAAATTAACATAAGTTGCTTAATTTTTTTTATGCGTATAAACATTTAAATTGTGTAAATTTGGAAGGCTTAATATTACCTCTTATATGATGTAATATTACCACAAGTTAGACTGAACAAGTGGCCTTACACAATTTTTTTTGTAAATTTACACATTTTTAGAAGTAAAAATAACACTTTTTTAACATGAAAAATGTACTCAATCCCAGATGTAATATCAACATGATTTTTTTTACTGTGATATTAAAACAGTATCGAAATTACACTAAATAAAACGGGAGTGAAGAGGAAGATCTTAAATTCCAGAAAAAACCAAGAACGTAATATTTAAACAGCCCCTATAGCAGTGGTTCTTATTTTTTGCATTGCATTCCCGCTCTTTAATTTTGAACTAATTTGAGCAATTCTCTACCAAAACCGGAAATGGATTTTATTTGCATTTTTTTATTTGGCTCAAACTTTGTGGGGGCCTTTCCTATGACCAAATAAGCTATTTTGTGTCATTGGTTCACCCATACAAGTCTCCATACAAAAACATGAACATGGTCAGAAAATCTGCCAAAAACATGAAACATGGTCAGAAAATCTGCCGCCGAGTTATGAATTTTTGAAAAAACAGTGATTTTTGGAAAACAATCGAAGTTTCATGCAAAAACAAGTTTGACATTATTTTTTAACGCAAAATTGAATTTGCAATCGAAAAGTACTCAACAATTTTTTTGATAAAGGGCTCCGTTTTCAAGATATAGCCACCAAAAGTTTGATTCTAGCGAATTTTTTGCAGTTTTTCAATTTTTAAAAATAGCCATGAGTGACCATTTCTAAAAATATTTTTTTTTAGAAAAGTTCAGAAAATTTGCTATAAAATTGTCTAAGAAACATTGAAGATTGGACCTCGGGTTCCTGAGATAGAGCCGCTTTAAGAAAAAAAAAAAAAACACGAAAATTGAAGTTTTCTAAGTCTCACCAAAACAACCCACCATTTTCTAATGACGATATATCAGCAACTAATGGTCCGATTTTCAATGTTAATACATGAAACATTCGTGAAATTTTTCGATTTTTTTTTTAAATTTGTCTAAAAATGTTCAAAAACAATCTTAACAGAATGAGGAACCATGGGTGGTCTCTCATGCTCATGCTCATGCTCAAAAAAATCTTAACAGAATGAGGATTAAACCATCCAATTCTTGGTTGTTGATCCGACACGCTACCACCGGGCCATGGAGCGCATGATGACATGAGAAGGGCAGAGCACAAACATATTCTTCTCTTTGAACAGTTACTAGTATTGGTGAGAACTGCAGATCGCTGACATGTTTACACACGGGTAAAATTGATATACGGACTTGCTGCAAAATATGTCATAAAAGAATACGTGTTATGTAGCAAATGGGCTATAACAGATTTTGATACAATTTTTTCCTGTGGGTGTAGGAGAAAGCAATCAATTGCTGTTCTTATTTATCAAAGAAATCGAAGTTTCTATGAACCTTTAGGTAAGGAGTTATATAAGTTCATTTAAGCTCACATTTTTTTTAATAGACGAAAAATCAATGTAAGAAAAATCTTTGTTAAAAAATGTCATCTCATTGTCATTTGGGGATCGCAAGTAGTGACATTTCGAAATATTTAAAAATCTATTAAATTGACGTTTTAAACGTTTTTGGTGATTTCAGCGTTCTGCAAATATTATCACCATAATTCGACCTCCAAAAACCTGCTCCTCTAATTCAGAGAGAACAAACCTCAATTTGCCCGAATGGCAAATTTTTGCACCGCCATTTTATTGGAAGAAATTTCCGTTTTCTTTTTCAACCCCTTCAGTGATGATTGCAAAATGATAATAAAGCGCAATTGTCGCTGGGTGGATCTTTTTTTGGTTTGCCAGTGTTATATGAAGTGCTCGCTCTCAACAAAACGAGAGAAGGCAGCGTGAATTCTGGATCATAAAATTTTGATTATGTTTGCTCCATTTGACCCAATGTCGTCGGGAACGGCCGGCGAAACCGGGAACATTTCCATTTGAAAGTGTTCTTGGGCGCAATCTTGAAGGTTAACGACGGAGAATTGCATAACCTGGGCATTTGAAAGCGCGGTGTGAAAGGATTATTTGAGCAGGCAAAAATTGCACAAGTTGATTGGGGAATAATGAACTTAAATTTTGGGCAATTCTACTGTGCTTTCATACCACTCTGATATCATCAGGCTTACGTGGTAAAGAGGAAAAGAAGAAGGAATATGAATCTAAGAACTTTGTTTCAATTCTCAGTAAAGGAAGTTTTTGCAAAGATGTTTTTTTTGCGCTTTCTTATTTATTCAGTACTATTTTCGAATTCAATCCAGTTTCTACCGCTCTCAACCGAAAATCAACATATATTTTATTCATGCAGCAACCGATCCAAAAAAACACACCCAACTCTCCAAATGAAGCCCCACAGAAAGTGATCTAATCCGGCACGCGGATGGAACCGACCCGCTGGATTTGTTATTCATTTTTCGCGAATGAAAAACAAAAAAAACACGCTCGAAGCCGGAGTTGCGTGTGATGTCAGAGACTCTCTTGCATGCCCCGTCCCAGGGAGAAACGGAGTTGCATGCCGCCGGAAGGTTAGCACACAGGAATTTCGCGTGTCAGAGATTCGACGACGACCGGTTTGAGGGAGGGCGGTTCGAGGGGCGAAAACAACCGCGAATCGAATAAATTTGCCGAAACCATCACTAAAGCAGTGGTCGAAGAGCGATGGATTTCTATATTTTTGTTGTTGTTTTGTTCTGGGTGTCTTGTCTTGATGATATCACAAGTTCTGACAAGTATTTTTTCCTGTTTTGCTATTCCTGGAGGGTGAATTTCGATTTGATTTCGATTTGAATTCGTTTGAAATTGATCTTATTTACCAGATTAAATTTTCAAAAGGTCCAATCTGCATAGTAAACCCGCGACTAATAGGATGTATTGAAAATATTCTCAACATTTGATCTATGGGTTTCTTCTAGTCTTTTGACTTGAAGATCATAGTTCCTTTGGCTAGACTTGAGAAACAAATGAAAAAATCACTTTCGAACCTCATAGATAACCAACAACTATAAAGAAAAGACCAACAGCGATAGAACTTGTTGTCTTCAAAAATCAAAATTCGAATTGAACCTCCACAAAAATAAGAATGCAGTATTTTTTGTAATGTTCTAAATCATGCCTCTACGAATTTAAAAATAATTGAAATAATAATGGTATCATTCTATAGTAAAAAATGTGAAAAATAGGAAAAAAAATAAGTTTATGTAAAACATGAAAAAACTAAAAAAGCAAAAGGTAGGAGAAATTTTCGTATGTTTGGCAGGTTAAGCACTCGCTCCTAACTCCATCCAATTTACTGATTTTCACTATTTAAACAACTAATTTTGCAAAACTTTTGATAGAAACTTGATTGCTCACTTCTTATTGAGCTATTTATCACTCGATTTCAGTTGAAAACTCTTTTAATTAGCTTTATGTCAAAGTTCTGACCTGCCAACATTAGAGGCAAGCTGGAATTAGATGCTGTTCCCCTAACACCAGAGAAGTAAGATTTTCAAAGATCAAAAGTTGCTCAATGATCATTTTTAATTTTGATTTTTTATTTGGCTGAAACCAAACTTTGAAAATTTTGGCATGAAGAATAACATTTTAGCTGGGCGTAATATTGCATGATTGGCCCTTTTAAAATATTAGACTTGATTCCAGTGTTGTTTAAATATCAAACTATCAGCTCTCAGCAACTACAATTATCAATCCTGAAGACTCATGTCCCAAATACAACTGCTCTTCTCTCCGTAATGATACTCTCAGCGCCGAACATTGCCGAAGAGTTTTTTATGTTTACACATTCGCGTTTGACATTCTTCTTTTCTCTCTCATTCCCGATTTTACGATCATCCCACCGCAACCACAAAAGAAGTTACAACACCAATTTCGCAAGCGCAGTTGAACGGGACGTTTTCGGAGAGATTGAGAGACTCAGCGGTGAGAGCGCATAGTCGAGTAAAAGGGCAGGAGTGATAAAGAGAGAATGTCATCACGAGACACGAGAAGAGATCTCACAAGCTATAGTGACGGTCGCTATACTCTCTGATGTTTTTGGTGCAGAGATAATCAAATGATAGTTTTTAATCACTCATTTTTAACACTGCTTGATTCCCAATCTCTTAAATGTTTTTTTTTTCGAAGAGATCATAAAATATCACAAATATTTCAATTTTCAACATTGAATTGGACCTTTAGCTGCTGAGATATTGGCTTTAGAAAATGTAGGAATGTTTGGATGAGACTTTAAAATCTTCAATTTGCCTGATTCTTTTTCTTTTATTCGCTGTATTTCAGGTCCAATCTTCAAGGTCCCTTTGGCAATTTTATAGATTTTTTTTTTATGTTTTCGAAAAAAATGTTTGAAGAAAAGGCCACTATTTTCAAAAATCTAAAAAAGGGAATTTTTCAGTTAAAATTAAACTTTAAGTGGCAATATCTTGAAAACGGTGCAGTTTATCAAAACATTTGTAAAGTATTTTCAATTGTAAATTTCATTATACATCAAAAAAAAAATTAAGTCAAAATTTGTGTGCACTAAAATTAGTATTATTTTATTCGAAAAATCATAACATGGCGACAATTTTTTTTCATATCTCTCTATTGTTCAAAAGTAGCTGGTTTTGTCCCCTAGAACATTTAAAACAATTCTAAAATTAAAAAAGGGGGATTTTGGGAAAGTGAACTTTTGTGAAAAAAAGGTAATTTAAAAATTGATTATTTTTTTCCGTGTACCTACACCCAAAACTGGCAGCGCTAGTCCGAGAGAATGATGGTCTCGAGTCGAGAGAATAGTGGTACCATTCACGGACGCAGAGAACACAGCTCGAGATGGGCGATAGAACTATTCTCTCGAGGTTCATTTGCAAAAAAAGTTCATCCGTCAAACAAAAAACCAAAAGTGTCGACATCGGGAATCGAACCAGAGACCTTTGACAAACCAATCCAATGACTTAGCTGCCTCGGCCACCACAGCTTGGTGTCCAAGGAGAAGTCAGAAGTCGATGTATGACACTTGTTGGAGATTTATTGATTCAACTTACGAATGAACTCATTTGTTATGATGGTGTGAGTTGGTACCATTATTCTATCGATTTTGGCACTGAGCCCTCAATAAATTTTGAGAGAACGATTATCTCGACTCTGAATTTTGGGTGTATAATTTGTCAATAGTCCTCATCAAAACCTACAACTTTACTGAAGATACCAAATCGATCAGAAAATTCCTTCAAAAGTTACAGATTTTCGAATATTTTCAAGTTGAAAATCCTGCAATGAATGGTAAATGACAATGATTGTCAGAAATCTTTCGTTTGGGTGTAACAATCCATTTTTCCCCCGAAATAGAAATGACACAAGCTGCCCAAGATAAAAATAAACCATCATAAAACAATTAAATACCGCTTTTCTGCACGTTCCGATAACGCGAAACTTTTTAAGCTGAGAATTTGATACACTTGTTTCTCGGGAATCCAAACACAATCAAAGTTCTGTGTTAACACAAGGAAACGTTGAGTCAAAAAAAAAAATCTCGAGAGCTATCTCTCCACAATTAGCAATCATGATAAGATATCAAGTGTACTTTGAATTTGTACATTGAATGAATTGAAGCCTCACGGAAGGTCACGCGATTGTTGTTAATGACCAGAAGCCCCCGACATCATCTTCAAGTGGTGAGGTGGAAAAATATTTGATTTCTTTTTGAAGGGGTTTGACGACATGATAAATCATTACTTGCAGTTTTGAATCAATTATGAATCACTTCTAATCTAATCTAATCTAATCAAATCTAATACAGACGCAGCCAGTCCGATGAAAGCATGCTGGAAAGTCTAAGGCTTAGCTTACGCCCCGAGCTATTTTCTTGTCAATATGGAAAACTGCAGTACATCATCCGAGAACACCCAAAAATATATTACAAAAATTAAAGCAGCTAGCCCTACTGCGTTGTGTTTACCGCAGAGAGGATTCTGAGAACGGATCACATTTCACTGAATCTACAGGGGAGGAAGGATGCGTGGACATACCTTACCAAACGTTTCATCGCCAAACCAAATAGAAAAAATATTTAAAAATTGACAACCTTTTTTTCAAAAAGGTATATCAGCTAAAGACACGAGTTCCTTAAGCCTCTCCAAAGATAACCAGCTGGCAAACCACGACGTCGTCGTTATCTATCTCAAACCGGCTGCCGGTGGAAGCCAATCAATTTGCGTAAAAAAAAAACGTTGCCAATTTTGCGCCACGTTAGTTTGGCGTCCGTCTTCTTCTTCTTTTGGCGTCCAATAAAAGTAACGGCGATTGTGATCTCACCTTGGCCGGCGTCTTCGGCGGTGAAAGTGTTGTCTGGTTTTGACCAGAAACAGGGTCGCCGTCGCCGTCAGTCAATCAGATTCGCGCGGGACTAGGTGTGTTATGCAATCGAGGGTTGTTTTATTTCCCTCCTTTTTATATATGTTTTTTTTATCGGATTTTCTTCCACCGCACCATAGTGCCAATTCGGAGGAGTTTGCTGGGTACTTTTTTTTATTGGCGAAGGTAAATCAATCAATAAATCAGTTTTTTTGCTGCAGTTTTTCATTTTATTTTATTTAGTTCTTTTTATTGCTGCGCAAAGGTTACCTTATTCAGAAGATGTTACTCTTTTGCGGGGACATGAAGCAATTCCATCAACTGCCACCAGTTTGAAGCATTCGACAGTAAATTTTTCATAAAGGCAGAGAGAAATGTAACTTGGGCACGAGATCTGTGCAACTTTTTTTCATCCAACATCATCATCTTCCGATATCGATCGGTGACGACGTTTGCGGATGAATAAATGTTTGCTGATGTCATTTGCATCGGAGCGATTGGTGTCGGAAGCGAATCAAAAAAGGTGATGAACAGAATTCAGATTTGCACAAAGGATTAGTGCGATCGCCACGTTTTTGGTGCACGACGTGATGCACTGGGTCGTTGATGTCAACATTGGGGTCATTCCATCTGAAGCGGAACAGCATTTGAAAATTACCCTCTTCGATCCTGCTCAAATTTGGCAGGGCTGTTGATACTATCAAAACATGCAAGAATCCCGAATTTCATCCAAATCGGACCACCCCCTCCATTTTTGTACCCTCCCAAAAAATCGACTTTTTGGCGATTTTTGAGCAAAACCCCTATCTTCAAACGGCGATAACTCAGGAACCACAAATCTTAGAGGGTCGGTCTTAGACTCAATTTTGAAGGAAATTGGACGTCGAATCCATTTCCGTGATCGAAATGTTGATTAATTTATTTTTTCTACCTGTATTGCGCAATTGAAAACTTTAAACGGCCGTATCTCAAAACACCCCAACTTATTTTTTTGATTTGACGTCACCATCGTGTTCCCCGGCCAATTTTACATAAGAATCACTTATTGACAGAAATGAATATGTTTCGTTCCAGAGATATCGAATTTTAAAGTTTAGTGTTTTCGAGATTATCTACATCAGCTTCATTCGCCGCATCTGCTAGAAGCACACAAGCGGGCTGATCAATAACTGCTACTTGGTTATTTATTGAAATTATATTTCATCATAAATAATCTTTATCTTTATCTGTATAACACTGTAGGAAACTGGAGTTTGAGCGAATGTTTATTTGCTCAAAAAAATTAATTAAGTGAATTTCTGTGCTAACCCACAGGACAGATCAATAACGACACACAGTAAAGGGCAGAATTGGATTCCGACGAAGCGAGCAGGAAAATGCAATTAATCTTGTTAGTAACACTGAACAATAAGTGCACGATACATTATTGAGTAAAAAATATGAATTAAAATGAATAAAATTTGTTGATACGTTGTACTCTAGTGAAGGACGATCACAAGGAGTAGGAAAAGGATTTCTGGAAATTATAAAACTGAAAAATGTAAGAAAATCACAAAGTTAGATCTGCTGCAAAGCGGCTAATTCCCCTGATTTAGTTGCGATGATTTCGACACCGTCCGAACAACAGTTTTTTTTTCTTCTTTCATTCTTGGATTCTTGGAACACTATACGGCTGCTGTCCTCACGTATAAGGATTTTTTTAAATTTAATGTACCTTGACCAAAATCATCTTTTAATCAAATGAAGCTGGCTCACAATATAAAAATTGATTTAATATGATCAATCTTTTAAATCATAAATCAGTTTTGCCAAATTATGGTAAAGTGTCAATAATAAACTTTAATAGGTTTTGGGGTTTTTGCTGAATGGCACTATTTTGCTACCGCTTATGATAAAGGCCCTAGTCATGGCTTCGGAGGTACTCTAAAACGGTTAGCAACATGTAAAAAACGGTGCATTCAAAATAACCCAATAAATATTCCTTTCACAAAAATAGATTGATCAAGGTAGGGGAACAGCATCTAATTCCAGCGTTCCTCTAATGTTGCCATATCAACGCTTTGGCATTCA
Source organism: Culex quinquefasciatus (assembly GCF_015732765.1). Classification (NCBI taxonomy): domain Eukaryota; kingdom Metazoa; phylum Arthropoda; class Insecta; order Diptera; family Culicidae; genus Culex; species Culex quinquefasciatus. The sequence continues at coordinate 160,366,648 of NC_051862.1, forward strand.
ATTACAGCTGATTAAAAGCGTTTTCAACTGAAATCTAGAGATAAATAGCTCAATAAGGAGTGAACAAGCAAGTTTCTATCAAAAGTTTTGCAAAATTTTTTGTTTGAATCGTGAAAATGAGCAAATTGGACGAAACTAGGAGCGAGGACTTAATCTGCCAAACATACGAGAATTTCCCCTATTAGCCATTTGAATAAATATTTGCGTAAAATTATAAAAATGAAAATTAAATTAATCATCTCCCAGAACACCAGGTAGCAGTTATTGATCAGCCCGCCTGTGATGCGGCGAATGAAGCTGATGTAGGTAATCTCGAAAACACTAAACTTTAAAATTCGATATCTTTGGAACGAAACATATTCATTTCTGTCGATAAGTGATTCTTATGTAAAATTGGCCGGGGAACACGATGGCGAGGTCAAATAAAAAAAATAAGTTGGGGTGTTTTGAGATACGGCCGTTTAAAGTTTTCAATTGCGCAATACAGGTAGGAAAAATAAATTAATCAACATTTTGATCACGGAAATGGATTCTACGTCCAATTTCCTTCAAAATTGAGTCTAAGACCGACCCTCTAAGATTTGTGGTTCCTGAGCTATCGCCGTTTGAAACTAAGAGGTTTGGTCAAAAATCGCCAAAAAGTCGATTTTTTGGGGAGGTACAAAAATGGAGGGGGTGGTCCGATTTGGATGAAATTCGGGATTCTTGCATGTTTTGATAGTATCAACAGCTCTGCCAAATTTGAGCAGGATCAGAGAGGGTAATTTTCAAATTTGCATTTTTTCGTGCACAGTTGAGATGGAATGACCCATTGGCAATATGTATTTAGCTGAAATTAAATAAACTTTTCAGCAGTTTTCAATTATTGATCATTCGCTTATTTCTGAGACCTAACGGATAAAGTTTTTGCTACACAAATATAAAAATGACATAATTTTCAAAAAATATTTGCAACGGCCTAACAAATATTTAGAAATCAAAAGGAAGCAACATATTAAACAATTTCTAAGTGCAATCAACTAAAACATTTGAAAATATATTTTTTGCGTTGATAATTATTATGACCATGTTTGGGCTTTCTAAAAACATGTTGAAAACTTTAATGCACATTAATTTTGTTCAATTGTCAAAGCGAAGTTAGTTTTCAGCACTCAAATGAGTGCTGGAATGAACTTTTTTGCAATTTCGTCGTGAAACTACTTACTTTTCCTGTCATTCTTGAACGACGAAATAGCCTACTTTTCTGTACCAAAAATAATAGAATCGAATAGCAACACTTTTCAAAATAAATGCTGAAAAGTTCTACTTTTCAGCATTCAAATGGGTGCTGAAAAGTTGAACTTTTCAGCACTTGTTTCGAAAAGTAACACTTTTCAACATTTTTTTTATTTAAACGATTTATTGATAAAATACATGAAAATTTGACATAAAATTTCACTCAGTGTGTGTTTTTTGGAATTGCAAAACATGTTGTATGGAACTCGTTGCAAAACTTGATTTTTTCAGCACTCTTCGTTTTTATCCAACTCGGTGAACCTCGTTGGATAAATGTACGACTCGTGCTGAAAAAATCCTCTTTTTGCAACTTGTTGCATAAACAACTATATCAGCACTGTTATTTTTCGTAAAGATAAGAAAGCCATTTAGTCACCATAAAATGACAGGAAAAGTGGGTAATTTCAGGTTCCATCCCATTTCCCAGGATTTCAATTTCCATGATACAGTTCCTCAAACTGACCCATTCTGAAGAATGAACAACTCCCAGACATTTGTTTTGTTTTTTTTTACCAAAACAAGAGTAATTTTTCGTATTAAAACTATTAAATTCATAGAGTTTGACGTTTTTGTTCAATATGATTTGAAGATGATGATTGGCAGATTTGATACTTTAAAGATTTGAAGATTGAAATGACGATAGACGAAACGGCAAACAAAATCGAAAACCCCTGTTTTTTTTTAATTTTAATTTTCAGTATGGAGACTTTTAAGTAAAATTTTCTGGATAATTGCGATCGGTTTTTGAAAACGTTGACAATTAGACTAAAACTAAAACAGTTTGAATAAATGATTTTGATATTTTATAGGAGAGGCACCCTTGCATTTTTCGTGAGGTTTTTTGCAACATCTTGAGTTATTTTCACAAAAAAAAATCTGAACAAAAAAAGTAGCGCACACCTTTGACTTTTAAACTTTAAACAAAAAATTACATAAATATGGCATGTTTTTTTCAGTTTATTTTTTCGTGTCAAATTTTCTGCAAGTTTTTCTTTGACCACATTTTGATGCGCTGCAACAATTTGGAAAAACAGCCATATTTAAATAACGAAATACAAAAATATATATAAAAAAATGTCATTAATTTCAGTAAACCGGTTCCGTGGCTTAATGGTTACGGCTTCTGCCTCACAAGCAGAAGGTTCAGGGATCAAATCCCGGTCGGTACCTTTGAAATTTGGAATCAGGAATTTGAACTTTGAATATGAACAAAAACGAAAATGATTCCAGGTACGATTCGAACTCACACCTTAGGATTGGTGGTCTGGGACGCTAAGCAGTCGGCCATCAGAAGGTTTACACTCTAGCAGTGAATTGATCCGTAATGTTGAAACATGTTATCTTCTCATCCTCAAATCATTCTCAAATACGCGCTGATCCCTGATTTGCCTGAGGGGATTGGAAGTCTAAATATAGATCGAGTTTCCTTCAGATGCTTGCTTCTATGTTTAGGCGGGGCCGAACAATGCCCAGCGACCTCAGAATTGGACCGCAAGGAGCTCTGTCATTCTGAAATGGGTCGTTGGAAGCAGCGCGAGGGCTATCACCACCTAATACCCGGGACTGAGATAAGCTGTATCAGTATTCGGCATATACAAAGTCTGATACAAATTATACTTTCCCAAAATTTCGCTACCGGTTAGCGGGTATTGGATTGGACACACACACACACACACAAAAAGTGTCATTAATTTCAGGTTGGTTGCAATTGATTCCATATTTAAAAAAGAATTGCTCTTTACTTGTGCCAAAAATTTGAATAAATTCAATCTAATAAACATTTTCTTCAGAAAGGTAACACATTTTCCTACATGATTTTGTATTCTAATTCGATTCTAATAGGAAAGTATACATTAGTTCGAAGATAAAGGAAAAATAGTTAGCTGGCTCAGTTGAAGGTAATCAATTTCAGTTTAATCCAGAGAAAGGTTTCATTTGAAAAACCCACTTCTCTAAGTTAATTGCATAACAAAAAAGCTATAAACAAGGTTCAGCCGAAATTCTCTGCTCATTCGGAGACTGACTGAATGCATGAATGATAAATCGTTACACCCTCTTCCACGCCAAAACCCGCCAAAGCCCAAAATTAGCACAATTCTCAGCTAAGCTCAGTTCCACATACTCCAAACAAGCTTAACCTTGACTTGAGCAACCAACAACATTCGAGACCGGGCACACAAAACAAACCGGCGACGACCCGGTCTCTCAGATCGTCAGGTCAGAATGGGGTTTGCCAAGAACCAGCGCAAAACCAGTCCGGCAAGTTCTCACACACATGTGCAGTGTGAACGCTGGTTGTGTCAGAATCAGAACAAACACATTCTCGACACTCCAGAAGTGTGATCAATTGTTATGCAAGATTTTATGCAAATTTTTCAGAAATGTTTTGCTAGAACAATTAACTGCTTTGTTCATTGAAATTTTGAGTTAACAGTAACTAGGCTGACGTTTCTCACCTGTTTGTTATTGTTGCGCCCGGACTTGTCCGTCCCGCCGTTGGCGACCAGGCCTGCTGCGTTCAGCTTCTCGCTCGACGAGGACGGCTGAATGGTGGCCGTCTGTGGTTGCTTTTCCTTGTCAGCGGCCGCCGCCGTCACCACCGACCCGTTCTGGGTTTCTTCCAGGGCCATCTTCGATCTCTTCTCTTGTGTCTGGGCTTTAGCTAGCCTTCACCAACTTGGAACTAGTTGACGTAATTGGTTCTGGTGATTCTTGGTTTAAGGTGTGTCACTTTCACACTCCACAGCTTGACCTTCTAGCTCTTGCTGGCACTGGCGAATATTGATTTTTCTCAAACAATCATTCTTATGTGATTCACTCTCTTGCTCACACCCAACCCGAACTCACTCTGAACAGCCGGAGCAAGCTTTCAAAATTCTTGCCCCCCGCAAAAAAGCGAAACACTCAGACAGGAAGTACCCGTTTTTGGAGAACCGAAAATCGAACTTTTGGATTTCTTGCTTGCCGAGTGCTTCACCCTCTTCTTCTTGCGCTCTGGGTTGCTGTTTAGATGCCGTTGTTTACTCCCCAAACATACACACACACACTCCCACTCCCACACTGGCCTGCTCTGATGTGCTTGTTGTGGCCACTTCCGTTCCGCTTCCGTAGCCGCCCCGCTTCTTGGCCTGCTCGGACCTCTTCTTCGCACTAAATTTTTCCTTTTCCTTCGCCGCTTGCTTTTCTGCCAGAGCTAAATTTTCACTCAACACACAATTTTTTTTTTACTTCTACTCTTCTCTTTCTACATAAAATACTTTTAATAACTATTCTCTTCTTTCCCCGGTGCCGCCGCTAGAGGCTGGCAATTTAGTATTAGGAAAGAATTTTTCAAATTACACTCGCGCTAGGTTGAGGCGCGACGCGTATGATCTCCTAAGGTTTAAACTTTTTTTTCTTGCACAATTTCTGCTCCCTGGTCCGTCCGTCTACTCTGGATCTCCGTAGTTGACGTCTGCTGCAGCTCTTCTCGACCCAAACCCGGCCGGACTCGACGATGCTCCGTACGCCTCAAGCTTTCGCGTTCTTCCTCGTTATTGCGTGTTACGCACCGCCGAAAATAACTGCAAAATAACACTATTATTCAATGAAAACTGCTCACAAAAAGGGGGTCTTCCCCCGGGGTCTCTCTTCCAGGGTTTGCTACTGACCACCCCCGCACACACACTCACACCAGACACACATACACTTTCTACTCCGACTCTGCTGTTGTTGCTTTAGTTGCTGGGATCAAGGTGGAACACAGCAGCAGGCTTTGTGGGCTTCAAACTGGAATCGACGCGCGAGTACGCACTACCGCTACAGAAGCGACCGACGCTGGCAAACTCTTTCCGAAGACTGACGACGGACACGACGTCGAAGTTTGTGGCGCATCGAGTCGAGCGAGGTGGACCAGGGATGCCAGATGGGCTGGATTGTTTGGCGGTGTTGTTCGTCGATTTTATTTTTGTTGAGACCGCAAGGTATTGTGCGTTGCTCAGTACAAATAGAATCAAAAAGTTATTTTCGAATTATATTGTTCGCTCTACTTTCTACAGCATGGGCTTGGTGTTATTTATTGCGAGACTTCTTCTCGAAACTAGGTTTTTCAAAAAGGTTTTCCAAAACTCTCTTACACCTATGCACCCATCTACCCCGCAATTCGAACAGAGAACCTTTGGATTGTGAGTCTAGCTGCCACCCAGCGACTCTACCGAAGCAGGTTCATATTTTTATACAGGGAACTACTCCTAGGACGGAAGGCGTGCGTTGTCAGACAAATCTCGTTTCGATAAAAGCCAAGGAGCGGACTGGGATTGAACCCAGGCTATCTGGGCAGTCACGTTTACCACTAAACCACCGGACTCGGCAAAAAGTTATTTAGAATTTTATTTTAGCACAGAAACAAAATAGCAGTGGAATAAGTAATTGAGTGAATAAGTTTTAAACTTTTTTGGCCTGATGGGTCATATGAGCAATTCTCTCAGATTTCGGTCATGCGATCACTAAAACTTGATTTGCCAAAAAAAATATTTTTATTTTTTTTAATTTTTGATATGTTTTAGGGGACATAAAATGCCAACTTTTCAGAAATTTCCAGAATGGGCAAAAAAGCTTTGACCGAGTTAATTTAGTGCACATATGTTTGCCCACATTTGAAAAAAATATTTTTGAAAAGCTGAGAAAATTTTCTATATTTTGCTTTTTTGAACTTTGTTGATACAACCCTTAGTTGCAGAGATATTGCCATGCAAAGGTTTAAAAATAGGAAAATTGATGTTTTCTAAGTCTCACCCAAACAACCTACCATTTTCTAACGTCGATATCTCAGCAGCTAATGGTCCGATTCACAATGTTAAAATATGAAACATTCGTGAAATTTTCCAATCGTTTCGAAAACAATATTTTTAATTTTTTTTACATCAAGACTAACATTTGAAAAGGGTTAAACATTCAATATTACGCTTGTATTATCTTACTCATGATTTGAACTTAAAAAAAAAAAACTCACATTATACACGCAAATCGAAGAGGGGTTGGGTTAACTTTTTCCTGGTTTTGTGTGAGTTGGCAGAGAATGACCCTTATATTATTATTAAGACCGTTTCAAATGTTTTCCAAAGTTAGGAGATCCACCCAGAAGCTGAAGTCTGACCCACTAAATTTTGAAAAGCTGAAGCTGGAGCCGCTTCAAAAAATACCGTACTCCGCAGCCCTGTTTTTTTAAATAAAAAAGTGTAGAAACCATGACTTGTGTTTTTTATAGAATTTTTTGTAGTAAATTTCGAAATAAGTACTGAAAAGTCGAACTTTTCAGCACTCAAATGAATGCTGAAAGTTACTTTTCAGTACTATTATTTTGGAGATGAAAAGTAGGTCGTTTACTTTTTCGAGAATGACAGAAAAAAAGTATGTAGCTTCACATCGTACAGAGAAACCTTTTTTTACGCGGTGCGTTACGTTTTTCTAATTTGTCGATTTTTCTGGAACGACGGAATATTTTTGCAACATTTTTTAAAAGCAATTTGGAGGTTTTGTTCAGAACTACAAAACGCCTTTTAAAGCTTGCAAAAATATTGCATGGTTCAAAAAAAATCGACGAAATAAAAGGCGTAAAAAACAATTAATTCAAAGTTTTCAAAATGGTAAAAATCAAGATGAAACAATAAAACAGTACATTCGCAATTCGCAATTTTCAGTGTAAGAACGGGCCTTGACCGATCTTATGCGAACATGCATTGCCCTTACACCTACATCTCACCCTTGCTCTGAGTCAGTACGAGCAGCACGCTAGAACACGCTTTGAGTGTTCGTGCCAGGCATGCACACCTTCTTTTCCGGTTACGCATTTTAACTCGGCCGGAGGTGGTTGTTATTTTACTGTGTATTGTTTTCTGCTGAAATCTTTCCTAGTGTTGAGTCGTGTTTATATGTTGCTATTTATTTTGTCGCGGTGTTTTGTTACAATTTTTGGTCCTAAGCATTTTATAAAAGTTTTTCAAAAGTATAATAGTAATATTTGTGTTAATTATTTGATCATTCCAAAAATTGAGTAAGAACTCGAACCTCATTTGTTTGAAGAAAAGGGTGAAGATTGAAAACAATGGACAGTAGAAAAATATACTATTTGAAGAATAAAAAGTAAAAGAAAGATAGTAATTTATGAAGTAGATAAAGAAACTAACAAAAGTTAATAAATAGAGGTAACAAACAAGCTTAGATTGTATTAAGTGAAATTTATAGGGCAGATGAAAAATTATTCAAATAGATAAATAAAGATAAACAAAATTCGCTGCCAAATAAAGGAAAAACAGACAGTTTGTTACAGTAGCATCAATTAGTAAATAGAGTGGAAAAGCGTTGAGAAACAAGAGAATCAAGAAAGTTAAATCGAAAACAAATGGACGATCATAAACAAAAGGCGTGTTAGAGAATCAGTGAAACAAAATAAACAGAATATAGATGGTAGATAAAAACGTAAAAAAGAGAAACCCCGTTCTGCGATGTTCAGGTACATCCACAGCATACAACATACTGCGAATCAAAACAATACCGTCTACAATCACAAACTACTTCCCTGTCCCACATTGGCGCGCCCCTTTCTTTTAGCCGTCTCGACTTTGACCCGCGGTGGTCAAAGGTTTACGATCCGTTTCCACAGGCCACCAGTTAGGTCATCATGAAAACCAAGCCAACGTGGAGGTAAGAAAATAGGACACTTTCAAGGAACCAGAGCTTTACCACAGACTGTGGCTATACTGTCTTGATCAAGAATGATCTAACAGGACTACAGACGTAGTCAGTGACGCTCCTTCCAGGATGTTCCTCGCCTGAGTGTCAACTGAAGAGGTATCATCAGCATCATTGGCCTGCACAAAAAAACAGTACATTGAACAAAAAAAGATCCCAACAAATCTGGCATCATTCGAGATGAATAAAGAGAAAAGGACGGTGAGTGAACATTTGGCGAGAGCGTGTTACGTTTTATCAATGTAATGAATTTTTCGACCACGAATGGTGCGTTACGAACCGGGGGGTATTTTAGTCGTACTGTTTTTGACGCGATTCATAATCAACGTTAGTTAATGAATTTGATTATGATGACAACATCTGAGAGGGTTTTTCATTTATCAGATTGGCTTTGAAATTTAAAAATCTCGTATGAACTTTTATCAGATCACATCAGATTCCTAACTAATCTAATCTAATCTAATCTAATCAGACCCTAGCGCAGCCAATCTTTCGAAGGGATCCTGGAGAGTGCCTTAGGTTAGATGACGCCTAGCACTCTTCTTGTCATTTATTAACATTTGTAGTGCGCCATTGCATCGGAATGCATTGAAACATCACAAGCGTTAAATTGGCCAGGCCTACTGCGTAAAGCCGTATCGCAGAGATGACTCGTAATTGGGTTGAGTTTGAGCACTGAGTGTTCGAACAACAACACAATTCTGAATCGACAGGGGAGGAAGAAGCGTGGGGACACACCACCATACGCTCCGAGATTTTGGTTGTTTTCGTTGGGAGCACCATGCTAAGAAGGTTTGGTACTCCGGGACCCTCTGGGATGGGACATTGTATTTCCACGAATGCCCTGGACACTATTTGCCGTGGTTATAGCGCCACAACTCGCTCTCTGTAACAGTATTCCTATTTCCAGTAAAAGCTCACCAAGTCGTCATAGCCTAGTGGTTAGCATTTTTGCTTACCAATCCAAAGGACGGGGGATCGAACCCCGCCTCGAGCGACTTTGATTTTTCGTTCATCATTTCAAATTCATGTATTCTTAACTTTCTCGTTGGGAGCAGATGGGAATTGAACCCAGAACCATTCGCTTACAAAGCGAACACCGTAACCAGTCAGCCACGGCCGCTCCTACAGATCAGATTCCTAACTAATCTAATAAAAAACCTTGCGCAGCCAATTTTTTGCAGGATACTGGAGAATCTCTTAGGTTAGAAATTATCTGTTATTATTTGAACATTTCTAGATTTACTTTTTCAAAACAATCAATGCGCCACAGGTTCCTATGTACATAGAACGTTTTGAAAAAGTAAGCGAGATTTTTAGTGTACCATTGTAAATATTAAAATGCATTGAACTATCACAAACGTTTAAGTGATAGATGATTCGTTAAAGTGGGTTGAGTTCTGGAGTTATCTTTTTTTTTGTTTTTTGAAAAGGTCCAATAAACCAAATTTTCAGTTTTTGATTTTTGGGTGTTTTTGAAACCGCATTGAGAAAGGGGTATATAAAAACACAACAAAGCAAAAACTGCAAATTTGGTTCCTTGGACCTTTTAAAAAAACTCCAGAGTTTGAATACGGTTGATTTTGTCTTGATTTCCTTCCAACAAACGGTTTACCCTACACTCTCCATCCACCCAAAAATGATCCGCTACCCATCTGTCCAGCTGTCACCCTGGCGTTTCGTAACGGTTGTTCATTTCATTCATGTATTTTCCTCTCTCAACTCTCGCTCTCTCACTGTGTTGTGTTTACCTTCGTAAACAACAACCCCACAAGACGTACGTACGGTACACCCAGGGATCTGACAGGCATGCACTTTCCCGAAGTCACCGCCAGAGGCGCTGTCAATGTTGTTTACGTGGGGTTTTTGAAAAAGTTGTACGAAACAAATTAATAAATTTTTATCTTAAAATTTATATTTTTTTAGTTTTCATCATCTTTTGCTTATATATTTAAGTAAATGACAAGTATTACGTATAGATTTCCTCATTTATTATTTATAAGACCGATAAACAAAGTTGTACTAGAACAACACGTAACATTGAACTAAAAATTAAATATATTCAGTTCCTTGATACAAAATTAGCTTGGTAAGATTCTTCCTGACTGATGGTTTAAATTCAATTACATTTTTAGAATACTCAGTTAATTTAACATTTAAACATAATTCAACCACGAGTTTGATCAACATATTTTGATGATTATTTATTGTATCCTGTTCTAAAATGTGATTTGCTAGACCTTCAAACCAGGATCATTTCATTTAAAATTTTGGTTAGAATCGAATTTAACAAACGCTGATAATATTTTGGAACATTGAATTCAACATTTTTCCCTACTAAAATTTTGAATTCTTATTTTACCAGTTAGCTACAAGTTATTTGAATGTTAATTAAAGTTCAAATCTAGAGTTTTTTTTATTAGGTCCTATAAATATATGAAAGACAACAGTTTATTGGTCCTTTCCAAAAATAAACTCTGGAAATCTGAAATTAAATGTAAATCGCTTGAAAAAAAAACTTAGTGATTAAAAAAAAGTTTTTATTTTTGCAATTTATGTGCATACAACATTTTCAAAAACCTCGCTGCAAAAACTTGGTTCGATCTTGGTTCGATTTTGACTTCACTCGCTTTGTATGTGGATGACAGTCGTAACGTATCCGTGGGTACACCCTACCTACGAGCACCAAGTGTGTTGTTTTCATCCGCGAAATCGCTTCTACTGCGTCTGTCCACCGAAAATTGGCTCTTTCAAATGAACTCGCGCGCACACACACTCTTCAAGAGAATCGGAGAGTCGAGTCGTCGTGTGTTTTTAGTGTTGTCTCTGCGGTTTGGGGTGAAGAAAAACATTTGTTTTTGGACACGTCGCGGGATTGCTGCACTCTATCTTCATCACTGTTCTGAAAGGGCCTTGTAATCGCGGACGGTTTTCGCAACCGAGAGTGTGGTCACCTGTTTGCGGTGTTCCGGGGAACTTTGTGAAGGGCTTTGCATTTGTAGATGTGGCCGGGGTTGCGGTGGAAAGTTTGAGGGTAAATTTTGCAGACTAGGCTATAAAACTCGCAGTCAAAATGGACGAGACCTGGATGTTGCTGCTGCTGGTGATTGTAATGCTGGTCGGGTCCTACCTGGCCGGTAACATTCCGCTGGTCGTGACGCTTTCGGAGGTTTGTTGGAGTTGGCTTTTCGTTCGCGGGTTTGATTAAAAGGTTTGGTTACTTTCAGGAGAAACTCAAGAACGTGTCCATCTTCGGCGCTGGATTGCTGGTGGGAACCGCGCTGACCGTCATCATTCCCGAAGGTATTCGATCACTGTACGATGAGAGCAAGCTTGAAGCGGCCGCCGCCAAGGAGACCTCGGATGCCCCTGGCCACAAGCATTCCGACGATGAGCACTCGTCTGCGATCGGACTCTCGCTCGTTCTCGGCTTCGTGTTCATGATGCTGGTCGACCAAGTTTCATCCCGGCGAAAAGAGGGCTCCAACGAGCGCAACCTCACGGCCACGATCGGCCTGGTGGTGCACGCGGCCGCCGACGGAGTCGCTCTTGGTGCCGCAGCCACCACTAGCCACTCGGACGTCGAAATCATCGTATTTCTCGCCATCATGCTGCACAAAGCCCCCGCCGCCTTCGGCCTGGTCAGCTTCCTGCTGCACGAGGGCATCGAGCGCCAGCGGATACGGAAGCACTTGCTGATCTTCTCCCTGTCCGCGCCCCTTCTAACCCTGCTAACATACTTCGGCATTGGCAGCGAGCAGAAGGAAACTCTGGAATCGCTCAACGCCACCGGCATCGCGATGCTCTTCTCCGCCGGAACATTCCTGTACGTGGCCACGGTGCACGTACTCCCAGAGCTGACGCACAACACCGGAGGCGCTCACGGCGGCCATCGCGGCCACGACTACAGCCTCCTAGAGCAAGCCGGCGGCAAACCCCCGGTAGCCCCGAACGGTCTCAAAAACTCCGAACTCTGTCTGCTCATCCTGGGCGCCCTCGCGCCTCTCTTCCTCACCATCGGACACCACCATTGAGCGCGGTGCGGACCCATCCGGAATCATTGCCAAATTATCGTTTTTCAATCGTGCTAGACTAGAGAACAAAAGCACATCTGTGAAGAGAGACTAATTGAGGACACGTCGAGGCTCGAGGACGAACAGGTTAATTTTTAATGACCTGGCACTCGGCCTAAAAGTGTCGTGTCCCCGTTGTTCCGTAATTATATTCTTTTTTATTTTTTTTACACACAAAAAAAGTGCAAGCAATGCGAAAGACTCGTTTGTTATCGCTCGTTTTAACTTTAGTCGTATTAAATAATACATTCTAAACTCAATTTCTTCAACCTTGGTCAGCGAAACTTGTAGCGTCGTCGCGTCGCGACGCTCATCCACCTACCATAAAACAAAAGTAATTCTTGGCCAAACAGCACGAGGGCTCGAGAAAGCTTAGACGACGAAATAAGCTTTTCCTTCTTCGTCTGTACGGCGAAGAGCGGCTAGAGATGTGCGTATGAATGTAATGTTTTACGATGTAGGGCTTAACCAGCAACCTTGTGTTAGCAGCGCAAGGACAAGGCTAGTTTTATTGAACAAAAAAAAATGTAGCGGCGTTTGTTTCGGTTGTTGCTACTAACTGCAATTATACATATTATTAAAGAATAGTGTATACATGTACTGAGCGTGGAAAGAGCGCGTTTCTAGAATGGAAATACATTGAATTAAGAAGTAACAATTGTTTATTTACTTATTGGTTTTGCTGAATTGATGACAATTTCTTAGATATATTTTTCTATCATCATTGATTGGAACTCATGTATGAATTATTTGTTAAAAAAATTTCCGTTTCCGAGTGTAAAAAAAGTAAAAGTTTTCATTTTCCGAGTGATTTTATAACCTTTCCTCAGTAAGGTGAGGAAGGCAAAAAACATTACTTGGTTTTAACTTTCCGCAGCCGGCTGTCCAAGATTGAACCATTCATTAAAAATTAAACAGATAAACAATTATTATCTCAACTGAAGCATTCGATTGCTTGCCTTGAGAATAAAAGCTCATTACCTTTTACAAAAAAACATTCGCTTTTTGCTTTTTTTTTTACAAAATGCAAGCGCATCGTAAAGAAGCTGCCCTAGTAGCAACCTGTGCTTACTAACATTCCTGTCCCACCTTTATGCGATCTACAAACTGACATGGCGGGCGCCGTTGGTGGACAATGATGGTTACCTACTCGCAACTGATCTAGTTTTAGCAATCATGGTGTTTTATCTTTTCAGCGCATTCATACATGCTGGTGATCAGGGAAACATCACTAGATCGCAGATGCATATGATTTGTTGTATATTACGGTTCTGTTCATCAACGAAGGGGCATAATGGGTCTCTCATGCTCATGCTTAGGGTAGAGTAGTCATGAATGAGACACGGGGAACAATGATAAAATGGTTCTCACAAGTCGTAGTTTCAACCAATCAGGCTCATATTTGGGGGAAAGGTGTATCTACTGGATACACGTTTGCTATAATAGTGGCTTTGGTTATGGACGCTCCCTTGAAAAGTTATTCATAAATGTTTGATTCTGGGATGTAATAGTAAATTATGGACAAAAAAATACTTTTTCGCTCGTAGGCTGTCATTTAAGCTAAAACTAATATTTCTTCAAATTTCTTTCGATGTTCCATCGGGATTGAGTTGGGCTACAATGTCCTTTCATTAGGTTTGACCAAAATTTAGAATATACCCAGAATCCAGGGCTGTCTCATTGTTCCCCACTCATTTTAGCCCATGGGTAACAATGAGACACTTTGATTTTTCTTCATTAAACATTTCAAAATACACGTAAATCTTTCAAAACATGAATTGAAAGTGATTTTTGGCATATTTATAGAGTTTGAACTTCATTTAACCAAACCTACAAAGTTATTTGGTATAAATATATGGATTTTATAAAATTTAAATACTTTTTAGTCTAACTTTTGTTAATTAAAGTTTCATGTTGGCAAAATTTATCTTAATTGTTCAAGGCAAGTCTCCTATAATGGAACAATACAAAAACATGATGTTTTACTAGAAAAATCTTGATTTTCGTAGTGTGTCTCATTGTTCCCCAGCTGTCTCATTGTTCCTGCCAAGTGCGTCTACAATGAGACAGTTGAATAACTCTGGCTGTAGATGTCGGATCGATCTCATATTTTGGTCAATGTTAGAACACACTAATAGAAAGAAAATTCGCAATTCGCAATTCGCAATTTTCAGTGTAAGAACGGGCCTTGACCGATCTTATGCACTAGGTTCCCGACGAACACGCACTGCCCTTACACCTACATCTCACCCTTGCTCTGAGTCAGTACGAGCAGCACGCTAGAACACGCTTTGAGTGTTCGTGCCAGGCATGCACACCTTCTTTTCCGGTTACGCATTTTAACTCGGGCGGGGGTGGTACATTACGTAGGGTTTGATGTAAGTATAAGCGCCTAACCATCTATAGTGTGCCTATCAACTTTCATTAAAGCAAAGACTTTTTTATTTTTAGTTTGAATTTAAAAACTAGTTGTTATTTTACTGTATATTGTTTTCTCCTGAAATCTTCCCTATTGTTAAGTCGTGTTTATCTGTTGCTATTTCTTTTGTCGCGGTGTTTTGTTACAATTTTTGGTCCTAAGCATGTTTTGAAAGTTTACCAAAAATACAATAGTATTATTTGTATTAATCCTTTAACCATTCCATAAATTGAGTAAGGGCTCAAACCTCACTTGTTTGAAAAAAGGGTGAAGATTGAAAACAATTGACAGTAAAAGAGAATTTGTTTTATAAAAATCAAGTATCAATAGTAAGAGAATGATGAGCGTATTTTGAAGAATGAAAATGAGAAGCTAGATGTATTAGATGTAAAATTAGACAATAGTTAATAAACAGAGATACAAAACAAGCTTAGATTATAGTAATCATAATTTATAGGACAGATAAATAATTATTCAAATAAATAAATTCGCAATAAAATCAAAAAAGATTAGGCGAATGATAAATAGACTTGATATTACTAGTACATTAAGGAAAAGTATATTTTTAAGGAAAACAAACAAACCAAGTTTGTTTTAGCAGTATTAATTGATAGAAAAGAGTGGAAAAGCTTTGAGAGGTAAGAGAATCAAAAGTTAGTAAAATTAAAATCAAATGTTGGATATTAAATAGAAGAATAAGTGAAGAATTGGGAATCAGAAGAGCAAAATAAAAATAGGAGATAGGTGGTAGCTGAGAATGAAGAGAAGAGAAACCCCGTTGTGCGATGTTTCAGGTACATCCACAGCAGTTGACTCAACATACTGCGAATCAAAACAATACCGTCTACAATCACAAATTACTTCCCTTTCCCACATTGTCGCGCCCTTTTCTTTTAGCCGTCTCGACTCTGACCCGCGGTGGTCAAAGGTTTACGATCCGTTTCCACAGGCCACCAGCTAGGTCATCATGAAAACCAAGCCAACGTGGAGGTAAGAAAATAGGACACTCGCAAGGAACCAGAGCTATACTGTTCTGATCAAGATAATTCGGATGATCTAACAGAACTACGGATGTAGTTAATTACGCTCCTTCCAGGATGTTCCTTACGTGGACGTCAACCGAAGAGCACGCAACAAGGTCAGTGCCATTGCATGCTCTTAGGTATCAATCCTTGGCCTGCAAGAACACACTAATAGAAAGAAAATGCAACAAAAAGCTGATTAAAACACCCTAGTAACATTTTTAATCTTACAGGTTTTATCATGGTTTTGGAAACCCTCATACGGCCTAAATAGGCTTTTATGGCCTACTTAAAACCTAAAATGTTACTAGGGCATGCTGACGAAAAAATTAGAAAAATCGTTGAAAGTTGAAAACCAAAAGTGTCTCATTGATGACTACCCTACCCTATGTCATGTTCATAATCCAAGACGGAATATTTTTTTTTTTAATATGAATTATGATTATGACAAAGTTTAAAATCAGGACCCTTGATAATTTTTTAAAAAGCACATCTTTTTTATGTAGATTTATTTTATATGACATATTGCTCAACCTATTTTTTATTTGATTGTAAAAATAATGTTCGTTGTCACATTTCAATTAAAAAATATTTTCAGCGTCTTTCAATTTCTTTTATTTTGAAGTTAAATCTGAATTATATGCTCTTTAAAAAATAAAATAAAAAGCAATTACCGTCATCTGGAGCGAATCGGGACTACAGACTGAATAGGGACAGCAGCGTTTAGAGCACTTAAAAGTTTTAAATTTGGAAATGGATGTACACATTTTGTTGGTCTCAGTCTGTTCTATCTGAAACCCAAGACGAACGCTTCTAAAAGGCAGAATATTGAATATTTTTACCATTTTCTAAAACCAATATCTCAGCAACTAATCGTTCAATTTTCAATGTTAAAAAATTAAACATTTGTAAAATTTTGTGATCTTATCGAAAAAAAAATATTTCGGAAGTTTTGGAATCAAGTCTAACATTTAAAAAGCGCTTAATATTGAATACTTGGTCCTTTTAAAATGTTAGTATTGATTCCAAAACTTTCAAAATATTTTCGTAAAGATTTGAAAATCTCACAAATTATTTTTTTAACATTAAAAAATGAACTATTAGTCGCTTTTATATTGTCATTAGCAAATGGGTGCTGGTTGGGTGACCTTAAACACTAAAATTTTCCGGTTTGTTTTTCATTTAGGGCGCATGCATAAACCACGTGGCCTTTTTAGGAGGCGGGGAAGAGGTCTGGCAAAATTCCATTCTTCTTACAAAAAAAAACACGTAGGGGAAGGGGGGAGAGGTTGTTTGAAAATGTCAGATTTGAAAGTTTGGGTTATGCACGAAAAAAAGAAGAAGAAATTTTTTGAACTTTTCGCAAAAAAATTGAAAACGAAAAACTACAAAAATACTTTTAAAAAATTGGTGTTTAATTTCAAAACACAAATCATAAAGCCGTTGCAAATATTTTTTAAAGTTAACGTGTTTATGGCATATTTGGGCTCGTTTAAAAACATTTTTGTTAATTAGATGCAAAACAACTTGATTATTGTAAAATACACACATACACACTTACCGATTTCGGTAGTTTAAAAATCGGCAAAGTTTAGATCAGTAAACTTTGTTATATATCAAAATGAACAAAATTTTACCGAATTACCGAAAAAACACGGAATTGCAAAAACAAAATGTTTTCTTTACAATTTGTTTTTTTTTTCAATGAAATGTTAAAACCGAGGCTTCTTGGCTTATTTAACCTTTCGGAAGTCGCGTTTTTCGACCGCCCTTAAGCTAAGTACAAGATTGTCCGTCCGACGCAGTGGTGAACGCAGAACGCTGTGCCAGTTCGATTTTTCCATCAACTGTCAGTCGAACACTCTGCAGGGGTTGCTTTGTTCAATGGTCGATGGCTGGCAGACTATGATGACAGGCGCAAAATTTTGCGTTTGCGTTCAGGCCTGACGGACAATCTTGTTCTTACCTTTACGAACGGTGCACAAAGTACACTAGCGTGACTGTCGAAATGTTGATATAGAAGAATTGACAATTTTCTTAAAAATCGTTACTTAAGGATGAGTTCGGATGATTAAAAAGCAACAAGTTCGTATTTTTTTAAGGTACACATTACACGTTTATGATTACAGCATATCTTAGCAGCGACAGAGCGCCATTTTCCAAATATAATTTAGTGGTTCAATATCATCTGTTTGTTATATTATTATTATCTTGATTTTATTTTCCATTTCATTTTCTTGCTAGTATTTAGGTATGCAACAATGAACTGATCCTTTTTAATATATCGAACATTTACATCTTGCTAGCAATAGTTTACTATATTCTACAGTTTAGATATTTGTAAATCGATATGTACGAGCAATCGTAGCTGTTGCCCACAATTGCTTCTGTAATAAGATTTGTTTTTTAAGCGACACGCCAATCAAATGGTTACTTTTGGGAAATACTCTTCGGTAGCATTCACACATAATTAAAGCATTTCTTGTTGTTGCCAAACCTTCAGTTTAATTTCCATCTGTTATTTTCGAATATTTTCTCTTTTCTTTAACCTTCCCTCAGAAATAGGAATAAATAGCTTCTGGGATCACTGACTCGCTAGTTGGTAGGTAGAGTTATTCTACAGTTAATTTATATAATACGGTAGGAGTATATAACGATACGAAAGCTTCACCTCGAGGAGCAACAGAGCACCGCGCGTTGAAATCTCTATGGAGCACACAGCACACCTGCAGAACGAATAATATTTACACTCACAAAACTCAAATCGTACACCCGTTGAATGTGGACCCTCTTAACTCGAATAATTGGCGAATGTATAAAGCTAAACCGTTTAACGCGAAACAAATTTAAGAAAAAGTGATGGAATTGTAGGCGTCTCAGTCGATTGTTAGGAAAAGAAATTGGTTTAACAGTTGTTTCAGAAAACAAAAGACAAGTGATTGCTTTATTTAACGACAACGAAACTGCACAACGAAAGCTCGTTCTGTGCGCAATTTAACAAACAAAAAAGAAAGAAGCATCAATTCGACGATTCCCTTCCCGTTCTGGGGAGGAACAATTTCAAAACGTTAAGTATTAAAAGTGTTTTTTCTCTGGTCGGTCACCGATTCGGTAGGACCGGTTTTCAGTTCCGAGAAGAAACGAGTCATGAAACGTAACGAAACAAAAAAAAAAGTAATCAAACAGAAATCAACAACTGAGTCTCAATCCAACCTTCACTGGTCAATCTTGGACCGCTCGAGAATCGACTGCAGATCCGCCTCGAACTGGAGGTCATCCTTGGAGTAATCTTCGTTAAACTTAACCGCCAACGGCGGTTCCTGCTTTTTCTCGTGGCCTCGAAGCGCGCCCTGGCGCTTCAGCGAACCAACCGAGGACGAGCTCTTGCTGAGGTTGGTGTTGAACGCGCCAAAGTTGGCGAAATCGAACGAATCCGACGCTCCGTTACGGCTGCTGCTGCTGTTGTTGTTGTTGTTGTTGTTGGAAAAGTCCATCTTTCCGAACGCGTCGTCATCGCCAAACGGGCTGGCGTTTTTGGTCTCCGGGAATGCGGCGGCAGCGGTCGTTCCGAACGCTCGGAACAGCGTCTCCTGGTCGGTGTTGCTCTTCTTGCTAAAGTTATCGTTGAAAGCGTCGAACGGGTCGGCCGTGGCCGACGAGGTCGTCCTCTTAATACTACTGCTGGTGCTGGGCGTGAAGCGATCGGCGTCGGTGATATCAAGCGCGCCAAAGTTGTTGTTCAAAGCGTCGCCAAACAGGTCCTCCAGGCGATCCTTCGGTGTGACCGCCCGGTTGTTCAGTGAATTTGTATTAGCGGCGAATGGGTCTGAAAGCGAGGGAAAAAAAGACCCCAAATTCAACACCAACTTAAATACCTCAAAAAACCCCTCCCCGAAAACCCCCACAAACCTGACTTGTCGCCAACGTCCTCACCGTCGTCCGCGAACGGATCTTCGATGGCGAACGGGTCCTCGTACCGGTAGTCCTTGAAGGGATCTTCGACAAAGTCTACAGCGGGGGTGGCGGTACCGGTGACTACCACCGGCGCCGGCGAAGGGGCAGCTGGGGGCACTACTGCCAAAGTTGGGGCGGTTCCCAGCAGCACGGGCAGCGTCGGAGAGGCTCCCACCGGTGGGAATCGGAGCGAACTTACCGGCGAGGGCGATGGAATGATTGGGGAGGCGGTGGAGATGGTGGTGGTGGTGGCAGGTTTCAGGTTCTGAAGTTTCGGATTTTGCGGGATTTTTTTTATGGGGGATGAAAATTAAAAAAAAAAGGTTAAATAAAACTGTAAAGTAATAAAAATAATAATACGAATTTGGCACAAAACATAAAGGTGGGAACAATTAGGAAATAAAGAAGTAAGTATAGAAAAAATGATTAAGATAGAAAAACAAATCAAAGTAATTAAAATTAGCAAACAAGTAATACGAAGAACTTAAAACGAATTAAACTTAGACTTTTCACAATTTCAAAAACGCAGAAAACGAATTTCGCGTAGACACAGGTGGACAAAATTATCGGGACAGGTAATTATTTTTCAAAATTGAAATGCAAAATTTTTACCGATTTTGATGATTCCAGGAGGATTATTCTTGTTTTTGAATATGTTTGAATTAGTCCGTAGGCACCGGAGATGTTCCGGATTTTTCCGGGACCGTGTCAAAATGCTACTTTTTTCAGTGCGTGCCATTTGAGGTGAGATGAGATTTTCACTTACTCCATATTTTTCCTTGAAAATACAGTCGAATGCAACCTGGAACATCAACATCTTAATACCTCTGTGCAAGAGAGCACAGATGCATCGATCTGTTGAAAATCCGTTGAGATACAGCCATTTCCGTAAAAAAAAAAGCCCGGAACAGATTCTTCATATGGTAAATTCTCGATTTTAATCGGAACTGAATATGAACCATAATCGGAAACTTGGTAGAATCGTTTTGATACGGCGGTAGACTCCAAGATCTGTATTCCAGAACACTTTCTAGGACCCAGAACATCCCAAAAGTGATCCACATAGCTCAAAGTGTTGCCAAAAGGTTCCAGGAACATCACTAAATATGAACCATAAACGGAAACTTGGTAGAATCATGTTGTTACGGCGGTAGACTCCAAGATTTGAATTCCAGGACACTTTGGAGGACCCAGTACATCCCAAAAGTGATCCACTTTTAAAATGCTTTTTACAGGCGTACAGTTGCTTTCCAATATTTCGTTTTGAAAATATCGAGGTATTGACGGATTTTTTTTTTCCCCAGAAAAACATTTTTTTTTTGTTTGACTGTACATTGGTATTTCATGAAAATTTAAAATGTTTTCGAAAGAGTTCAAACATGCTAAATATGATTATAAACGCGGGAAAATGCATTTTAACTGGTTTTCAGTTGGTTAAACTTTAATTTCATTAACATTTTGAGGTTTTTCGAAAAAAAAAAAATTTTGCCCCCTGATTTTTCAGGCCAACTTTGAAGGGAGGGGCGACATTAACTTTGAAAAATATTTGCAACGGCCTTACGACACTTTAAAAAGTATCTGTTACTGTAGAGTTTAGCATGTTGCAACACTGGTACCAGATATATACACTTTTAAGAAAAAAAGATTAATTTTTGGAATATACAAAAAAATCAAAAGATATGGCGACATGAAGATTTTTAATTGCAACCGAAAGAGAATCATCACATTTTTTGATAAGGTGTACCGTTTTCACGTTGTAGGCATTTAAATGTGAAATTTTTCGGCAAATGTTCGGTTTTTTGAAATTTACAAACAAAAAACTTAATGTAGGAAAAGCACTCTTGCAAACATATTATCGAAAAACTCTGAAAATTTCCTACACATTTCTTTTTTTAACTTTCTTGAGATAAAGCCTCATTAATTAAAATTTTGTTAAAAAAAAGTCTTTCTCAGTTTAGTTAGCCCTAATTTTTTAACTCGCAGTGTCCGGAGACTGTATTATATATTATAAAAATAATAATATTCTGCAAAATGTATGCTCTTTCCATTTGAAAAAAATAAAACTTTAAGAGGCTGTTTTTTAGCAATCAGCAGCCCGATCAATAAAGACATAAAAGGAAATGGTAAAACATGCATTTTTTCTAGATTTTACTTTTTATTTTTAAATATTTTGGAAACAAAACTTTAAATGATAAAAAGTCAAACTTTATTTTCCCCTTGCACCTATTTTTTCTTCAAAGTCCAAATTATAACCTACAACTTTGCCGAAGACATCAAATCGATCAGGAAATAATTTCTAGTTACTAGAAAAAAATTACTTCACATTTGAAACCCCGCGAAGAAATATTTTTTTGCAATTCCGTCGTGAATCTACTTACTTTTCCTGTCATTCTTGAACGACGAAATAGCCTACCAAATAAAAATAGGTACCAAAAATAACAGAATCGAATAGCAACACTTTTCAAAATAAATGCTGAAAAGTTCTATTTTTCAGCACTGAAATGGGTGCTGAAAAGTTGAACTTTTCAGAACTTGTTTTGAAAAGTAGCACTTTTCAACATTTTTTTTTTGATTTAAACGATTTATTGACAAAATACATGAAAATTTGACTTTAAATTTCACTCAATGGGTGTTTTTCGAAATTGCAAAAAATGTTGTAAAACTTGATTTTTTTCAGCAAAACTTGATTTTTTCAGCACTCATCGTATTTATCCAACTCGGTGAACCTCGTTGGATAAATGTACGACTCGTACTGAAAAAATCATCTTTTTGCAACTTGTTGCATAAACTACTATTTTAGATAACCTTTTCTTGGCTAAAACTGACTCTATTTGAAATAAATGCAGTTGAATGTAATAAAAAAAAATATTTGTTTTCATATTTTAAACTCAGTTCTCAGCAAAAGCTCATTATTTTTGAGAAAATTATCAAATAATTTTTGACGTTTAAAAGATTGAAAAAAAGCCGTTCGCTACTCCGCTACATATTGCATGCAATTTCTGCTTGCATGCAACAGCGACGTACCGCCCCAATTCTCCATACAAACATTGCAGAAAATCCATTCGTCCTTGTTTAAAAAAAATAATTAAAAATTCAAATGGCACGTGTTTGGGGGGACCCTAAACTTTGTGCTTCCCCTCAAGTTGAATCTGCGCTAAAAATTTGTTGATTGGTGTTATTTAATATACCTTGGGCTGGTTAAGAATGGTGACAGGAAGAATATCCCACCAATACAGCTTAATTTTCGACGCGTCGCTGAAGGCATTTGAAGCAAATATCGAATTTGCATACTGTTTTAAGCAAATCTTCTCAGAATTTTCTTGATTTTGCCTTTTGTGTTATTTTGGCCTATTTTTAGTGCTGCTCAAAGTGTTGCCAAAAGATCCCAGGAACATCATTGAATATGAACCATAATCGGAAACTTGGTAGAATCGTTTTGATACGGCGGTAGACTCCAAGATCTGTATTCCAGGACACTTTGGAGGACCCAGAACATTCTAAAAGTGATTCACATAGCTCATAGTGTGGCCAAAGGGTCCCAGAGACATCACTGAATATAAACCATAATCAGAAACTTGGTAGAATCGTGTTGTTACGGCGGTAGACTCCAAGATCTGTATTTCCGGACACTTTGGAGGACCCAGAACATCCCAAAAGTGATCCACATAGCTCATAGTGTTGCCAAAGGGTCCCAGGGACATCACTGAATATGAACCATAATCGGAAACTTGGTAGAATCGTGTTGTTACGGCGGTAGACTCCAAGATCTGTATCCCAGGACACTTTGGAGGACCCAGAACATCCCAAAAGAGATCCAAAGGGATCGAAGTGTTACCAAAGGATCCCAGGGACATCACTGCATATGAACCATAATCGGAAACTTGGTAGAATCGTGTTGATACGGCGGTTGACTCCAAGATCTGTATTTCAGGACACTTTGGAGGACCCAGACCATCTCAAATGAGATCCAAAGGGATCGAAGTGATGCCAAATGGTCGTGGGGATGTGACTGGTAATAACTAATCTTCATTTGCCTGGAAAATCGTTGTAAGCCTGAATTATCTTCAACATTTTCTGAAGTTTCCAAATTTCAGGTTTTCAGGATGTTCTAGGTCCTTAAAAAGGCCATTAACAACCACTCAAACATTTTTTCCTAGGTAGAGAAACTCATAAATTACAATTTTGCTGAACAATGTTATATGTTTTGGGCACTGTGTGATTTTATACAACCGAATTTCGGTATGGGTCATATATGACCCATCAGGCCTGAAAGGGTTAAAACACACTTTCGATCGAATTTATTGAACATTCGAACATTCCTTCGAAAGATATGATTTTTTCAATTCGAACGTAATTACAAATAATTTAAAACTAAAAAAGTTCCTAAATTTCAAATGCCATTGTGAATTACTAAACTGAGTGCACAGGAGTTGTTGATTTGAGTAGGACAAACGATTCAGCATGTTTTATTAAGATCGTAAATGGTCCGGTTCAAAATCGTAGTTTTTGGTCGGTTTCGCGTGGAAACCGTCAAATATTTTTTGACGTTTATGTTTATGTGAAGTTTATGGGGAGGGGGGCAAAAAATAAAAAAAAAAGTATAAAAATTTAAATTACAAGGCATGGTATTAACATTTTAAAGAAAAAAAAATAATGTGCATTTTACACCTACCCAATTGTTTTGCAATCATTAGTTTTCAAAATATCTTAGTATTGACGAATTTTTTTTTAGCAGAAAAAAATTACGCTGCTGTACAACGGAATTTCACAATAAATCAAAATATTTTTGATTGATCTCAGACATGCTAGATATGATTTTAAAGCAGGAAAATGCATTTAAATTTGTTTTCAGTCGATGAGACTTCTATTTTCATGAAAATTTTCAAGTTTTGAAAGAATATTTTTGCTGCCCCTTGATTTTTCGGACCGATTTTGAAGGGAGGAGGAGGGGGAGGGGGCCACATAAACTTTGAAAAATATTT
The DNA here is from genome assembly GCF_015732765.1 of Culex quinquefasciatus. Classification (NCBI taxonomy): domain Eukaryota; kingdom Metazoa; phylum Arthropoda; class Insecta; order Diptera; family Culicidae; genus Culex; species Culex quinquefasciatus. The sequence continues at coordinate 160,391,102 of NC_051862.1, forward strand.
GCAACGGCCTTACTTTAAAAAAGAATCAGTTTTAATTTCTCCACAATAAATCAAAATATTTTTGGTTGATCTCAGACATGCTAGATATGATTTTAAAAGCAGGAAAATGCATTTAAATTTGTTTTCAGTCGATGAGACTTCTATTTTCATAAAAAATTTCAAGTTTTGAAAGAATATTTTTGCTGCCCCTTGATTTTTCGGACCGATTTTGAAGGGAGAAGGAGGGGGAGGGGGCCACATAAACTTTGAAAAATATTTGCAACGGCCTTACTTTAAAAAGAATCAGTTTTGCTTTCTCCAACATTTCTAGATAAAAAATAAACAAAAAATAACAAACGTTTTAGAGCGAGTCCACTAGCAAAGCATATCCATCTCGCGACCTCACCAATCTGCCTGAAATTTTCAGGGATTGTTTGTAGAAATCTACAAACCAGCATCTGGCCAAAATATGAGCACTCTAGGTCAACGGGAAGTGGGGCAAATTGGGACACAAAATTTATGATTCAAAAACGTCAAAAAATACTAAAATTTAAAATCAAATTATTTTTAAGCTCAAAATTTCCAAAAAACCATAACTTCGAAAATTTAATACAGTTTGTACTCCATTATTTGTCATCGCCTTAATTCCTATCCGCCCGTGTGGATCAATCGGACCGCGCAATGGACTCACAATCCAGAGGTCGCCGGATCGAAACCCGCGACGGGCGCTCTAAAATTCTTAGAGTAAATATGGGTATTTGGCACCGTCGCTCCGTGCCATACTCTCGTACTAGCAAAGGTGGGCGACAGCTATAAAGTCAACTTCTTTATTCCTATCCGGATTTTTTTTTGAGAATGTGGGCCTCTAACCTAAAATATGACTCCGATATTTATTTATAATTTTCAATATTTTTTTGATTAGGTATTGTTAGGCTTAGTGATTTTTCACGCTCAAAAAAACCAAAAAAAAAAGGAATGCGCCTGCCCATTTTACAATCTTACCCAAACATCTAAATTTTCTAAGCAAGTACCTATACTATATAAGTAACGAATGGTCATAAGAATCATTTTCCCATCATAACAAAAAAAAATATTTTTTTCAAAAAATACAGGCCGGATGGGCCATATATGACCCAAATATCAAAATTTCAAAAATATAATTTTCGTATGGCCATAAGAATCACTTCCCATCACTTACTAATTATTTTTTATATTCAGACCTGAAAGGGTTTAACAAGCTTTTAAATCAAATAAAAAGGACACACACTGTAACAATTCAGTGAGGTTTCATATTAACAGACGTAGAAAAAAATACATGGACGTTCGGATATATTTTTGCACCTTTTCGCTGGGACTTAATGTGATAATTATTGATAAATTGTTCGTAAAAGTGGTTAAAAGTGCGCCAAAGTTTTTCTACATAACTTTTAACAGATAGCTGCAAGGGTGCGTTGCTGCTTGCACTTACTGATGAATTATTTTTAAAAGTGTGCAATTTGTGCGCAAATTTCTATTTCACTCAAAGCGATTAATTACAGAACGTTGTGTTAGTGTTAGTTAGTTAGACAAGGTGTTAAGGTGCAAGTCATTATGCGGTATGAGTAATATGAGAGTTATGATGAATGATTAGCTTGTCCCACAAAATAAAAATAGAAAAACAAATCATAGAAAGAAAACACCATACAGACCCGCAAGTTGGTTAATTTTTTTTCATTGCTCATTTTTCATTCAGTTTAGTTTCATCAGGTTAATTTTTGTAATTACAGAACATAATTTTTGTTTTCTCGCATTTCATTGTTATTTTTTTCATTTTCTGCTGCATTTCCACTGTGCTTGAGAGGTCGAGAGGATGCTCCTTTTCCGCTCCTTCACCGGCAATGATTTTTTTCCTTCTTTTGTTTTTGATCAGTTTTGTAATTTTAGCCTTTAATAATTATTTGTTGTTGTTGTTTTTTGTTTGTTAAAGAACACTATTATGTCGATAGCCCATTTCGGATGTGAGTGTGGGTGCTGTGCAGCGTGTGTCGGTGTCGGAAAGAGTGTGTGTTGGTGATTTCGGTGTTGGTCGATCGCTGGTTCACATGTGTATTGGTGTGTGCTTGGGAATGTTTGCTCGATCACGCACGCACACTACGATTGATTGCGTGGTGGTGGTGGTGTTGCCGCCCTTAAAAGAAACGTTACTAGCTCTCTACTCGCTAATCATAAGTACAGTCAGTTTGCTTAGCTGTGTGTGTGTGTCTTGAGTTGTTTCTTTGCGTGTGATGGTAACCTCTTTAAATTCGCTATACAAACGAGGGATCGACACTAATACATCGACGAGATTTCCCTGCAGCGGCTTGCTCTCTGCTCGTGTGAGTGATTGGATGTTTGTGAATGTTTTTCTTTGTCACTAAATGTTTTTTGTTTACGTTATTAGACGCCTATTTGTTGCTTTATTAATGTATAGTTTGCATTAGCTAAGATCGAAAAAAGTAACATAATTTGTGAACCATGATTGCACGTATGATAAATCTCATGTTCATATGTATAGTACTGCTTTTGATATATGTTACAAATACGAATTTGTAGTAGTATCAACACATGGTTTGATAAGAAGCTTTAATTTAAGTGTTGACGCTTCGAAAATTGTTTTTTTTTTCTGTTGCTCAACGAACATCAAAGCAAAGAAAAATTCCCTCTTCTCTTACTCTCTTTGTTATTATCGCTCACTCTCTCTCTGCTGCGTTTCACCTGTCATTTGCGTCGCTCTCGCGATACTCCATTCTATCTTGAAGAGAGCGAACTTGCTCTAAATTCTCAGAGCACGAAAACGCGATTCTGCCAGAGAGAGAATATTGTTCTGAGTAAAATTTGAGTAAAATTTTCTCCACTGAAGCAGAACATTTTCGGACAAAAATCACTCTCCACAATGCAAAATATGCATTTTTTTTCTGAGGACGCAAGGGGTACTAAAATACTGTCCACATACATAATAATAAATACAGACGATTCTCTCGCATTCACATCGATTATTCGTTGAACGATTGACTTTGAATCCACTTTTGAACACTTAGATTATATTACGGAATGCCGATATATTTTTTTTCTGCGGAAAAAATCACATCAAATCAGAAAGTGAGAGAATAATGTTCTGCTAGTTTGAGGGGAGGAAAAGAAGAGTCTCTTCCGAAAAGTTGAGAGGGAGAGTATTTCTACAGAGGAGAACGAGAAAGCTCCCGGGGTGCGTGTGGGTGTGCAAGCGTGGTCACACCGTCATAAATAGTTTTTTTTGTTTCTTTCCCTCTAATACTATTATTTCAATTAATAACTAATCAACTAATTGCTATGATCTGACTTTTCTCTCGATCGAAAACAACTTGCGTTTTACTTGATTTAATTAATACGGTATCGGCCCTAGTCGAGAACGATTACATTCTGTTTTTGAGTGAGTGTATGTGTAAGTTCGTCTTTCTTTTGTTTGTGTTAGTGTGTGTCCTGGTTTTCCTGCAATCTTTGCTAATCGATAAATATATACTTGTTTACTTTTTCAAAGTCTCATAACAATAACTAAATCGATAGAGTAAATATATATTTTAATATATAGCTAATAATATCTTTTTGTTGTTTGCTTGATGTTCAGTGTTTTGTTTGTCATTCCTACTTTTTTTGTTTCTGTTGGTTAGTCTGTTCAAAGTTTATTGTTCACGTACTCGGAGCGTTCGGTTCAGTTTAAAGTTTGAGGAATTCTGTTAGAGATTGGATGTCGAGAGACTCTTATTCTGCACTAGTGTGTGTGAGATTCGATTTCGTTCGGTGTATTTGGTTGTTGGGTAGTGTGATGGCGTTTGTATGTGTGTGTGTGTCTCTTTATTTGTGTAGATGCATAGTTGTCGAATTTTTGTTGCTTCATTCTGTTCAATTGGTTAAGTTTCGCTTATGGTTGCGTTAGGGGATCTAAATGATTTTTTTTGTTCACTTCAAACACGGCTATGCTTTGTTACTTTTTGTTTTGTTATAATTAGTTAGTATTTTTAAACTGTTAAGAAGCTATCGCTAGATGATGTTCACTGTAAGATAGAGAGTTCGGTAACACGAAAAAGAAGAAAGAAGAACGTTTCGGTAAATATTACAGTTGAGGTTTCAGGTGGGAAACACGCACGTGGCACTGCTCGACTGAGTAGCAAAAAAACACGACAACGACAATACGAATTCAGGGCAAATCAAAAGTTTCCTAACAAGCACAGAGGATGGCTACCGGAAAGGAGAAAATGCAGCTACGTTTTGGAAATAAAAACTTCAATATTTCAAATAAAAATAGGCCAAAATAACACAAAAGGCAAAATCAAGAAAATTCTGAGAAGATTTGCTTAAAACGGTATGCAAATTCGATATTTGCTTCAAATGCCTTCAGCGACGCGTCGAAAATTAAGCTGTATTGGTGGGATATTCTTCCTGTCACCATTCTTAACCAGCCCAAGGTATATTAAATAACACCAATCAACAAATTTTTAGCGCAGGTTCAACTTGAGGGGAAGCACAAAGTTTAGGGTCCCCCCAAACACGTGCCATTTGAATTTTTAATTATTTTTTTTAAACAAGGACGAATGGGTTTTCTGCAATGTTTGTATGGAGAAATGGGGCGGTACGTCGCTGTTGCATGCAAGCAGAAATTGCATGCAATATGTAGCGGAGTAGCGAACGGCTTTTTTCAATCTTTTAAACGTCAAAAATTATTTGATAATTTTCTCAAAAATAATATCGGTGAGCTTTTGCTGAGAACAGAATTTAAAATATGAAAACAAATAATTTTTTTATTACATTCAACTGCATTTATTTCAAATAGAGTCAGTTTTAGCCAAGAAAAGGTTATCTAAAATAGTAGTTTATGCAACAAGTTGCAAAAAGATGATTTTTTCAGCACCAGTCGTACATTTATCCAACGAGGTTGTGAAATTTAAGGTAAAATTTTCATGTATTTTGTCAATAAATCGTTTAAATAAAAAAAAAATGTTGAAAAGTGCTACTTTTCAAAACAAGTGCTGAAAGGTTCAACTTTTCAGCACCCATTTCAGTGCTGAAAAGTAGAACTTTTCAGCATTTATTTTGAAAAGTGTTGCTATTCGATTCTGTTATTTTTAGTACCTATTTTTATTTGGTAGGCTATTTCGTCGTTCAAGAATGACAGGAAAAGTAAGTAGATTCACAACGGAATTGCAAAAAAATATTTCTTCGCGGGGTTTCAAATGTGAAGTAATTTTTTTCTAGTAACTAGAAATTATTTCCTGATCGATTTGATGTCTTCGGCAAAGTTGTAGGTTCCCACTCGGAAAATAATCTGGTAAATTCGAGTGTCTGGCGCAGGCGGACGTTTGTCGTGCAGTTCAGACACACTTGGCACACTTATCCTAGCCAAATTTTGCGTAACGCCAGACGAATCTGGCGATAATCGGGCGAAATTTCTGCCAGCTGTCTGGCAACAAAATCAACCGGTTCAATCGGTTGAACCGTGCACGACCGGTTTGTGTCATATTCGCCAGAAATCATGGCAGAAATCTGGGGCAAATCTGGGGGAAATTCTGCCAGATGGCTGGCGCAAGCCCCCAGACGAACGCCAGAAATGCGTCCGCCATTTCCGACCGGGTTATAATTTACCCAGACGGAAACGGGGGGCGCGCGTCTGGCGTTTGTCTTGGGCATTTCGCCAGATTTCTGGCGGATTTTCCCCCAGATTTTTCCCAGATTTCTGCCAGTAATTCTGGCGAATATGACACAAACCGGTCGGGCGCGGTCAACCGATTGAACCGATTAAATCGGTTATGCGGTTTGACAGATGGATTCGACCAGATTTTCGCCAGATATGACGGACGACCTGCGCCCGATTTCGGGCAAAATATCTGGGGGAAATTCTGGCGCATTTCGAGGACCACTTCTTCTTCTTCTTAGTTTTTATATCGGATTTGTGAGGTTATGTTTACTTTTTTTAGACTGGTTGCAACGCGAAGTTTTATAATTGTTTCAAATTGCGAGCAGTTTTAAATTTTTAGAACTGGCGGAAATGAAACTAGAACACGGTACTCGCAACGCGCTGATCTAAATGTTGTTTCAAAAAAATGCTTTTAATTGTGTGCGTATGATTATCAACACAGCATCATAGTGTGTGTGTAAGAATACGTGGATATCTCCATATATCTGATTTTTTTTGAAACTGAGTTCTATTCCAGTTCCAAATCGTCTCACGTTTGAAACAAACTCGTCGAGCAGTTTTATTCCGGTTTCAAAATACTGCTCGAAAAATAAAACTGCAACTCCGCGTTGCGGGTGGTCTGTTTCAGTTCTATTTGAAAAATGAAACAGCTACCCAGACGGAAAAGGGGGGCGCCTGGCGGGCGTTTTGTCTTGGGCGCTGCACTTAGCTGCGCAAGACGTCTGGCAGATTTCCCCCCCGACTGGCCCAAGAATGTTGCCAGAATTCTGGCGAATATGCAACAAACCGGTCGTGCACGGTTCAACCGATTGAACCGATTGGTTTTTGTGCCAGACAGCTGTGAGTTATCCCGCCAGATTTTCGCCAGATTCGTCGGGCGTCACGCAAAACCTGGCTAAAAGAAATGTGCCAAGTGTGTCTGAACTGCACGACAAACGTCCGCCTGCGCCAGACACTCAAATTTACCAGATTTTTTTCCGACCGGGTAGAACAAAGTAGAGCCGCGTTGCAACCAGTCTTAATAATGCAACAAAACAACAAATTAAGAGTATTTTATTGGCAAACATAAAATTACAAATTCTGAAACACAATATGTTAATTCTATCTTGCTGGTTTTAAAAATGGTTGCACTTGAGGTTGAACAAGGTCACTAACTAGGACTACAAGTTCTTGTTGAACAGCGCTCTCGGTTCCAATGGCCGACGAACCCATCGTCAGCCGGTGATTAATCCGATGGCCTTTTTCGTTTCGCCTCTGCCAAATCTCTCACCTGGTGCCAGCGCGTAATCGGCCACGTTCATCAGTCGTTTCGGCTGGCCCGAAGACCCTCATTTTTCAGAATTATGATTCGTCGCCATCTGTGCAGTGGGACACGCAGGTATTTGGTCCTGTCTCCGTACGTTTAGTCTTCGACGTAGTCCTGGTCGTGTTCCGTGATTGCGTTTACTTCGGACGCGTCGTCCGCGCATTCGAGGTCTGCATTGGGGTTGATGGTTCCGATGGATCAAAATACCGACGAATTCCGGTTCGGAACAGGTAGCTGCTCGATCCGGCATTGTGTTAAAGTTTTTGTTAAGTTGCTTTATCAGGGTTACCTGTTAGGAGGGAAAAGCAGAGTAAGAATCATTTTTAGGGTATTCCGGGATATCATCTTACCTGCGATACTAGTCGGGAAAAACGGCATTGTGGGCCTTAGTACCACCATGGGAATACACGACCTATCTCCGGCTGCAAGAGATTATTTTTAGAACACTTTGCAGTTGCCGTGGAGGTACACGTACGGGCTGGACTGGGTGTTGAAGTACTGGATCTACAGCCAGTTATTAAGGTGTTAGTGTCGAACTGGATGTTGCACTCGCTTCCGCAGCACACACCGTTTCAACATCCGGTGGTCGTTTTGTTGATCAGTTCCTGCATGACGGAGGAGGTTGTGGACGAACCGGATGCCGCAGCTGTTGTAGATTCGCTGGACATTGCTGCAGATGCGAAACTTCCCGCGGCATCGTCAGGACGCGATTTTGATTTGCTGCTGCTCTGGGATTGCGACCTTGTGCTTCAGTATGTCCAACACCTTCAGTTGGCCCGGGCTGTGAGATCGTGTGCGGGATGCGTGCGATTGAGAGGGGAAACGTCAGAATGCCCAGCTCGGCGTTGTACGCATAAGTGCCCGACAAGTGGGGGTGCGTCTGGTACAGACGGGACCGCTTGCTGGAACCGGCTTCCGGCTGATGATGACGGGCGGCGGTGTGGTGGTGATGGTGACACGGTTAATTGCTTGGAATCGCTGAATTGTAGATTGCGTTCAGCTGATCGTTTCCGTTGTTAGGCGTGGCGATAGCTCCGGAGATGATCGTGGGTTGCTTCCGCTATTGCATTTTCGTGGCCAACGAAACCAGGTGGAGCGTGCTGGTTGACATCCGCTGATGGTTCGTGTGGTGCAGCGCTGTTTTGGTGAAGGCGTTTTGGTTGATTGCGGCTTCCGGACGACGAAGCCGATGTTCCTGGCATTACGTTGGTCGGCGAGTGGAGCAGAGTTGAGCTGGTCGGCGCTTGGCTCACCGGTTTCTCTAAATAGACGCGGCCATTGAGAGACTTGTTGGAGTGCCTGCGGTTATGATCATCGTTCCCTGCGGTTGCGCGAGCAGTGCGTGATTGATCTTTCGCTGGACGGTCCTCGTCGTTCCGGTGTCCCCGTTGATCCGCTGCATCGAGTGGAAATCGATCGTGTAGGTGCGTCCCAGGGTGCTCAAACTGATCTCGTCGTCCGAGTTGAGGTGAGCGGTCTCGATCATGCGGGAGTAGATCGACGAATACGGACGACAAACGCCCCGATCGTCCACTGGCACTGAACGGCGTCTTGGACATTGGTTTTGGTTCGTTCTAGCAGGGAATCTACCGCAAAATGCCATCCGTTGGCAAGCGTGTCATTAGTCCGCCGATCAAGCACGTGATTTCGTACAGCTCCGAAGGACTTCGCGGCACGAGTTCGACGTCGGTCGTGACGGTGTCGGACGAACCGGTCAACAGGTTGGTGAAGATTCCCGAGATGAGCACCGAGCGGGAGCGATTTCTTCACAGAATTTCCAGCGCGGTCAAGCTCTGCTCGGCCACGTCCATTCACTGAATGATCTGCAACTTCCATCGGAATCTGATCCACAGTAGTACCGAGCCCGGCTCAAACCTGGGCAACTGAAACAAAAGAAATTGACTTTTGAAAATTATTCACAATTGCTAAATCGATCATTCAACACTTACTTCCGGTCCAAAGCAGGACACGACAATTTGGCGGAATGGCCCAAGAATCTTCTTCGGTTCTCCACAATCCTACAGCAGCAGTTGAAAAGTTCGGAAACCAAAGAAACTGGGCACCTTTAATGTGCCGTAAACATCCGGCTGCTGCCACCGCCGTAAGGTTTTACTTGATTGCCACTTTTTGCAAAGCCGAAGTTCTTTTGCCACCGGAATAAGATTCAGGAATTCCCGGAAAATAAAAAAAAAACGGAAAAAACGTCTGCTTCGACCGAGCATGATAAAACGTGTTTTTTTCTTTGAAGTGTTTGACAGCTCTTGTCAAACTACACGAAAAAGATATTTCAAGCAGTTCGAGCTCGAATCGTGCAGTGAACCGCAAAGCGGAGATCACAACCACAATTTTCTTTTATTTGTGTCTAAGCTACCCCCGACAAAAGTCCGCCGTCGCCAGACACACCATTTACGCCAGATGTTCTTCCGAGTGGGTTGGACTTTGAAGAAAAAATAGGTACAAGGGGAAAACAAAGTTTGACTTTTTATCATTTAAAGTTTTGTTTCCAAAATATTTAAAAATAAAAAGTAAAATCTAGAAAAATGCATGTTTTACCATTTCCTTTTATGTCTTTATTGATCGGGCTGCTGATTGCTGAAAAACAGCCTCTTAAAGTATTATTTTTTTTTCAAATGGAAAGAGCACACATTTTTCAGAATATTATTTTTATAATATATAATACAGTCTCCGGACACTGCGAGTTAAAAAAAAATAGGGCTAACTAAACTGTAAAAGACTTATTTTTAACAACATTTAAATTAATGAGGCTTTGTCTCAAGAAAGTTAAAAAAAGAAATTTGTAGGAAATTTTCAGAGTTTTCGATAATATGTTTGCAAAAGTGCTTTTCCTACATTAAGTTTTTTTTTAAATTACAAAAAAAACGAACATTTGCCGAAAAATTTCACATTTAAATGCCTATAACGTGAAAACGGTACAACTTATCAAAAAATGTGATGAATCTCTTTCGGTTGCAATTAAAATTTTTTTTTGATTTTTTTTGTATATTCCAAAAATTAATCTTTTTTTCTTAAAAGTGTATATATCTGGTACCAGTGTTGCAACATGCTAAACTCTACGGTAAAAGATACTTTTTAAAGTGACGTAAGGCCGTTGCAAATATTTTTCAAAGTTTATGTCGCCCCTCCCTTCAAAGTTGGCCTGAAAAATCAGGGGGCAAAAATTTTTTTTTTCGAAAAACTTCAAAATGTTAATGAAATTAAAGTTTAACCAACTGAAAACCAGTAAAAATGCATTTTCCCGCGTTTATAATCATATTTAGCATGTTTGAACTCTTTTGAAAACATTTTAAATTTTCATGAAACACCAATGTACAGTCAAACAAAAAAAAATGTTTTTCTGGGGAAAAAAAAATCCGTCAATACCTCGATATTTTCAAAACAAAATATTGGAAAGCAACTGTACGCCTGTAAAAAGCATTTTAAAACACTTTTTTCATCCATATGTTGAAACCTAGGCTTGTAATTTCAATTTTTATATTTTTTTTATTTTTTTGCCCCCCCCCCCCCCCTCGACTTTGCTCAGAGCCGAGGGACATAAACTTTGAAAAATATTTGCAACGGCCTAAACATATAAAAAAAAATCGAAAATGAGAAAATACTTATTACGGATATTCAAATTTAAGTGACGAAAAGTTAAATGAAAAATTTCTATTTTTTCATGTTTATTTTGCATAAAAGTTCAAAACATAACCTACAACATTGCTCAAGAAGCCATATTGATAAGATATCCCTTCTGAAGATCAAGACAGAATTTCAAAAATACACAATACATTTTGTATGATCAGCCCGCGAAATTGTATAGAAAAACTAATCCCCTGACATTTCGAAAAAAAAAATCTTCTTGGTATTTTATAGTTTTTTGCTCTCCCCCTCGACCTTTACCAGAACCGGGGGACAACAACTTTAAGGTGAAACGGGAAAACAGCGCCATATTTACACCACGACTCGATTTTTTAAGCATGTTTCAAGAAAATGCCGTAACTTACGAAGTTCGTAGAAAGCAATCTGTCGTGTTCAGAAATTGTTCTAAGTAGAGCAGAAGTTGTTTAGGAACTGGCGTCCCGTTTCACCTTAAAGCAAATGTGTACTAGTTGTAAAGCTAGTTATCAGCAATACATTTTTTGTCTACTGAATTTTCGAAAAAAAATTAAGGGGTAGTCTATTTCAAAAGCTGAAACATGTTAAAAAAATCATTTTTTATAAGTTTTGCTACGGTTCGATTCTTGGCGAACGCATAAGTTTTGTTTTTTTATGAACTTAAAAAGTTCACATAGATTGTCGAAGCTTCATCTTCTGTCGTTCATTTGCAGAGCCTCTTTAAAATTTCTACTTCAATTCCTTAGGCCAATTGTGTGCCAAATCGGTTAAGGTTTAGGGGTTGCTGAAGTTTGTTTGGTAGAATTATCATAAACGTATGAGCAAAACAACGCTGCAGATCATCGATTATCGAAAGATGTTGATCCGTATTTTGATGATTTTTATTGCAAAAATCATATTTTTTAGGTATTGCTAAACCCTTTTAAATACTCTGATGCATTTATGCCGATTTTGTTCACAAGGATCACAATCTTAGCATGGCTTGTCAAAATACATCTTTGTCACATTTTTTTAATAGGTAAGTTTTCTTTCCCCGTAAAGAATTTCGGTTTAGTTCGTAAAACAACCCCTCGATGAATAATAAAGAATGAATGATCAACATGAGGTAGATGGTATTTGATGACTTCTACAAGTGTGACCGATTAGTAAGGGTTAAAAAATAAAGTAAAACACAAGATTAATAATGCTTTTATTAGTTTTTGCTACACAACTGGATCGGTTACTGGTTACTGTGAGTTGTGGTGGTTTAGAACGCACTACTCTCTATTGCACTAGCTAATACCATTCATTGGTTAGAATAAGTGTTAAAACAGAGGGAAGATATTCAGGTGCCATGCAACTAACAAGTACTACAAACTAAAAAGAAGAAGAATAAAAACAAAACTCTTTGGTCGCTAGCCAGAGAAGGATCAAACGATAGATTGAAAACCATGCAACAGTGGATTATTTGAAGGAAGAAAGAAGGTGCAACTAGGTCCACCTAGGTTTTGTGCCAACACGAAAGATAATACGATTATTGACAATCACCTTATTGTCGAAGTCGGCAAAGTTGGCGAATCCGCCGCCGCCGCTGCTATCGCCGAACGCGTCCGTCGCGGGTGGGGCCGGCTTGGTTGGGGTCGGACCCTACGGGAAAAAGATGCGGTTGGTCGTGCCGCTTGGACTACAAAAGAAATTTCGGACTCACCTGCAATGGTCTCGGCGGAGCGGGCCTTGGCGGAGGTTGTTTCGCCTTCTTGGGCGGCAGGGCCGGGCTCGGTGATTCCGGCCGGGGCGGGGCCACCGATCGGCTCGGGCTGGGCGTGAGCGCCTGACTAGCGTTGGTTGGGGCGTGAAGTATGGCAAACGGATCGCAACCGAACTCGTCCTTGGGGGCCTGAAAATTGAAATGATTTTCGAAATTTGTCTTCTTCGAACTTGTACAAAAACCTTACCTCAGCGGCCGCTGCCCGCGTCTCGGCAAACGGATCGGCATGGCCTCCACCACTTCCAAACGGATCTCTCGGCTTGGTATCGAACGCGTTGGCAAAGCCATCATCGAAACCGCCGCCACTTTGGAAGCCATTGTTGGTGTTCGTATCGAACTGGGTCGCGAATCCGTTCGTCTTGAAATCATCCCCAAAGCCGGTCTCCCCGTCCGAAACCCCACCGAACCCGTTCGCGGCCGCCGCCGCCTTATTATCTCCGAACGGATCGCGCTTGTTGGCGTTCTCGACCTCTTTCTCTTCGAGGGCTTGCTTGGCCTCGCGGAACTCGGGCTCGATCTTGAGCGAATAGTCCGACACCAGCGACGGATCGTTCGTGTCGATCGCGTTGCGGAACATGGCCAGCGCGTCCGTCATCTGGCGCTGGTACTCCTGGATCTGCGTGACCATCGCCTTGACCTGGCTAATCTCCAGCTGGGTGTCCTGCAGCTGCGACGTGAGCCGATCGACGTCCTTGGTGCACGAGTTGTACTCTCGCTCCAGCGCTTGCTCCTCGTCCTTGAGCTTCTGCAGCTCGGAACGGCGCGAATCCAGCTCACCTTCCTGATCCTTCAGCGTATCTTCCTGCTTCTGGCATTGTTCGCGAATCTTGTTGACCTTAAAGTACGGAAATAATTAATTAGCTCAAAAACTCAAAGGTTTAGTAAACATTCAACATTGAAGAGAAGTCGCCTTCGACATCCCACCACCCAACAACAAAAAAAAACCCACAAACCAAGAAAAGGAAGCACATTTTGGACAAGCACGCAAGCACACACGGCTGGAATTGAAATCGAAATGGCAAATGAGAGATGATTTGTATGCACGATGCGCGGCGGTGTCTGTGCATTGCATTGTGTTGCAGGAATGTTGCGCAGTAATAACTAACCAAAACTGGAAGTTGCGAATTTTTGTGTCGTGCATTTTTTCCTTTTTTTTCAAGGGGACTTTCGTTCCAATCGTGTGTGCCGGTTCTAGGGCGTTGGTCAATGATGTTTTGGTGTTGTTTTGCTCTTATTTCAAAATTTATTCTTGTTTTTGGTATAACATCTGTAGATTATTTTATTTGTTTTTTTTTTTTTAAATTTCAGGCCTTCCTAACAAGTCTCTTAGCTCTCAATATTCAATTGGGTGTAATATTGGGAGGAATGTTTTGAATATTTTAAATTTTTTAAACATGCAAAATAATAGAAATTCTCAAAACGATGAAAAATTAAACTAAATTTTCAGAAATATATTTAAAACAATTTAATCTAACAAAAATCTGATCAACTGGATAATCGAATCATAAAAAATAAAGTGTTCTGGAAACAAGAAATCTAAGATGGAAGATCCAAGATAAACGCTCGCATAAAGTCCGTAGTAACAATTCAAAAAGGCGAATCTGCGTTTTTAAACAAGCAGTCTATCCCCCTCTTACTTGACTAAACTGTCACTTGAGCAAAAGGGATACACTGCCTGTTTACAAGCGCAGATTTGACCTATTGAACTGTTACTACGGAAGTCACGATCGTTTCGACGCAAACGTCACGCAGTTGAAACGAACGAAATCGAGCTTTGAACTCAAGCGGCCGCCAGTCACGAAGGCAAATGCTCTCTTTTCTTTTTGCTCATCTCTCATCCCTCTCTCTTGCTTGGTCGTGCGAGCAGTCATTTGAATGCATTCATGGGAGAGGTGATCGGAATTTCGGTAGAGTGTCAAAGAGTGCTCTGTACGAATGTATTTTTGATGGCAAACGCGGTTTGTTTGCCTTAACAAGTGCAACGCAAAGTTACTCATAGTCACTTGACTGTCACCATTCACGTAGAGCCCGTTCGTTTGAAATTTTACCGAAATGCCGATCACTTTCCCTAAGGCCATTAGGGTGTAATATGGTTGTATGGAAAAAAAAACAAGTTTTTAAAATTTATTGAGCATAGTTTGGGAACGATTGGTTTAGTCTTGGTTTAGTCTTTACTTAGCGCAAAGCAATTAAGTTTTTTTTTGGAAATTTTTATGGGAAAAAAATCTAGGATTTGGAAAATTATAAAATTCACGCTTCACGCCGTCCTCAAAACTGGTCTAAAACGTGATTTTAGAGCAAAAAACACGATTATGACCGGTGTTGAGGAAGCTAGCCCCATACTCTCGTCGGGAAAATTGTAAATCACCTACCAGAGCATCCGAATATGAATCCTGTGTTAGTACAGCGTGAAACGTGAATTTTATAAATATCAAAAAAAAACTTTTCCATACAAATTTCCATAGAAAATTGAATCGCTTTGCGCAAAGTGAGGACTAAACCAATCGTTCCCAAACTTTGGGGAGTTGTTTAAGACCCCAAAAGGAACTGGAAAATTGCTGTGATGAAAAATCGATGTTGATATTACATTCATGTAGATTAGATAAGGTAAGGAGGAATTTCCGGCTGTCAAAAAAAAAGTTTGCACGAACAGTGGATTTTATATGGAGATTTTCAGAAAAGTAAAATTTGACTATTTTCGGGCAAATTTAACCGGATTTTTTGCTGAATGGTTGTTTAGCATGCCAAACTGAACCAAAAAACGTTTTCAAAACAAACAAAAAAAAAAAACAGGAAAAAATAAAATTAATGTTAAAGCGTATATTGGTCCCTTTTACAATACAGAAAAAACCCGGTGAAATATGCTCAGAAAATGGTCAAACTTTCACTTTTCTGAAAATCTACACAAAAAAAATCCGGATTCTTTTTTTTGTATTTTTTTTTTTTTTGCAATTTATTTATTTATTTATTTATTTAATTCAAATAATGTAACTTAAGGCTTAGCCTTTTAATTTGTTACAAAGTGTGCAGATGCAGGATTTAATTCAATATCGATAAATCGATTCCTTAATGCTATGCTTCTCTTTATCCTAATTCTAATTTACGCTGGCGAGTTCTGACAGTAGGTTTTCTTTGAAATTTTTATAAGAATGACTATTTTTTATACTAATGCTTAATTGATTCCAATTCACAACCCCTTTTGCAAAGAAAGATTGACTATAGTAAAAAGACGAATGTTGCGGTATCAAAAAACTTTTAGTTCTTGTAGATCTTAACGGTCTGAGCTTAGGGAGCGTTCTTTTATTACGTAACGCAGTAGGGGGGGGAGGGGGGGTCGGAGGCCGTGTTACGCTCCATACAAAATTTTTAAAATTTGTATGGAAATTTTGTTACGAGGGGGAGGGGTCTTAAAGTCCGATTTTTCGCGTTACGTAATAAAAGAACGCTCCCTTAGTATATAGATATTCTGGTTTTTTAGTATGAATAATTCTGAACAAGTTAACACATGAACGAAATTTATAGAATTGCGAGAAATTGCATCCAATAAGTGTTTTCTGCAAGTGAGTAACTCTAGATATTCTTGGAAGGTTATAAACAAATCTTATACATGAATTAAGTGCCACCCTAAGTCGATCAAGGGCTGCCATAGATGCATTTGTGTACAAGAAATCTCCATAAATAAAATGCGGAAAAAGCAGGGTTTTAAAAATTCGAATTTTTGTTGCTATGTCTAGATGTCTGGCTACAAGATGTAATTTTTTTAATGTTCCATAAATTTTTCCACACTGAATGTTTATTTGGGCCTCCCAACATAAATTACACATAAAGGTTATCCCAAGATTTACAACTTTATCAACAAAAACAATTAGGCAGGGTGACCACTCAAATTCCATTTTCAAATTCCCGACTTTTTTCCAGACTTTTCCAGAATGCTCAAATAATAGGCATTTCTTATCTAAAGAATGATTTCAAACAAAAAACTTTTTATAAGAAAAGTCAATATTAACCACCGGAAAAAAATCTCATTGAATTAAAAAAAAATCCAAATATAGGCATTTTTTGAAAATACAGAAACTAAACAACAAAAAACTAATCCGAGTAAATAAAGAAAACTTCAAAATAGTAGTTTATGCAACAAGTTGCAAAAAGAGTATTTTTCAGCACGAGTCGTACATTTATCCAACGAGGTTCACCGAGTTGGATAAATACGAAGAGTGCTGAAAAAATCAAGTTTTGCAACGAGTTCCATACAACATTTTTTGCGATTCCAAAAAACACACACTGAGTGAAATTTTATGTCAAATTTTCATGTATTTTGTCAATAAATCGTTTAAATCAAAAATTTGTTGAAAAGTGTTACTTTTCGAAACAAATGCTGAAAAGTTCAACTTTTCAGCACCCATTTGAGTGCTAAAAAGTAGAACTTTTCAGCATTTATTTTGAAAAGTGTTGCTATTCGATTCTGTTATTTTTGGTACAGAAAAGTAGGCTATTTCGTCGTTCAAGAATGACAGGAAAAGTAAGTAGTTTCACGTCGGAATTGCAAAAATGTAATTTCATTATTATGATTCAGAGTAGAAACACAAACAATTAGTCTTTGAAAAAATAATCGAAAGTTCAACAATACTTATAACATCCGTGGTATTTTTTAAATTGGCAAACGTATAGTTTTTGATATTTTTTAACTTCATCATCATTTTAAATCAAAGAATGATTAAAACGTAATTGCTGTTTTTATTCATTCAAAGGATTTAGAAAAATGTCAAGGAATTCATAAAAGAAAATGTTTTTGCCATGTTCCCTTTTTAATTAGGCTGGTACAAATATTTTTAAAAGTTTTTGTCACCCCCCCCCCCCCCCTTCAAAATTGGCCCGAAAAATCAGGGGGCAAAAAAAATATTTTTACAATAAACTTCAAAATTTCAATGAAAATTCAAGTGCAACCAGCTGAAATCAAATTAAAATACATTCTCCTGCGTTTAAAATCATTTTTAGCATGTTTGGGTTTATTAAAAAATCTTAAGGTTTTTTGAAAATTTTCGATGCAAAATCTTTTTTTTCGATACAATTCTTGATTTTGTCAGATCTTAGATTTTTTGAAAACTAATGATTGCAAAACAACTGAACTAGTGTAAAATGCATTTTAAAACACTTTTTTCATTTAAATGTGAAGACTATGGCTTGTTATTTAAATTTTTATATTTTTTTGCCCCCCCCCCTTGACCTCGGCCAGGGCCGAGGGACAAAAACTTTTTTAAATATTTGCATCGGCCTTATGTAATTTTTGATATTGAATTTAACTGTTTTTATTTTTATTTTCTCAATGAAAATTCAGTTTGATATGATTTTTTGCTTTCCCACTTATTTTAAGCGACTGTTCGAAGAGACATTTTTTTTTAAAAATAATTATGCAAGAACTCAAAATTTCTTGGATTATTTTTTTTGCAATTTCATTATTTTCTTTATGTTTTCAAAACGTAAAAATGTTTTCAATTTTGGATTTTATTCGATATTTAAGTTTTCCGTAAACTGAAAATCAAGCTTTATCTATGGTAGGTAATTTACCTATTGATTTTTAAATATTTATTTTGAAAATCTTTGTGAAAGACTCCAATATTCATAAAGATTTTAAAGGTCTTAAACAGCTTTTCCATACTCAACATATTGAAATAGTGAAATTAACCTTAAATTTAAAGTAAGTTACTAAAGCAGAAATTAGAGAATTCAATTTGAAAATTGTACAAAATATTACAAAATTTATTCAAGAGTTAAAAAAGCTCAGAATTCCCGACTTTTCCCGACTTTTTGACATAAAATCATTTATTCCCGACTTTTTCCCGATTTTTGGCGGATTTTGACGAATTCCCGACTTTTTCCCGACTTTCCCGATTTCCCGACTTGAGTGGCCACCCTGCAATTAGGTCACCATTCAAAAACAACATGGGATGGTTAATTTTAATCTTGGAATGAACGGTAGCTGTCCATACAGAATGATATTTGAAAATTCAAAAATCTGTATCATTTGAAGGAAATTTTTGATAGATTTGGTGTGAGTTGTAGGTATGAAAAGATCTAAACTGAAAAAAATGATACACGGTAAAATTTTTAAGTGATTGGTTCGTGGGTTTCGCTAACTATTTTTTTTTACAGCTGGGAAACCCGCCTTACCTTATCAAATCTATATGCCTTGCCCCATGACTGCATTCAAATGATTACAGTCACCGCGCAGCAACGTACGGTCAAGAAAGAAAGAGAGGTTAAGGTTCTAAAAGGCTTCATTCCCAATCGGCCATTTGGCGGCCATGTTTATTTCAATTCAATAAGGCTTTCTAGTCACAAATTTACCAACACATTCAAAGTATGTTTGCATGACAGCTGGACGTTTGTTTGCATCAGGTTTCCTATCTCTTTCTAGCAAAAGTTTTTTGTCAGGCGACTTCTAGCTGGTTTTTTTGACTGGCTGCCCGATATGTCAGACAACATACTTCTCAGGGCTGTGACAGCTACAGCTCGATCATTATTTGCATCAGGACACTGTGACGAGGAGTTCGTCATTTTTGAGTTAAATTATATTTTTTTCACTGGGCCTAGAAAGCCTTATTCCTTGCCTTATT
The DNA here is from genome assembly GCF_015732765.1 of Culex quinquefasciatus. Taxonomy (NCBI): domain Eukaryota; kingdom Metazoa; phylum Arthropoda; class Insecta; order Diptera; family Culicidae; genus Culex; species Culex quinquefasciatus. The sequence goes on from NC_051862.1 coordinate 160,410,049, forward strand.
CAATTCTATTTTTTTATGAATTTTTCAATCCGGCTGAAACTTTTTTGGTGCCTTCGGTATGCGCAAAGAAGCCATTTTGCATCATAAGTTTGTCCATATTTTCCATACAAATTTGGTAGCTGTCCATACAGAATGATATTTGAAAATTCAAAAATCTGTATCATTTGAAGGAAATTTTTGATAGATTTGGTGTGAGTTGTAGGTATGAAAAGATCTAAACTGAAAAAAATTATACACGGTAAAATTTTTAAGTGATTTTAAATTTCATGTTTTGTTACTAAAACTTGATATGCAAATTTTATTTTCTGATGTTTGCCATACTTTTCAAAAATTTCCAGAATAGGCAAAAAAACGTCGACCGAGTTATATATTTTTGAATAAATACTGTTTTTTTTTCAAAAAATCGAAATATTGGACACACAAATTTGTCACATTAATTTTACGATGTAAAATCGAATTTGCAATCAAAAAGAACTCAAGTGAAATTTTGATAAAGTGCACCGTTTTCAAGTTATAGCAATTTTTAGGTAACTTTTATTAGTCGCAGTTATTTGTTTTTTAAATTAGTGCTCATGTTTGCACACTTTTCAAACTTATTTTTGAAAAGCTGAGAAAATTCACTAATTTTGCGTTTTTGAACTTTGTTGATACGACACTCAGTTGCTGAGATATTGCCATGCAAAGATTTAAAAACATGAATGTTTTCTGAGTCTTACCCAAACAACAAACCACTTTGTAATGTCGATATCTCAGCAACTTATGGTGGCTCATTTCAATCAATCAAGACTAACATTTCAACAGGACGTAATATTGAATGTGAGCAGTTCTCTACGAAATCAGTTTTTTTTATTATTTTTAATTTTTGTATTTGTTAACCCGGCTGAAACTCTTTTGGTGCCTTCGGTATGCCCAAAGAAGCCATTTTGCATCATTAGTTTGTCCATATAATTCTCCATACAAATTTGGCGGCTACAAAAATGATGTATGAAAATTCAAAAATCTGTATCTTTTGAAGGAATTTTTTGATCGATTTGGTGTCTTCGGCAAAGTTGTAGGTATGGATACCGACTACACTGGAAAAAATAATACACGGTAAAAAAATTCGGTGATTTTTTTATTTAACTTTTTATCACTAAAACTTGATTTGCAAAAAAACACTATTTTTTTATATGTTTTAGAGGACATAAAATGCCAACTTTTCAGAAATTTCCAGGTTGTGCAAAAAATCATTGACCGAGTTATGAATTTTTTAATCAATACTATTTTTTCAAAAAATCGAAATTTTGGTCGCAAAAATTTTTCAACTTCATTTTTTGATGTAAAATCAAATTTGCAATCAAAAAGTACTTTACTGAAATTTTGATAAAGTGCACCGTTTTCAAGTTAAATCCATATTTAGGTGACTTTTTTGAAAATAGTCGAAGTTTTTCATTTTTTTAAATTAGTGCACATGTTTGCCCACTTTTGACAAAAATATTTTTGAAACGCTGAGTAAATTCTCTATATTTTGCTTATTGCGACTTTATTGATACGACCTTTAGTTGCTGAGATATTGCAATGCAAAGGTTTAAAAACAGGAAAATTGATGTTTTTTAAGTCTCACCCAAACAGCCCACCATATTTCAATGTCGATATCTCAGCAACTAATGGTCCGATTTTCAATGTTAAAATATCAAATATTTGAGAAATTTTCCAATCTTTTCAAAAACAATATTTTCAAAATTTTCAAATCAAGACTAACATTTTAAAAGGGCGTAAAATTGAATTTTTATGTCCTCTAAAACATATCAAAAAATAAAAAAAATTAAAATTGTATTTTTTTGCAAATCAAGTTTTAGTGATAAAAAGTTAAATAAAAAAATCACCATTTTTTTACCGTGTATTATTTTTTTTTCCAGTGTAGTCCGTATCCATATCTACAACTTTGCCGAAGACACCAAGTCGATCAAAAAATTCCTTCAAAAGATATAGATTTTTGAATTTTCATACATCATTTTAGTATGGCCAGCTGCCAAATTTGTATGGAAAATTATATGGACAAACTAATGATGCAAAATGGCCTCTTTGGGCACACCGAAGGCATCAAAAAAGTTTCAGTCGGATTAAAAAATACAAAAAAAAAATTGAATGACCGAAATCCTAGAGAACTGCTCATGTGTGGCCCTTTAGGAATGTTAGTTTTGATTAAAAAAATGAAAATATTGTTTTCGAAATGGAATTTACATGGAAAATGAGTTTTTCTAAAGAAATATGAAAAAATACTTCTAGAGAATCGTTTCGGGTAGAAGATCAAACGAAAGTAATAAACAAAAAAACATACAAGGTATTAAAAACAGAAAAAGAAAACAAAAGAAGTCAAGTAAGCTGAATAAAATTAAAAAAAAATCAAACGATTTAGCAAACAAAACCGAACCAAAATATCACTGAGCAATGCAACGTTAGTAAGGAAGATACAAACATAGGATTAAAAGTATAACAACCAATTGCAAACTAAACAAAAGACAAAATAAAAACAAAAGGTAAGACAAAATAATAAAAAAATAAACCAAAAACTAACCTGCTCTCGAGCAATAGCAATCTCCGCATCTACTTCAACTCTCTACACGGGTTTTCACGCAAGTTTTGTTTAAAGAGCACACACACAAACACCGTTGTTATTTCAAACCGAACCGATTAACGAAAAACCAAGGGGCAAAATAAAATAAAAATATGGTTAGGAGAGTACAATCCCGGGCACACGCATCGTAATGCACCCTACTACGCTCAATCGTTATCACTCAGGTGTGGCGCACACAATTTGCTTCCGACTGTTTTTGGTCAAACGGAACTGTGCCGCCACCCACGAGCGCAAAAAATGCTGAAAGGTCAAGGTGTGATTAGCGCACTTCCCCCCTCAAATTCCATGCGATTAGTGGGGTTAATACTTTCCACTAGATTCAAGTGGATTAATTTGGTTAGTTATCATTGCATAATCTGCGTGCAACGTTTGTGCTAGTGTCTGTCAGTAAGCTGTGTTATTTGTAGTGTAATGTTAGCGCGCAAATGAGATAATAGTGAAAAAGGTGCGATAAAACCTTTTAAAGCTGATTATAGACTAAATAAAGATCAAAAATGAAATAAAAAAAGAAACAGTCACTCTCATACCTGGTTCTTGAGGTCGTCCAAGCGTTTCTGCGCCTCGCCCTTCTGGTTCTCAAGCTGCTTCAGCGTGGCCGTCAGCGTGTCCTTTTCGCTCTGGAAAGGGAAACTCAACTTTCAGTATGTGACACTCGAACACTTATGTTTTGGGGCAAACAGACCTGCAAGCTACGCTCCTCGCCGCGCTTTATTCGCACGTCGGCCTCCTTCTGGGCGACCTCCTGCTCCATCAGGCGCCGCTCCTTGCACAACTCTTCAATCTCTTTGGAAATCATCTCTAGCTCTGGATTGTTGTACGTTGGTTTTGGTTCCTACGAAAGAGAAACTCGTTACAGCTTGCTGCACCACACCAGGTTTGCGCAAGTTCTTACCGCTGCGGCAATCAGTGAGCCCTTCCGCATGCCCGGTGGAACCATGTTCGGCGCGAGCACCTCCGGTGGCGGGATGCCTTTCTTGGCGCGGTCAACGAACCACATCGCCAGACAAAACTCCTCCAGGCGCAGCTTGCCGCACTGGTTGGTGTCGCACAGGCCCCAGATCTGGGCCAGCAGGTTCTGGGGCACGCCCGACTGCAGGAATACTTCCTTGATTTCGAACCCGGATACGAGCCCGTCCCGGTCGGTGTCGCTCTTGTTGAATATCTCCTCGTAACGGCAGCGTTCCAGCGTGGATACGACCCAAGCGTTCGGATCACCACCGCCGGCCGGAATGAGTGGAACCATCGGCGGAATGGCCGGCGGCATGGCTGGTCGCGTGACCGCAGGAAGAGGCGGAACCACCGGTGGCGGGGCAATGTCTGTCGGGAAGTTGGCCACAAAGCCGCCATCGCCGCCGAATGCATCGAAGCTGTTATTGTTGACCGCTGCGTTGCGTTGGAGTTGTGGCGGCAGGGTCGCCGGAATGGCTCGTTTGTCCAGTGCTTCGTACACCAAATGCATCGCCACGCAAAACTCGTGCTTGTCCAGGCTTCCGTCGCGGTCCTGATCGGCGAGGTCCCAAATGCGTCCCAGCGTGTCCACCGGCAGCTTCGAATTCATCAACGTCGAGCGCACCTTCGCCCCCGGCAGCAACCCTCCGGAAGGACCCAACGACTCAAACAACTGCTCGTACTGTTGCCGCTTCTCGGGCTTCATCGACCAGTCCGTGTTCTCCGTCGCGACCAGCTTGACCTGGGTAGGAACCTTCGGCAAGTCTCCGACCCGCGGCGGCTTCCCCAGCACGTTGTAGATGTTCTTCATGTTGATATCGGAACCGTCCTGGGCCAGACCAATCAGCTTGAGTGCTACGAAGAAGCCATCCTTGTTGAGAAACCCGCGGCCGGTCGGATCCGACAGGTCCCAGATGCGGCTCAGTACCACATCGCTTAGTCCGGATTTTTTGAGAAATTTTGCCGCTTCGAGCGCCCCGATCTCATTGCTCTCCTTTGGGTCGAGCTGTGAAAGGTAAAGGCAGACACGGATATCAGGATTAGTGGTTGTAGAGTGTGGGGAAACAAAAAATATCAATAATATCGATTTTCACCCAGCGGAGTTGTTGCTCTCGCGTAAAGCTAATCATGTGAGGCAAGGTGAATGGATGAAATGCAGTGCTGCCGAGAATGGTTTTGGGTGATGAAAATTGCAATTTTTAGACTTATATATTTCGATTATTTTCGATTTGTCAACTTTTTTTCCAACACTAAAATTTAGTTTGGAGGAATAATTAAAATAATTTTAATTTCATGACTTTGTTTAGTTAAATTGATTGCGAATGCGATGTTTGACGTCTTTCTTGCCACGTTTTAATGAGATTGAAAATTCCTTTAAATATTCATCGATTTATGGTTTACCGATTTTTTTTTGCCTTTCTTACTAAAGAAAGGTATAGGTTTTACTTTATGGCCGGACATCATTTTCATGTTCGTAAATATGACGATTCAGCATGAATTTTAATCGATCACACTGCATCGATTCTCGACGCTTCGTCGCCAAGTCGACAAGTTGTCAAGTTGAGCTTCGAATACTGGCGCCAGAATGCTGGCGCATATATGTTGTGGCTCGAGATATACTCGTTTGTAGTAGCTTGTCTACTGATGTTTCCTACAACATGTAAGATATCGTAGCTTTTCGGTTTCTTTTGCCCTGTTCGTTTTTGCATAATTGTCCAATGTTTATGCAAAAACTTTTGTGACATAGGACTTTCATCCGGCTACAAAAACTGTGTTTCCCGTGTGCTCCTAAAATCGTCTTGAGGTAGGCTTCATTTTGTCGTGATTTCGTAAGTTTATTTTATCAGAGGTTATTGGATTCCAATAGGAGCTTTCTAAACTTTTCATCGTTTATATCGTTATCATAGTTATGTAGTGGTGCGGTTGTAAAAATAACTTTCTCTGACTCTCTCACTTTCGTAGATGCTGAATGGCAAACTTCCCTGCGCCGTGCGGCACACGCGGTTCACTTGTACCTCGGTTTTGCTAAGCGCCTGCTTTGTTCGGTGTATGGGCTCGTACCAAAACTAGAACACCAAAACCCGCGGTGTACGTCGTCACTTGCGCATGAGAAGCTTGCTATGATCGCGTTTGTCATAAACACTTGTTTGATTAAGAATTTGTACGATTAAAAATATTCTTTTGGTGAAAATTTCTTTTGGAAAACACTCCATAATAATACCTTGCTTTCATCATAAGATTTTTTGTATCACTTTCTTTTGTGCTGACGTTACAAATAAACAAAGGTGGGATTAAATCGGGTTTTTACTTCGACCAAATAAACACTGACGCTGTATGGATCTGTTTTGTGTTATTCATAAGAGCAGCTCTCTACGTAATCGGCCGATTTCGACCATTTTTATTTTTTGTATTTTTTTGATTTGACTTAAACTTTGTGGGGGCCTTCCCTATGACCAAATAAGCTATTTTGCGTCATTAGTTCACCCATACAAGTCTCCATACAATTTTGGCTGCTGTTCATACAAAAATGGTATGTAAATATTCAAACAGCTGTAACTTTTGAGTGAATTTTCTAATCAATTTGGTGTCTTCGGCAAAGTCGTAGGTATTGTTGAGGACTTTTGAGAAAAAAATAGGCACACGGAAAAAAAATTGCAGATTTTTCAATCAAATTTTTTTTTACTAAAACTCAATTTCCCAGAATACGTATTTTTTTGATTTTCGAGATTTTTTGATATGTTTAGGGGACAAAAATCCGCAACTTTTGAGCCATGCAAAAACATGGTCAAAAAATCTGCCGCCGAGTTATGAATTTTGGAAAAAATAGTGATTCTTGGAAAAAATCGAAGTTTCATGCAAAAACAAGTTTGACATTAATTTTTAATGCAAAAATTAAATCAGCTGCCCTAGTAGCAACCTGCGCTAACTAACATTCCCGTCCCTTAAAATCGAGATCTACAAACTGACATGGCGGGCGCCGTTGGTGGCCAATGACTGTTACCTATTCGCAACTGATCTAGCTTTAGCAATCATGGTGTTTTATCTTTTCAGCGCATTCATACATGCTGTTGATAAGGGAATCACCACTAGATCGTCGAAGCATATAATCAGTAGTGCTGAAAGGATATTACGGTTCTGTTCAGCAACGGAGGGGCAACCATGGGTGATCTCTCATGCTCATGCTCATGCTCAATTTTTAATGCAAAATTGAATTTACAATCGAAAAGTACTTTACAGATTTTTTGATTAAGGGCTCCGTTTTCAATATATAGCCACCGAAAGTTTGATTTTTGCGAAATATTTGCAGTTTTTCAATTTTTAAAAATAGTGACCATAAGTGACCATTTCAAAAAATATTTTTTTTAAGTTCAGAAAATTTGTTATAAAATTGTCTAAGAGACATTGAAGATTGGACCTCGGGTTGTTGAGATAGAGCCGCTTTAAGAAAAAGAAACACGAAAATTTAAGTTTTCTTAATCTCACCAAAATAACCCACCATTTTCTAATGACGATATCTCAGCAACTAATGGTTCGATTATCAATGTTTATCCATGAAACATTCGTGAAATTTTCCGATCTTTTCGAAAAAAATATTTTGAAAATTTTTAAATCAAGACTAACATTTTAAAAAGGACAAACCTTGAACATTACGCCCATTTAAAATGCTACGCTTGGTTTAAAAATTTTCAAAATATTTTTTTCGAAAAGATCGGAAAATTTCACGAATTTTTCATGTATTAACATTGAAAATCGGACCATTATTTGCTGAGATATGGTCATTAGAAAATCGTGGGTTGTTTTGGTGAGATTAAGAAAACTTCAATTTTCGTGTTTCATTTTCTTAAAGGCTAGTATGCAGATCGGAAGGAAAGGGGTCAAGAAACAGCTTTACGAACAGCAGAACAAAGGAGAGGGAGCGATTTCTTGGGGCTTTTCTTCACCCTCTCTGACTTGCTTGCGCTGCCGCTGCTACCCATTTGATTTTTTTCTTGACCGGTTCCTTCCTAAGTGCGTATACCGCTTAAAGCAGCTCTATCTCAGCAACCCGAGGTCCAATCTTCAATGTCTCTTAGACAATTTTATAGCATTTTTTTTATTTTATTTTATTTTTTGAATTTTTTTTTAGAAGTGGTCACTCATGGTCACTATTTTTAAAAATTGAAAAACTGCAAATATTTCGCTAAAATCAAACTTTCGGTGGTTATATCTTGAAAACGGAGCCCTTTATCAAAAAATCTGTAAAGTATTTGTCGATTGCAAATTGAATTTTGCATTAAAAAATAATGTCAAACTTGTTTTTGCATGAAACTTCGATTTTTTCCAAAAATCACTATTTTTTCAAAAATTCATAACTCGGCGGCAGATTTTTTGACCATGTTTTTCTATGGCTCAAAATCTCGAAAATCAAAAAATACTTATTTTGGGAAATTGAGTTTTAGTGAAAAAAAGACGAAGTTCTTCGTCAAAAGGTTTCCGCAATTTTTTTCCGTGTACCTATTTTTTTTCTCAAAAGTCCTCAACAATACCTACGACTTTGCCGAAGACACCAAATTGATCAGAAAATTCACTCAAAAGTTACAGCTGTTTGAATATTTACATACCATTTTTGTATGGACAGCAGCCAAAATTGTATGGAGACTTGTATGGGTGAACCAATGACGCAAAATAGCTTATTTGGTCATAGGGAAGGCTCCCACGAAGTTTAAGCCAAATCAAAAAATACAAAAAAAAATCATTTCCGGTTTTGGTAGAGAATTGCTCATAAGTCCAAAATGTTCAGTTATTCATATAAGTCCAGATATTCATTTGCGGACTACCTAACTTGAATTGAATACAAGATTTAAAGTAACCTATCCGAAAGCTACTCTTATCTTTATCTCAAATCCCTGACAATTTAATTAATAGCCAAAAAATCTAACGTTTCTTTTAAAACTTGTCTGGCTTCTTTTAAAAACAGAAAAAATACATTAACAGTTCATATTTTACATGTCGTGAATTAAAAAAAAGAGACGACCATTTGATCGTCAGAATTCCAGTAGATCCTTGGTTCGCAACAATGGTCGATACAATCAAAATCCGACAACGGTTAGTTCAACAGATCAACGAATTTAGTCTGATATCATTTCACTATTGATTGATCGAGACTCTATGGAAATTTTGACAGATCAGAATGGTTTTTATGCTACTTGAATGAAAATCACCGATTCTGATAGAATTAAGAAATTTACTTTTCCTAATTTTGTCCCTAAACAACTAAATGCAAAGTATAAAAAGTTGATATTTATAGTTAAAATCCTAATTTCTACAAAAACTATTTTTTTTAAAACCAGCATCCTTACCTGACACCCACATCTAGATAGGGAAAAATCACATATGTAGCAGTTCATTGTACAAATGTGATATTTCCACTATCGGAGAACCTCCTTGTCTCGATGACAGCTTACCGGCCATCGATTAAGCCCTGAAACTGCGTCAAAGTGGGTTCTCGTAGCATGAAGTGGTGTCCATGTGTAAAATGGAAGCTTCAACAATATACTGAAAACTTCAAATTTAATTCCACATCGGGTCAAATCATACTCCTTGCCAAACAAGCACCTATGATACTCATTATGACAAAGCCCAGGGTTGTTTTTGGTTTTGTTGTTGATATAATAAAAATGTTCAACCTACAAATGGTAGGGTTAGCAGATTTTCAATCTTCTAGTATCATTTGAAAGGCCTTTTAATTATCCAACAAACGATGGATCGCATTATCGATCCGGATATTGCTTTCATCGAAATATCTGAGAAAAAAAGTTTTTTAAATAACACTAAAGTGACAATAACTCGTGATAGGGTTATCAAATCTTCGATGTTTTAGGCTCATTTGAAAGGTCTTTTAAATACCTTTCCAAAAATGTATAACATGACCACAGAGTCCGAAGAAAAGTCATTTTACTTTTTGGATCCATAAGGTTTGCTGGTAGCAGGCGTGCGATGTACCAAAAAGTTGAACCAAAAATCACGATGCAGTGTTAAATCTCTGTTCCTATGTGACATGACCTTACAAAAACAACCCTTTTACAATCTTCCGGACTCTCCTTAAAATGGTTTTTTACCACAACTTTTGAAGTACTTTACTAAACTCCATAATTTTCAGTAGGGACTTATGTGACCCTAAAACGGATCGAACGAGAATAAGACGATTAAAATCGGTTTAGCCAGTGCTGAGATAATTGAGTGAGAATTTTTAAGTTTACACATCCACATCCAAACACACACACACAGACATTTGTTCAGTTTTTGATTCTGAGTGGATATGTATATGTATACGTAAAAGTGGGTCTAGGAGCTCGTATTAAGAAGTTCATTTTGCGAGTGATTTCTTAGTAAGGTGAGGAAGGCATAAATTCCTACTCAAAAGTGATTAAAATTCAAATGGGATATTTATGCTAATAGCAGTATAATATTTGGTAGTAATTTTCGATTGTTGATTGTTTGTTTAATTTTTGGTACAACAATCAATCGCAATTCGCAATTCGCAATTTTCAGTGTAAGAACGGGCCTTGACCGATCTTATGCACTAGGTTCCCGACGAACACGCACTGCCCTTACACCTACATCTCACCCTTGCTCTGAGTCAGTACGAGCAGCACGCTAGAACACGCTTTGAGTATTCGTGCCAGGCATATTTATGCTAATAGCAGTATAATATTTGGTAGTAATTTTCGATTGTTGATTGTTTGTTTAATTTTTGGTACAACAATTAATCAAGATGTTAGCCTTTAAATCTCAACAAATTGCGATGAACCAAAGTTCAATTTATTAAAAATATTGCTCGCTTATTTTGACTTCAAACACAAGGAATTTTGGTCATCAACGCACTTGTCCAAGTCGTTTTTAGTTGTTAATGATTCGATTATCCGAAGTCACAAACAAACCCTCGGATAATCAAAACTTCGAATAATCCAGGGTTTGGATTATCGGTTCTGCACTGCATAAAGTTAGTATACTCTTTAAAAAAAACCAACGCAACACTCAAAATCACTAAAATCTTCATTTCACAAACCCCCATTCAATCCTGCAGACACTGGTTGTTGTGGTGGGTTGTATGAACGAGACATTCAACATTCTCCATTCGAGAGCGCGCCTGCCACGGCAGAGGAGCAAAACTGGAGTTTTTTTTTTTGAAAAGGTCCAATAAACCAAATTTTCAGTTTTTGCTTTTTGGGTGTTTTTAATATCCCTGACTCAAGGCGGTTTGAAAAAAGCCCAAAAAGGAAAAACGGAAAATTTGGTTTATTGGACCTTTTCAAAAAAAAATCCAGAAAAGGACTCCACAAAAGGCATGACTAGGTCATGTGAGGTGATTGGAGTGTGGGGGTGGTGGAGCATTTACTACAGAACTTCGCTCTCGACTACGAGGATTCCTCTCTCTCTCTCTCTCTCTTTCGCCGTCATCATCATCAACGTTAAGGATGTGGCAAGGGTGACGACGAGAGGACTCATCACAGTCAGAGAGGGACAAGTGGGGTTTTTTGGTGTGGGGATGATGATTCTTACGCGATGGAAAAGGATTTTGTTGGGCATGCAATTAATAATTTTCTGGATGTGGTCATGTAAGAGGTTGAAAGAATGGGATTGTTTTGCTGCACCTACCTGTTTGTAATACGCTTCGTATATGAGGATGTGATCACCAGCGATCTGCAAAGAATTCACTCGATCAAAACAATGACCTGTCATTTTAGGGCGATTTCTAGAGCTCTGCTAAAAATCGAAAAGAAATCACAATTTCAAAGGAAGGAAAAAATAAATCAATCACAACACTTTTTCACTCGCGAACAGCAACCCTTTCCCTGCAGAACCGTCCCCGCACAATCGACCGGAAACGACACGACGAAGTCAACTTCCAGCCAACGATTTCGATTGCCTTTGCATCACGAATCCAGCAAAGAAAAAAAAGTGGTGCTCCGCAAGAAATGTCAAAACCGAAGGAATTTTTTCGTCTTCCTGCCACCTCCTGATAAGGACCGTAAATCGGTCGAAAAAACACTCGATCGCGCGATTTTCCGTCGAATTTTAACGCCACCACGAGCGGCCCCACTTCCGGCACCGTTTGGGACCACTTTTGCGACGAATTTCACCGACTTTCACCAAAAAACAACGAATTTTACCTTCAAGATATCGGGCATTTTCCTGAATATCGGATTTTACTTGCTGTGTCTCTGCCTCTTCTCTCTTTATTTTCTTCTCTCGCGGTTCTTGCGGGGTTTTTGCAATGGAGAGTTGACGGCCAGGGGTTTTGAATTTTACAGGTATGACGGATTTATAATTCGTAAAAAAAAATGATTCCTAAAACATTACACAATGCGTTTGATACCTTGTTTGATAAATACCTAGGGGAAATTCTCGTATGTTTGGCAGGTTAAGCTCTCGCTCCTAACTCCATCCAATTTGCTGATTTTTACTATTTAAACAACTAATTTTACAAAACTTTTGATAAAAACTTGCTTGCTCACTTCTTATTGAGCTATTTATCACTCGATTTCAGTTGAAAACGCTTTTAATGAGCTTTAATTGAATGTCAAAGTCCTGACCTGCCAACATTAGAGGCACGCTGGAATTAGATGCTGTTCCCCTACTAGGTTTGATACAAACTAGACATAAGTTTAAATCAATGAAAGAAAAGCTTTTTTATAACCTGAAGGGGGAAAACTAGCTTTTATTTTTTTTTTTTTCAATGCTTTCTTTAAAAAAAACTTTTTAACACACTTTTTGTTAGAAGTATCAGTCATACCTTATTATTTTACGACCATGGTAAACTGACAACCGTTTTTTGGTGGTGGTGCTGGTGGGAGGCGAGTGGCGCTGCTGTCGGCGAGAAGAAAACTGGGCGTTTGACTTTGAGGATGCCTCAGCGACCAAATTCCGTTAAAACACCGTTAAAAATGCAACCAATTTAAACAAAAATAAAAAAGAATATTGCAAATACATTAAGCAAACAATCAATCACAAAATGTTTGAAAAATGAATGCACTCACTTTAACGCTATAACGTTTAAAAGTTTTTTTTTAAATAGGGCCGTATTTTTTTTTTTTGAAAGCCCTGTTTAAATTATTTAGTAAAAACGCGCTCAAAAACCATTTCTGATCGCCTTTTTTATTTCAATCAAAAAAAAAATCCAAATAAATTGACAAGACAACACTTTAAGATAGATCAACTGCGGTCCCCTTGGAACGAGCTGTAATTTTTCAAAACATATTTAAAAATCCATTTTAAACCCTTTGTGCTCGTATAAACACGCAGAAAAATGTTTTTTAGAATCAGCCTGTACGAGGTTTGAATTAACAAAATGTTTGTAGAATACAATCAACAAAAAATGCGTTGAAAATTGCATTTAAGCCTAATTTTAGGGCCCATTTAGCTGTGTGTTTTTTTGCTAGCATTTCCTTTATTTTAAGTAAAAAGAAGTATGCAGTAACTTATGTAATGTCCCAGACTTTGCCATGCCAGATGGCCAAAAAAGATGTTGTAGAAAAAGATAAAGCTCAAAAAGCAGCTTATAAACCCTTATAAACCAAACAAGAAAAAAGCCAATAGAAAACATATCTCCAAATGATAAAAAATCTCGATTGGTTCCATAAAAAAACCCAACATTTCTGCAAATCTCACAAACTATTAGAAAAATCCTAAAAATGTGGAAAATTTTCATTAGAGCACGATTTTGAGTTAAATATTAAGGGTACAGAGTAACCAAGGAAGTTCGTTGAATTTACGGAACAATTCAAAACAATTAAAAAGTAAAATAGTTTAACCTAGCTTGCACAGAAATATTATGCAGTGGTTGTTCGGTAACTGGGCGTTGTTTAACTGGACTCCTTTTTAACTGGGCGCTCCATATCTGGGGTGTAGCCCACTTAAAAAGTAGACAAACGTCAAAAAACAAAAACAAATCAAAATGATCGAGGGGACATAGGATGCCAGAATCAAATGTTATAAATAAAACTTTTTATGATTTTGTGAAAATTCAAGTCACAATTTAAGGAAACTTTAAAAATTGGCTCTGAACACAAATTTAGGTAACTTTTATTTTTATATTTTACTAAGAAAATACAATGCATTGATAGTCCCCTCGGCATTTTCCGTTCAGTCCAGTTAATGAGCAGCATTCGGTAACTGAGCTACTTTCTCAGCCCAGTTACCGAACAAGTACTGTATTAGATTTGAAACTATTACCCATGTTTTTTTTAATGAAAAAAGTGTTTTTAAATGCATTTTACACCAGTCCAGTTGCTTTGCAATTATTAGTTTTCAAAACATCTAAAGTATCGACGAAATGTTTTTTCGTAAAAAATTTGACGCAATTTGACAAAAAAATATGTTGATGTTTAACTAGTCAAAATATAGAAAATAGAATTATGAACGTAGTAACATACACTAATTAGTCTATGGTAGTAATATGAGTTTCTTGTATTCAGTAAATAAGACTATTTCCTTTAAATTTTGATGTTTTAAAAAAATGGTTTTTGCTTGAAAAATTTCAAATGTTATTTAAATTTCAAGCCTTCCATGAAAAATAAAAGCAAAGAAAAAAAATGCTTTATACATAATTGATTATGCTACTGTTCAAATTTTCCTACCTCCACATGTGTCTTTATATGTCACTAAATGCTAAAATAAACGTTATGCGACAACAAATTACAAATTACAATTAATGTAAGGTAAGCACTTCGGAAGGATCCGGTCAAGAAAAAAATCAAATGGACAGCAGCGGCAGCGCAAGCAAGTCAGAGAGGGTGAAGAAAAGCCCCAAGAAATCGCTCCCTCTCCTTTGTTCTGCTGTTCGTAAAGCTGTTTCTTGACCCCTTTCCTTCCGATCTGCATGCTAGCCTTAAACATGCAAAATATTTTTCAATGGATTTTGAAATTATTTTTTTGCCGATAATTATATTTTTGTAAGAAATAATCAAAAAAAATAATAACAAAAAGTTATGTATTAGAGAAATAGTTTTAGAAACAACAAACAGACAACAATGATTTAAGGTTTTAGAACAGGTTTAATATTATCGAAAAACAAAAGTTGAACACGATAAATGCATTTAGAATTATTAAGATTAATTAAGATAATCAACGATAAACATAAAACAAAAGAAGTAATGTTTTTCGCAGTACAAAAGAAATGTCCTCCTGAACACGTGAAAAATAAAAATGTTAGAGAAAAATTAAACAGTACACTAATAAAACCAAAGACCAATTAGATTAGAAAACATTTTATTGAAACAATAATAATTAATACAGACCAAACAAGTTTGTTGAACTTTGCTGCATCCTGATTTAGGTATATCTAACTATTTCAAAAGAATTGAGTTCAATTTGTCTCTCAGCTTATCCAGCCCAACCTGGTTAGCTTCATGGTAGTAGGGTAGCTGTCTCATTCTTCCATACCAGGTGTGCACTTTCGGCCAGCGGCTCCCTTCAATGGGACAGACCGATTCCAGGGTACTGAGCGTGGCCACGATCGAGAAATCGGCCACCGTTAACTAGAGATAAATAAAACTGTCATAAAATACCATCAACAATTTTAAAAATGATACTCACTTCATCACATGCAACAAATTTAGTGTCACTCAAATAAACCTCCAAAAAGTCGATCGCTTCTTCAACAGGTTTCAAATGTTCCGCAACGTCTGTTATTTGCCGATGAAAAATTTTACGCTGAAAATAGATTTTATTGTAAAGGTAGCTTACGAAATACTGGAATATTTACCATGAGCTCAGCGTCCCTGGCGAAGAAAATTGAATTATTGAAGCAAAGTCGATTGAGCACTTTGGCACGCTGCTTTGGATTTTCCAGTGAAAAGCTGCTATCCGTACCAGAAATGTCGCAAAGGTACACTAAAATGGCATGACTGTCCGTTAGAACCAAATCTTCGTGTTGCAGCACGGGAACCGTATGCAGGGGATTGATCTGCAAATATTTGATTTTAATACTTGTTTTAAATTTTAAGTTATTTAGACGAACTTTAACGAAATCTTCCTTCAAATGAGCTGCTCCAAATAGGTGAATCCAGCTTAGATCTATTTTGTCGTTGATATCTAAAGCTGCTATCGTTAGAAGAACACTTCGTACCGGAGGACTGACATCGTCGTAATACAGCACAGGTTTCGACATCGTAGAACTGTTGAAAAAATCTGAATAAGGACAATAAATTCAAATCAAGAAGCCGTTTGAATTGAATGATTGAATAGTTGTTCCAAGAATATAACGACGAAATGGATTAGATTTCAGGGTTAATTTACTCTGGCCAATCTACTGGAATGAAAAACACACAGATAACTGCAACCTTGCATGACATATCATTTATCACAGCTTCATTCTAGATTACTTTTTGAAAACAAGCAATGCTCTATGGGTTTCTTATGTAGATAGGACATTTTGATAAAGTAAGCTGGAATTGTTGATTTATGGGTATCTTTGAATAATACAGTTCATTTTTTTTCAAATTGCCTAAAATTTAATGTTTAGGAACTTTTGAATGAAGAGCAGAAACTCCTTTAACAAACCTACACGAAATATACTCTCTATCTATCTTTTAAGACGTTTTTCTCCTCGAACCGATTAACGACGACTGATCGTGATTGAAACTGAATGATAGAACGAAGATCTGCTTTCGCTTTCTGCTTATTCATTCATTTGTTTACTGCTCTGGTAGTCATTCATCGCACACCCACAAGACAACATTAGATAGTGTGGGATATTAGTATTCATGATTTGAAATGGTATACGTAGCATGGTTGTACGATCGCACGACTACATTCCTACCCGGCACTTTTGTTGACTGCTTTTGATTGCAGTATTTAAATTAAGTACTTGGGGTTGGTGTGTAATCACTCGGTAGTATACAAATAAACGTCGAGACAAACGAAATTTTTATTGCCATTTTTTTTTTGCTAAATCATTACAATGCCATGGAATCTTCCTACTGGCGATTCTCCGCCAGCTTGGCACGATAGAGAGCAGCCAGCTCTTCGGCGCCCTCCTGGTTGGTGGCCTTGTAGTAGGACAACTTGGCAAGTCGCGCCACCCAAGCGGCCAGTTGCGGGTACTTGGCCGCATCGATCGGGAAAATGGCATGGATCGAGGAGATCGAGGCAATGCAGCTCAGATCTGCCAGGGTGAGCTTGTTGCCAACTATGTAATCGCTGACCAGGGTATCGTTCAGCAGTTGGTACGCCTTGTACAGGTACTCGATCTTGTCCTGGGGCTTCGCCGGATCCGTAGTACAGAATGGGTTCCTAAAAAGTGCTCATGGGTTAGATTGACGGGATAGCTCTGATTCATCCAACAACTTGCCAAGTAGAACCGCAGTCTGGCGAACAGAACCCCGGAATCGAAGTGCAGGGCAGCGTTAACCTTGGCCCGGGTAGCCACATCCTCCGGATACAGACTGTCGTCCTTTCCGTACTTCGTAGCCAAGTAAACGTTGATCGCGTGGCTGTCGTATACCACCGTTCCGTCTTGATCGATGATCGTCGGAATCGTGTGCTGGGGGTTCAGCTGTAGACAAGATAACAATTAAGCCACCGTCCAAACCCCTACGTAACCTCTACCAACCTTCACGAATTCCGGCTTCAGGTGATCTCCAGCAATCAGGTTGATCGGCTTGATGTCCAGATCCAAGCCCAAAGCCTTGGCGGTCAGCTCAACGGAACGTCCCGGAGGACTCAGCTTGGCGGTGTACAGCACGATTTTGCCCATTTTGGTGCAGGATGAACCTAAAATCTTCAAGTCTTCCCACGTCGAATGCCAGATTCGAACTGAGCGATGCGAGATGCATAGTGCAATTTATTTCGTATTGGTGGCGTGAATGTTAGTGAGCCAGAATCACTCTGAGTGGTTTGCAAAATAAATAAATAATCATTCTTGAGTTTGCAAGGCGAAGGGTGGCTTTTGGGGGAGTGGGACTTGCCGTATTAAGGGCACTGTCTACACTTGATGACTTTCTGATTACAGTTGACAGGTGGTGCAGCTCTCAACGCATGGTTTGAATTCATAATTTAAACACACTGCCTGTTACAGCGCGCTGTTAACAGTATGTGATAAGATATTCATTTCTTGAATGCGCTTTTATGATTTAAAACCTAATTGAATGCAGGCAAGTAAAATTTACTGCAAGTCATTAAATAAATTTTGTATGATATTAATGAATGGAAATTCTGGAAAATAATCTTGTCTGATGCTAGTATTTGATTGAAGAGTTGAAGAGCTTGTTTTCTGATGAGCCCTAACTTTGTCGAAGATACCAAATCGATCATAAAATCTCTTACGTGTTCGAACATTTACGTTTTACCAATCTTCAACTGATCTACGACCGTGTTCGTGTGTCCACCAATTAAATAAATCGCAAAAAATGATAGCTGAGCAGATGTGGGTGTGAATTTATCTTCTTTCAAGTGTGGATAACATGGCCGGTCATCGTACGATCACATTCTTCTCCCGATCGTTTTGGCGGAGTTGAAACTTGATTGTAATGTTTAAACAAGCACTTAGCTTGTAGACGCATGATTGAGAATGACATGTTAGTGAAATGCTGGCAGTTTGTATTAGACTTTGTATTTAATTGTGCACATCATTTTCTACTTTCGATTCTCCACCAGCTTGGCACGAACAACGGCTGGCAGCTCATCGGCATCGATGATAGGTTTGTAGCACGGAGACTCGGCGACCCGCGCGTACCAAGCGCCCAGCTTCGGGTACTTGGTCGCATCGATCGGGAACAGTGCGTTGATCGAGGCGATCGAGGCAATACAGCTCAAATCTGCCAGAGTGAGACTGTTTCCAACGATGTAATCGTTGACCAAGGTATCGTTCAGCAGTTCGTACGCCTTATACAGGTAGTCATTCTTGCTTTGGGGTGACTCTCCAGATCCAAAATAAAGAATAGGTTCCTGTAAAATGATTTGGTATGAGATTTTGACCAATTAGTTATAGACAATCAACGACTCACGAAATAGAAGCGCAATCTGGCGAAAAGAACTCCCGAATCAAAGTGGAGACCGGCGTTCACTTTGGCCCTGGTGACCACATCCTTGGGATACAGACCATCATCCTTTCCGTACTTCGTTACCAAGTATACGTTGATCGCGTGACTGTCGTACACTACGGTTCCATCTTCATCGACTATCGTCGGTACCGTGTGCTGGGGATTCAGCTGTTTGGACAAGATAAGAGTTATTCATTTCTTTAGTCTACCCGAACCCATCTGACCTTCAAATACTCCGGCTTCAAATGTTCTCCGGCGAGCAGGTTAACCTGTCTGATCTCCAGCCCTAACCCCAACGCCTTCGCGGTCAGTTCCACGGAACGCCCCGGAGGACTGATCTTGGCGGTGTACAGCACTACTTTGCCCATTTTGGTGACCCTGACCTTGAATGTCTTCACTCGTTGAACACCCGATTCAAACTGAGCGATGAACTGCTTAGTTTAGTATGGCCAGCAACATAATCGTATGCCGGTGTGAGTGAAGTGGATTATCAAGTGATAATTAATACAGTGGAGTTCCTAATCAAATATCCTACAATTTATTATTTGAGGAAATAACAAGCTCAAGCATTTCTGCGTGCACCGGGGGCATCTGAACAGCTCCCTTTCCGTTGGCTTTCTAGTAGTACGGCAACGCCTGCATCCGATGCAGCCACCTGGTGATCTTCGGACGTTGAATCGCGTCCCGTGGAATTTTACCCGCCCATGATCGACGAGTATGAGGAAACGCACGCCGTAACCGTAGGCGAACCTCCGGCCTCGTAGTCCTCCTCAAACCCATCCTCCAGCAGACGGTACGGTCATTTTCTCTGAGATTGGGGGTTTCTTGCGGTAGAACATAATTTTCTAAACGAAAATCATAACCTTTTGTTTGGGAAGTTCGATTTGATCGTACCGTAAACTGGGGTCAGTCGGGACACATGGGGCGAATTGGGACAGCAGTTTTAACCATGTTGGAGCAAAATATTTTGATTTTTCTGGTTGGTTTCGGTTAGAACAAACTCAGACCAACAAAATGTGTACATCCATTTCCAAATTTAAAAGCTTTAAGTGCTCTAAAAACTGCTGTCCCTATTCAGACTGAAGTCCCGATTCGCCCCAGATTACGGTACCTACTTATGACCACTATTCAAGGCCTAGAAAACAGCACTCCCGAGTTGAAGTGCAGAGCTGCGTTCACTTTGGCTTGCTTGACCGGATCTTTCGGGTAGAGGTGATCGTCTTTGCCGTACTTGTTTACCAGGTAGATCGGAATCGTGTGATACGGATTTATCTGTTACAGTGTTACTCGAATTAATCAGTTGACTTTACGAACACTCCAGCAATACCTTAAGATACTCCGGCTGATCTTAGGTAAGCAAGTTGATCACCTTGCGTTCCAGATCAATCCCGAGTGCATTGACGCGCATTTACACCGCACGGAACGGCGGGCTTAGGTCAAAAAATCAAACCATCCACATTAACGACCCCCGGGTCTTTTGTGGTCTCTATTGCAAGTTTCTGCTCGAACCTAGGAGTCCGAAGGCTTGAATGGGGAGAGCACCCAAACCTCTTTCTACTCCAAGGAACCTTCCACCCCAGTGTTTGAACTGACGACCTTCGGATTGTGAGTCCAACCGCCGCCAGCGATTCCACCGGAGTAGGCTTGGTTTGGTGTGTTGTTTGTACTTATTGTACATGGAGACGACTCATACACCTGGAATGACTTAACGGCCTAACAACCAAGGCCGGGACCGACATTTTACTTCCTCATCCGATGGAAGGTTGCAGCAGATGGGAATCGAACCCAGAATCATCCGCTAACAACCATTCGGCCACGCACTGCCACTTAGGTAGAAAGTGTAAATTACAGGTTTCGCCATCTTTTGCCTCTCTCCGAAAGGTGCAGCTTGATCTACTCAGCTACAGTACTGAGTTCAGAAAATGATCAAGCACCACTTTAAGTCGATTACGAAGTGCACCTAATAACTAACGGCGTGGGCGATAGTTGAGCGATCACATCCCGTAACATTCAGTCGATTTATTGCGTTCAGCTAGAATGGCCGGACTTGTCCTGTACACGCTCACCGTTAGTCCGCCGTGTCGTGCCGTGGAACTGTGCATAAAAGCATTAGGGTTGCATGTAGATCGCAGAATTGTTGACCTCCTGGCTGGAGAACATCTTAAGCCGGAATTTGTCAAGCTGAACCCCCAGCATGCGGTTCCAGTTCTGGATGACAACGGAACGATCATCACCGATAGCCACGCGATAATGATCTATCTGGTGACGATGTACGGCGCCAACGGGTCGGAATTGTACCCGATGGAGGTCGTTAGCCAGGCTAAGGTACACGCAGGACTCCACTTCAACTCGTCGGTTCTGTTTCCCCGGATGAGATTCGCTTTCGTAAGATTCATCACTCAATGCCATTGATTTTTTCTAATTGCTTCAACAATCATCAGGAACCAGTTTTCTCTTCGGTTACGTTGGGAATCTCTGATGAAAAGCGGGACTACGTTGAAAAGGCATACCAACTTTTGGAAGACATACTCGAGAACTCCGGACATGTAGCTGGGAAAGGGCTAAGCATCGCTGACTTCAGCTGCGTGGCCAGCATTTCCTCAATGATGAAAGTCATTCCGATGGAAAGGGGAGCGATATCCAAGGATTTACGATTGGTTGGATCGTTTGAAGACCCTGCCTTACTACGAAGAGGCGGATGGAGGTCCCGCAGAGCTGCATGGTGCAATGGTAGCAAACAAATTGCAGCAGAACTTGAAAAATGCTAAACTGAGTTAAATTGTATCTTGAAGCTGGACTGTTTACCTATAAAACGCGTTCCATCAGAAATTATTCAAAATAAACAACATAAATAGTACACCCATACCAAACTCAACTGATATTCATTGATAACCAACCTACTGACATTCTTTGCCACTTTTTCTGTTAACCAATGACGGGATCATCGTCATCCTAGCAAGTTACCAATACAACTTTACCGCGTTATTTATTCTGCCAAATTTGTCAAAGTATTGAACCAGCTTGTTCAATTAATTCGAAGAGATTTAAAAATTGAGGATATTTAAAATTTATCACTGTTTCGTTTTGAGTGTAGCTGTAGTGAGTGTAGTTCTTTAAATAAAAAAAAAATAACGCATATCGCATAGAACTGGTAATGTATGAATATTCAATACTAAGCCACACTATATGCCAGCCAAATGCCAGCACACTCACACTCTTCCAGGATCCCCATAAAAGCAATCTAATCTGCTCACTTCGCTACTTTAAGCAATGAACCGAGAGTTGAAATCATTAGTGCTACACTGTCGTCGCTCTGCTACGGACGTTACCCGACCTGTGTTCGAAAACCATGGTGAACCCGATTCTCTACACCCTGCACCTGAGTCCTCCGTGCCGAGCGGTTGAACTAACCGCCAAGGCGTTGGGACTCCACCTTGATCAACGAGTGGTCAACCTGATGGCTGGAGATCACCTGAAGCCGGAGTATTTGAAGGTATAATTTGGGGTCGTTTTTTGACGGTACCGTATGATCAACGTGGATCTTTTAGATGAACCCTCGTCACACCGTCCCGGTTCTGGACGACAATGGTACCATTGTGTACGAAAGTCACGCCATTATGATCTATCTGGTGTCAAAGTACGGCAAGGACGATAGTCTGTACCCCAAGGATCTCGCCAAGCAGTCGAAGGTCAACGCAGCGTTGTTCTTCGAGTCGGGAGTTCTGTTCGCTCGCATGCGAACGATTACGGTGAGTCACGCTATGAATGCAAAATTACTCAATTTAACGAATGAAATTGCTTGCCCAGTATCCGATCTTCCTGGAAGGTTGCCGCGAGATTCCATCGGCGAAGGCAGAAGATGTTCGCAAGGCTTACCAACTGCTTGAGGATACCCTCGTGGAGAGCTATGTCGCTGGAAGTTCGCTTACGATTGGTGACTTTAGCTGCATATCGACCATTTCTTCGGCTATGGGCTTCATTCCGATCGATCGGACCAAGTTTCCGAGGATCCACGGATGGATCAACCGGCTGAAGGAACTACCGTATTACGAGGAGGCCAACGGTGGCGGTGCTACGCAGCTATCGACGGAAGTGCTGAAGTTGCTCGAGAAGAGGAATTGATACCTTAGGGATAGTGAATTGCAAATAGTGTACGCAAATAAACAATATTAGGAGTACACTTGAGTGGTGGATGACTCGCAGTAAAACGCTTATTTCAATATTATATCATTAGTTTTAAAATGCCATTTGGCAACACACTCACACTATTCCAGAATCCAACAAACGCAATCTAAACTGTTTAAGTTGCTATTATAACCGAGTACCAAGTAGTACCGATGGTTGAACATCATTAGTATCCCATTGTCATCGGTTCGCTGCGGACGTTATCCACATTGAGTTCGGAACCATGCACATGAGTCCACCGCGCCGTGCGGTTGAACTAACTGCCAACGCCTTGGGACTCCATCTAGACCTGCGGGACCTGGGAGTGCTGTTTGCACGCTTTAGGTCTAGTCACGGTGTATCCACTTATAAACAGGAATTCTAGACTTTGTCTCAAGAATAAACTGTTAATTTATAAACAAATTTTCAGACCTGCCATGCTTTATGCTGTGCCGATCTGGACAAGCTGTTGCTTAACCAGGAAAAAAAAACTTCAGAGGATTCAGAACAAAATTCTGAAAATGATTCTGAAACTTCCTCCCTGGTTCAGCACCAGTGAACTTCATCAATTAGCCGAAGTTGACACTTTGGATGTTATATGTCCAATAAGATAATTGATGCATTTCGACAAAAATCATTGCAGTCTTCAGCTGCATTGATCCGCTCTTTATATAGTTTATAAGTTAATTTTAAGGTATCCCTTTTCCCTTTTGTACATGTAGGATCTCCTATATTTGAAATCACTGAATAGCGAAAGCTACATTATTTCATGAATAAATGAAAATTGCTAGAATTTATAATTGAGGTGAAAAGTCATCGATTGTGATTGGACACTCAATAATATTTTAACTGAATGAATGTTCATGGAAAAGAAAACTAAATACGCAGCTATCGACGGAACTGCTGAAGCTGATCGAGAAAAGGAACTGATACCTTAGAGTAGTAGATTGTTAATAGTGGGCGCAAACACTCGCAATAAAACGCTTGTTTCAATATAACATCGAAGTATTTATTTGCATGCATTGTTACAGCGAGGCCTTGGCCGCGTTCTTCTCCTTGGAAGCCAGAACAGCTGATGACTCTTGGGAGTCTTGCGGGAGCCTCACAGAGGGAGAGCGAAAGAAAAAACGTGCGTGTCGTTTCGAGTCAACGTTAAGAATGAAATTTATTAAACTATGGTTTTGACAGGTGGTAGGGCTGTCATTTCTCTCTGTGTGTAAGTGATGTTGAACTGCAGGGCTGTGCCCATTTGAACACTCCTCCTCAACTTCACTACACTTCCCTTAACTTAAAAAATAAATAAAACTGTAATGTACTGTCGTTCGATTGAATTCTTCGTCATGGCCTCACGTTCCTACTTCACCGGACTTTTCCCGAACATTTTCTCCTACATCTCCTCCAGAATCATCATTTATCTCCTCCTGAATCGTCACTGATTTCTGAGATCCTCGTCAAAAAACACTTATTCCTTCGAACCACTCAACCGTACAAGCACCTCCTCGGGCGGAGAATCCGCCCATTTCATCGAAGCGGTCGATCCGGCTGATCTTCTTGGGCTCTGCTTCTGGTTGCTGAACGGCAGCCGATGATTCTGCCCTTCAAAAACATCGCGCCTGCCTCTGATCTTACCGAGTCGATACAGACCGCTGATTCTTGCCGCGCTAGCAATCACCCTATCGCCGTACGTCAGCTCACAATTTCCACCGTTGAAGGTCGTCATAACTCCTTTGGTCGACAGCTTTCCGACTGAGATCAAACTTCCTTGCAGCTCCGGCACAAACATCACATCGGTCAGCGTAATGTTCACCGTTTTCCCACGATCATCGATGCTCTCGATCGGACAGTCTCCGATTCCTGCGGTGCGCAATTTTCGACCGTCAGCAGTTGTTATCACTGAACGCGCACTTCCGTCAAATCTTACAAACGCATTCCTATCACTTGTCATGTGTGATGATGCACCTGAATCGACAATCCACGACTTGGAGCCGATTCCTCCGCTGGCCACAAGAAGAGTGATTTCTTCAGATCTGGTTTCGGTTGCCTTCAAAGCCTTCTGTGTGTGCTTCTTCCTTCTGTCCTCTTCCTCATCTTCCGTCGAATATTCCTCACAATCTACCTTTCGATGGCCCGGTTTGCCGCAGTGGTAACAGATCAACACTTTTCGGCGAGCGACACGCACCTTCAGCGCCTTCTCCTCCGCTTCGTAGGTTGACTTGTAGTTGGCTGCTTCGTCGATCAACTTCTCCTTCACCAAAGCGAGCGTAAGGTCTTTCTCGTCGCGGGCACCGAGTGCCATGATCAACGGCCGGAAAGTTGACGGAAGTCCACGCAGCATCAGCGCCACCTTGACGCACTCATCCATCTTTATTCCAGCATTGTCCAGCCGGCCGTACAACTTCTCGAACTCCCGATGTACGTCTCCATGTTGTCGCCGTCCTGGAAGCTCTGGTTGGCGATCTGGATGATGGTGGTGACCTTCTGCTCAAGAGACAGTTTGCTGTGATGCCTCTTGAGTGCATCCCACGTCTCCTTCGCCGTCAGCTTATCTTCGATGACAGAACGTTGGTTTTCTCCACCAGCAACTGGATCGTGGTAAGGGCCTTTTCATCTCCAGCCGTCCACGCTTCCGACACCGGATTTGGGGCTTCTCCCGGATCCACGTATTTCCACAATTTCTCGCGTCGCAAAAAAGCCTTCACTTCAAACGCCCAATCCTTGTAGTTCGAACTACCGAGCTTTTCAATCCGTGCAAACTCCATCGCGATCTCCAGCAACACTTTTCACGAGCAAAATCTTTACCTCCACGCGATTCTACGTTCAAACTTTCCGCGAAAAACGATCACCACCGAAATTCTAACCTCAATTCCGCTCGGGGGCTCGGCCTGGGCCCATAACCTCTTGGGAGTCTTGCGGGAGCCTCACAGAGGGAGAGCGAAAGAAAAAACGTGCGTGTCGTTTCGAGTCAACGTTAAGAATGAAATTTATTAAACTATGGTTTTGACAGGTGGTAGGGCTGTCATTTCTCTCTGTGTGTAAGTGATGTTGAACTGCAGGGCTGTGCCCATTTGAACAATGACAACTGGACGGCACCACTTTCATTGGCTTCTTCGTAGTACGGCAATGCCTTTAGACGGTCAACCCAGGCAAGAATTTTGGGATACTTCGTCGACTCCAGTGGGATAACTCCCATCAACGACGAGATCGTAGAAATGCAGCTGAAATCGGCGATCGTTGGGGTGCTCCCAACCACGTAGTCATCAACCAGGGTGTCTTCCAACAGCTGATAAGCCTTTTCGATGTACTCCGTGCGATCGGCTGGCATTTCACTGCTACCTCGGAACAGAATCGGTTCCTGAATGAATACAAGTTGTTCAAAAGTCCCTCAATACTACAAACCCATTGAAAAAACCTACAAACAAGAACCGCATCCGCGCAAACAGAACGCCCGACTCAAAGTGCAGCGCCGCGTTAAGCTTGGCCTGTTTGACGATCTCCTTCGAGTACAGGCTGTCGTCCTTGCCGTACTTGGACACCAGGTAGATCATGATGGCGTGACTCTCCGGAATGATAGTCCCGTTATCGTCCAGCACCGGAATCGTATGCTGGGGGTTCATCTGCGGAAGCAAAAGAGAAAGTCATTTAAAGTCAACTAATACGCCCACAACGATCAACGTCCATCACCTTGAGATAATCCGGCTTCAGGTGGTCCCCGGTGAGCAGATTGACCACCTTCTGCTCCAAATCGAGGCCCAGCGCCTTGGCCGTCAGTTCGACAGCCCGGCAGGGAGGGCTCAGGTGGAGCGTGTACAGAATCGGGCGTGACATCGCGACTTTCTCTATCTTATCTCGGTGGTTGCTTGAGGCAGACTGTTGAGTGAACTTGTTTGTTGGGTTATTTAATTTTCGGGTATTTTGCTGGTGGCCAAAGAGAGCTGATACCAATACATCGGAGATCGTAAACTTGTTTGGCAAAGAAATACGCGAACGATGTGTGAAGTTGATTTTATACTAATTCATGAATGGTTTTGTAATAACTTTTATACAACCTTTGGCATGAATTTGTTTTTTTAGGTGAATCTATTTATGAAAAGTTTTTAAAGTGTTTTCATGTACTACCGTTCAGTCATATAATCAAATAAACATTACCGTTCTCAAGCAAGGCTACGTCCTTTTGAAAAATTACCTTAGATTTAGGGTTCCCTTTAAAAAAGTACAGTCCAGACTCGATTATCCGAAGTCCTCGGAAAAATTTCGCTTTGATTAGTCGATTGTTCGGATAATCAAATCAAGATTTGATTTTGATATCATATTCTGGGTTGTTGAGTTCAATTTTGACATCAAAAATGCTTTAACGGTGCACATCAACCAGAGTTAGATCAGTTTAGTATCTTCAAAACTACAGGAACTGTCGATATTTAATTTTTGATTGATCCCCTAATTCCTACACTCATGAAATAATTAGTTACCAGTTCAGCCTAGTGCTGCCATATCATGAAATTTTATGAGTTTCTGGCAAAATTGTTCCTTGAAACACAAACTGTAAGCTCATAAAGGTTTATAAAAAAAGATCAATAAGGCGCTACAAAACAAAACTTGGGGCGCCAACTCCTGTCTCAACCAAACGAGCTCATGTTAGGAATTTGGGCTCAGTAACTAATTCCCGCAAAATTGACTATTTTTTACATCCGTATTCCCGTATACACGTTAACTTGAATATCTCCAGGCACTTTTTCCCATTTAAACCCTTCGAATCTTGTGTGTATCGTGAAACCGGTTGGTCATCAAATACGTTAAACCGCACTGTACTTCTCTATGAATCAAATTTATTTTTGTGTTGAGCTAGCTACGCTATGTACACAGCTAATGTTCATTTGTCAAATCCAAAAAAAGGTCGGTTTAGACGGTGACCGGCAGTTTCATTTGCAGTCAGGCGCTTGGTCAGGTTGCACGCAGAACACAATCCAGATTTGAGTTTTCAAGATGGCACCGAAAGTACTGTACACAACTCGCATTTCTCCGGCTGGCAGGGCCGTTGAAATCACCGCCAAGATTTTAGGCCTCGAGCTTGACATCAAGTTCGTGGATCTGGCTAAAAGGGGAGCACCTAACGGAGGAGTTCTTGAAGGTGAGCTATATTAAAGAGTGTTGACTTGATTAGGAATACTTAAACCACACCCCTTAGATGAACCCCCTTCATACCATTCCCGTTATAATCGACGAAGATGTTCCACTATACGACAGTCACGCCATCATCATTTACCTGGTGTCGAAGTACGCCAAGGATGACAAATTATACCCCAAAGACCTGGTGACTCAGGCCCGTATCAACGCCATGCTGCATCTGGAATCTGGAGTTCTGTTTTCACGAATCCGTGGGCTGCTATCGCCAGTCGTCTACTTGGGATGTGCGGAGCTTCCTCAGGACAAGGTGGACGGCATTTACGACGCGTACAATCTAGTTGAAGGCTCCTTGCAGTCGGATTTCTTAGTGGGAAACACCCTAACCCTGGCCGATATCAGCTGCTGTACGTCGTTGTGTTTACTGAACACTGTGTTCCCCGTGGATGCCGGCAAGTGTCCTAAGCTGATTGCGTATCTCAAACGCCTGGAACAGGTCGTCCCCGATTACCATGAGTTCAACACGGTTCGTGCTGAAGAAGCATACACATTTTTCAAGCTGAAGCTTGAGGAAAATAAGAAAAAGTCTGCGGCGTCACAATAGCTGAGAACTGCAAATTTCGGATGTCTAATTAAACCAAACTTGAGTCGAATTGTTTTCATTTTGTTGCTATCTCATAGTCACCTCAATTTGTTTGTCCACTTCATATAATCAAATTTTTGGAAAATCAAAATTCTTGTTTTTTTTATCAGATGTGGGTAACTGACCTACAACTCCAAAAATGAGATACTGTGATATTTTATGTTGTAATGTATCAGGTAATCAACAGGTCAAATTAAAAGAAATATAGAAATCAAAGTGCTGTAATGAGAACAAAAACCGTTCAAAACTTAAACACATCCTACTTGGTCAAACAAAGTGGAGAAAAAAAAACTTTTGATGAAACATAACAAAACAGGTAAAATTCGATTTTTCTTAACTTTGACTCTTTGTACAATTTGACTTGCGTGTCTCCAAGTACTTATCTCCATCATTTGATTCTTGTGTGTTTCGTGAAACCGGTTGGTCATCGTTCATCGTATCTACGCGATGAACTCGCGGGCTATCGCTGTGGACGTGAAACCGCGCGACGCTTCACTATAAATAAAATTTGTTTTTGTATTGAGCTGTGTTGTGCTACAGCTTATTTACGTCTCCACTTTATTCGTCCACCCGTACATCTCCAAAAAAAGCCGGTTCGACAGTGACCGGCAGTTTCATTTGCAGTCAAGCGCTTGCTCAGGTTGCACGCGTAATACCTTCCAATTTTAAGTTTCAAGATGGCACCGATTGTACTTTACACAACCCGGCGTACTCCGGCTGGCCGGGCCGTCGAAATCACCGCCAAGATGATCGGCCTCGAGCTCGACGTCAAGTTCATGGATCTGACCAAGAAGGAGCACATGACGGAGGAGTTCTTGAAGGTGAGTGTCAATGACTACGGTTTAGTGTTGGGCGTAATTAAGATGACTTTCTCCACCCCACCCAGATGAACCCCCTGCACACCGTTCCAACGATTGTCGATGGCGATGTTCCACTGTACGACAGTCACGCCATCATCATCTACCTGGTGTCGAAGTACGCCAAGGATGACAAATTATACCCAAAAGACCTGGTGACCCAGGCTCGTATCAACGCCATGCTGCATCTGGAATCGGGAGTTCTGTTTGCGCGACTCCGTGGTCTACTGGAACCCATCTTCTACAAGGGCTGTGCAGAGCTTCCACAGGACAAGATGGACGGAATTTACAACGCATACGATCTCGTGGAAGGTTCCTTGCAGTCGGATTACCTTGTTGGAAACTCGCTGACTCTGGCCGATATCAGCTGCTGTACGTCGCTGTCATCTCTGCACACTTTGTTCCCCGCGGATGCCGGCAAGTGTCCTAAGCTGATTGCTTATCTTAAACGACTGGAACAGGTCATCCCCGACTACCATGAGTTCAACACGGTTCGTGCGCAAGAAGCAAACACATATCTTAAACTGAAGCTGGAGGAAAATAAGAAGAAGTGAGTGGTGACACGATAGCTGGAAACTGCATTTTATCTCTCCGAATAAACATTACCAGAGTTGAATTGTTATTCTTGTTTGTTTAAATGAACACCTCATTTTAAATCAAGTATTGATAAGACATGGGTGTCGGAGAATTTGCATTGAGTCATTCATTCATCTGAAATAATCGGAACACATTCATTTTCCGAATACTGTTGCTATTATTTGTCAATATTATGCATTCAGAAGGTTTTTAGGAGGTACTTTTTGAAATTGCTCCGAAAGTAGTCCTAAATGGTTGAAAATCTCCTCTTCCGACATTTTAGCATGTTGATACGATTCTGTTGAACAAGTACCTGTTAAATGACTTAGTTTCATGTGACCTCTAAAGGGGTGAGAATGGGTCAATTATCAAACGAATGGCATTAATGGTAGAATTCATCAAATTCCACCATGTTTTGGGAAAACGTTGGTAAACTATCTACGGTGTGTCTATGAAAAATCGAACGTTAAAATTTTTTGATAACAGTTCAGCTTTTTTGGTTATTAAGACAATTGCAAGTGTAGTGTATCGTTTCTAGATCCATAGTCACTCACACTGACGGTAGTCACGTGATTGAAACTCATCTGAAAAACCTGTATCATTTTCTCATTCGAAACAGTGGCGCCACGTGGTGGTAGCTGCCCTGTTTATTACACTGTGAAATTATCCATGGCCAATCCAAGAAACCAGAAGATGACAACAGAAATGTCCGTCCAATATGGGTGCTGCTAAAAAACTTATTATTTTTAACAAATTTTCGAACAAATCAGCAACGAATTACAAGTTTGACAGTCGAACTACACTTAAAAGTTGGTTTTGTTATTTGTTTTTGCAAAACCACATATTTTTAACGAAAGTGTCAAAAATATTCGTAATAACCTTTTGCCTCTTGGTGGCGCTTTGTGTTAGTATGTGTGTGGTCTATGTTTGCGGACGTGCACGCAGAACACAGAACAGTGAGAACTAGCGAAAATGCTTCACTTTCTTCTGATACAAGTCGCCATATTGAAATTGCTTGAAGATTCATACCCGTGCGGTAGTTGAACTTTTATTACTAGAGTTCTAATCGAACCTCCAAGTCGTCGCTGTCGTGCTAACTTGTCGTACGTGCATGTTGGGCCGAATTGAGTTAAGAACGCCATTTTGTGCAGCTCGCAATGCCTCACCTTTTGACCTTGACCGATCCTCAAAATTCGATTTCAATCCTGAGAAAAAAAAACTCCGTGCATTGTTTTAACTTTTCATATGAAGAAGTTTTAATCTGGTCGTGCTATCTTGACACAGCCTGAAAATTGATGTAAGTGCGACAAAGGGCAAAGTGATTTCAGGTCAGAACCCGTTTGACACAAGTACGAGCTCGACAATCGTAAACATTTGTAATTATAACTCGGGACATCGGCAACTAAATTCAACATAATTTCAGGAAAATGCACAAAATGGTCAACCAAACAATACGTGTTTGTTATTGTTTACATTACGTGCTTTCCTTTTTGTTTATTCATGGTCAAACATTAAAACGCGTTTTTCTCGAAACGTAAAAAAGCGACATACGACAAGTTAGCACGACAGCGTCGAAGTGCTGGAGAGCCAACTTCAGATACCAGATGAAAATACATGCTTTTATGTTTGAAGGGTTGAAACTGATATTTTGTAATGAAAAATAAAAAAAACATATTAAACTTACCCCATAGTTTCGTTAGCACTCCATATTTCAACTTATGTTGAAACTGCCTGTTTTGTCAAAACAACCCAATAAATGAATTGAACTGAAATGAAATCAATACATTCAATGCTCAACCACTTTTCCAACTCACCTAATCCAAATCTCCCCATGTGACGGTAGTCTGTTAAATGAGTGACAAAACGAAGTATCTAACTCAAGTAAGTTTCAATTGAAAAAAATGTGAAAGTTTATATTCTCTTAAATCTTTACTTGTTACTTTTTTACTATTCAGAAGACATATTTCCGTTTATTGTGGGATATAGCACTTGAATAGCATGAAGCTTGAGACTGAAGCTCTGAAGATAACTACCATGCGTCTCCTTTTCTCTTTCTTTATCTTTGTTCCATATTGTGAAGATTTTTGAAGTTTAAAATAATGTTTGATTTTAATATTGAATTTTCTCGGTATATTTGTCTGCGTTTCATTTTTTTTTTCAAAGAGTTTTTCTAGAACGTTTCCGAATTACATAGCTGAGTCGTACAGACAGCACACTTTTGATGCTTTCCTCCGGTGGCCTTGTTGCATGTTTCATCTTTACTGGACTCTAATCTGGCACATCCCCTACGAACCACATCACGATCATTGACTGCAAGAAATTTGTATTTTTAATTTTGATTTGACTCAATTACGCAAGTTGAAAGAATACCTATGGATCTCGACGATAGACAACCGTACTGTTGAGTTGAGGGTACTTCCGCCGGTGAAGTCACTTTCGCTTGTTTGGCTGCTGGCCACCAAGGTAAGGACGTTACAGGTGGCGTAGCCAGATCCCAACTTCCGCCTCCTCCTTCCCCAACAGATCCAGTAGACACAAAGCACGGGTACGTAGGGTTGAAAGAGTCACACTGGGGCATCGGGTAGTGAGGATAGCATGGCACTACGGGGTAATTCGGGTCACAAGGAAGGTACTGGTAGCAGGGCGAGTTCCACTGGGTCATATAGCAGTAGTTCTGACTCGTGATGCCACTTCCCGGTGGGTAAATGGTGCTAGGATGGTACGGGGGAGTCAGCGCCGGATCCCACGGATTCCATTGACCGGGTTGGCCTGGCCAGTGTGTGGTTGAGACCGATGCCGCGAAGCCACATGGTTCCACAGAGGCCACACTGTCTGATTCACAGTCATCACAGGTGTAGCACAACAGTTGACCATTGGCAGCTGTGGAATATATGATTAACACATGATTGCTTCTGAACACGATGATTCATTCACTTACAAGCCAATGAAAATATCACAAAAACTACTAATTTTAAATTATTCATATTGAATATCAGAATCAGATTATGACCACTAAATAAAAAAATTACTCAAAAAAATCGATTCTTTTCGTATCAAAGGTATTCGCCAACTGAGGGAACATTTGAAGAAGCTGTGCGTCTTATAAATGCGCAATCTTATCTTGAATTGAATATGTTATATTCGGCAAATTTCCTCATTGTCTGATGAGACGATGCTTACGGGGATTTTCCTGTTTGAAATTAAGAAATCATCCTTTCGGAATGCGTATATTTGTTGAAAGAATCTGAAGTTTGTGTTAGTCAAAATGATAGAAGATTGATTTGTGATGAATCACCTTGATGATTGTAGTAATTGAAGTTTAAAAAAAAATATGTGCTCGCGAAAAATACTTACAAATGAAAATCAATTCCACTAACAAAACTATTGCAAGTAACATTTCTCCTTTCTACTGTTCTCTTGGTTCATCTAAAGTTTCATATCAAAAAGTTATCAACTGACTAAACGTAAATCAACTCAATCGATGACTTTTAATGGTGTGCAACAGTTGCTTATCTTATTGTTGCAGTCAAAATATTTGGCCGTCGATGGAATTCCAATTTGACTATGACTTCAAATTATTATTTATCATCAGATGATAAGTACATCTTAGACTGACTCTTCATCATTGTCAGACTGTGGAATGCAACCATGCTTCTCCCTGGACAGAGTTGCTACCTACTAAGGTATTTGCAGTTTATACCAGTTTAAGAAGCTTTTTTGATAGAGTTGCATATTAGTGAATTGTTTTATAAATCGGACATTTTATAATTTTTTAACTTCTATGGGTAACAACTGAATGATGGCTCGATTTTTTTTTATATCAATAATCTAGTTTCGCTTAAGCATGTTGTTCTATGAAAGTTATTGCTGGTATTTATATTGTATCTCCTTAGATTAGATGATACTTTTTTGAAAATATATGGCTAATAAACAATTCTATTTTTAACTGTCATTTTTTCTACTCTGCCTTCCATAAGTTGGTACCACATGTTAACTAAATATTGAACCACGAATTGTATAGTATTTCTTTTAATAAATAGTGATATTTTTTGTAAATATAGATTTATTTGCAAATGTTATAAACAAAAGTAGATAATTTACAACCATTTTATAAGAAGAGGCAAACACTACCGTTATTTTAAAGAAAAGTGTATAAGTTTGATGTTTTTACATGCTGAGGTAATGTCAACAAAAAAAGAAGGGCGATTAGGGTTAGAGAAACTGTTTATCTCAGGTTTTATTATTTTCGGGACCAATTCTCAGCAGCCAAATTTTCTTGGAATCGCTCATTAAAAAATCTGCAAAAAAAATCTCCAAATCTTGGGAAACAAATTTTTGCTTTGTTCTTGCCTATTCGGTCATATTCAAAATCGGAATGGGGGCAAATCAGACAAATCATTAAATAAAATAGCAATAACTTTATCAAGATGATGTGATATCAAAAAATAAAGCTGTATGAATTATTTAAAGTATTTTGGTTTATTTACACACAGCCTTGTCGTCACTTAAAATAAGGTAAAACCATTTTTATTTAATTATTGCAGAGATGACTCGAGCAAACTTCACACTGTTGTTCAGATTTAGAGGAATCAGACTTGCAAATGTCTTCCCTTTGAAGGCTAAGTTGAACGCATCCTCGACGAATCACTTCACGAGTTTTATCTAAAATGTCACAAAATAATTAACAGAATAAACAAATAAATAAAAATTAAGAGTCTCTAACTTACCAACTGATTTCATAGTCAGGCACCCGTAACGTTGCTCAACCTGTCCAATCGACGGCGTGACTCCAGCAACCCCACGCCGCACCGGATAGATGGTGCCCGGAGCGGTCGGAGGAGTCAGCAACGGTTCTCCGTTGTCGTTTGGCTTGTCCGATCCGGGTCTGCCCGAAGTTGTGGAAGAAGAACCAGGCCTGTCCGATGGGTTTCTCGAAACGACACTCTCGTCATCACCGCCGGCCGTAGTCAGAACGATCGTTGGCCACGGATAGCTGGTGGTGGTCTCGATGACGGCCGGCACAGTCTGCACCGGGCTCTCCGTGTCATCGTTGAAGCCACACACGCAAAACGGACATTAGGTATAAATTCCTAATTTTTAGTATTTTTTTAACTTATGTTCTAGCTTGTCAAATTATACCTAAAAATTAGTAATTTTTTCTTCCTAAAATTTAGGATTTTTTTAGAACATTGAAGTACTTCTTAAAAATTCCTAAATTTTAGTATTTTTTTAGTTCAAGAATTGTGATTCACGTTTTGACATGTCAATGTCAAAATAATTTCGCGGCTGTGAGTTTGTGTTCCGTGGTGCTGCTGTTAATTTTTAAATTGTGGGAAGTGGCAAGGTAAGTTTTGTGCCGGGAACCGATCGGAAATTGATTTCGAGTTGGCCGACGAAACTTTCCACGTAGCCATCCGGATCCAGTGCAGCCCCGGTTGGGTCGGCAGAAACGCAAAGCCGTACCCGACTGGCCAAAAGTTGTCGAACGAGTTCAGCGCAATCAGTTCCACGTGCAGCTTTGGCCAAACCTGGATTCCGCGGCAGGCCAGGTGCAAATCGAGCGGAGTTCCAAAGTTGGACCGCCGAGGATCGACGCGGGCCGTGTTGGCGACACTCTGTCCCTCGCAGTGACCCTCAATCACTTTCCAACTGGACCCGAACTGGACGCTCCATTTGCAGAACAGGTTCGGCTCTTCAAAATCCGACGCGTGGCACAGTTCTCCCAGGATGGGACAGAGGTTCCGCCGGGGCATCGCTGGATTTAGTTACGTAGCTTTATTTTTTTTAAGGGAACCGCTTTTTGAGTGCCAAGGAGGAGGACGGAACCTTCAACTCCCGGCGGGATTAAAAGCCGCGTCTTCCTCTCGTGCCCTTGAGGACGGATGTTTGCGGAAGAGCTGGAAAGGGGAGTATAAAGGAACCCCAACCGGGGGGATTGTGCGATCCACTGAGAAAGGTGCTGGAGGCGAATGAAAGGTTTGAGGTTGGTGAACCAAAGTTTATCTTGTTGTGATTTGGTTGGGAGTTGCGGGTGTGTGTATGTGTGTGTGTATGTATGCGTGTGTGAAAGTGCGTTTGTGCTCGTGTGTGTATGAGAGACTGAGAGTGAGAGGGCGAGGGTAGAGGAAGAGAAAGTGGGAGAGAGAAGAGGAGAGGGAGAGAAAAAGGAGGTAAAGAGAGAGAAAGGGAAAGGAGAGAGGGAGAGAGAAAGTGGGAGGGAAGAGGGACAGAAAATGTGGGAGAGAGAGAGAGCGCTAGGGTGAGGGTAGATGAAAGAGAGAAAC
The DNA here is from genome assembly GCF_015732765.1 of Culex quinquefasciatus. NCBI lineage: Eukaryota > Metazoa > Arthropoda > Insecta > Diptera > Culicidae > Culex > Culex quinquefasciatus. The sequence continues at coordinate 160,446,279 of NC_051862.1, forward strand.
TAAGAGAGAAGGAGAGAGAGAAGAGAGAGAGAGAGAGAGAGAGAGAGAGAGAGAGAGAGAGAGAATGAAGGGGGTAAAATGTGTGTATAAGAGAGAAAGATAAAAATAGTGCTAGAGAGAGTAAGAGAAAGAGAGGACAGAGAAAGAGTGAGAAGGAGAGACAAGAGAGGGGGAGAAATAGAGAAATAGTGGTAGATAGAGTAACAGGTAGGAGAGAGCAAGTGGGAGTAAAGGGGCAAAGTGGGAGGAAGAAAGAGAGAGATGAGAGAGAAAGTGGGAGAGAAAGTAGGAGAGGGAGAGAAAGTGTGAAAGAGAGAAGGGGAGAAAATGTGGTAGAGGGGGAGAGGAAGAGAGAAGGTGGGAAAAATAGAGCGGATGGGAGAGCGAGAAAAAGTAGGATAGAGAAGAGAAGAGAAAGCAAGCTCGAAATAGAGAGAAAGAGGAAGAGAGAGAGAGAGAAAAATTTAAAAACCCTAAATTTCAAACATCCTCAAACTCCAAAAAATCAAATATTCTAAAATTCAAAATATTAAAAGGTTTTTATATTGAAGTTGTAAAAATATTCAAATATTACAATAATAAAATATCACAAATAAATAATTATTAAAATATTAAAAAACTAAAGCAGTAAATTATTCCAACAATAAAATATTAAAATATTGAAATACTTAAATTTAAAAAAACAAAATATTAAAATATTAAAAAATTTAAAATATTAAAAAATTTAAAATATTAAAATATTAAAAAATATTAAAATATAAAAAAAAATTACAATATTAAAATATTAAAATATTCAAATATTAATATATTAAAATATTAAAATATTAAAATATTGAAATATTAAAATATTAAAATATTGAAATATTAAAATATTAAAATATTAAAATATAAAAGTATTAAAATATTAAAAATTTAAAATATTAAAATATTAAAACATCAAAATATTAAAATAATAAAACATCAAAATATTAAAATATTTAAATATTTAACTATTAAAATATTCAAATCATCATAAATGTATTTTAAAATATTAAAATATTAAAATATTACAATATTAAAATATTAAACTATTAAAATATGAAATATCAAAATATTAAAACATTAAAATATAAAAATATTAAAATATTAAAGTATTAAAATATTAAAATATTAAAAATTTAAAATATTTAAACATCAAAATATTAAAATAATAAAATATCAAAATATTAAAATATTAAAATATTAAAATATTAAAATATTAAAATATTAAAATATTAAAATATTAAAATATTAAAATATTAAAATATTAAAATATTAAAATATTAAAATATTAAAATATTAAAATATTAAAATATTAAAATATTAAAATATTAAAATATTAAAATATTAAAATATTAAAGTATTAAAATATTAAAAATTTAAAATATTAAAATATTAAAACATCAAAATATTAAAATAATAAAATATCAAAATATTAAAATATTTAAATATTTAACTATTAAAATATTCAAATCATCATAAATGTATTTTAAAATATTAAAATATTAAAATATTAAAATATTTAAATATTTAAATATTTAAATATTTAAATATTTAAATATTTAAATATTTAAATATTTAAATATTAAAATATTAAAATATAAAAATATAAAAATATTAAAATATTACAATATTAAAATATTAAAATATGAAATATTAAAATATTAAAATATTAAAATATTATAATATTATAATATTATAATATTATAATATTAAAATATTAATATATTAATATATTAAAATTTTAAAATATTAAAATATTAAAATAATAAAATATTAAAGTATTAAAATATTAAAAATTTAAAATATTAAAATATAAAAATATTAAAACATCAAAATATTAAAATAATAAAATATTCAAATCATCATAAATGTATTTTTAGGTAAGAACATTTATAAAAAAGTTGTTTTTTATGTAAATAAAAATATAAATATCATTTAGACCATTGTTTTCTTCTGCCTGCATATCTCTTGGATAATACCTAATTTTATCTTTGATTATTCCTAAATATAAGTTATTTTGGTTACCTTACTTTTCTAGAAAATACCCAAAATTTAGATATTTATGCCTAGAAATTAGAAATAATCGTGGCCCGACATCTTGAATTATACCTTGAGCGCTTACTTTTCCAGAAAATATCTCAAATTCAGGCATTTATGCCTAGAATTTAGTAATAATCATGGTCCGCCATCTTGAATTATACCTGAATATCAGTTATTTTGGATCCCTTACTTTTCCAGAAAATATCTCAAATTTAGGTTTTTACACTTAAAATAAAGAATAATCGTGGTCCGCCATCATGGATTATACCTAAATAAAAGTTATTTTGGATCCCTGACTCTTCCAGAAAATACCAAAATTTTAGGTTTTTATGCCTAGAATTTAGTAATAATCATGGTCCGCCATCTTAGATTATACCTAAATATTATTAATTTTGGTTCTCTCACATTTCCAGAAAATACTTAAATTTTAGGTCTTTATGCCTAGAATTCAGTCATAATCATGGTCCGCCATCTTGGATTATTCCTAAATATAAGTTATTTTGGATCCCTGACTTTTCAAGAAAATACCAAAATTTTAGGTTTTTATGCCTAGAATTTAGTAATAATCATGGTCCGCCATCTTGGATTATACCTAAATATTAGTAATTTTGGTTCCCTCGCTTTTCCAGAAAATACCTCAAATTTAGGTATTTATTCCTAAAAATTAGGAATAATAATGGTCCGCCATCTTGGATTATACCTGAATATCAGTAATTTTGGATCCCTCACTTTTCCAGAAAATACCTCAAATTTAGGTATATTGGTTCTTCAATTATACCTAAAATTTAGGAATTCTCGTACTAAAACGCGACTAGTAATTTTATTACTAATAGCCGATTAGTAATAAAATACCTTATTGCAGTCAGGTTCGATTATACCTAAAAATTAGGAATTTATACCTAATGTCCGTTTTGCGTGCAGGGTTGAATCACTGCCGTTCGGAGGGCACAATCGTCACAGTGGTAGCAGACGAGGTTGGCGAGGGATGCTGGAATGTTTCGAGAATTATGTATTTAAAGTCTTAAACAACATATTTTTGTTCTTTTACCTGGGACTAGAACTGAAACCACGAATAGAATCTTATTGAACTGCATTTTAGATTTTTAAAGGTTGAACTGCTTTCTTGTGAAACGCTCGTCAGAAAGTGTATGCAGATTCTTTCCAACCATTCGCTTATATTTGGTTTCATTTTCTCGGCGAAATTATCATGTTCCTTCCAAATATTTCGATTATCGTCGCTTGATGCTGTGGGAAAATCCAAAATTTTATCATCGGGCACATTCTATCACTGACACTTTGGAATGCAGACGTCATAGAAATGGTTGAACCAATTTTGGATTTTATCAGTCCGCCACATTCTTCAAATAACATATATTTGACATTGATGCCATCAATATAGGAATCTGGTTTTTGATGCAGAAAAAAAAAATCACTTTACGGTTTTTGATGCAGGTGAGTAACTTAAAAAAATAATTTGTTTAAATAAATTCAGTTAAAATTGAGTAATTAAAATTTCTAAAGAGAAACAAAAATGAAAATTAAGGAAATAGCTTCTAGGTTTTTCTGTCTTTCACAGTTTTTTACTTTTATGGTTTTTAGATTTTTAAAGTTTATTTAACATCCTGATCTTTAGAGGTGAAAGCGGATGGCAACGCTATATTGACACCACGACTCGATTTAAGGAATACGCCGTAACTTATACAAGTTTTCCCAAGTAACATTTTTTTCCAGGAGTTCTACAAGAGCTATTCAAGATAGCTACAGCATAGCAGGTTGGACCGCGGTAGGATAAAATTCTCTTCAAAACTTCTTCAGGAGTTTGGAAGAGTACTTGAAGAGAGTTTTATCCTACCGCGGTCCAAACTGCTATGCTGTAGCTATCTTAAAGAGCTCTTGTAGAACTCCTGGAAAAAAAAAAATGTTACTTGGGTTGTCTGTTGCAGAAAGAGGGTGACGATTCTGGAGATTTTCAATTTCGCGGGAATCGAGAGTTGATTTTTGCTATTTCCCGAGAATTCACGGGACACGGGAAATTTTGCTTTTGTTCGAAATTAGTGACTATATGCCTGAAATTGGAAAGAAAAATAATACATTTATTACATTTGAATGAATCCAACTTCATTTTGTCATGTTATGTTTAAGTAACCTTTTTGTTACTTTGTGGTATTTTTTCTACTAGTTGAAAAACTCCCAAATCTGCAATTACAAGACAATTCCTAGAGATTTTTGGGGAACCAAACTTTGGTTTTATATTATTTTGCTTCAATTAATATTTATAAGTATCAATATCCCTGGGAGTTTCGACCAAATTTTCCGGGAATCGAGAGTTTCATAAATCGATGCCTCTGTGCTATCTTGTGCTATGCTTGCTAGTTTTCCTATCCAGTTAGCATAAGAGAGCACAGAGGCATCGAAATGTTATGTAATGTAATATCAAGGGAATTTCCACTTGTCACCCTCTAGTTGCGGACGATAAATGTAAAGATTCGGGTGGTCCAAATCCGGACTTCAATGGGGCTATCCCCGGAAATCATAGATTCGGCCATCACTAGGCTAAATTACAAATAAATATTAAAGCTCATTCTGACCCACTTCTTCTAATCGCTTGAATTTTGTATGGGAAAAATCGTTAAAATGTATGAAGAAAAGCAACAGGAGAACCAAAATCGTTTTAGGGTTAAATTATTTTCAAATTATTTTCATCATTGTCAATTCAGTTTCAATTGCTTATTATGCACGTAGGTAGATTCATTAGTGGAAATATACCCTTTCCAATCAAACACCTATCTTCGTCATATGGAGAGTTGGATGCTCGATTAAAGCTCTAAAAATTCTATTTAGGCTTTAAACTTACCAGCAACAGCACCACCTCGAGTAAACTTTGCTCTATAAATACTACTTCTCGTGAGTGTTCGCTTAAAATTTCATCAATTTTGACAGCACTAAGCAGACCCAAAAGAGTGCTGGAAGAAAAAAAAGAACTAAGCTGAAAATAGAAAAATGGGCGTGGCCCAATGCACTCGACTGATTAAATTGCATTTGGGAAATATATTTTTTAAATGCTTGTAAAAGGAATAGCATAACTTTTAATAAAAGTAAAAATAAACAAAAATTTTCACAAAAAGTTGCTCTACTCGTTGGTGTACTTGGTTTTAGTGAATTTCAAGGAACACTCCAGACTATCCAGCATCATTCCCCTAGGTTGCATTAACAGGCATGTCAATAAATTGAATGAACTGGCAGCCCAAACTCATTGCATTGTTAGCTTGATTTAGTTCTTCTTTCGGAATAGCAAATCATAATAGGAAAAAATGTTAAATATTTTAAGCAAATGAAATAAAAACCCAGGTCGGATTTTGCCCTGAACGAAAGTTGTTTGAAAACGCAGTAAGAATAATTTGTTTGAATACAAAATCATTATTTTTAAATTAACCTGAAAACATGTCAAAATTTTAATTCAATAAGAATATATTACTTACATGGGATAAAATAAATTAAATAAATCAAGAATATATTAAGATCTTTAAAACTGATTTTCTTATCCATTTGGTGTAAATTTGTCGAAAAAACATGATTTTTTAGATATCGTGCATAGTTTTTAATTTATATTCACTATTTATTTATTTTTTTTCACTATTTACGTCACTTTTTGTTGTTGTTTAAAACATGACCAAGCTTGACCATCTTTGAAAAAAGTAGTTAATACAACAAAGTGCAAAAAAGGCTATGTCGAGTTTTGTAACTCGACGATTTCAGAAAAAAAACGAATTTTACAACATGTTCCATACAACATTTCTTGCAATTCTGAAAACCATCCTTTGAGCAAACGATTTTGTTGTTCGAACAGAACATGATTTTTTGCAGCTGCGTTGCAAAAGTATTTTTTTTTTGCAATTCCGTTTTAAACGAAATACTTTTCCTGTCATTCTCGCATGACGAAAATGCTTATTTTTCTCTTCTTAAAATAAATGAATAGAAAAGTTTAACTTTTCGACACAAGTGCTGAAAAGTTCTCAATTCAGCACTGAAATGGGTGCTGAAATGTTAAACTTTTCAGTACTTGTGCCGAAAAGTAATACTTTTCATTATTGTTTTGATTTTATCGGTGAATTGACTAAACACATAATGACTTGAAATTCCATTCAAAGTGTGTTTTTTGGAAATGCAAAAACTTTTGTATGGAAATCGTTGCAAAATGTACGACTAGTGCTGAAATAGTAGTTTATGCAACAAGTTGCAAAAAGAGGATTTTTTCAGCACGAGTCGTACATTTATCTAACGAGTTCCATACAACATTTTTTGCATTTCCGAAAAACACCCATTGAGTGAAATTTGAAGTCAAATTTTGAAGTTTTTTGTCAATAAATCGTTTAAATCAAAATTTTTTTGAAAAGTGTTACTTTTCGAAACAAGTGCTGAAAAGTTTAACTTTTCAGCACCCATTTCAGTGCTGAAAAGTAGAACTTTTCAGCATTTATTTTGAAAAGTGTTGCTATTCGATTCTGTTATTTTTGGTACAGAAAAGTAGGCTATTTCGTCGTTCAAGAATGACAGGAAAAGTAAGTAGTTTCAAGACGGGATTGCAAAAAATCTTATTTTTGCAGCATGTTGCATAAACTACTATTTTTGGAAAGATCAGAAAAGTTTACTGTAAAATTGCTTCAAAGATATTGATAGCCTAGATGGTTGCTGAGATACAGAGTCGTTGAAATTTTAACAAAAAAATATTTTTAAATTGTTTCAAGTCAACCCTAACATTCGAAATAATATAAAAAAAACATTTCAAAACATAATTTTTAAAGGTTTTAATTATTTCATAATTATGAGAGATGCATTGTGTTATGACCCAAAGTCACCCCTATTGACAGTTTGTTTTTGAATTTCATGTCAAAGCTCAGGTTCAAAATAAGCTTTTCTAACTTCTTGAATCGTTGATTATTTTCAATGCAATGCTATTCAACTTAATTTAATTTAGTAAATGCAGTTCAGAGTTTTGAAGGTTCCTTTCAGCTATGCAGAAGGCATTTATCTTTCGATGAGAGTTTAAAATTGTATGGATTTCATGTGTTTGATGAACATACACGGTTCCTACTTGTCATTAAAATCTTTAAGACAAATAATTTGTGACACATTTTGTTGAACTAAAATAAGATTAATCGGTAGGTTTTTTTTATTTAAGCACACATTTTATTGTCTCATGAATTCCTATGCAGCTATAGAGTGCGCAGTCTCAACTGCACTGAATAAATACAACAACTATTGTTATTATTTATTTTTTAACATTGCTTTATTCAAATGTGTATACTTTTTACCACTGCACCAGTACACCAAGAAATAGATAACAGCGTTCAGTTCCTAAAGCAGCGATGCCAAATTTACGACTCAGTGTTGCAAAGATGAGTCACGCAAACCGAACACTGCTTGTATTTTCCATCGCTGATTGTGTCACATGCCTCACTGCTGGATCGTCCCATACGGGCACATCCACGACGCACCACCTCCTCGTTGTTCACTAAAATACCAAATAGATCAAAACAAGTTTCAAAAAACCTCCACAAAGGTCAATCTTACCAATGGATTTGGCCATCAGACAAACGTATTGACCCGATTGTTCGCCACGAACTCCCCACGCAGGGGGAGGGGTTAGAATTGGCTCGAGTGGATTTCCACCACCGCCACCTCCTCCGATGTTACCGGTATCTCCCGGCAGGGACGGTGGCGTCAAAATCGGATCCATAGGATTGGCCGTTCCGGCTCCACCTCCGTTATTGTTGTTGTTGTCTCCCGGGTAGGTCGGCGGTGTCAGAATTGGGTCGCCCGGATTGCCTGCGTCGCCGTTACCTCCGCCATTTCCAGGGAACGTCGGCGCCGTTAGGATGGGGGAATTCGGGTCGTTAAAATCTCCTCCGGGTAGGGTGGTGAAGTTGGGTGGGGTCAGGATGGGGTCGTCAAAACCACATGGCTGGATTACGGTAGCGTCCCGGTTGCAGTTTTCACAGTGGTAGCAAACGAGTTGGGCTCGGGCGTCTGGAATGGTTACAATATTGTTTGAAATTGCACTACCAAGGTCAAGACTCAATTATAACTTACATGCCACAAAAAGTAAAGATAGTATGAACGTGGACTTGAAATCCATTTTGCTCTGTGAAGAAGAATCTTCCTCTTCAAAACGACTCCGTCGACTGATTGGTAAGTTCCTGGATGGACGGATCTTTCTATATATTGTATCTTATCGTTAAAAATTACCATACCAGCATCACTTTTTCGTAAGATAACTGTTATCTTTGCAACCCAATGAAGATCACATTAGATTTGTTGCTTACGTTCAATGAGTAGTTCCACAACAAGTGTAAATAAATCATAGATATTTCCGAAGCTTGAAGAGATTCTACCTTAGCAAAATATTCCTTCTTTTAAACTGAGAAATTATATAAAACAAAAAAGGTTTAAAACCGGGGAAGAATCGCCGATTTTGTTTAATAAAAAATGCAGGTTTATAATAAAAACAATAATTTCTGTCCGACTTTTTGTATTGCAGTTTGTGTTACTTGATATGGAACGACTGATACCAATATGTCATCAATCACTGTCAGCTAGGGAAGGCACGAGTTGGAATTCAGACACGGATGTAGAAAACGGTTTCTGAATTTAGTCTGAAACAGTAATAAAAAAAATTTATGAATGTTTAATTTTATTTTTTTGAAAATCCGAGCGAAGTTACTGAATTTTAATTCTGGTCTATTCAAATGTTTTTGTAGATCGTCAAACTCAACAAATAAATATTTCGAGAAAAAAATAGATGTTGTCAGTTAAATGAAGGAAAATTGCATGAGCAGAAAAACATCTAATTTCTCCTAATTTTCATTAATTACACCGACCAACAAAAATTCTGTGCAGACTCAACTCGAAGGGATCATGAACTTTGGGGTCCCCAGAATCACATGCATTTTGAATTTTTCAAAAATAGTTTGTCTGGACCGAATGTGTTTTCTCCATAGGAAGTATGGAGAATTCGTGCGGTTCTCCTACATATTGTGCCCCAATTCTCCATACAAACTTTGGAGAAAAACCATTAGGCCCAGACAAACCATTTTTGAAAAATTTAAAATGCACGTGATTCTGGGACCCCGCACTTTATGCTTCCCTCGAGTTGAGCTGGCGCTGTCATTTTTGTTATTTTTTGTAGGTCAGTGTTAGCATCATTGGAAGGTTTTGCTTTGGCTTATTTAAAAAGATTATTTTAATAGATTTGATGGTTTTACCCGCTGTGATCTGGGGAGTATACACCGTTTGTAAGGATGTCTGTAAGGGAAGCCAAAAAACGCGACTTCCGAAAGGTTAATTAAACCATAATACTCTAAAAACTCTGGGATCCGTGGTGTACCCAGTCGGCTTGGGTTCGATCCCAGACGGCCCCGGTGGCATTTTTCAAGACAAGTTTTTCTGACCACGCCTTTCGTGGGATGGAGAAGTAAATGTTGGCCACGGTCTAACCTAGAGGGTTAGGTCGTTAGCTCAATCCAGGTGTAGGAGTCGTCTCCCTGGGTCTCGCCTCGGTGGAGTCGCTGGTAGGCAGTTGAACTCACAATCCAAAGGTCGTCAGTTCGAATCCCGGGTGGATGGAAGCTTAAGTGTAAAAAGAGGTTTGCAATTGCCTCAACAATCTAGCCTTCGGACACCTAGTTTCGAGTAGGAATCTTGTAATCGAGAACGCCAAGGCAATGCTGTAGAGCGAATAATTTGATTTTTGTTTTTTACTCTAAAAACACAAAACTTCTTATTTCCTGTGATACGTAAGAAATATACAGTTATGTTTTAATGCATTTTTAACAACATATTTCATCACCTCACAATCACACAAAACTAAACCAAACTTAAAACTATACTTAAAACTATCATCACGAGTACAATAAACGAGTTCAGCACGAGTTGTAAAGTCATGTTCTCAGCACGCAGACAAGTTTCACCCACTACACAATTGTTTGGTGTGGCTCACTCTGCAGGCAAGTCACGCGTAGTTACAAAGATGTGACATGCAAATGTGACAAGTGCTGTACTGCCGGCCGGAAAAGATGTTACACGTTTCTGTTTTGGAGCTTCCTAGCACGGCACAACCCCGGCGGACCACCTCCCGATCGTCCACTGGAATTTAATAGAGATGGTTACAAAAAAAGTTCACAATACTTCGCAGTTTCGCAACTCACCGATGGTTCTGACTACCATGCAAACGTAAGGATTCTGATGTAACGAATTAATACGGCCCTCGGAGCGGGGTGTTACTGGCACGGTTGGCAGGTTGTCCAACCAGGGTGGACTCATCGTGGGAGGGAAATTCGTCGGAGGAGTTATGATGGGTTCCCCCGGTGTTGTCGTTTGTCCTGGCAGTGTTGGCGGAGTCAGGATTGGTTCACCGGTGGTCGCTGGTGGAGTTGGAGGTGCTTCCGTGGTTGTTGGAGTGATTTGATCGTATCCACATGGCATCACAACGGCGGGGTTGACTTGGCAATCGTCACAGTGGTAGCACATCAAAGGGAGTTGGGCAGCTGCACCGAAAAGTAATTTTCATTTAAATGTTCAAGATACAATTTTCGTACAAATAACACTTACAGGCCGACATCACCAAAGTAGCAAACAAGAATAGCTTCATCTTCTCACTCAAGTTGTGTTTCACAACAAAAACGATTAACTTCACAACTGGATAATCCAAATGGTTCCGCGGCTTAACGCAGACTACAGTGGATTGTGTTGATTGAGTGGACTTTTATTGGAATTGGCTTATCTTTTTTTTTTTTACTTCTTTACTACAGACAGCAATGACTGGTGATGAGCCTTTGGACTTTGACGAAATGTGACCTGCAACAGGTGGTTGCATTGATTGGGTTTTTGGAGGTATAGTCACGGACCCTCGAAAGGGTGTCCCGGTTGAAATACAACGACAAAAAATATGTTTTTATGGAAAAATTAATGTTTCTAGCTACATATCTTAATGGAAGATTAAAGATGTTATTGGGGTTTTTTTTTTAAAATTTAAGTGCGGATCAACTTTTTCCAATCTGTTTTTGTGACATCGAAAATGTTTTGAAATTAAAAAAAAACTATTTAGAAAAAACTTTTAATTTTTTTTTTCTTTTCGTAAGCTTTTATAAAAACTTTTAAAAATATTTGTACCAGCCTAATCAGAATCCCAAAACCCAAAATCAAAACGGACTTCAACTAATTTGATTGTTAAAAAAAAAGTTTTTTTTATAATGAACCTCGGATTAGTATGGAAATTCCCCTATTCCACAAGCTTACGAGTTCAGGTGTTAATTCTCCTTCAAAAATATTTTAGAATTAAAAAGAATGCCCGTCAAAATAAGTTGCCACACAGGTACTTTAAGTTTTTTTCGAATAAAATATGTATTTTGTCTTAAGAAATGATTTCTGAATGTTGGTTTTTTCTACTCTTATCCCTTTCTTAGCTTATTTTAAAGTTTTATAAGTGTAAATTTTCGTTCTCTTGCCTAATCCACTGATAAAATATCCAATTGCATCAAAATGAACTTGTGTACAATTTTTGTCACTAAAACTTGATTGGCAAAAAACATTATTTTTATTTTTTGATATGTTTTAGATGACATCAAATGCCAACTTTTCAGAAATTTCCAGAATGGGCAAAAAATATCGTAATAGTGAATGTTTGGCCCTTTTGAAATGTTAGTCTTGATTTAAGAAAAATTAAAGTATTTTTTTTTCGAAAGGAGCGGATAATTTCACGAATGTTTCATATTTTAAAATTGTAAATCGGAACAATAGTTGCTGAGATATCGACATTAGAAAATGGTGGGTTGTTTGGGTGAGATTTCGAAAACATCAATTTTCTTGCTTTTTAAACCTTTGCATGGCAATAACTCAGCAAAAGGGTCGTAACAACAAAGTTCCAAAAAGCAAAATATGGTGAATTTTCTCAGCTTTTCAAAAATATTTTTTTTTCAAAAGCCCGGGCAGACGGTAATAACCCAAGTAACATTTTTTCCAGGAGTTCTACAAGAGCTCTTCAAGATAGCTACAGCATAGCAGTTTGGACCACGGTAGGATAAAATATTCTTCAAAACTTCTCCAGGAGTTTGGAAGAGTACTTGAAGAGAGTTTTATCCTACCGCGGTCCAAACTGCTATGCTGTAGCTATCTTGAAGAGCTCTTGTAGAACTCCTGAAAAAAAAAAATACTTGGGAACATAATTCATGCCATTTCAATAACAAATACTGTTGAAATAACAAAAAGTATTATGGAATCTTCTTGAAAAATCCATTTCTGCAAAAGGGTTTAATAACACTTTATGTTATCATAACAAAATTTGTTATTGGTCTGACATTCGTTGAAAGCCAAAACAACTTTGGAATAACATTTTTTGTTATGGAAGAATACCTCCAACTGTTATTGGGGTGATCGGATTAGTTGTTAAAATAACAAAAAATAATAACAAAGATTTGTTCGAAGCATAACTTAAAGTGTTATGAGTGTATTTTTACAATAACAAACCAATAACAAAAAAATCAACGACGAATAACAAATTTTGTTATAAATAACATAAAATGTTATTTGCCTAGTATTTTCAAATATCAAATAATGTTATTCCCAAGTTATTACCGTCTGCTCGGGAGTGGGCAAACATGTGCACTGATTAAAAAAAAATATGAAAAACTGCGACTATTTTCAAAAAAGTTACCTGAAATTGGATTTAACTTGAAAACGGTGCACTTTATCAAAATATCACTAAAGTACTTTTTGATTGCAAATTTGATTTCACTTCGAAACATGAAGTTGAAAAGTTTTTGAGACCAATATTTCGATTTGTTGAAAAAATTAGTATTGATTAGAAAAAATCATAATCGGCCAAATTTTTTTACACTACCTGGAAATTTTTGAAAAGTTGGCATTTGATGTCCTTTAAAACATATCAAAAAATGAAAAAAAAAAATGGCGTTTTTTTGCAAATCAAGTTTTAGTGTCAAAACGCTAAATTAAATATCACGAAATTCTTTTTAACTTGTATCATTTTTTTCCAGTGCTCCGTATCCAACTTTGAACGAAGACACCAAATCGATCAAAAAATTCCTTCGAAAGATACAGATTTTTGAATTTTCATGCATAATTTTTGTATGGACAGCTGCCGAATTTGTATGGAAAATTATATGAACTTACTAATGATGCAAAATGGCTTCTTTGGGTATACCGAGGGCACCAAAAAAGTTTCAGTCGAATTAAAAAATACAAAAATAAATCGAATGACCGAATTCTGAGAAAACTGCTCAACTTTGTAGAACATTTTTTTCGATGAAAAATACGTTTTTTCGGAATTCGAATACGCCCTCAAATCGGGCGTCTAATTATACATAAATCACCGTTTCAGGCTGCAAATTATTGAAAAACACCTCTTTTTTCACATGTTCAAAACTGAATGGTGTCGTACAGCCCCTCCGTCATGAGATATCCCTCGAATTCGTGATCAGGGACAAATGTTACCCTTAAGGACAAAGTTTCACACAAATCGAAGAGAGGTCGGGGCATCTTTTCCCGATTTCGTGTGAGTTGGTTGAGAATTACCCAACTATAAAATTACAACAATTTTCAAATGTCATGTTATGTGATCCATTTGGGCTGGTAGATGACAAAACATTGTGATTTCATCATGTTTTGCGAAGTTGTGTAATTATTTTCCAAATTGCTGCGCAATAAAGAGGGAATATCTTTTTGTTTCGAGGGTTACGTGCAAAATCTCATGTGTAAAATAAATAATTCAGAGTTTATTTCACGTGATCACTTACATAATAATACATAAAACTTAAATCAATATATCACACTCCACGCAAGTATTCGAGCCCTGCTTACAATCCAGCGTTGCAGAAGTGACTTTTGCACACGCTGCACCGTGAAACTTGTCCAAACGCGACTCCGCTGCAGGTTTCCTGGTTGCTGGCCCCAAGTCGTGCACAGCTTCGCCGGATAACCTCCCGATTGCCAACTGAGAAAATTTCGAATGAATCAGCTTCGATTTCAAGAAAAACTCATAAATGCTCAAAATTACCTGTACTCTGCACCGTGACACATCCGTACCGGCTGGACGGTTCCATTGGGATGACGACCCGGGAATTGACATCGGTGGACATCGGAGTGATTGGTGGTGTGGCCAGTCCGGGGTTGTTCGTCGCTCCGGGGACAACGGTGGTGGGCGGGAACGTCGGAGGCGTCAGAATGGGGCCACCGTCCGCGGGTGGGGTCGGAACCGTTGTTGGATTGATGATCGGCGGTGTGGGGGCCGTCGTGGGTAGCTCAACGGGGGGAGTTGGAGCGGTGGTACTTTCAATGTTGTCCGGAGGCAGGATCGTCGGATGCTCGGGAACGTTTGGGCCGCCACCGTTTTCCATGCCGCACAGCTCTATGTTGGCCACACCCAGGGCGCAATCTTCACAGTGGTGGCACAGCAGCTGACCGTAGGCTGTTATTCGAAAAGAATGTTTTATTGTTTTTCTCGAAAACCCGCAGTTTTCTAGAACGTACCTCCTGCTAGGAAAACCACTGCCAAAGTTAAAATTTGCACTTTCATTTTTCTGCAAGTTTTTTTTTTAGCTACTCGAAGTTCCTGATTTGATTAGCGTTCGCACTTCTGAGGTTTACAATGCACTGCTGGCTCCAAGATGAATTACGCTGGCTTTTATCGAAATTTGATAAAAGTTTATCTCGGTGCAAAAGCTTGAAATTGTGTGTATGTGTCACAGAAAAGACACATTTGTATGGCGTTGGATATTTGTAGGATGATCGAACTGATAACTTTATTTCTGCTGTGTGTGCTTGATTTTCTGTGTTTGCATGATTCAACGCAAAACATAAGTATTATGTGGTAAATTAAGTCTTAAAAGTTAGGCTAACATTTTTTTTCAATTTAATGTCACACTTTCGTCTAATATCGTATAAGTCAGAAGATTGTTAATGTCTACAAAGCTTTAAAAACAGATTCAGTAAAAAAAAACATGTACAAATCACAATATTATGTATAATTGTTTGCGAGATAATTATATCTGATAGATAAAATGGATTAACGTCATGGTTTAATGTGGTTTACTCACGATTTTTAGTTGACGAAAATTCACAGCATAAAAAAAGCATTTTTATGAAATTCAATGTACTTTCCGAATCAATGTTGCATCGTCACGGTGGAATGTGTCCTATATATTAAAGAATACTTTTTCAAAACAACCAATGTCCCATGGGTTTCCTAAGCACATTAAGAAAGTAAGCGAGTATTAGGGCGTCCAATTTTCCCGGGTTTTGAATTTCCCGGGAAACGGGAAAAATATTTTTGAAATCCCGGGAATTCCCGGGATCCCGGTAATTTTTCTAAACAGTCATAAAATCTATATTTTCATTATATTTGTTATGTTTTCAAACTTAAAATCATAGAATCAGCTCAATTATATTAATTGGTGATGATCTACACTTTAATCTACACATATGCGACAGCTTTTAAATAGCTCCATAGGTTACATCAATGTAAATAGGCATAAATGTCACAGGTTGGTATGAGAACACATTTAAACTTTTTTAAATTTATTTTCAAGACATTAAAATATATATTTTCATCCATCAACAAAATAAATTTGAAAACTTTTGGTTGTACCATTTCCGAGATATAACAATTTCTAGTTGGCAGTTTCAAAAAATAGGTGCCACGATATCTCAACACTGCTTTGACCGGGACTAAAGTCTGAATAGTTTAATATATTTTTTTCAATTTTTTAAATTATTTACATTTATAAATGTAATAACCAGTCTTTTAAAAATATAGAGAGATCAATAAGAAATATTTAAAGCACTAGGAATTTTGTGAATCTGTATACTCAAATTTCAGCAATTTTCACTAATAAGCCAAATTAATGCTGATGTATGACGAATAAAAATTTTAATTCCTTTAAATTCTTATCGATTATCATGTATTCAACTATTAATGTATTTTTTTTATTTCGGGGATTCCCAGGACAAATTATCAAAAATCCTGGGATTCGGGAATTCCCGGTTTGGAAAAATCCCGGGATTTTTGTCCCGGGAATTCCCGGGATGGACGCACTAGCGAGTATTTAGTTAATCCACCGTTGAAATCAATGTAATGCTGAATAGTATTACTTTTCACAACCAGTGCCAAAAAGTGCAACTTTGTAGCATTTTTATTTGATTCTGTTATTTTTTGTAGAAAAAAAAGTAGGCTGTTTCGTCGCTCGAGAAAACGACGGATTTGCAAAAAATAATAATTATGAAATGAAAACATTACATGCCTTTATTTCAATTCAACACTGTGGAGTTTGGTTACAAATGTTTTTTTCCAAGATTCTTCTCATAATTGCCAATAATTTTACAGACGACACCAAATCGATCAGGATATCTGCTCTTACGAATAAAGTTTTTTATCTCAGAAAAAATGTTTCCAAAAATAAAACAAAATACAGATATGCATTTTCTTAAAAGATTGCTAATTCTTGTGTTCAAAAAAGTTGGCTCATTCAAAAAACAATCTAAAAGAGAAAGCTCATAACTCGTGGTCAGTGCAATTTTATCTTTTAGATTTAAATTTAAATAGGTCAAAATATAAATTGGAGGTGAATCCATCGATGATTCATTACTGCCCTGCTGGTAAGACAAAAAAACACCTCAAAAATGGATTAAGTTGAAACCATTTTTTCAAATCAGTACCTGACTAACAAATTGGATAACTCGATGTGGTTTATCGTGGTTTAAAGATAAGAGTCTCTTCTCAGAAAGATTACATTGTCTCTTTGTGTTAATAATTTTCCTTAAATATTCAAGAGTTAATTGAAATGACACTTTTGCTGTGTAATGTGTGATGTTATTTTAGACTTTAGATTCAAACGATTAGGATCTGTCTGCAGATTATCTGGTTCAAGAAATAGTTTATTGCTGTGACTAACCCTCGTAAAAATCAAAACAAAATGACGTCGGTTATCATGAGGCGCCTTCATCATATAACCACCAGTTAATTCCTCAATTTTATGGTACCGTAATCCCTGAGATATCAATTATCTTCAGCGCATGTACTAATGGCCGGTTATCATTGGTGACGTTAACGGTGATTTTCGACATGCAATTGCACGTCGGGGTTTCTTCCGTTAAAAATCAGACGCAATTTAAAAAAAAATCTGGACACTCTTATTTGCAAACCGGATTAGACTCAGCTCTCAACAATGAGCTTATCTAGGCCAAAACGATTGATGGCACGGAATTCTGCCTTTTTCGCCAACAGGTATTGTTTTGGGACAAAGTTCGGTTCCAAAGTCGCAGTCGGAGAATCCAACGGGGAATTCGGGAAGTCGCACACCTCCAATAATGACAATGATTCGGACCTCGGCCAGTTATCTGTACTCCGCCTAATTAGCTTAGTAAGCACGACTAGTAGGTGCGCGTCACCCCGTTGGAATACTGGGAACCAAGCAACGATGGCGTCAGGCGTTCTTTTTTTCGCAATTTAACGCAAATTATTTTGTTGGTTGCCACAAAAATTGTTGTAACATGAACTGGACGGTGGTTTTGCGGCAATTTACTCACACTTGGTAACTTGCAGGGGGACAGATTACAAGTTTTGCTTTTTTGGCAAATGATTGATTGATGTGCTGTGCTGATTTAGATATCCAGCGGAAGAGTTACATGTGATAAAATTGGAGGACGATGGGATGATTTGTTTTTAATGAGATAGGTGTATGTTTACATGTGTAAGACAGCTTAATCTGTTAATTAACTCTAGAAAAATGTGTTCCTGTTCGCATAAATTTCCTCAAAGCATTTTCAGTTTGGTTCAAATTCGTGTGCTAATTAAAAAACTAAACCATTTTGTTCTAGATTTCTTGAAATCCAGTTTTTTCTCGAAAATTCAACACGTAGCCTTATGTGTGGAACAAACATGCGTTTTTCTTTGCTTACTGTTTTTGTTTTTTTTTGTTTGATTGCCATGAGTCCACTGCGACCATTTATTTGATCTATTGTCGACCTGCTGATCTATTTTTAGATCTGCAGAGGCTGCCAATTTGCTGTTCTTGGGCATTTGGGGAACAAAGCACACGCGCTATTGTTGAGCAAGTGTGTTGATCTGTCCACACGCCGTAACATTTTTCCTTTCCTCTGTGCTGTTGTACTTTCCATATGTGTCGCTAGAACTGAAGTGCACTTTTTATTACGCTACTTAGGATGTGTTCCCAGTGAAATCCCAAAAGCCCGGGACTCTTGCTAAGCAGTTTTTGTCCCTCAAGCACATTTTGCGGTTGGGCCCAGCGCACTCCGCAGATGCAAATATACAGAGCACAGTCGGTCCTCGAAACATGTGAAAAGTACGAGGAAAGGTGGTGCCAAGCCATGTGGGTTTCAAACCACGACCTTCCGTTTATCAAACGAAACCTGTAACCAATAGACCACAGGAGCTCGGCTGTTTTTGTTTACAAGAAAATGAATTTGAAATTCCATCTTTAATGAAAAAGAGTAATTTTGGTTGACAAATTGAAGACGTAATGAAATTAATCAAATTTGCTTCTTGCAAAAATCTTCTTTATGACATGGGCACCTATTATAACGTACAACGTACGTACAGGTACAAAATGTTTGCATTTTACTTTTCAATAAAAGTAAAAAATACTTAACCAACCTGGCCGTCGAAGGTAAATGTGGCGTGCTAAGGGACAATGATAAGAATCCCACAATTAGAGGACGCTTTTTGAAAGCTACTCGTTATCACAGAATGTTCTTCATATTTCTTGATAGTAAGAAAACGTTGCCGCATTGCAGGCGAGTTCAAAATCGTTTCAAATTGAGCTTATCCAAAAAGGAAAAGTCTGTTTTTTAATCACAAATTTTGGAATTTTAGACTCGGTTTATGACAACCTTTTTTTCGTTAAAATGTAAAGACCATTATTCCGTTGTAAAACTCCTTGCTTTTCCTGTCATTCTCAAATGACGAAACAGCCTACTTTTCTCTAACAAAAATAAGGCTGGTACAAATATTTTTAAAAGTTTTTGTCACCCCCCCCCCCCCCCCTTTCAAAATTGGCCCGAAAAATCAGGGGGCAAAAAAAATATTTTTACAATAAACTTCAAAATTTCAATGAAAATTCAAGTGCAGCCAGCTGAAATCAAATTAAAATACATTCTTCTGCGTTTAAAATCATTTTTAGCATGGGGACCATCCATAAACCACGTGGACACTTTTTTGGGAATCTGTTACCCCCCCCCCCCTTCGTGGACAATTGTCCATACAAAAAAAATCTTTTTTGTATGGATCGAGGACAATCGCCATACCCCCCCCCCCCCTGAAGTGTCCACGTGGTTTATGAATGGTCCCATGTTTGGGTTTATTAAAAAATCTAAAGATTTTTTGAAAATTTTCGATGCGAAATCTTTTTTTTTCGATGCAATTTTTGTTTTTGTCAGATATTAGATTTTTTGAAAACTAATGATTGCAAAACAACTGAACTAGTGTAAAATGCATTTTAAAACACTTTTTCATTTAAATGTGAAGACTATGGCTTGTTATTTTAATTTTTAAATTTTTTTGCCCCCCCCCCCCCTTGACCTCGGCCAGGGCCGAGGGACAAAAACTTTTTTAAATATTTGCATCGCACAGTGGGCGAAATGGAACCCAAAATCGGACTTAATTGAACGCGGCTGGTTCCCTGGTATGAATAATAGTGTTTCTTATGTAAAAAGGGGAATCGATTGGTGATGGTTTCATCCACCGCACGAAACGGCAAAGGGTCCATTTTGCCCCAATTCCCCATTTTTTCACATTTTTTCTTGAAAATCGGTCTGTATTTAGAGCGGAGGCTTTGTGCGGCCTTCCAAAATGCACTTTACTTATGTGAAAATGTCCCAGGAATCCAGTAAAAATAACCACTTGCACCGCAAAAATCATCTAGGGTCCATTTAACCCCAATTCCGCTATAAAAGCATTTTTGGCCGTTTTCAAATGTTAGGTCAGATTTTAAAAATCTGAAAATATTTTTATCGTAAAGATCAGACAATTTTACATAAGAATGACGATTTGCACTTGATAGTTTGACACATTTATGTTGATATAGAAATTAAACTAAATAACATGATTGAAGAATCACTTTTGGGCCAATTTTCCCAAACGCAGAATAAACTGCCTTTCACATACATTTTATTTTTATCAACATAAATGTGTCAAACTATCAAGTGAGATCGAAGCAACCTGCGCGTGTGTTCGGACGACAAAATTTTCGCTGTCGTTTTTTTCTCTGTCCGAAGTGGAATTTTCTCAAGATTTGTTTTTTGGTTGAGTTCTGTTCCGTTGGATGTTGGATTGCTAAACCGGCCTGGATGGTTGGATCGCACAGGTGAGGGTGCTAGAGCAGGACAGTTTAAAGACCCCGCAACCTACCTCATTCCGGGTAGGTTGCGGAACTGGAATCTGAAGGCCGTCGAAACTTCCCCGACGACGAAGGTTCGACCGGGAAATGGACAACTTCCGGAAGCCTGAGAACACTGGAACGCGCATTGGGAATGTGGCGAGCGCAGTCCATCTCCGCGTGAATGGACCTGGTCGAAGTCAAAATCCCAGGAACGAAACGGGAATCGGAGCCGTGGGACCGGTTAAGGTGGAGTACAGTTGCAGCGGGGAGATTACATTGCCACTGTTTCGACGAAAAGAGAAAAAGAAGAACGATGGAGCAGATTACGAGTGGAGCGTTTGCAATCGGAAGCAGCCCAACCGGGGACCGGCCTTTCGATATTAGGTGTATCTTGCGAGACGCTTGAAGAGAAGCTGATTTTGAAGAAGATATCAACTGGTGAGCTCGTTCTTTTTATAAAACAAGTATTCTTTCATTTATTCTGACACACACACACATCACTTAAGACAACAAAGCAAAATTATTACTATATACGCGGTAGGGTGTTTCCTTGGTCGTTCGCTGTGAGTTGTGGATTGCCTGCTTCTCTAATGAAGGTTCGACTAAGGAGGCATGCTTATTAATTTCTCGTCGCTCCATACCCTCAGTGACGTGATGGGAGCAAGGGCGTCTATGCAAAGTGTCCCTACACCCGCTACAAATTTCCGGCGCTTGGGGAGGGAAGCGGGAAACCATTTTGATGTATGCGTCGGTATTTGTAGCATTAAAATTCGTGCAAAAAAACTTATGCACGTGGGTGTACAGATTACGGAGTAAAAGATGATCGAATTGTTCACCTAGCGCTCACATGTGTTTCAGGACCAAGTTGCCTGCGGGTATGGGGATCATACATACATACATACATACATAAATGTGTCAAACTATCAAGTGCAAATCGTCATTCTTATGTAAAATTGTCTGATCTTTACGATAAAAATATTTTCAGATTTTTAAAATCTGACCTAACATTTGAAAACGGCCAAAAATGCTTTTATAGCGGAATTGGGGTTAAATGGACCCTAGATGATTTTTGCGGTGCAAGTGGTTATTTTTACTGGATTCCTGGGACATTTTCACATAAGTAAAGTGCATTTTGGAAGGCCGCACAAAGCCTCCGCTCTAAATACAGACCGATTTTCAAGAAAAAATGTGAAAAAATGGGGAATTGGGGCAAAATGGACCCTTTGCCGTTTCGTGCGGTGGATGAAACCATCACCAATCGATTCCCTGGATTTTTTTACATAAGAAACACTATTATTCATACCAGGGAACCAGCCGCGTTCAATTAAGTCCGATTTTGGGTTCCATTTCGCCCACTGTGCATCGGCCTAACAGAATCGAATAGTAACCCTTTTCAAAATAAATGCTGAAAACATCTACTTTTCGACACTGACATAGATGCTGAAAAGTTCAAATTTCCAGCACTTGTTTGGAAAAGTAATACTTTTCAACATTTTTTTTTGATTTAACGTGAAGGCTTCCATCATTGTCATGATTTTTCCTTCAAAGATATAAATTTTGCGTCGCTTTCAGTATTTTGACAAAATTCCTTCAACAAGTTGTTTAGAATAGTGCCCTACACATGCTGATTCCTTTTGGTAACGATTATCCCATTCCTTGTGAAGTTATGGAAATCGTCATTAATCAATGATTGCCAACTAGGACGTCAATGACTGTGTCACAAAATTATATAAATTTTGAAGCACAATTGATTCAGATCAAAAATTCCTTCAGTGGCTTCAAGAAGGCAACAACCGGCACATGCTGATTCCTTTTGGGGCTGAAATTCGTTAAATTGAATTTAATACACAATTTTTTATAGTGGGTAATTCTCCGCCAACTCACACAGCAGTTGCCCCGACCCCTCTTCGATTTGCGTGAAACTTTGTCCTAAGGGGTAACTTTTGTCCCTGATCACGAATCCGAGGTGCGTTTTTTGATATCTCGTGACGGAGGGCGGTACGACCCCTTCCATTTTGAACATGCGAAAAAGAGGTGTTTTTCAATCATTTGCAGCCTGAAACGGTGATGAGATAGAAATTTGGTGTCAAAGGGACTTTATGTAAAATTAGACGCCCGATTTGATGGTGTACTCAAAATTCCGAAAAAACGTATTTTTCATCGATGAAAACACTAAAAAAGTTTTAAAAATTCTCCCATTTTCCGTTACTCGACTGTAAAAAATTTTGGAACATGTCATTTTAAAGGAAATTTAATGTACTTTTCGAATCTACATTGATCCAGAAGGGTCATTTTTTCATTTAGAACAAAATTTTTCATTTTAAAATTTCGTGTTTTTTCTAACTTTGCAGGGTTATTTTTTAGAGTGTAACAATGATCTACAAAGTTGTAGAGCAGACAATTACAAAAATTTTGATATATAGACATAAGGGGTTTGCTTTTAAACATCACGAGTTATCGCGATTTTACGAAAAAAAGTTTTGAAAAAGTTGGTCGTCATCGATCATGGCCGTTCATGGTCACCCGCGACAGACACGGACGACGAAACAAAGAGAAACGCAAAAAGTAACTTTTTCAAAACTTTTTTTCGTAAAATCGCGATAACTCGTGATGTTTAAAAGCAAACCCCTTATGTCTATATATCAAAATTTTTGTAATTGTCTGCTCTACAACTTTGTAGAACATTGTTACACTCTAAAAAATAACCCTGCAAAGTTAGAAAAAACACGAAATTTTAAAATGAAAAATTTTGTTCTAAATGAAAAAATGACCCTTCTGGGTCAATGTAGATTCGAAAAGTACATTAAATTTTCTTTAAAATGACATGATCCAAATTTTTTTACAATCGAGTAACGGAAAATGGGAGAATTTTTAAAACTTTTTTAGTGTTTTTTTCAATGAAAAATACGTTTTTTTTTCGGAATTCTGAGTACGCCCTCGAATTGGGCGTCTAATTTTACATAAAAGTCCCTTTGACACAAAATTACTATCTCATCACCGTTTCAGACTGCAAATTATTGAAAAACACCTCTTTTTTCACATGTTCAAAAATGGAAGGGGTCGTACCAACCCTCCGTCACGAGATATCAAAAAACGCACCTCGGATTCGTGATCAGGGACAAAAGTTACCCCTTAGGACAAAGTTTCACGCAAATCGAAGAGGGGTCGGGGCAACTTTTCCCGATTTCGTGTGAGTTGGTAGAGAATTACTTAATTCTTCGAAAATGATCAACGACTTCACCTTAATCGATTTATTGACTTAATGCATGGACATTTGACCTATAATTCTGTTCATAGGGTGTTTAATGGAATTGCAAAAAATGTTGTATAGAACTCGTTGCAAAACTTGATTTTTTTCATCACTCGTCGTATTTATCCAACTCGGTGAACCTCGTTGGATAAATGTATGACTCGTGCTGACTACTACTAGGAAAATTTGGAATTTGAGACATAAAATGATTAAGCTGAGTGGTATCCACAGCTTAAAAATTTTGTGCTATCTTGACAAACCCTGAAAATTGATGTAGGTGCGACAAAGGGCAAAGAGATTTCAGATCAGAACACGTTTGACACACGTACCAGCTCGACTATCGGTAACACTTGTTATTATAACTCCGAACTCCAGCAACCAAATTCAACTTAACTTCAGGAAAATTGACAGAATGGTCAACCAAACAATACGTTTTTGTATATTGAATGTCAAACATTCAAACGCGTTTTTCTCGAAACGTCAAAAAGCGACGTGCGACAAGTCAGCACCACAGCGTCGATTTGGGCTTAGCTGGGATAAGCATCTAACACCCATTTTATTGTTTGGATTTTAACTTTTAACTTTTTAAGGTTTTTTGGTGCATTTTACATTTTATAAAGCAAATAAATATTTGAATAGAATTTCTAGAATACTGTTTTCAAAACAATCAATGCGCTATGGCATCACCTAGGTTGAAATAAAAAACAGTACCGTACACTTGGGCGAATCGGGACTACAGTCTGAATAGGGACAGCAGTTTTTAGAGCACTTAAAAGCTTGAAATACGGAAACCAATGCATTATTTTGCTCTGCATGTCTATTCTCTCCGAAACTAAAATAACCAAATATTGTACAGTAACAAGGCTTAAACAGCTGTCCCAATTCGTCCCATGTGTCCCGTTTCGTCCCAGATTACGGTACTTTAATAATATTTTTTCCTAAAAGCCATATTGGCATACATTGCCATCTCGTGTAAAACTTTAGTCAAGTCTAAATTCTCATCCAACAAGCAGATAAGTGCACTTAAAAAATCTTCCAGAGACACTGCGCTATTATCTGAAAAAAAAAATCCAACGCGCACATATTACGCAAAAACCGCCAAACTCCGAACTTACGGCGTGATTTTGGTAATCCCATAAATCATTTGTACCGAAAATAAAAAAAAATCTGCGCCAGTGTTAACATCATGTTTCAGCGATAAGATAACGGGATAACCGAAAAAGGTGGAGTGAATTTCGCGCTAATCCAGATACCAGAAAACCTCGATCTTATCATCGCTGCTGTTTGTTCAACGTTGATTGAGTGTCACCGATGTCCATCAATCAGCTACGCCCCTGTGAGTCACTCGGGAATTTGTTGAGGGGGCCTGATGTACGTACATTGAAAGCGTTTAATTAACAATCAAGTAACATGTGTGGTCCTCTTTGTTTTTTTTTTTTCTATAGAAATAATTTAACAGTTATGCTATTTATTTAGACTAGCTTAGCGTACACAACGTAAAGGGCGAAGGGGTTGACACCCTTTTTCTGGTTGATCCTTCTGACTTTGTGGGATTATGAGCATTCGGGCTTGCATGATCACGGCTTACGGAGATCGTCACAGATGATCATCACGATGACGGTTGAAAAGAGAGGGATTAAGATGGGTTGTTGGTTCAGAAGAATTTCAGCACAATCGCCAGTGCTGCCAGCAGGGTCACAATCGAGAGGGTCTTTCCACTGGCCGAGTTGCAGCCGGCCCAGTCACAGACTCGGCATTCCGCCGGTTGAACTCCTTGGTTCAGGTCGCGGCACGTGGCCAGGTGGTCGTTACCGTGCGTGGTGCAGCCTCGTCGGGTTACTCCACCTGAGAATTGCAGGATAATGGATTACGGTTTAATCACGTGTTGGTATTATTGGATAGAATGAATTTACCATGGGTCAAGACGAAGCATCGGTGGGAGGTCACGACCTGTCGCTTCCTGCGGCCAATTGGCGGAGGGTGATGATGGGATCACCTGGGCCTGGAGCCGGAGCTGGAGGGTTCGGTTCAGGGGCCGGACCAGGTCCGGGGCAGGTGCTGGTCCTGGATTCAGTGGTGGAGGCGTAATGATCGGATCACCAGGACCTGGTGGCGCCGGTGGCAGTGGCGTTGTCACTTCTCCCGGTAAAGTTGGAGGCTGCGTTGGGAACGGAGGAGGACACATCTGCTGGGTGTGCACAGCACCGTCGAACGGATCCGGACAGTTTTCGCACACGAAACATGACAGTTGGGCACGACCTTTGGAAAATTACACACAATCGATTAGTCACAGTCACTGAACTCCAAACTCATCCCCATTGATAACACACCTTCAATAGCTAGTCCAACTAGCAGCAGTCCAATCAGTAGCTTCATCTTTGAGCACTCTCAGTCACTCTTCACTAGTCACTAACCCTCCCGAACTCCAAATGTAAACTGGCCTGCCCAAAGGTCCTATATCCAGCTTATATATCGACGACACGCGGGGCTATTTTGGGGGGTTCATGATAAGACCACACACAAAACTGTATGGTGATTTTTGTTCACAGTAGCGCACCCTTATCGCACAGGAAAGATCTTGTATCGGTTACCTCCAAACCTTTATCGATGTGAGAGGGCACAAATTCCTTCCGTACACACATTCGGGTTCCATGTCTCGCGGGGGCATACATTTCCCCCTCGAATGTACTTGCAGAGCAGAAAATCGGTGGTGACTAATGTGGTTTATCGTCAGTGCGTCACCAGAGCTGAATTTTTCATGGTGCAAACATGTGAGGGTCTTGTTGGCTTCCAGAAACATGTTTAGAGTTATTTTGGGTGAAAAACACTCATGTAGCTAATTTATAAGAACATAGTTTGTTAATGAAACTCAATTTTTACACATTACAAATTATTGACACATTTCGTCGCTGTCGTGCTGACTTGTCGTACGTGCATTTAGGGCCAAATTGAGTTGAGAACGCCATTTTGTGCAGCTCGCAATGCCTCACCTTTTGACCTTTACAGATCCCCAAAAATCTATTTCAATCCTGAGATATTCAATAAAAACCGAAAAGACTCCGTGCATTGTTTTCACTTTTCATCTTGTCGTGCTCTCTTGACACAGCCTGGAAATTGATGTAAGTGCGACAATTGGCCAAAGGGATTTCAGGTTATAACGCGTTCGACACAGGTATGAGCTCGACATTTTCAATTTTAATTCGGGACTCCGGCAACCAAATTCAATCAAACTTCGAGGCAATGCATAGAATGGTCAACCAAACGAAACGTGTTTGTTATTGTTTACATTGGGGACCATTCATAAACCACGTGGACACTTTGGGGGGGGGGGGGTATGGCGATTGTCCACGATCCATACAAAAAAGTTTTTTTTTGTATGGACAATTGTTCACGAGGAGGGGGGGGGGGGGGGTAACAGATTCCCAAAAAAGTGTCCACGTGGTTTATGGATGGTCCCTTGCCTGCTTTCGTTTTTGTTTATTCAAGGTCAAACATTAAAACCCGTTTTTCCCGGAACGTCAAAAAGCGACGTGTGACAAGTTAGCACGACAGCGTTGATTTGGCTGGTTCTAGAAAATTGTGTGGAATTTATTAAAAAACATTATACAAATCAAGCAGATTTTTTCTGCTTTTTGCCTTCCACACCTCAATGAGGAAAGGCAATAAAATCACTCGAAAAATGATCTTCTTCTTATGACCTCGTAGAACCACCTTCACGTAAACCTATCGACTCAGAATCAAACTCTGGACAAATGTATGTGCGTGTGTCTGGATGTGAGTCCGTGCACCAAAAAATATGCACTCGATTATCTCTGGACTGGCTGAACCGATTTGGACTGTTTTGGTCTCATTCGATTCGTCTTGAGGCCCCACAAGACCCTAGTTAATATTATGAAGTTTAGAAAAGTATTTCAAAAGTTATGCTAAAAATAACGTTTTCAGCTAAACATCGGAAGATTGTGAAAAGGGTGGTTTTTGTAAGAATATTGTTAGAAAGGTATTTGAAAGACCTTTCCAATGCATTCAAAAGATTGAAGATCTGACAACTCCATCAAAAGTTATGAGCACTTAAAGGTTATTTATACCTTTTTTGAGGCCGGATCTCAAATATTTTGATGAAAAAGCTGTCCGGATCTATCATGCAATCCATCGTTGGATAGGTAATCAAAAGACCTTTCCAATAAGCCCAAGAGATTGAGGATCTGACAACCCTATCAAAAGTTATAAGTACTTTAGTGTTTTATTTACACTTTTTTTAGGCCGGATCTCAGATATTTTGATAAAAATAAGTGTTACACTTATAGTTTACACTTTTTGAGGCTGTGTAGTGTATTCACTTTATGCATGCGAGGAAGGCATCAACCACCTAAAGGTGGATTTAGTAACGTTTTTATGTTAAAGAAATCAGTTGAAAATTGTTGAAAATTATTTCTTTTCTATACAAGTGCTGAAAAGTTCAACTTTTCAGCACCCTTTTCAGATGTGAAAAGTATAAGTTTTCATCCCTTGAATCGAAAAGTATAACTTTTTGAATAAAATTTCTCTAAGCATCTTCCCCAAAACAGGTGCCACTTCTCCCAACTTTATTTATTTGCACGATTGTGCTTCTGAGTTCAATAAAAATCAGTTCGTAGACTGAACCAGCCGATTAACTGATAAGCAGTCGGCAATCTAATCGCGATCGGTGCGACATAAAATTTTTATGTGCATGAGTCACGCTGCAATTACGTCCAGCTTGGGGACTTTCGTCGCCAAAGCTAGACATTGTGTAAACATCGCGAAAGAGATGGAATTTCTGTTTACGGTTTGGGATTACTATAGTAAGTTGAGCTAAATATGGAAAAGTTTAAATCTGCTCACCTGGGGAATATTTATCTAAATCACCCTGATGAACCCCTTTTGACGACCTAATTGATCAACAAAGTGATCTATCATATGCGGTGAAGTTGCGGGGGTGTTTCGATAAGATAACATTTTCGGACTGTTT
Organism: Culex quinquefasciatus; assembly: GCF_015732765.1. NCBI lineage: Eukaryota > Metazoa > Arthropoda > Insecta > Diptera > Culicidae > Culex > Culex quinquefasciatus. Next base: position 160,474,981 of record NC_051862.1, read on the forward strand.
AAAGAAAAAGTAAAACTGATCGTGGTTGTTGTGCCTTTGAAAAAAGAGCGGATTTATTCTCTTCATAGCTTTCGCGGGCACTATTTTTGTGTTGTTAGTTGATGTTCACTAACGTACTTTGCAGTACACCTTTTTAAATTTTTTTTGTCGATTTTTTTACCTGTTATTGGAATATCTTCTAGGGCTGGACTCCCTTCGGATATTAATTACAGCGATATATTTTTTTAGACTTCCTTGCATTTTACTTAGGACTTAAAGCAAAAAAAAATGTTCTTGGGTTGGTTTTCTTTTTGCTTTAGCTTTGGTGACCTGACTGGTTATATCTCTTCATCTTCTTTTTCACTTTTATAGCATAATGATTTGCCATAGTGGAAATTTTTGACTTTCGTTTTACATGAATTGCTACGCATTCTGTTCTAGATTCACTAACCGTTATTTTTTATTTGTCAAACGTTACATTATATGTATTGCAGAGATAAGAAGTATGCATTCAATCTGCAGTAGTTATTAATGTGGTAAGAAAAAGTTGCAGTTTTAATAGAAACAAATGATTTCACACTATTGCTTGATGGTTGCTCAAGTGCAGATACGTTAAAAAATTGAACTGGTTTTTAGTAGTACGGTTAGAGATAACGATAGTTTTGATTTGTGTTTGTTAGTTTGACTTCACTATTAGCGTTAACACATTTCATTGAGGTGCATAGTTAAAAATTAGTAGTGTTGATTTTACGTTTTATTAAAATTGTTTTTTTTTTGTGGTTAAATATATGACTCTTACCGACAGAATTGTGTCGCTGGACAATAGTTAGCCTTGGAGATAACTATTGTCCACTGAGTCTGAGTAGATTAGGTATGTTGAATAATATATGTTTTTTTTGGGTTTATTATCTTAAATATTAAGGGGATTGAGTACTCATTTATTGATGATGATGTCTTATAACTAGTTTTAAGTTTTCCTAACGTTAGGATATTTCATTTGTGTATGTTTTCAACACTTGAAACATAGCTCATTGAAAGTACATGTACCGAACGAATCTCTTATGAACTAAATAATGTTACATATCCCATCGGGTTAACGTTGAAGGCATATGCGTGAATATAGTTACCGAATATGAGAATAAATCACGGGGACGTATTTGCGATTTATCTTCGATATATATATTCATATTGTGTATTGAATCTGTCGCAACGATTTTATGTAATGATTTATATTATTTTTAAAAGCATTTATTTTTGATTAGTTTTATACTATAGTGAAATTCTAAGAACATTCATTTAAGAACATTTCTCGATTTTTAGTTGATTTAACGTTTGCGTTTGGTTGATAAGAAGTATAGTCTAAAGCTAGTGTTACATTTGTTTTCAATATTTTTATTTTGCCACACTTAAAGTTGTGAATATCATTGTATGTCATATAAAAACCGATCTAATTTTTCGCTAGAAATGCTGCAACTATAATTCTTCACTACCGAAAGCGTACACAACCTTAATAGAGTATTTTACTAGTGTAGACCACGGCCAGCACCGAGGCGATGCCCGTGGCCAGAAGCATGGCGGGACTGCCGGGCCGGACCGTGACCGCGCCGTTGCACTCGTCGTCCTTGCAGATCGAGCAGTGGGCGATTTCGATGCCACGCTGGAGCTTCGCCTTGCCGAATGCGATCTGGCAGGGGTCCGTTTTGCCTCCGTCCAGCTGGCAGCCGCGGAACGTCATGGTGTCGCCGTTTTCTAGGAGTAAAAGCATTGTAAATTATCACATTTGATTTAATCAAAACCCATTTTAAAAAAAATCTTTTTTAGCAAACAAACAGAGGTCCATTTCGCAAAATTAAGAGGAAAAAAAAAATTCCGAAAATTTGTGATGTTTTCGAGACATGGTCTCTTCAGAAGTTTTTTTTGCAAATGGAAGGGACAACTGCCAACATGTTGGCTTGGTTGAAAATTAGGATGGTTGGCGATTGGAGTGTTTTATAAACCAAACCTTTCAGGATTTATTTTTTTATTTTTTATCTCTTCTAGAAACATGTTGGGTTCGTTCGCAATCTACACAGAAAAAAAAAATGTAAATTTACCCGACACTGAAACCATGCTTCCAACGTAAACATGCTCAATGTAAATTTGAAATTAAATTTAAAAAGTCGTTTTGCATTTAAATAGCCTTTATGTAAAATGAGATTAAACGTAATTCACGAATCTCATGTAAACGGAACTTTTGTCTCCAGAAAATCACAAATATGAAAATATGAAAAACATGTAAACACATTTCTGATGTAAAACATCTAAATGTAAACCTTAAAAACACTTATTTTTAAATTTGAAGATAATTTTGCGAATGACAGCTGAAGTGAACGGAGTTGTTATTTATGTTTTGCGCGCAGCAAAGTGAAGTTGTTTTCAATTGAGGTTTTCAGCATATTTTGTTCATGTAAGTGAATGTTTACATCCGAATGCAATGTTTGTTTACAAATTGACTTTTCGTTTAAGAATGGTTTACCGTTTTTGGTGATATGATGAACTTTCGCTTTTGTTGCCGAAACATTCAGTAGACGAGCAGGAATCGAGGAACCGGAGTCGCTGAAAAGTTAGGCGACTCTGCATTCGAAGGTGTAACAAACAGAACAGGTTCCGGACAACAGACATTGCACTTGGAGGGGCATCAACAATTGCAGAAAGGTGCAACTCTGCTCAGGTAAAACGTAAATTGCACTTTTGTTTTCAAAACTAGATGAAGTTCATAAAATTTAATTACCTTTGCTGTAGAAATTAAGCGGCCAAATCGGGACCAAACTGCCAGTAGACTAAGTGGCGCTGAGACGAATAAAAAGCTTCGGCAGTGGCTTTTCTACAATCCATTTGATTTGCCGGATCCGAAGTTTGGTATGCTCTCGGTTCAGGGAAGATCATTTTTCTTGGTCTGATATTTCTGGTTGAACTCTCTTTAGAAGTTTTTCGGTGACCGAAGCAAAAAAACGGACAAAACAACTATTTTTGCACCTGTCAAGTTTTTCTACTCGTTGACAGTTGAGAAGATACCCACTGAGAAATGTAACGCTCCGATCAGTCTGGTGGTAGAATAAAATCGAACTGACAAGGGCCGATCGGGGCGTTAAAATTCTCAGTGGGTAAGGATTTTTCACCACTTCAATGTTCAGCCGTGGAAACCATGACTTCTTCCATTTCTATTATGGGACATTCATAACTTCCGTCAGATCTGGTAAATATTTTTTATGAAATAAATGTAGGGAAAGGGCAACAATAGGGTCCTAAAGCCCTTGGTTATTTTCTAATATCTGAACTTTTTTTTATTAGGTCCTAAACTGCCGCTCTAATCAAGTCCGTCCCATATGTAAAAACAGCAAGCCGAGAAAAACGCAAGTCAAATTTGTCCCGCCCATAAGGTTACGTGTTAGAATTTCACGAAAAAGTTTATTTTCTACGGTTTTCTGGAACAAAGTACTAAATTTTATTGGGTTTTCTGATAGTTCACATGATTTCAAACCAAACTGCATCATTACCTCAAAATTGACGAAATTACATATGGGACGGACTTGCTTTGAGCGGCAGTAAAAGCAAAAGTTTCCTTGTTGCCGGGTCCGATAGTGTAGTGGTAAGCGTAGTTGCCTCGGTAGTTGCCTTTCCAGGGTTCGGTCCCAGTTGGCCCCGGTTGCATTGTTCAAGACGACATTTGTCTGATCACCCCTTCCGTCGGTTTAGCGTTAGCTCTGTCCAAGTGTGATTTCATCTCCCTGGGCAAAAGCCTGTCTCGGTAGAGTCGTTGGTCGGCAGTTGGACTCATAATCCAAAGGTCGTCAATTCAAATCCCGGGTTGGATGGAAGCTTAGGTGTAGAAAGAGGTTTGGATTGCCTCGCCGATTTGGGTATTCTAATAAAATCGGTGTGCCTTACAACTAATTTCCCATACAGTGAAAACTATTTGTGGTATAGTTCACTTATTAGTTTTTAGGCAACCTGATTTATTCGGGTAGGAATCTCGCAACAGAAAACGCCAAGGTAATGCTGTTGAGCCCATAATTTGATTTGAAGCTTATGTAAACATTGAGTGTATGATCTTTCAATGTACATAGGAGTTATCAATGTTTTCATTTTCTTATAGAACCTTATGTAAAAGAGAAAAGTCCAGATCTAGAGTTTTTTTTAAAGGTCTAATAAATAAAATTTTAGTGAGGTATAAATTTTAAAAAAATATTTATTAGACTTTTTCGATAGAAACTCCAGAGATATGCAACGAGAAAAGGTATGTTGAAAATCATTTCTAACTATTTTTTTTCTTCAAAATATCGAAAATAAAAAATCTATTTAAAACTTTTTACTTACGAACGAAAAGTCAATATGCCCAGAAAAATAAATGGGTGATATATTTTCAAGCATACACATATTTGAGCAATTGTTTTTACAATAGCGTTCCATCAATAGATATGTTGCTTTCAACAAATTGCAAAAAAAATGAATTCATGGTTACGAATACAATAAAAAGTTGTACATTGTATTTGTGTGTAGAATCGACCGTACAAAATTCGAAAAAAAATAATCATAGAAAATAATGTTTTTAATTGCTCTTCGATGTTAGGGAAATTTAATTTAAAATTGAGTTTAGATTGATACTTATTTATACAAATTAGGATTAAGCTTTTTTCGATGAGCACTATGATTTTTTTACAGGTAAAAACAATTAAAATTGATTTGAATTGTATTCGCTGTCTTTTTGAATAAAATTCAATACAAAAAAGATAATAAAATAGGAAAAACATGAAAACAGCGTCATTTTTTTAATTTGTGTTGAATTGTCTATTTAAAATATAGAAAGCAGATACTAGATTGAACATTTAATTAGATTCAAAAAAGAGGGAAGAAATTTCTTGACAGAACATATCTTCTTATGTGATCCGGTGAGGAACTTATCAGTATCGATATTCTAACATAATGCTCAACCATCCGACTGATCGGAGTGTTACATTTCTTACTTCTACTATTTTACTTTGCTTTGAACATCTCTATACCCAGTCAACTCAATCGGAATTCTGAAACGGAATTCAATTCGAATCGTTTACGTATTCCGTTTCAAACGCAACAACCGGTACGTACACGGAATCGGTTGTTGCGTTTGAAACGGAATATGTGAACGATTCGAATTGAATTCTGTTTATGAATTCCGTTTGAGTTGACTGGGCAATAGCGCCACCTGAACTCTCTGAGAAACGTAACGCAATCAGTTTGATCGTTGGATAAAATCGGGCTGATGGAAGCCGATCGAGGCGTTAAATTTCTCAGTGGGAATGTCAAGCAAAATAGTGTAAGCGAACCTGAACATTCTTTAAATTCACCACGAGAAATGTCACATCAAAGATGACGTTTCCCCAGATTTCAAAAGTGAGCATTGTTTATATAAAATCAAAACATATCGAGCAACATTCAAATTTAATTTTATTTATCAAATCGCTTATAAAAGTCGCTAAATTGCTCAATGAAATTAAGAATTGAGTTGCACAATACCCAGAATACAGGAACCTGTGAACAACTGCCATGGATATTTATGTGGTAAGTTATTTCCATAACATCTGAACCAACACGAGAAACTGTAGAAATCATTTAATGATTCAATCTTATGTTCAGTTGAAAATTCTGGCCTTATTTTACATAATGCTTTGACTTTTTCTTTCTTTTAAAATTGTCAGTCCCAAACGAACAGATTATCAATCAAATCAAATATAAATTTCTAATAAAAATTTCTTCTTGTTTGGTTTTTCAGAGCATAGACAGCGAACAGAACCAGCAGCTGTATTGCAGGGTGCGGGCGTGATGTAATGCAACGAGAAAAAGTGAATCACTTTGAATTAGAGCCTCTGATAATTGGCTATGGTCATTTGGGCATGATTAACCTCACGGAAACGACGGCCGTTAGTGATAACGTCGAGCAACATATTCGCCTGCAGTTGTATCAACCCAACGTTGTCGATCAGCATCAGCATATCAAACGCGCTGACGACCTGTGACTTCGCGTCAGCCGATGACAGCAAGGTTCTGGACTTTTTTCTTATGTCAACATCATTGGAGTAAGTGGATTAACTGAATGTTTATTTTGGTTCTTAAATCAGAAGAGGTTAACTGTTTTGTTTCATATTTGTACAATAGACCGAGCCACGTAGTCCAGTGGTAACGCTTCCGCCTCGTAAGCGGTAGATCGGGGTTCAAATCCCGGCTCGGACCAACACAACTGGTGATCTTTTCCCTTCTGGATTCTATTGCTTAGTAGAGGGAAGTTAGTGTACCGAAGACAACATATGGAATGTTTTAATATTATCCTAAACATGTTAACATTAGGTTGATTAATAAACTGTCACTGAATCTGCTTTGGAAATGCTGGCCCCGTTTCTCTTCATAGGTGTTCCCCTCAGGAACAGGGAATGATTTACTTTTATATTTTTACAATGCTCATTTTTATCAACCGAAAAGTTATATCTCAATATTAAGTAAGTTTATTTTTGTATTTTATTTAGGTTTTTTTCACATTCTACCTTTTTAACTTACTTTCTATAGTGATTTTAACACGTTTCATAATATAGCTTGATGCTTCTCTGTTGAATCTAGATTTTGATGTAATTTTTTAGCCTTTCTGCCTATGTTGAATGATTTACTTTTAATTCTTTGACGATCTCTTTTGAAATTTCAACAATCAAATTTGATCAAAAATAAACTAAAAGTAAATCATTAGCTGCAATGGCCAAAAAGCGATTGAAATTTACATCGGATTCTGGATTCAACGGATAAAAAAATTTTCCCCTTTGGTAAATTTACGTAAGTTTCATCGGAAATTTACACGATTATGAAGCCAAGTTTGTTCGGCAGATTTACGTTGGATGACATGTAAATTTAAAATGAAACTCATTTAAATTAGCATCATTAATGACGTGCACTTTTGGTACATCATAAACGATGTAAATTTACCGAATTATTTTTTTCTGTGTACGCCTTCTTCGACTAACTTTGTCAATAGCATCAGAGCAAACCTAGTTCAGTTTATTTTTCAGTTTCAGTAGGAACAAAAGTAACAGCCGTATTTTTCATTAAACTCGAGATAAATATCTATGTTTGAAAATGTAAATAATTATCAAGGGAAAAATCGAAAATTGTCGAACTAAATGTTTTTCCATGTAATTTTTCCACTGAATCTTAATCTGTCCTCAGAATTGAGCCAAAGAGTCAAAATATCGATTTTTGGTTATATTTTTGGTTTCTATGAAAATTAACAATTTACAATTCCGGAGCTTTTTAAAAAAAACAAAATAGTATTTTTTTGCTTTCTGGGTGTTTTTGACTCTTTTTAATTCTGGTTTAAATTATTAATAAGGTAGCAAACAAAATACTTTCAGATGCCTTGTTTGGTTTTGCACAAAAATGCTTCATTTTTAAAACATAGCATCTTGAAAATATGCTCAACATCACGTTAAAAAAGTTATAACTTTTCTAAAAAGGCTCAACACATTTTGATTGCTTAATGCCCTTTTTTATCTTAATCGGTTGTTTACTTCACTGAACTAAAGTCATTAAACTCTTTTATGCCTTAAATACCGTTTAAACACTCATCTAAATTATCCACCTTCCCAGCAATGGGTAGTTACTCACCATTGGTGGCCACGATTTTCTGGCAAACCATGGGCACCGTGATCTCCGCTCCGCCAAAGTACTCAATCCGGGTCAGGTCCGCGAGCCAATTGCCGGTAGTCGATGCCATCAAGCTGGGAGTGCACGTCTGCAAGGTAAAAACGGCCAAACATATTAGTATACGCTGTAGTTAGTATGTAGGTTCGCCAAGATCTAGATTTGTTGATATGCCATCATTATCGTACTGGAAAAAGGTGAACAAATTCGATCGAAACAGGTGTTCAATCATCGGGGAGCTGACGTGCCTGCCTGCCCGTGATGGGTGATTTCAACGCTCGTCAATTACTCAAACTAGGTATAGCGTGCCCGAGCGAACCGTGTACGAGCACGTGCGAATCAGCCCGGCAGTAGGCCCTAGACCCGTTTTGGGCCCGACAAAGTGTCAATAATGTTTCCCAACGCCAGACAGCCGGGCGTTCCGATGTGTGGTTGAACTGTTCATTCATTCCTGTCAATCAAACTCGGTGGCTGATTTTTTTGTTATTTATTAAAAGCAATGATTTCTAACAAATTTGCAACAATCACATTAAAAAAAGTTACACAAAATAAAAAATCACCGGAGAATTTTTCTCCGTGCTCAATTTGGCAGCGCGTATAGTTAAAATGATTGAAAACTCGTGCGGTTTTGCAATCAAACTTTGACGGCTCAGCGTGGCTCAGAGCACGTGATTTATGTTCCGACTGGAAGCGGGGTTTTTCGGGAAATTCCCTTCAGTTCGGCGGATGCACTCCCCCGGAGGAAGCGTGACTTTCAGCGGCGAACGTGAATGCACACAAAATGTAAATTCAGCGTTCGCGATTACCGACGTTGAACACCATAATTGAAAGTATGATAAATTGGCATTTGATGGAAGGTTGGTGACTAAAGGTACCAAAAGTTTTTGGATGTTTTAATGCTGTTTGGGACAGGAAATGTAAATTTGAGCAAAATTCTGATTCATAATTCGAATATACACGCCAACTGCTACTTTCTGAATAAAGATCTGAATGTTTTTTTTTTTTCTAAAACAAGCATGGCCGCCATATGTCCGACTTATCAGAGCCTTCGTGAACATCGGCAGTAGCATGAATTAGCATCTCGTCGTTGTCGTGATATTTTGTCACACGTGCATTTGGGCCAATCGAGCCTCCCTTTTTGACCTTCAAAGATCCCCACAATTTGATTTCAATCCTGAGATATTCAATAAAAACCAAGAAAACTCCGTGCATTTTTTTTCGCTCTTCTTGACACAACCTGAAAATTTCTGTAAGTGCGACAACTGGCCAAAGTGATTTCTTCAGGTCAGAACGCGTTTGACACACGTACATGCCTGAGTACCTTAAACATTTGTAATTATAACAAGGAAAATTCTACCAAACTCCAGGACAAGGCACAGAATTGTCATCCAAACAAAACGTATTTGTTATTGTTTACATTGCGTGCTCTAGTTTTTGTATATTCAAGGTCAAACATTGAAACGCATTTCGCACGATAACGTCTGTTAGCATTAGCTGTACTTCTGAAACAAATTTCAAATGTATAATATTTTATCTTGCAATCAATAACGTTCTGATAATAAAACGGTTTAAAGATAATTTTCATATTTTCACAAAAAAAAACTTAAACAAGAAATTTCATCTGATTATTATCAGCGAATTTTTTATTTTTTTTTTTTCATTTCCGGAGGAATTTGATTTTTTAGTTCAAAAAATAGGTAGAGGGAATATTATCTGAAATTTCGAATGAGAAATTGCACCCAAAATGACTTAACATTACAGTCAACACTGTGAAAATTAGTTGAATTTTGGAAGAACGGAAAATTTGTTGGTTGAATATTACCTCTTTTTGAGTAATATTACCTAAAATAATGTGTTGAAATCTGATATTCAACAAAAAAGCTAATGAAGTTCCTGACGTAAACTGACGTGAAATTACACTTTATTTGACACAAAATCTTGCACCAGGCCCCGATGTAATATAAACATCATGTTTTGTTTTGTTTAATTATTGTGTTTTGTTCAACGAATGCTTCATTTCTTATTTTTGTGGTTTTCGACTTTCACATAATCAGTGCACTTAACATTTTTTAGACTTATGTCGCTCCCTTATATTATAAATGGGCCAAAAATAAATAATTTAGAAGAAAAAGAAAAATGTTTTTCAAAAACTTTCATATTATTTTCTCAACAGAAGAATTTTTAGGATTCAAAACAGTAGTTTATGCAACAAGTTGCAAAAAGAGGATTTTTTCAGCACGAGTCGTTCATTTTCCCAACGAGGTTCATCGAGTTGGGTAAATATGACGAGTAATGAAAAAATCAAGTTTTGCAACGATTTCCTTACAACACTTTTTGCAATTCCGAAAAACACCATTTGAACAGAGTTATAGGACAAATATCCATGCATTGAGTCAATGAATCGCTTAAATCAAAAAAATGTTTAAAAGTGCAACTTTTCCTAACAAGTGCTGAAAAGTTTTGCTTTTCAGCATTTATTTCAGTGCTGAAAAGTAGAACTTTTCAGCATTTGTTTGGAAAAGGGTTACTATTCGATTCTGTTATTTTTGGTAAAGAAAAGTAGGCTGTTTCGTCGTTCGAGATCTAGAGAAAAAATTTTAGCGTCTCTTGATATTTTCAAAAATAGTTGCAAGAAAGCGTTAAAAATTTATTTTTTAAAATCTTTTTTTTTTTAATTTTTAACACTCATTTAAATTTGGTGTGAAATAAAAGTCCCCATTTTTGAACAGTCAAAATTATTATTATTCATAAAAAATACGTTTTTGGAATTCCGTCGTGTAACTCGACAGGATAGTAAGTAGTTACACGACGGAATTCCAAAAACGTATTTTTTATGAATAATAATAATTTTGACTGTTCAAAAATGGGGACTTTTATTTCACACCAAATTTAAATGAGTGTTAAAAATTAAAAAAAAAAGATTTTAAAAAATAAAATTTAAACGCTTTCTTGCAACTATTTTTGAAAATATCAAGAGACGCTAAAATTTTTTCTCTAGATCTTCATTTTTCCTTCACATGTTTTATGTGATGACAAATTATGTTACGTAACGCAAAATCTTCAAATAAGCACTCATGAAAATTTGCAAAAAGACCTTGTGTTACACGTTACCTAATAATAGAACGCTCCCATATTTTTTGATTTACAATGCAAAATTCTGGGTAGGAAGGGATTAAAAACCCATTAGGTGCCGTATGCCCCAAAAAACTTTCACCGAATAAAACCGTTGACATTTCACCACAGTTCAATACCATAAAAATCCTCAGGCCCATTTCTGATTCACCCTGAACATGATTCAATTTCATACTTTCTACCCTGAGTGATGGATTTCTCCATTTGCCACCACGAAACCTCCTCAATACCCAGACCCCCTGTAAATTCTTCTTCTGCTACACAGACAGCATTTCACAAAAGGGCACTTCCATGGCGTGTACTGTTCATGCTCACATGTTCCAATTTATTATACATTCATGCATTTGTACCCCCTTTCTCCCTCTCCTCTTCTCAGACCCCCCCCCCCCCTTCCGGATCACATTATTAAAAAGCATCTTCCTGGAAGAAACAACCCGTGCCGTGCCTCGTACCCTGAGAAAGAGTTATTTCTTGTGTAAGCCCCACAACGGCTTCATAGGAGTCCCCCATCCCCCGTTTTTTGGCGAGCAAGAAGGTGGAACCGGCAGCTGTCTTGCTCGTTGTAGGGTGCAGCCATGTTCGCGAAGCCGCGGTGTGTTCTTTCCTCTAATTCCTTTACGCCACCCCCCGGGTTGTTCCACCACGTGGCTCAGGTGTCGGGTGTTGAATTCGTTATAAACATGCCATTTCAATATCCCGCTGCTCGACGGTACATTTATCCTGCTTAATGGTTACGGTGATGCCGAACGACACGAGAACGGGGTGTGACGCAACTTTTGCCAGGGAGCAGATTAATTTAAGCTTTAGCGCTGCTGTTTTAAGTTTCGCAGCCAGTCAACGCTGGAAAGTGTAACCATGTCTTGCAAAGTGATATGAAACGCTGCCATTATTTATTACAGCAATGTGGGTGCAAAAATAGATGGCCCATGTGGAATTACTGTGTTGCCGTTTCCTTAGTATTCACACGTTAGGTGATTAAATTTATGACTGCTTAATTCGGAAAAGTTTTTCAATTTATAAGGAGTTGTGTGTGTCACGAAACGTTGATAGGTTTGAGTTGTTATTAAAATCATTTCAATGGCTTAAAATATGAGAATATGTTTTTTTTCTGAATGTTATACAAAAACCAGCTTTTTAGATGGTTGCAAATCCGTAAACTTTTTGAAAATTTAGTTTTAACTGAGTTTTTGAATAGTATTAAAACATAGTTTTAGCAAGAATTCATTTTTTTACTATGGATTTTTATGAATAAATATCATATTTAATTAAAAAAAAAATCAACATTGGCATGGATACAAATATATTCAACAATCAGAATTGAACTACAAATTACTGCTGAAAGCTTCAAGAAAAATACTTGAGCAATTCCATATCAAATAGGGAACCGGTTGTACCTGACCCTCTCCGATTTCAATGAAACTTTGTACACATCCTTATCCTACATTTATGCAAGCCAGTTTCACTCGATAATGACATTTGGGAAGGGCGTGAATGTTTTTAATATTTTTGTAATTCGGAATTTAAATATAGCTGTATCCCGAAGCCGTTGCATCGTTCAAAAAGTGGTCAAAGACAAACTTTTGGGAAATTTGACGGGCTTTCCGAAAAAAATACACTGAAAGAAAATAACACGCCACTTCTGAGCAATTCTCTACGAAATCGGTATTTTTTCTTCAATTTTAATTTTTGTATTTTTTATCCGACTGAAACTTTTTTGGTGCCTTCGGTATGCCCAAAGAAGCCATTTTGCATCATTATTTTGTCCATATAATTTTCCATACAAATTTCGCAGCTGTCCATACAAAAATGATGTATGAAAATTCAAAAATCTGTATCTTTTGAAGGAATTTTTTGATCGATTTGGCGTCTTCGGCAAAGTTGTAGGTATGGATACGGACTACACTGGAAAAAAATGATACACGGTAAAAAAAATTTGGTGATTTTTTTATTTAACTTTTTATCACTGAAATTGGATTTGCAAAAAAACACTATTTTTATTTTTAGATATGTTTAAGAGGACATAAAATGCCGACTTTTCAGAAATTTCCAGGTTGTGCAAAAAATTATTGACCGAGTTGTTAATTTTTTAATCAATACTTATTTTTTAAAAAAATCGAAATATTAGTCGCAAAATTTTTTCAACTTCATTTTTCGATGTAAAATCAAATTTGCAATCAAAAAGTACATTAGTAAAATTTTGATAAAGTGCACCGTTTTCAAGTTAAATCCACTAATGGTCCGATTTTCAATGTTAATATATGAAACATTCGGCATAATATTGAATGTTTAGCCCTTTTAAAATGTTAATCTTGATTTAAAAATTTTGAAAATATTGTTTTCGAAAAGATCGGAAAATTTCACGAATGTTTCATATATTAACATTGAAAATCGGACCATTAGTTGCTTAGATATCGACATTAAAAAATGGTGGGCTGTTTGGGTGAGACTTAGAAAACATCAATTTTTCTGTTTTTTTAACCTTTGCATGGCAATATTTCAGCAACTAAAGGTCGTATCAACAAAGTCCGAAGAAGCAAAATATAGAGAATTTTCTCAGCTTTTCAAAAATATTTTTTCTAAAAGTGTGCAAACATGTGCACTAATTTAAAAAAATAAAAAACTGCGACTATTTTCAAAAAAGTCACCTAAATATGGATTTAACTTGAAAACGGTGCACTTTATCAAAATTATATTAAAGTACTTTTTGATTGCAAATTTGATTTTACATCGAAAAATGAAGTTGAAAATTTTTTGCGACCAATATTTCGATTTTTTGAAAAAATCAGTATTGATTAAAAAATTCACAACTCGGTCAATAATTTTTTGCACAACCTGGAAATTTCTGAAAAGTTGGCATTTTATGTCCTCTAAAACATATCTAAAAATAAAAAAAAAAATTAAAATAGTGTTTTTTTTTTGCAAATCAAGTATCATTTTTTTCAGTGTAGTCCATATCCATACCTACAACTTTGCCGAAGACACCAAATCGATCAAAAAATTCCTTCAAAAGATACAGATTTTTGAATTTTCATACATCATTTTTGTATGGACAGCTGCGAAATTTGTATGGAAAATTATATGGACAAAATAATGATGCAAAATGGCTTCTTTGGGCACTCCGAAGGCACCAAAAAAGTTTCAGTCGGATTAAAAATATAAAAAAAATCGAATGACCGAAATCCTAGAGAACTGCTCTTCTGTGAGATTTTTTGATTTTTGGGTTAAAAAGTCAAATTTGATGGTGAGACCACATTTTTTCCGTTTAATTTTTTTGTGAAAATAGCCCCTTTAAAAAAGACAGTTTCAGTAAAAGATTTTTGTATTTTTCTAGGTGAGTTGCTCCATCCTGCATTTTTCGTGGGTCTATTTGTAACATCTTAGGCTATTTTTACAAAAATTTTGAACGAAAAAAAATCGTGGACTCACCTTCAAATTTGACTTTTAAACTTTAAAATCAAAAAATCTCATAAAAGTGGAGTGTTTTTTTTCTTTTAGTGTATTTTTTTTTTTCGGAACGCCCGTCAAATTGCCTACAAGTTTGTGTTTCACCAATTTTTGATACGATGCAACGGCTTCGAGATACAGCAATATTTCAATTACGAAATACAAAAATATTTAAAACCCTTACGCCCTTCTCAAATGTCATTATCGAGTGGAACTGGCTCCAAATACACAAAAATGGCTTATATAAGCGTAGGATAACATGTCTACAAAGTTTCATTGAAATCGGAGAGGTTCAAGAAAAAAGTATCTAAAATATTTCTGTTTTGGGCTGGAATTGCTCTTTTAGAATTAGCGTTGAAAATTTTTCCCTGGAAAGTTTGTTCTAGAAAACACGACGTGAAAGCAATGCTCTCAAGAATGAATATTTTAAAATATATTCTATCTGACATGACAGTCGAAAAGTATTACGTATCGATACAAGTTGTGAAAAGTTGAAATTTTCAGCACTCAATTGAATTTTTTTATGATAAACCCTCTGTTCATACAGTAATTCAGCAGATTTAAAATCGAAAGTACTCCGATTTGGCTGAGATTGGAAATGGAAGTTCCTTGCCCAAACAGTTCACCATTATTTTGAAACTTGGTGAACTAAAATTGGTCTAGCCGTTCCTGAGATATGATTATTTTAAATGTTTTTTGTTTTGTGAAAATCGTTAAAAACAATTTTTTTTGAACCACTAATTTTCAGTTTAAGCAGTTTTGCAAAATTTATGCTATGTTAATATCTTGAAACACAACCATTACTGAATTTTTCTCGATTTTTTTACATTGAAAATGTTGAAACAAAAAGCTCTTGTAGTAAATATGCAGAAAGTTGCAAGAAGAAGATTTTTTCAGCACGCATTGAGTTGTATAAATACGACGGGAGCTGAAAACATCTTTGACACATTCTCCGGCAATGTACACCTTAAGATGAAATTTTGAAAAGCGTGTATGAGCTATTTGGATATTTTTCCTCGATTCTAGACTACTTGAAGCTTCAAAAATCATGGTTTTCATTAATTGAATATCATTTTGTACAAGTTGGTTAGGTTATGCATCAATTCGTGATAAAATCATCGTTTTAAAACATTTTTCTAAAAACTCCTGGTTTTTAGCGAAATAAAATCCAAAAAATATTCTTTTGATTGAATTTTGTAGGTTTTTAGTTGTACTAAATGGAAATGTCATGGGTTTGCAGTTTATTTTAAGTAAAGTATTTTTTCAAACTAGTGTAAGTTTACCATTTTATTGCGTTGCAACGTCACGAAAAAGGGACATTTGTTTATGTCAACAAAAAACTAAACATTTAATCATTTTGATATTTCGGATGCTCTTTGTACTTGGAAAGAGCTTTCAAATGCAATCTAGAGCGACTTAAGGTGAAATCGGATCAAAATATATTTGGGCTTCTTCTTCTTATTCTTCTTCTTCATAATCATCATCAAAATCATCAATCATTTGCAGTACGTTTGTGTTGGTAAAACCGTCACACACACCATCACTATCCTGGCAATGTTTACAAACTAAGATCAAACACAATTCTGTTTGTTTTGTTTGATGATAAATGTAAACATTTCCCAAAAGATGAATTCATCCAGTAGTGTTCTTCCAAAAATTCAATTGAACAATTTAAGTGTTAAGAAGATATTGGCTCACATTTTAAAATGGCGGATGAATAAAAATAAAATAAATATATTATTCACGCTAAAGCACTGCCTTGGCGTTCTCGATTGCGAGATTCCTACTCGAAACTAGTTGTCTCCACCGAGACAGGACCCAGGGAGACGACTAAACCTGGGCTGAGCTAACGACCTAACCTCTAGGTTAGACCGGGGCAACATTTACTTCCCCGTCCGACGGAAGGCGTGATCAGGAAAATCTCGTCTCGAAAAATGCCACCGGGATCTCAGGGATCGAACCCAGGCCGACTAGGTGAGAGGCAACCACGCTTACCCCTATACCCGGTCTCGGATAATACGCGTAAAAAACCACACCGAAAAATACTGTTTTGGTCCTATTCGATCCGTATTGGGGTCTCATGAGTCTCTGTTCAAAATCATAAATTTTACGAAAGTACTTCAAAAAATGCAAAAAAATACGATTTTTTTTACTTGCGGCCGGAAGATTGCGAAAGGATTATTTTTGTAAGAAAACCCGTCATGGTATAACACTTTTTTAAAGTTTTGTACATTATGTTGATTTTATTTCACCATTTTTAACAGTGTTAATTTAAAACATTGCAAGCTGCAAGAAACACTTTTTGATTTCCAAGTTTTCATGAAACATTTTTTTGAACACAACAATTTTTGCTTAAATATTTTGATCGAAGAAATTTTGTTGGTTATCAATCTCCTTGAGAGTATAATTAGTTTTCGTTTAATGCCGGTGGCACCATTTAGCGCAGGAGACGAAGTAGGCGTTCACGTTTGTGGGTCACGTTGCGGGTCTCGAGCCGGAAGCTGCATCTGCGACGTCCTGCGATGGGTCGCCGTCCGTCGGAACGCAGGCCAGAAGATCCGCTTGCGACTCCCAAAGCCGGTGACACCTTGTAGAACAAATTGGCCATTTGAGCGGAGGGGAAAAAGGCATTCTCGCTTGCGAGATTCAGGCTGGGAGGAATAAAAAGTACCGTAAAAACAAATCACTTCGATTATGATTTCAACCTACCTGATAAGCTCCTCTTTGGAATTCTAGGGGTTTGTTGTTCTCCACGCAAATTGATCCGGTTGATAAGCTGTTTCGCGATTTTTTCTAACCATCATGCAAAAAAACAGCTCGACGTTGCTTGTTTACACGAGGCATTTTGAAGAATTGAACGACAGGATCTAAACGTCAAACCACTAGAGCCAGCCAAGTATTTGGATTGTGAGGGTATGACAGAATTTTATCTCATAAATAAAGTAAATGCGGGAGGGGAATTTCCACGGAATTTCGCATGATAATTTTAAAGGAAATTTATAACTTGTCATTTTCTCAACAAATAAGGTTGGGTTATTTGTATCCAACATTAAAAACAGATAAAGTAACAAAAATCTAATGTGTTGTAAACTTTTTGTTCCGTTTTGGAGAGTAAAAATCGTCACACCTTATTTAATTGAAATCAATGCTGCGCGGTGTCAACGGCAGCAGCAGCTGCCGCTGCTCTGTATTCGATGTAATATTTGAAAAGGTCATAAAAATCTCTTCATAAAATGTTTTTGTCATAAAACCACACTTTTTTCTTTGGAAAAACATTTATACAAATAGTAAACCTTATAAAATTTATTAAAATAAATTATGAACACGCAAAACATTAAATATATCACCAAAAAAGCCTGTTTTGCGCTTGCGCAGATTCGTCCTTTTCAAAAGTACATGACCAAATCATCAATACTCACACCATGATATGCTTTTGTGTCTGTACACTGTTGTATACCAAGACAGTTTTGATTGGAAAAGTTCGACGGCAATAAATATTGGCCAGTTTAGAGAAGAAAATCGCATTTTTTCGAGCCAAAACTGTAATTAGTGCAAAGATGTCATGAACAAGTGAGGTCTTATGCAACATGTAGTTCAGCCGTGGGATAATTAAGCCGATATTAAGTGATAAATAACAGTGGTAAATATGTGCGAAGAAGAGTGCTGAAAACGATGAAGAAGAAAACATCGATGCTCAAATTTTGTGATCTGTGATCTGTAGGAAGTTTACAGGAAAATTAGGCCAAATAGCGCTACAAAAGTTAGTGGAAATGATAAATAGTACCACTATTATGCTGGAGATGAAATTTGGAGAAGGTAGGTGCAGTAATACTGGAACAAAGTTCAATTTTCTGGTAGCGAGTGACGATCAACGGGAATGGTTAAGGAAGCAACACAAATCATTGATAAAAATTAAGGGCAAATAACGGCAGCCTTTTCGGCCATTTTTTTGATACCTAAGAATTTCACCTTAATTGGTTGTCTAGATCCAAAGTTACAACAGGTTTAAGTTTGCGTTGCAACGTCACGAAATTTTAAATCATATTGGTCACATGGCAAAAAAGGTGTATGCGTAGTTGGTTGTTGAAGATAAAAGAGTACTAAATATTATATATTTGTTATGTTACTGCAACATAAAGCACTTTCCGAGCATATTTACAGAAGAATTGTACATGGGTCATTCACAAATTCCGTCATTTAAGTTTGATGCAACTCGAAAAAAAGTATTTTATGGAACTTGTTGAACAAATCAAAATAGACCGATGTTCACAAGGGGGAAAAATTCTAAAACTTTCAAAAAAGTAATCAAGTGGTTACTGGATGGCCCCTTTATGATAAACTGATTTACGTGAGGGTTCATTCGAATACAACACAATGATTTTTTTTATCCCACACCCTTATGTAAGTCAAATTACAGTGAAATTCATTAAACAATAAAAATCACGTGATTCGATTGTTTTTTTTTCACAAACTTTTGTCACTCTGTTGTTGGACGTACCCTTACTTAAATAAGTTGTATGCAACGTTTTGTTGTTCACAATTAAAAATGTTATGTTACGCAGTTAAACAGTTATATTATTTCCTCAAATTTAATTTAAAAAGCACAAAAGTCAACAAAATAAGTTACGTTGTTTGCAGATCACCCCTTAGGGGCCATGAACAAACGATATGGACACTTTATTTATAAATTCAAAATAAGCCCTCCTGAAAACTTGAAGCTCCTCACCTCCCTTCTAAAACTTCCACGTGTTTTGTAAGTTGCCCAAAACCATTAAAATATTAAGTTATTTTTTTTAGGTGCCGTTTGAAAATACTTGAACAGTTAAATCTTTTTAAAAACTTGGAAAATATTCACGAGTGTGACAGTTGATTTGACAAGAATTAAATCATTTTACTGTTATTGTTGGATTTATTTCATAAATAGAAATGCATGACAGACACATAATTATTGTTAGATTTTTCCTAGCAAAGATCCATAGTTTAATGAATCTTGCGAAAGGTACCCAGTTATTTTGCTAAGTTATTTTAGTTAGATGTGTTGGTTTTAGTTACTTTTTTCAAATTAATTTATTTGCAAGTTGTTAAGCAAAATCTTTACAAGTTAGAGCGATCGCCCCATTACGTTCGAAGACTAATTCGACTGCAACTAGTGGCAATATTTCAACCAGTAGGTTTGGTACGCAGACAAATGACCAAGCAATTTAACATTCTCGGCAAACGGAACGGCAGGACACTTACCTCGGGGACGATGCCGGAGTTCTTCTTGATCTTGGTGCACTCCTCATTGCTGGTCGAATCACAGTTGTAGCACTTGACGCAATGACCTGCAATGATGGTGGTCGGAAAATGTGTGTGCACACAGAAAATGGAAAATGGAAAGAGAATTAATTTTAAACCAGTTTTTCAGATTTATCACGTCGCTACAATCTAGCACAAGCGGTTTTGGGGGGGGGGGGGAGGGAAAGGATTCCACAGAATAAGGTACTGCTGCTTGGGCGCGGGGTCGGGTCCAGGGGGGAAAATGGGAATGTTGGTTTTAGTGCCCACGTGTTGGTTTTGAAAGTACCCTGGGGAGGGCACGGCAACAGCAAGACAGGTACAAAGAAAGTTTTCTTTCGTTACTGCAACATAAAGCACTATCGGGGGACCGTATCGAAAGAGAGAGAAACGGTTTTTTATTGCTTGTTGTATTTTGTCTACGTGGTGCACCATACTTGGTAATTCCCCTTGATATTGGGTGATTCTCAACGCAAACTGCAGATAAAGACCGTTTCTATTTCGTTATTTGATCAAAAGTTTGTGTGCACTCCACAACACGACTTTTTAGAAGCAGTTTTAAGGAAAAAACAGTAGCTTACGATTTTTTTGCAGACAATAAATAGGCCGAGAACAAGCAACCGAGAGTTTCATTTAACTTTTTCTTATACAATTTAATATAAATTAAATAAATTTTTACAATTATAATAATGACAAGAATGATGAAACAATTTCCAGAAAACTCCTTCCGCCATATCAAAATAAATAGTAAAATTTTACTTTTTTTTCGTAAGAACTACTCTGATAGAGCTGCCACGTAAGCATTAAACGCGACACGAACCCGCCAAGCTCCTGAACACTCAATTCCGTTGATTACGAGTCGTTAACGGTTTGATCACGAAGGTCAACCTGAGGAAGTAACCCCACCCTGGAGCAAAACTTGTGGCTAAATGAGGGAAACCCCACCCACTTCCACACTTTGCACCGTTGTGGAAACAAGAAGTCCTTGTTCAAGCTTGTGCAACACCCCGAGTCCTGAATCCTGGGAACATTCCCGGGGGCTAAATTGCGCACAAGGTGGTCGCTGTGTGTGTGTGTGTTTGCAATTCATTACCGACTTCTCCTACAACTATTTAATATGCAAATAATGTAAATCACGCGAAAAATACCTTTCCCAGGTGATGGTTGTGTGCTTGTAATGCCCATAAATATACGGTGCTTGGACGCAATGGCAGAAGCCACACACACACACATACCGAACATTCTGGGCACACATCCAGCGACGTTGAAATAGCTCGTGCTTTATTTTAGTGTAAATCGTAAATTTCACATTACTGCGCAAAACGGTGCGCGTTTACGTGACGTGGGTGAAGATATAAAGGATTTTCTCGGCTGGGGTACCCGAACCGGACAACCTCGCACCTCTCTCGGGCAGGTCATTCGTCATTAAGGTGGGTACGTTGTAGCTTCTTGCCTTGCCCGGCGAGGCATTTGTAAGGGAATTTTCGCTTGGAAAAAATACTTTCTAGGAATTTTAATTATGTTGTACAGCATTGTTCCTTATAACATGTTTTTCCTTCATATGGTGAATGCTGTTTATTTTATTTGATTGTTTTTTATCATGTAATTCTATTTTTACACGGTGTGAATTTTAGAACAAACGAATGATAAAAAAATCGGTATGTCTGTATGGTCTGTATGGTATGTATGGTAAAGAAGGGCTCTTTCCCGATGTTTTGCGGGGTATACCGAAATATTTCGTCGGGGGGCCTAGAGCAACTTTTTTTTGAAGATTATTTTTCGATTTCTCATGTTGATGTTGATGCACTCATGTTGATATCACTCAAACTTCTTATGAATATGCCTTGGGGACTCTAACCAACTATATTTGACTAATATTCGACCTCCACCAAAAAATATAATCGAACCAAATTTACCAGATTTCTAGCTTGTAGTCAAAAGGAAGACACACGTGGTCCGTACTAGCAATATGGTGGCCAACAGCTATAAAGTCAACTTCGTCGTCTAGCTTTCTTTGAAATTACCCCAAAATTCAAGCTGAAAACCCCGATACGATCGAAAATAAACCTTTGCTTTGTACAATTTGTCATGAAAATACAGCAACACATTGCCCTGATACGAATTTGAGCATCAAACAATGTAAAACATGAGATATTTAATAAATAAGTTGTTTATTACCCAATAGGTTCCGAAAATTATAAGCAGAGATATACCAAATTTCCTGAAATAAATAGTGCCTTTTTCCAAAATTTCTTTATTTAATTACGTTTCACATGATGGGCACTGAATACTGAGTTCTGTAATGAATGCTATAGAATTATTTTCATGAATTTCGTCAAAACTTGTAATAAATAATTTTTATGTTTCAATAAAATATTATCATTATAAAAAAAAAATCTTAGCAGGCAGTGCCCATCATGTGAAAGGTAATTAAATTAAGAAATTTTTGAGAAAGGCACTATTTATTTCTGGAAATAGGGCATATCTCTGCTTATATTGAACCAAAACTAATTATTTTGTTTATGGAACATGTTCAGAAATCTGTGTTCTACAATGTGATTGATTCTAAAATGTTTTAAAATGGAATAGTGTGATGTGGCAGAGGAATGAAAAAATATTTTTTGGAACCTATTGGGTAATAAACATGTTTTTTTTGTGCTCAAATTCGTATCAGGGCAATGTGTTGCTGTAGTTTCATGACAAATTATACAAAGAAAAGATTTACTTTCGGTCGTATCGGGGTTTCCAGCTTGGATTTTGGGGAAATTTCAAAGAAAGCTAGAAATCTGGTAAATTTAGCTCGATTTTTTTATTGGAGGTCAAATATAGTTGGTTAGAGTCCCCAAGGCATATTCATAAGACATTTGAGTACTATCAATATGAATGCACCGATTTTCTGTGATTTTTTTGAACAAATATCCCATGAAATCGAAAAATAATCTTCAAAAAAAAATTGCTTTCGACCCCCGACGAAATATTTCGCTGAACCCCGCAAAATGTCGGGAAAGAACCCTTTTTTCACGGTGCCAAATATCAGACACACCTACTGATTTTTTTATCTTTGAGGTCTCGAAAAAATACACCGTGTTTAGAATCAGAATTTAGAATTTACAAAAGCTGAAGATAAAAAAACGCTACATACCTAAAATGACCTAGATTTTATTTTTGTTCAACAAGTTTTACTTCTTTCGTAGTATACGGTAAAAATTACACTCAACACCCGGTGGTTGGTCACTTTTTCGGTTGACACTTTTTTAGTTTGTTGTTGATTGGTCAAAGTCAAACTAAAAAGTGACGAACTGTCACTTTTTACACGGTTCTCAGCTTACGCACACTATCAAAACAAACGTTTGTTAGTGTGTGTGAACTCCGTGTAATAGGGGTGTCAAACTAAAACGAGAACCCTTTCGTTTGACAACAGTTGGTGGCAAACCATCAGAGTTTGAGTGTACCAAATTGTGGCTGTGGTTCTTTTTTTTTACGTTGCACAACTGATTTTCGGTAAAATTTGGTTCATTTTGACAGACGGTTAATCGATCTTTCTCAAATATTTTTTTCAGTAAAAAAAATTGTGATGCAGATGCTGCTCAATTTGAAATTAGAAAAAAAGCTGCCTTTATTTTCTCTAATGAATTCATTTTCCAAAGTGTCTTCAACATGAACTCTACCAGCTACCATATATATTATTCATCGAATTTGGTAAAATTTTACCTATTTTGCATTTTCTCAATTATAAAAAAAAATAAATGAGCAACTATGTTTGACTTCGGCAATTATGAATTTATGATTGCTTATGTTTTAAAATTTAAATTGAGAAACAATTCGGACTCAGTCTTTTGCTAAATCATCATAAAAAATTGATTCATTTTGGCATTCAAGCTTTATAACATAAGTACATAGATTAATTGAAAATTGGTTGCCCAAGCAAAAAAAAATAGATAGATAGATTTGTATGGCGAGATTCTTGATTATGATTTTTATTTAGAATCGAATTTACTTTCAATAAATTTATTTCATGTACTAAATTGCAGTAAACTAAACAATTCAATCAATTAAGAATTTCCTGATCATCTCGAAATTGAATAAAAATTCCATTATACAGCAAATAAACACAGTAAAATTCTTTGTGTAAATTTGGATGAAACATTGGAAATTGGAAGGTTTTTAATATTGCATTCACACATTTTTTGATGCAAATTTACACATTTCATCTGACATAAAAAATGTACTCATTCCCAGATGTAATATAACCATGATTTGTTTACTATAAATGTTTGTCATGCTGAACACATAATTTTAAAAGATATCTTTTATGCAGTTTGATAAGGCCCTTGTCAATTTTATTTCAAGTTGTAAACATTTTTTCGTAAAATCGCATTAACTGGTGATGGTTGCAAGCAAACCCCTCTGCATATACATATTTTTTTGTAATTGACTGCTCTACAACTTTTTAGAACAGAAATAAAATTAAATGAAAATAAAAATGTTCTTAACGAAATGAAACCCTTCTGGATTGTTGCAAATTTTAAAAGAACATTAAATTTGCTATAAAACGACATGTTCCAAAATTTATTACAGTCGAGTTACTACAAATACTTTTTTTTCGCATTCAGAGCACGCCATCATTTTTTATGTTTTTGATTTTTTTGAAAAATACGTCTTTTTCAAATGTTTAAAAATGAAGAGGTCTTACCACCCCTCCGTCACGAGTTATCGAAACATGGAGCTCGGATTCGTGATCAGGGACAAAAATCACCCTTCAGGATAAAGAATCACGAAATTCGTGAGGTGTAGGGGCAACTGCTGTGTGAGTTGACGGAGAATTATCCATTTGCAATAGAAAACATGGAAACTTGGATTGGATCAGAGAAGGTGACAATTTTGGAACAAGAATTTATATTAGTTTACATTATATTGTCTTAAAAACCGCCATCAGAGGTGACATTGGGCTTGGGGGTGAAATTGGGTCATACAAAAATGCCGAAACTTGTATGACCCATTCTCACCCTCCAGACCCAATATCGCCCTGATGACGATATTTAAAAAATAATATTTTGCAAATCTATATATATAAAAAATTTCGACGGTTTTGTTTGAACGCGAATCAATTCAACACGGAACGTCGGATTGAGGTGCTCTTTGTTGCGTTGGGTTCGTATAAGTCCAAGGAAGGTTGTTACGTCAAAAAGTTACAACTTTGGCCACTCTGGAACCGATTCCGGAAAAACTGCAGATTGTATGGGAAAAGTTACGTAAAATCAAATTTTGATCACAGGAGGCTGAATAAGCAAAAAAGTTAAAAACGTCAACAAACGAAAATTGACAGAATGAAGTTTGTCGGGTAAGGCTTGTAAATAATATAAAAATTGATATATTGAAAATAAAAACTTATTGCATACATTTTTTGCTTATCACTCCCATTACTCACTCGCCATTTCATCACGTGAATTTAATATTTTAAATTCGAAGCCACTTGTTATCACTTTAGATAGTATAATCCAAAACCCCCATCCACTTATCTTCGCCGTCACACCACCTTCGTTTGCCCTTGGCTTGTGATGTCATCAATTTCTCATCAACATGGACTTTTTTCATCATATCTTCTAGACAACCACCCAATGTCTTTCAAAACAGCTGCGGCCTCCCACTTGGTTAGGTTTTCCGCGACGAAGACGACCCCGCGATGTTTGTCTTTTTTTACCAAATCCCACCTTCTTCCTTCCTGAATATACATGTGGCAAGAGTTTTAAAGGTTGTTTTTCATGGCCACTTTCGGTTGTTGTAGTTCCGCGGAGGGGTTATTTCCTTTTCCTTCCCCCTCGCGGAAACGATATGCAAATTAATATCATCAGCCATCAGTTACGGAACGAACGAATTAGGGGGGGGGCAGGACAAGGGTCACAAGTCAACTCGCACGCCGCACAAACAAGAAGGTGAGCCTTGGCAAGGGCGCAATTTTTTACGATTATTTCCAGACGTGATCTCATCTGGATTATATCAAGAAAAGGAAACTGCTTCGCTCGGGGAGCAAGTACAGTGAAAAAGTTTTAGTTTGAAAAAAAAAAACACAGAAAAACATAAAATAAGAGACGAAAGCCAGACCAGTGATGGTCCTGAAACCATTCATCCTTTGGGACCACGCGCCCACTTCAAAATGCAACGTGAAAGCTCCAAAGCTGAGTGCGATATTCCGGATGAAAAATTTCCTGGATGCGCTGCGAAGAGCGGTGATGGTGAGCTTGAAAGTTCAAACTTTTGTTATGAACTGTTGTTTTTTTTATGCATTTCTAACAAGACAAAAGAAACCCAAGGCTGCAAAATCTTAATTTCAAATATTCAGCCGAATGCGAAAAAGAATCATAAATTGCATTAGATATCATTAATGTCGTGATATTGCAGATCGGTGAATTTTCGGAAATATTATTCTGTCTTTTACTATCTGTATTCTAAATTTTTTTCTTGAGGATTTGTGATATTCCCTTAACACTGGAACGCCCAACGCATGTCCAACTTACACGGACGCCCAAGCCTCCCAAAAAAGGTGGAACGGTAACTTCAACTCGCTGGTTCTCGGGCATAACTCAACTAATCAGGACGATTCTTGTTTCCAGTGATTTGTAAGAATGTCTAGATGATCCTTAAAATTTTGCAGAACTTGATTTGAACAAATCTGTAATTTCTGCAACCGAAAACATCGTTCCACCTTTTTTAAAACGACTGCCTTCGCGGAATTTTTGGCGATTTTTTTTACACTCGAAAAAAAAGTTGGAACGATGTTTTTGATCGCAAAAATTACAGAATTGATCAAATTAAGTTCTGCAAAGATCTAGAATTATCTAGACATCCTTACAAATCACTGGAAAGAAGAGTCATCTTGATTGGTTGAGTAATGCCCGAGAACCATTGAGTTGAATTTACCGTTCCAACTTTTTTGGAGCCTTGGGCGTTGGAATGTTAAAAATAAGGAAAAAATGTATTCGCTGCATCATTTAATGCTTTGGCCTTAAATTTTGTTTTGATTGTTGCAATACAGATGTAAAATCCATCAAAATGAGCATTATATAAAAAAAGACATTTAAAAATGATCCAAATTAAACTCCATAACAAAGCTTGTGATTAAGTTCAATTTTTCGCATTCCTCTCAAAAACGTTCATATTTATTGGAATTCCTCTCAAAAACGATCATATTTATTGGAATAAATATTTTGAGGTTATTATTTGGTTTAAACTTAGTGTGAACATTTTCTATAACAAAAGAATACATTTTGCATGATTTAGAAGTCTATACAAGTCTTCCTACAATTTTGGCAGCCATAAAAAGGACATCAAAATTTTCAAAAATTAGTATCTTGAGAACTTTTTCTTATTGATAGGGTATCTTCGGCAAAGTTGTAGTTGTAAGTTGTTAAAAAATCCTCGTTTTTGAAAATGTTTAGATGACAATAATTCTATATTTTGAGCTACGGAACAAATTGGTTAAAACTCATATGGCAGTGTTGCCAATTTTTCGAAAAAATCATGATTTTCGGAAATTGTGAATTATTATGATCTTTTACTGTATCTTTAGATGAAACATCAAATTATGTCGTGCACCGATTTCAAGTTACAGTCAATAAAAAATGACTTTTGTCTTTATGAGCATGAGCATGAGCATGAGAGACCACCCATGGTTGTCCTTCTCCGTTGCTGAACAGGACCGTAATATCCTATCAATACAACCGACCATACGCTTAAACGATCAAATGATGTTTCCCTTATCAACAGCATGCATGAATGCGCTGAAAAGATAAAACATCACGATCATCAAAACTAGAGCCGTTGCTAATAGGAAACAGTCGTTGGCCACCAACGGCGCCCGCCATGTCAGTTTGTAGATCTCGGGGATTGGGACGGGAATGTTAGTTAGCACAGGCTGCTACCAAGGGTGGGTTCTATACGATATCCACACCCCGCGTGTGCCGGAAAACTACTTCTACTTGGGATTTTGTTAGTGGGTAAGGGTAATGGCCAGGATTCAACATAGAGGATGATGATGCGACCCAATAATCAATAAATTTTGTTTAATGGTGTGATGTATTATGCATTCTCAAGGCAAACAGTCGGAGTATGCGGATGAGACTATTCCCGGTTATTTGGTGTTGAGTTTAGCAGAAATGATTAAATCTTAGACAGCCGGCTGTGGAAAGATAAAACCAAATAAAATGCGAAAACGCGAAACCGCCCGGACCGAAAAACACACACAATCGGAGGGACAACAAAGACGGAAACGGCAACGAAAATCTTGCGTGATGACCGCGACGCGCACCGTTCAAATTCTCCAACGCAACTGTCAAACATCGCGAAACCGCCCGGACTGCTTTACCCAAAGCGTTCTCATCCTCAGATGGTAGTCCCAGATGTCCCCTACAAGCTGCAGGTCGAACCGAGTTGATATCTGGATGGAACACTTTTTTATTTGAGTTTGCAAATTATGCTATTTTTCACTAAAATGCCAATAACTCCCTTTAAATTTAACCAATTGGGATGCTCTACCCTGCATTTTGTTGCATTTTTTAAGTCCTTTGAGATGCATTTTGAATTTTGAAATTAAATTGAATTTTGCCTAAGTAATAGCCTTTTTGAGATTTTTGACGTTTTTAAACCTTCAAACTTTGTGTCCCGATTTGCCCCACTTCTCGTTGACCTAGAGTGCTCATATTTTGGCCAGATGCTAGTTTTATATGTACAAACAACCCCTGAAAATTTCAGGCAGATTGGTGAGGTCGATGCGAGATGGGTATGCTTTGCTCATGGACTCGCTCTTAAATTCAAGATGGCGGCCAAAATGGTGGTAATAAAATATTAAAAAAAAAATGCTTCTTCAATGTAATAGGCAACAAGCTATTAAAATTTTCGAATTTGATGATAAAAGTAAGAAGAAAAAACAGTCTCGGATAATTAAACTTCAGATAATCGAGGTTTCGGATAATCGAGTCTTAACTGTAATCTCTTTTTTTTAGATCAGCACTAACATTTTAAAAGGTCCATGGATTGTCATGGACCACAACAAGCTACTCCTTCACTTTTTAAAATCATCAGCAAATCCCCACGAAAACAACACGATTCGAAAACAAAGTTGTCCAATCAGGCCCAAATTTGGTCTGGAGTTTCCCTGGCCAAATATTTAGACCCGTATTTTTTGTTTGGCCACTACGGGTACCTACGCCGTTTCAGGGTGGTCAAAAAATTGCAATTTTCGTCGGTTTTTGAAAAAAAACATACACAGAGACAACCCGTTTTTGGCAACATGACTTTTCGACACCATCCCTCTCGTTATAAATGACTGATGAATGAGACTAGAAATGTTTCAAAAATCTTGTTGCCAAACACGGGGTGGAACCATTTAAAAAAAATCTTAGCTTTACGCGATTTCAATCGATTTAAGTCTTCTTAACGCAAATGGAAGGGGCCTAAATTCAATCCAATTCAACGAATCATCTCTGCGGCAAACTTTACGCAGTAGGCCTTGCCGCTTCAACGTTTGTGATGTTGCAATACATTTCAATGAAATGGCACACTACAAATGTTAATGAATGACGAGAAGCGTACTAGGCGTAATCTAATCCTCTTCAAGATCCCTTCGAAAAATTACGCTAGAGATTGTTTAGATTAGATTAGATTTGGTGAAATATTACATAAAACTTTAATCTGCAAGTTCTGTTCCATCACTGCAACCAACTCATCTGCCAAAGTGGACACAACTTTTCCTGTATCTTTGCTTCTAGGAAATCATCTCGACAGCCAGGCTCCGTTGAATTATGCTCCAACGATCAAAGTTTCCAAAAAGTCTCTCCCCCTCGTAAGTGCAACGAGCTGCACGCAGCAGCTCTTCTCTCTGCACTCGAATATCTACGAGGACAAGATTTATGCAACAGCATGTGCATCATTTGCATCGTGCACGATGCATCGCGTGACAGACGCCAAACTCGTGGCACGTTTTCCCGCGTGTTGCAGCGTTACTGTCGCGGAAAAGGGGCCTCTTAATATTCGAAATAGCACTTCAATTTCTACTAATTGGATGTGTTGGACGCTTGTCCGTGAGTATTAATTTGCAATTTGTACACTGCCCATATGCAAAAACAGCATGCTGAGAAAAACGCATTTGAAGTTTGTCCCACACATAAGACTACGTGTTAAGTTTTCGCGAAAAAACTAGATTTCCTCCTGATTTCTGGAACAAAGTACTGGATGTTATAGGCTCTTTCGAAAGAGCGCACGATTTTGAACCAAACTTCATCAATAACTCAAAAACGATGGAAATGCTTATGGGACATTTATGCGATCAGGGGCAGTACAGTTACTTAAATTAGAATAACACCTGAGCTTCCATGCTTAAAACAAACTACAAGGTTGCTCAAGAAAACGCTTTGTTTCCAAAAACTACAATTCCTTTTAGCTATAAACAACATTGCAACATCAATTTTTCAACATATTTCAACCCAAACGATCATATTTCACGGTGCCGTCAGAGTTGACGATTCTGCTCGAAACGAAAAACAGCTGTGACTTACGGCGTCCGATACCAATCTGGGTCCATACCGGTGGTGCTGGTTTCAACTGCTCAAGACGAGATAATTTTAAATCCCACCCACTTTTGAACTGGTCATATATTTTGTGACTTTAGTGACTGACAGTGTCAACGGCGGTCGGTTGGACTACAACACTCTCGGCGCTGGATTGAGTGGAAAGCCAGCCAGGGGAAACTCATAAAGTAGCAAGAATAGTATTTTGCGGCAAAATGTCACCAAGGAGGGGGAGCTTGGGCTAAGTTTGGAAGCAGCAGGGTTTGTTTTTAGAAAATTTAGAGTGGTTCACAAACAAGTGGAAAATTCCGCGCAATTTATTTGGCAACGGGAGGGGCGTGTGAGCGTGACAGATGTGTCGTTATTTTTGGAAAACTGAAAATCGTGCTGCACATGAACGCATCCGAACGCAATGAATACGTCCACGCGTTTGAACGGCACTGAATGTCATAATTAGAGTGCAGGAAAACTTGTGAATTTCACACCCTGGTGATTTGTGTTGACGCACATTTGTGCGCGTTTCCGTTAAATGTCGAGTGTCGAGTGTCGCGGAATAATTATGAGCAGGGGTGCTTGACGGAGAGGTAAACAAAAATGAGCTCAAATTAAATTTGTTAATCATTGAATTTTGAATAGCGTTTATTAGATTGCCAGTTTTAGTTTTAGAAGGAAGAGACGAAAATTTTGATCTAAGGAGTATATCAGAAACTGTCATGAATTTCTCAAAGAAAATTTAAACGAAAAACGTACCGTCAGTGGGGGTGACATTGGGTCTGGGGGTGAGATTGAGTCAAAGTGATTTTTTGCGGATTTTACCATTTCTCAGGTTCTTCTCAATGAAACTTAATTCTGTTAAAAGGGTTGTGTAGGGAACATCTTAAGATGACTTCGCTGAAAAAATCTCGTTCCTAGAACAAATCCTGTTATTTTGACAGCTGTATAAAGTTGAGGCCAAAAATGACCTCTCGAAAAATCATTTTTCTAATATTTTGGAATTGCCCAAATGTTTGAAAATATCTACTTCAAACATTGTAGCATGTCAATACGATTCCCTCGAACAAGAAACACTGTTGGATGACTTGTTTTTACCATATCGTTGTATTTGAGCATCATTTTAGTTTCATTTGACCCAATGTCACCCCCTCTAAGGGGTGAGATTGGGTCAATTTTCAAACTATTGGCATTTAAGGTAGTGTTCATCAAAATCCACCATATTTTGGGAAAATGTTAGTAAATTATCTAAGAACAAATCTTCGTTGAAAGATTTTCGATGTTATTTAAATTGTTTTTGTTATTGAGAAATTACGAGAGATGTATCGTTTTTTGACCCATAGTCACCCTCACTGACGGTACTAAGAACATATAAATTTGTTTCTATATCATCCCTGTTGTGCAAACTTATCGCACGTGCATTTTGTGCCAAATTGAGTCAATAACGCTATTTTGTACAGCTCACAATGCCTCACCATTTGACCTTCACAGATCCCCAAAATTAAATTTCAATCATGAGATATTCAAGAAAAATCGAAAAAAACTCCGTGCATTTTTGACGATTTTTCTGTCGCAACCGATCAAGCTCATATTTTGGATTCGGGCCCTGAAATGCCCGCTAAAATGACCCGTTTTGTTACATCCTAATACCCATACAGTCCAGACTCGATTATCTGAAAGTTTGTCCTATACGGATAATCGGATCATGAACACACAATGTTTTTTCCGTATTTTTTTATATTTTCTTATACTTGAAATTTGTATTGTTGATTGCCTTTTAAAATCAAAAAACTATTTTTTTGCAATTCCGTCGTGAAACTACTTACATTTCCTGTCATTCTTGAACGACGAAATAGCCTACTTTTCTGTACCAAAAATAACAGAATCGAATAGCAACACTTTTCAAAATAAATGCTGAAAAGTTCTACTTTTCAGCAATCAAATGGGTGCTGAAAAATTGAACTTTTCAGCACTTGTTTCAAAAAGTAACACTTTGCAACATTTTTTTGATTTAAACGATTTATTGACAAAATACATGAAAATTTGACATAAAATTTCACTCAGTGTGTGTTTTTTGGAATTGCAAAAAATGTTGTATGGAACTCGTTGCAAAACTTGATTTTTTCAGCACTCTTCGTAATTATCCAACTCGGTGAACCTCGTTGGATAAATGTACGACTCGTGCTGAAAAAATCCTCTTTTTGCAACTTGTTGCATAAACTACTATTTCAATATTTAATCTCCGCTAGCTTGGATTTTAAAAAATCTGCTTTAGAATAGTTTATGAGTCATATTAAAGCTCTGCATATAAGACAACAAAAAAGGTTCTCTTTCTTACTTCGATTATTTGAAGATTTGATTATCCAAAGTATTTGATTTCAAAGTTCTCCGGATAATCGAGTCTGGACTGTATTGCAAATTATTTTATGCTAGACAAGAATACCAGCAAGCTTAGTTCAAGAGAGCACAAAATCATCGATATCTTAAAATGGTATATATTTACTAGATTCTGAGATGTTTTTTTTAATAATTCATCGGATTTGGGTATCTTAATCAAACTTAAAGCACCGTGCGACTCCAGCAAAGTATACCTAAAATTTATTTCTATGGAGACGCATGGTCTTGAATTTAGAATTAGGCTCTCTGGTTCCGAGAACTTCAAATCAAGAAATAAAGTTTTCATTTGGTCTTTATGTGTGTTCAGCTATGCAATTGAAATGTCAAAGTATTTTTCTTCCAAGGCTCATCCAATTACCTTTTTTTGCTGCGAGCATTTTTAAATGTTTTTATAAGTCAAAAAATAAAACATTTTATTTTCAGCACGAGATGGTCAAACTTCATAATACGTTGTATACGAGTTATATGGTAATTGGCAGAAATAAATCATGTGAATTATAAAAATAGGACGTAACAAAGTTTACAAAATAAACTCATTTTTTATGGGATAGCCCCTTTTTAAGAAGTGTTCCCTAATTGGAACCTACAACTTTAACAAAGACATCTAACCAATCAGAAAATGTCTAGTCAAGTTTTAGATTTTCGAAGAAATTCAAAGCATTTGGAAATCCCAAAAATATGTGGCATAAGGGAACCAATGATATAAATTTTCAACTTTGGAAATCACAAATCACATCTAAAACAAAAAAAAGTGGTTTGGTTGAGCATTTTAGAAGAATGCATTACTGTGAATACAAATATTCTGTAGTCAAGAACTACAAGGTTCGTGTTCCAAGAAACGATTTTAGTAATCACATTTCATCATTTGTAAGCCACCATTCGCTAGTCTGCAATAAAATTTAGAGAAAATTGAAAATATACCAGCTCATTCCAAGTAATCAAAAAGTTCTACCAAACCCATAACCATTATAAAGTAATAGGCTACTCACTTCTCGGGCCACTTTGCCACCCCCTTCCAACAATAGAAACCGTTCAATTGTTGCCTCTAAAAGGGGGCGCGTACACGGAGAAAAAAGAGTTCCCAAAATCGTGAACAACCGTTCATGAAAATGGGAACCACGAACAAAGTGTTCAAATTTCATGGTACGTTTTTCAAAATCGTACCATGGGATTTGAACACTTTGTTCGAGGTTCCCATTTTCATGAACGCTTGTTCACGATTTTGGGAACTCTTTTTTCTTCGTGTATAAGGCACCTACGCAAAAACAAACGGTAATCCATTAAAACTTTCAAATCCCATTACGCCTTCAACGCCAAACTCCATCAAAACCGAGCTCCATTAAATTATCACGGCGCCACGATCATCACTTAACTCTGGCCACGAGATTGGCACCTTTGGGGTTATTTTTTTACCAACCCCCAATAGGGGAGGAGCCTTCGAAGACTCGTTCGTTATCAATATCAAACGTTTAATTTTCACTTCATTCCAGTCAGCACCAGTATTGCGGCCCCCATTGCGGCGATTATTGCACCACGTTTCGACCGTTGAGAACTTTCTTCTTCATTGCGGCGCGG
The DNA here is from genome assembly GCF_015732765.1 of Culex quinquefasciatus. NCBI lineage: Eukaryota > Metazoa > Arthropoda > Insecta > Diptera > Culicidae > Culex > Culex quinquefasciatus. Next base: position 160,509,036 of record NC_051862.1, read on the forward strand.
TGGCTACTCTACTTGGCCACAGAACTTGGGCACGTCGGTGGCGTCTCCGGGGAACCATTTCTTTTTGCCAATCAAGAAACCAGACAGCCACCCCGGGAAAGAAAAGCGGTGGAGTGGTGTGTGTTACGAGAGAGGGGGTCTGACGTCCGTGATCGGAAAGCAGGGCAGGCGCAATCTATCACACGGAAATACCACCCACCAAAGGTATTCCGGGCCCGGCCGGGTCGCGAGGTTGATGGCGTACTTCTTGTAGACTTTGGATGGGTGTGTGGGCTAGCTAAAGAAATAGAAAACCTTAAAAAGAACGAACCAGGGCCGAGAACAGCACCAATCCAATTCGGCGTAACCCTTAGCTGGACAATCTTTAACAAAATGGACTTTAACACTGGAACGCCCAACGCATGTCCAACTTACACGGACGCCCAAGCCTCCCAAAAAAGGTGGAACGGTAACTTCAACTCGCTGGTTCTCGGTCATTACTCAACCAATCGGGACGATTCTTGTTTCCAGTGATTTGTACGAATGTCTAGATGATCCTAAAATTTTGCAGAACTTGATTTGAACAAATCTGTAATTTCTGCGAAAGAAAACATCGTTTCACCTTTTTTAAACAACTGCCTCCGCGGAATTTTTGGCGAATTTTTTTTTACAAGCGAAAAAAAAGTTGTAACGATGTTTTTAATCGCAAAAATGACAGATTTGATCAAATTTAGTTCTGCAAAGTTTTAGAATCATCTAGACATCCTAACAAATCACTGAAAAGAAGAATCATCTTAATTTGTTGGGTTATGCCCGAGAACCATTGAGTTGAAGTTACCGTTCCAACTTTTTGGAGCCTTTGGCGTTGGAATGTTAAATAATATTTAATAGTCCTGTTAAGTTTCGAAATACCAACTTGATACAAATATGTTTGTTTCCTTGTAATGTAATAATAAGTAATCTTGCAACTACTACAAATTAACCCCTTCCCACCCAGAGCAAAATCGAGTTTTTTTACGGTTTACCTTGCCATTTTCTACAGAATTGATTTAATAGGATGCAATTTGAATTTGGAGGCAGTAAACATATTAAATAACACTGTGCAAGAAGAATGAGATCATTTCATTCATTAGATTTCGAGAAATTTTAATTTGAAGTGAACAATTAGTGTTGATCTGGTCCAACCATGTGCGTTAGAGGTTTAAAAATAGCTGCAAGATAACTTGTTATTAAGATGAAGATAACTTAAGATAAGTTTTGTAGTATAATTTTAGGTCACTTTTGAAATCGTACAAACATGATATGAAGATATCATGAAAGAAATATTTTACGGTTAGATGAAAGAGCAATTCCAGCTCAAATCAGGAATTTTTCCAGTACTTTTGTACACGACCTTCTCCGATTTCAATGAAACTATTTAGACATGTTATCCTAGGCCTATATAAGCCATTTTTGTGTACATGGAGCCAATTGTACTCGAAAATAATATTTGAGAAGGGCGTAAGTTGATTAATTTTTTTTGTAATTTAAGATGTCTATATCTCGAAGCCGTTGCATCGTATCAAGAAGTGGTCAGAGTCAAACTTGTAGAATATTGGACGGGCTTTCTGAAAATAATACACTGAAAGAAAAATACACGCCACTTCCATGAGATTTTTCTATTTTTAAGTTTAAAAGTTAAATTTTAAGGTGATGTCACGATTTTTTTTTCGTTCAAAATTTTTGAGGAAATAGCCTTAAATGTTACAAAAAGATTCACGAAAAATGCAGGATGATATGTCTCTTCCGAAAAATAAAAAAATCATTGACTAAAACTGTTTTTTTTTTAAAGTGGTCTAAACGTCAAAATTTCCAAAAAACCGATAGTGGGAATCGATTTCCCAAATAATTTTACATAAAAGTCTCGATATTGACCATTGTCTTATGTCCAATCCTTGTGAAGATACAGCGATTTTAAAAACAAAAATGTTTTTGATGGTTTTTTGCACTTTCTAAAGGACAGTCTTGATTTTTCAGTCTCGAAAATATTTTTACCAGAAAGCTCGTCCAATTTCCTATAAGTTTGCCTTTGACAATTGAATTGGATGTATGGGCTTACAGATATAAGCTTAATTACATTGCTCATAACTGAGAATGGTATTTTTTCAGTGTGGTAGAAACCTGGATACTAAATCAAATGTTATTTTCGAGAACAATTGGCTTCATATACAAAAAAATGGCTTATATAGGCCTAGGATAACATGTCTAAAAAGTTTCATTGAAATCGGAGAGGGTCGGGTACAAAAGTACCAGAAAAATTCCTGATTTGAGCAGGAATTGCTCGAAATGATTTTCGAAAAAAAACAGGAATACAAAAGATAAACAAAATTAAGGTCAGAAAATAAAGAAGAGCTAAGGAAGGAGTGGTCATGAAAAAGCTTACACAACAGTAGAAGTCCTGACCAAGAAAAAAAATCAAATAAACTGCTTTCCAAGGGTTAAGAACCACCACTGCGCCCTTTTCCTACGCGAATGAGGGAGAGGAAGGCTTCGGTTGTAAACTTTACATCCTAGCTGCTGTTTATGTAACACGAATCGAATTTCCTTCCTCACTTTTTTCGCCACCACCGCTTTGGTTGTTGTTGTTGGTGCTTTGGTTGCGTATCAAACGAAAACTCCGGTCCTGGCCCTGGGCTGGGTGGTTTATTTTTCGAGGGACCTGTCAAGGACTAGAGCCCCAGCTCTGCACCTTGGGGTGATGAAGTCCCCTGGCAGTCTCGGCCGGTTTGGTTGGACGAACTGGGGATAACTAACAGAGACGGTCACACAACCTACCGAACACACACACCTTTAGACCTTTCTTACGACTCCCACACGTTTTCGGTTGTTTCGGTGTTAGGGTGTCTGAACTTTTCGAACTATTTCATCGAAAATTACTATTTGTCATTTTGCTAAAGTATGTTAGCATCTGATTAAATAACAAACCAATATGTTTTTTTTTCAGGAAATAACAATACATAAAACACATAACTTTCATTGAGCCTAGAAGAAATGAACCATAGTGAGTTATTACGCTTTTGTCAATACCTATGCATCAGGACGATTGAAGTTAATTTTATTTAATGAGTTGTGCTGAGGATAAAGTATAGAAATTTACTTCTCTACGTTGAAACGAGTCAGTTTGTCAGTTTTTAATAACTCGAATTCCAAAATTTATGATACACTTATTACAGTTTGAAGTTGAGGTAAGTTTTTGACCTTAACATTCCAACACCCAAGCCCCCAAAAAATTCGGAACGGTAACTTCAACTCGCTGGATCTCGGCCATAACTCAACCAATCGAGACAATTTCTTTTCCAGTTTAAGTTCTGTTATTGTTAGGAGGTCAGAACTTGTTAACAAAACACCCAGATTAGCTCTTATAACAACACAAAATAATAATGGAGATATGTTCGAAAATAACTCATTCGATAACAGGGAAAAAAATTGTTCCCGATAACTGAATTCGGTATTGGTGAGATTTATATTTTGTGCTAGTAAATAATTGATTTTGATATTTATTTCTTATTATTAGCTCATTGTAAAAAATATATATCTAGACTTTTTTTTTGATTAGGTATGTTTATAGAAACACAACAGTTTAAAAAAAACCCCTAGATATTGGTCCTTGCACTGTAACTTGGATTTGGCCCGCACTTTTCTCTCGCAATTTTGACAACAAAATTTCCAAAAACTAGGCAACCAACAGTTGTTTATTTACATTTCCAGTCGCAGTTTCCACCAAACTAGACATTCGCACTTTAAAATTGCGATTGACAGGTGAGCAACATCGGCTCGCTTAGATCATTTTTTGAGAAAATTAAAATTTCCCAAGCCAGTTTGACAAGTCGCAATAGTGCGATCGATAGCAATAATTTAGTGCGAAGTCCAAGTTAGTGAGAATTGCGCAATATTATTGCTTCATTCCATAAAAAACTGACATAAAAAAATTGTAAAATTTCATAGAGACAAATTGAGCGATAAAAAAATGAAAAATATTGCGTTATGCACAACATTTTTGATCAATCTGTTGGAATTTTTTTTTATATTATTGATATATTAGTAATTAAAAAAATATTCCAACATCAATAATTAAAAGAAACAACCTTAAAATTCTTCACTTATAAACCAAAATGTTGGCACATTTCATGGCCAAATTTATGTCCTTGACAAAATTGGACAAATTTTCCCCTAGTCAGCCCATGTTTTGCAAAATAAATTATAATAACAAATCAGGTTATGGACACTTGGAAAATTTTTAAACAAATTGTTGATTTCCTTATTGTGATAAACTGCCGCTCAAAGCAAGTTAGTCCCATTTGTAATTTTGTCAATTTTGAGGTAATGATACAGTTTGGTTTGGAATCATGTGAACCATCAGAAAAACCAATAAAGTGTAGTACTTTGTTCCAGAAAACCGTAGAAAAGGTGGATTTCATGAAGTTTTAACACATAGCCTTATAGGCGGGACAAATTTCACTTGTTTTTTCTCGGCTTGCTGTTTTTACATATGGGTCGGACTCGATAAGAGCGACAGTATAAATAATTAAAATATCAACTTTCAAATTTTTCACGTTTAAAAAAGTTATCGTATAAATACCACATTTCATGACCAAAATAATGTATTTGATCAAATTTGTCACGATTTTCCCATAGTTCCGGCAATATTCAGCACAATAAAAAAAACAATGTCACATTGGGCTATGGAAAATTGGTCAAATTTTCCCCATAGTTATTGTAAAATCCATCAATAGAAAAAAATTACAAATTATGGTATGACTGATGATTGTTTTAAAAAAACTGGAATATCACATAAATCACGCGATAAATGAATAAATGATTAACCGTATTCCATACTTTAAGTTGTTATTGTCTAACTCTCTCATAAGATCTGCTAAAAAACATTTTTTAGTCTAAGTGTTGGTAATGTTATTATTTTTTCTTCTCATTACCGATGATCATGACTTTCTGATCACAAAATCAGACATTTTAAAAGGTTTTTTTTATCTCAGCCCTTTGTTTTTTTAATTTTTTCCTGTTTGTTTTGCTTTTAATATCCCTAAGTTCAATCTTTATTGTTTTTTATGCAAAAGTATTTGAGATTATGCGATCCCTTGGAAAAAATATTTTAAAATTTCTAAGTTTATTCAATTTTATTTTCGACGTTTTGAAAAATCTTCTTTTTTTCGTCATAGTGGTGACTACACTGCCAAATGAATTTTAACCATCTTATGTTAAAGCTTAACTAAATGTCACATTAAATCATCTAAAATACATGCTAAATTAAAAAAAGTAATTTATGCAACAAGTCGCAAAAATAATATTTTTTTCAGCGCGAGTCACGCGTTTATCTAGCGAGGTTCGCCATCAATCTTTTGCAACAAAATTGTATAGAACAGCAACTTTAATGGTCGAAATGAGTGTGAGGATCAATTAATGGCTTGACTACTTGTAAAAAATCATGCACAAGAGAATATATAAACTTTCTAATCTTGAGAAAATATATAAACTTTCTAATTTTTATGCCGTCTTTCTTTTTTTTCAAATCAATGCTTAAATTGCAAATTTTGTTTGTCATGGCAAATGAAAAGTATGCATTTTAAAATCTAATTTCTAGTGCAACTTGTGAAATCACAGCTCAAAGTTTTCAAATATTTGGAGCGTATTTTTGAAATATAGTTGCATTCTTTAGGTAAATTTAGTATGTTACGAAGTTGTTTTTTAATGGTTTTTCATGGTTTTATGATATGATTTTAGTTATATGGTATTCAGCCTAATAAATTAACAAGATTAAAATAAGTTTGAGTATTTAAAGTGGATGAAATTAAATTATATTTTTTTCATATGTAACTCAAATGTTTCAAATGATATTACAAAAAAAAAACGTTTATAAAGGTTGTCAAAAATAATATAGTTTATATTCATTCCATAACAGCGTAATTTTTGTTGTCAAACATATAAGCAAACAATATTCCTAGGGGTGAATGCTTCAGAAATAAATATCATCTGAATTAAACCATGAAATTCACAGACAAGCTGATTACTTTAATATGAACAGTAGATTGACATAAATAAAATCAAATCAGGCTCTCCAATTATTATTTTTTGTATAATTTCAAAACATTTGTTCAAAAAAGGTAGGAAAATGTATACTTCTGATTGTATTTCGGGAATTCCCGGGAAATTCACAAATTTCCCGGGAAACGGGAAATATTTTTTCCCGGGACGAGAAATTGAACGCTCTAATTACTTTTTGAAACAAGTGCAGAAAAGTAGAACTTTTAAGCATTTATTTTTGGTACAAAAAGGAGGCTTTTTTGTCGTTCAAGAATGATAGGAAAAACAAGTAGTTTCACGACGGAATTGCAAAAATTGTTATTTTGCGCATTTTTATTTTGTGCCATAGTATAAAAAAAAATGTTTGTAACCTTATCACTGTAAGGGAAAGTATGCACAATGTGTCATCAAAATAAAAAAATGGTTTGAAAAACATTTTTTTTCAATTTTAAAATGTTTTTTATGTTTGAGAAACAGAATATTCATTACTGTATCAATATCAAATTTCAACTATGTAGACAACGGAATCGACGTAACACCTTATAATGTGGCCCTCTTAAACCTTGCGATTTCGTCAACGGATCCACAGGCGTGTATCGTTCTTTTTGCGACAAGACTCCGCCTCCCGGGTCTCCTAAGTGTGAAGGTATGGGCACGGGGAGAGGGCACCGAATACCTATATTTACACTTAGAATTTTTTGCGTCCGCCCCGGGATTCGAACCGGCGACCTCTGGATTGTGAGTCCAGTGCGCGGTCCGATTGATCCACACAGACAGACACAACAGGCAGAGACAACTATCTCAAATAACTGCTTTATTTGAAAATTTTAGAATTATTAATAACAATTTGGGAAGGTGGTTTTGTTTAACTAATCCTTGCTGTTTGTACTAAGCATTATATTTGATAACTTGATTGAAATAACTTTTGCATTGAATGCCATCTACTTTTTTATAGCAGTGATTAATTATGTAATTTTATATACATTTTTTACACCTATCATTAGATAACATGGTTTAAAAGTTTGAAACTAAACACTTATAGAGAAAAAAAAGATCGGAGTCCATTTTTTTACTTCACGATTCCACTTTGTCAAATACAGAAAGTGAATGTTAACATAAAAAAAACAATTTCTCAAAATGTCGTTTAAATAATTGCCTCACAACGCAACATCTGATGACGACTTGTATTGCTTGTTAATATCATGTGAGAGTGCCATCGCCATTTATTGCCGTACAACTAATTGCGAAGCTTCACAATCTCACTTTTTACGTCTGCTCTCTCACTGTCTCTCTTATCATGTAAATTATACAACTTTCGAAAGCAATTACATTTGAAAGCTCCTTCAACACTGCTTTGCTACACCACCCTAGCGCGAAAACCCCGGGGGTAATATTAGAAGTTTCGCTTTCTTTCTTGAGCTGCCTTCTAATATTGCCTTTTGCTGCTTTTTTTTTTGTTTCAAACCCAACCTTCAAGACTGGGGTACAATTGCTCGGTATCTGGGAATGGCCCTTTCGAAAGGAGTTTGAAGGGGGAGGGTGAATGTGGGGCTAAATGGACATCTTGGGAGTGGGGGGAAACATTGCGCACATAAAAGTTGAAAGTTCACATACCCGGCTCGACTGCGATCAGGATGATTAGCATAAAAATCGCATAAAATTTACTCATTTTATCCGATTTTTCCTCCGTCACTCGTTCACCACTGGAAATCCATTCAATATAGCAGCGGAGACCTCGCGACTACAAGAAATATGGGTAGAGAGAGAGATAGAATGAGGAAAAGTCCTGGTCAGCTGGTGAATAGGTTCCGGTTCTGGCGATCACCGTGGGAGGTCACCCCAAACTCACAAGGCTCAACGCTTTTCTTCTCCTACAACACTTCACACTTCCAAAGGTGGCGCCTAGCGTCCGTTAAAGTTCTTCTTCTTCCTCCGCGTAACCGGAAGTTGCACGCACACACGCACGCACTTCCTTTCCCTTTAGGGAGGGGAGGAGCGCCCACTCGCGATTATGTAAAACGATCCGCGGCCGCGGACACTTCCCGGAACACTACTCCCGGGGCAGACGGATCAACTCCGCCGTACGAAGGACGAATGAGGAAGTGAAAAGGAAATAGAAGGGAAGAAAAAGGGGGAGATAGAAGGAGAAGGAGAAGGGAGGAAGAGGGAGGAACTCGGAGGTCAGACCGGAAGGAAGCTAGCTAGCTTCCCAAAGTGACCACCACTACCACCACACCACCTCTAGCTCTAGGACGGACCGTCGAGCGCGCACGGTGTGCACTCGGCGACGTTCTAAGCTAAACTAACCCTTGGGATCGGCGGCGGCCTGCAACGTGCCTGGCTGTGGAGCGCGCGCGTTTGGAAAACGGTTTTCCTCCGGATCTTTTATTTTCTTTTTGCTCTCCGAGACGTGACGAGACGAGACGAGACGAGCAGTTCTGCATGCAGTTTTCACACGCTCCTCTCGCAGGGTGGTGCTCTCTCTTCACTGGGAGAACACGATCATCTAGTAACGGGTTTTATTTTTGGAGGGTGACAGGGATGTAGAAAAAAAGGAATCCATCTGAATATTTTTGAAAGCCATTATACAATGTTACAGAACCCTTCAATTCATTAAATTCTATCATCATGTCATCGAAGTCGAAGTCGGAAGTCGGAAGTTTTGGAATTTTTGAGGGATTTTTTTTTCATTTTGCATGTTTAGCAAAAAGGTTTCTGATTTCTGAACAACTTATCTGCCCACCATTGAAAAAACGGCTAATATCCACTTTTGGCAAAAACGAGATATTAGCACCAGGTTGTAGAGGATGTTCCAACGCATCTTCTGAACCTTGAATTTCACAGAAATAATGTTTAGATTTGGCTGCCGATGCGAAAAACCAAACGGCTAATATGCCACTCTTATGGGAAATTGCCTTGACGGAGATTTTGTGACAAACACTCAAACGCGTTTTTCTCGGAATACTTGATTTGGCATAATAGCCGAATTTTCAATTATGGGCAGTTATGAAGGCAATAATTTTTAATATTTTATCGATTTGTTCGAACCATCGTATTATGCGTATTATTATGGTTTTGAAAATCTAAAATAATTTTTGATGTAGCTTAATCCTTCCAGTTTATAAACAAAAACATACTAGGGTGGTCCAAATCCGGTCATCACCAGGCTAAATTCAAAATTTGAGCTCATTCTGACCACGGGAACCCCTTCCTCTAAGCCCTTAAGGGGTTACATACATGTAGAAAATAAAAAAAATTACAGAATATTTGTTAAATCCACTCAAAAGATGATTTTCAGTCACTCCTGAAAGTTTCATGAAGATATTTCATGATTAAAGTAAGTAAGAGACGATTTTAGGTTAAAATTTTGCCATGCGCAAAGCGGGCTGTCAAACTATGGTGGCGTTTTTCTCTAAACCCCGAGTTGATTTACGGGTGCCACGATATCTCGAGATGGGATGGATCAAATTGGATGAAATTTGAGGTGAAGACTCTCAATATGTATCCCATATGCATGACGAAGCCCAATTTTTAAAATATGCTTGTTAAAAAAATACAAAAATAAAAAACTATCGTATTTTTTATATGAAAAACACAAAAATATTTTTATCTTTTTTTTAATTTTTTTTTTTAAATTGGGCATCGTCATGCACACGGAATTGGTTTAACGAGTCTTCACCAAAATTTTGAGCCGATTTGGTCAAGAAAGTGTTGAGATATCGTGGCACCCGTTTTTTGAAACTGCTAACTTGAAATTGCTATACATGTTAGTAAATGCAAATGTATCTTTGAATGCCCTGAAAACAGAATTAAAAAATAGTTAAAGTGTGTGCCCATACTAACCTCTTTTTTTGCCGATTTACATGTATGTAACCCCTTAAATTTTATATAGGAAAAATCTTCAAAATTTATGAAGAAAAGAAAAAAAAATAGTTTTGACCTGTGGACGGCGCAATAACTTTCCAATTCTTATCAATTCTCGGAACTAAGATCATCTATTAATTTGGAAAAACTTTCCCCAATAAACCATATTTTTAAGGATTTTTTGCTAAAAAGTTTTTATCCTCCGAAAATGATCATTTCCACGAATACGGCTCTAAGGGACACCATCTACGACATTAACAGAAGAAACATTTTATTAAATTTGATCATTCGGAACGTTAAAAAGCCTAGATGATGAACATTTTAAATTAGATTCTAGATTTAAAAATAATTATTTCTTGCTTTGATTTTCAGCGAAACATTTACCATTATTTGATGAAATTTTATTTTCCGGTTTTTTACTAAAAAAACGAAGTTGACTTTATAGCTGTCGGCCACCATTGCTAGTACCAACCACTAGTGTCTTCCTTTTAACTACAAGGACTTCGCCTCCCTGGGCTCCTAAGTGTTTGAGTACGGCACGGAGCGACGGCGCCGGATACCCATGTTTACACAAAGAATTTTTAGAGCGCCCGCCGCGGGATTCGAACCAGCAACCTATGGATTGTTAGTCCAGTGCGCGGTCCGATTGATCCACACGGGCGGGACAGGTTTTTTACTAACTTTCGACAATTTTCCGCGATGTTTTTTTGGTCACATTAAAGTCACATGTAAACAAAGCTATTGTTCTTCGCTTTCCAGCTATCCATTTTCGAAATTCAAATTCAAACATCCTTGGGATAGTTTAAAACTACGTCGTTCAAGTGCTTGGAACTGAAAATGATTAAATTGTAGATATAGCAATATACAGCAATTCCCCACGAAAACAGCATGATTCGAAAAAAAAGTTCTCCGATCGGGCTCAAAATTTTTCTGGGGGTTCCTTGACTGAAATAATTAGACCCGTATTTTTTTGTTTGGCCATTAGGGTGACCTACGCCGTGTTAGGGTGGTCCGAAAAATGGCAATTTTCGTCGACCAAAAAAAACCACTTTTTTCAAAAAATCATATCTCCGCGCCATTTCACCGATCGCCGATTTTAGCTGTTCTAGACGCAAAAGAAAGGTGATTAGTTTGGCAGTTTGGGAAAAATAGCAAGAAGTTTCAAAAATCCAGCTCAACATTTGAAAAGGTCGCATAAAAACTTAAAATGCTGTTTTGAAGGTCTCGGAACCAAAGGGCCTATGCCTGAAAATATTTTTATCGGATTCCTCGGATCGGATTTCACATAACAAATCAAAAAATGGTGAAGTTATGTTTTCAATACTCTGAGATACAATTTTTTGAAAAAAAACTGTCGAAAACGGGAAAAAATCGACTTTTTTCACTAAAACTGCGATAACTTCAAAATTTCAGCGATGACGATGAATACATGTTAGGGTACCAAAAGTTGCGTCAATTAAGTCAATTACGAAAATTGTGGTACCCTTACATGTATGTATAGGTCATCGCTGAAATTTTTAAGTTATCGCAGTTTTTGTAAAAAAAAAAGTCGATTTTTCCCGTTTTCGTCATTTTCCCATTTTTGCGCGTGGTGTGTCGAAAAACCCAGTTTTTTTTTTTTCAAAAAATCGTATCTCAGAGTATTGAAAACATAACTTCACCATTTTTGATATGTTATGTGAAATTTTCCGAGGAATCCGATAAAAATATTTTCAGACATAGGCCCTTTGGTCCCGAGACCTTCAAAACGGCATTTTGAGTTTTCATACGACTAGATTTTTGAAACTTTTAACTATTTTTCCCAAATTGCCACCTTTCTTTTGCGTCTAGGACAGCTTTAATCGGATGCAATGGCGCGGAGATATGATTTTTTGAAAAAAAGTGGTTCGACGAAAATTGCCATTTTCGGACCACCCTAACACGGCGTAAGTCACCCTAATGGCCAAGCAAAAAAATACGGGTCTGATTATTTCGGCCAAGGATCCCCCAGAAAAATTTTGAGCCCGATCGGAGAACTTTTTTTTTTAATCGTGCTGTTTTCTTGGTGAATTGCTGTATAGCAAAAACTTTTTCACATAAAATTGCCGGAAATGATACAAAATTTTGAGGAATCACCCTATTACATCATCTAGCTAAAATAGTTGACATGGTCAAGACCTTTGGGCACCGGAACCGGTCCCAGAAACGGTGCACTGAGCTGATGTAGATTGGTGGCCAATCGGAACCAGCTCCGGTGCCCCGTAGGACTTAACCATGTCAACTATTTTTGCAGGATGATTCCATGAAATTTTGTATCATTTCCGACATTTTCATGTGAAAATTTTTTTGCTATATTAACCAAAAATCCATCTAGGAACACCATGGTACCCCAACGGAATCCGGAATATCTCCGGTAAAAATGAACCATATTTGTCCCCCATCTGACAATTGAAAAAATATAGAAATCTGGATCATTTGCAACCGGAAATATCCAATTTGGTCAATTCAACCAAAGGTTATAGGATATGAAAAAAATAGGGGTCAAACGACTACCCGAGCGTTTGAGTGTTAATAAGCAAAGTTTATGCTGATTTATGCCAAAAAAAAAGATTGTGCATTAAATCCTATCCATTACAACGTATTCAACTGTTCCACTATTTTCAAAAATCAATCGAATGAACCAAATGAAGAAACTTGAGCCGAAAATCATAATTTAAAGAGTAATCAAAAATTTACTATACTACCAATTTCAGTTTAATTTTGTCGAAATAGGCTTAAACAGTTTATCGATCACCACAATGATTTGAAAAATCCGTAATTTTAACTAATGGAGGCCAAAACGGAGGTGACGAATATTTAAAAAAAAATTGTTTGTAATTTAATAGACAATATAACTCTTCAATTTTGACTGAAATGGGGTCGCAGAACTAAAATGTGATGATAAATTTAATAATATTAAATAAAATTAAGACAAAGAAAATTTTTGTTCATGATTTAATCTTCAGAATTCCTATACAAACCTTCGGATAATAGAACTAAGGATAATTTAATAAAGTATTATTAATTAAAACCTTAGTCTGAACTATATTGGCGAACATAACAACGAATGCGTCACAGTCTCCCAAATTCCCATCATCTTCCGAGCCCATCCCTGGCAAAACAAACAAACAACAACAAGAGAGCAAAGCAAACTTTCCTAGACGAGCACCAAAAACTGATGAATCACGCGAGAGCTCTTCGGGAGAGGATGCTGCCACCGCCGCCGCAGCAGCAGAGCAGAGGGTCCGCGTGGCTGTGAAGTGTGAGCCAACTGGAAGAAGCTGTTGAGCTTTCCCAGCCAGCCTGCCAGAGATTTATACCAACTCTGGTTCAGGTTTGCTCACGGTGCCACCCTGGAAAAATTCCATGACGACGGGGAGGACGGCGAGAAGGACGAAGACGACGCACGCACGCACTGGGAATCGAAAAGAGAGAGAGAGAGAGAGCGAGCGAGAAGAGAGAGAGTAAAGAGCCTAAACACAACACACGGCACACAGGAGGAGATGGGTGCGTGAGTAAAAATTGTTTTTCCCCAAGTTTTTCCTGCACAGCTTTCAGTTGAGTACATGAGTGGTTGGAAGTTTTAGACATGGAATCCTATCGTCTATCTTGGATGTTTTCTACTTTTCTTGTCACAAAACTTAATCATTACTTTTAATGTTGCATGATCTAGGACATAACAAAAAAAAACTATAAGAGTTATTCCATGCCAAATAGGGAACCGGTTGTACCGTCTCCGATTACAATAATACTTTTGTAGACATGTTATCCAAATCTTGTATAAACAATTTCGCTGTATCTTCACAAGGGTTGGACAGTGGTCAATATGAATACTTTTATGTAAAATTGCCTGGAGAACCGATAAGGTACGTTTGAGAAAAATTTTTTAATGTATAAAACTTAAAAAAAAGCAATTTTAATAAACTTTTTCAAATTCTATAATTTTCCATATACTTTAAGGGTTCTATCCCATTCCCCAGAATCCCACTCACCAGAATGGCCCATTCCCCAGAATGACCCATTCCCCAAAAATATTTAGGACCTTGAAAAACATGTTGTGTTTCCCATTTGGTATAACTCCACTTAGCATAACGCCGTTTGGCATAACGTGATTTGGCATAATGGCGCATAATGGTCAATTGGCATAATGATATTCAATTTTCAACAATAATTTAATAATAGAATCGCTTTGATGAAGACATCGTGACTTGTGATAAATGCTGACACTAATTGATTTATTTTTCATTCTTTATGAAGGGAAAACTCTATTTACTAGGGATAACTGCTAAAGGAAAATTGAATTTGTGTCAGCATGCTGAAGTTATCACAAGTCGAGGGAGTTGTCCCTTCCTTAAAGAAGGCAAAATCAACTTTAAAAGGGAAATTTCAACTTTTATCCGCAGTTATGACAGTCACGAGAGTTTTCCTTTCTTTAAAGAAGGGATATTTCAACTTTTGTCGGCAGTTACGACAGTCAAGAGAGTTTTCTCTTCTTTAAAGAAAAGAAAATTCAACTTTAACGGAAAATTTACCTTTTGTCGGCAGTTCTGACAGATAAGAGAGTTTTCCATTCTTTAAAAAAGGCAAAATTCTACTCTAAAGAGAAAATTAAACTTTTGTCAGCAGTACTGACAGACAGTGGTGTCAACCATCGCGACGCTCATTTTTGGTTCGCGGAGCATTTTTCGTTTGTAGTGCTTTTCAGTTACGGAATTCGACAAAATGGTGTTCGAAGCATTTGTAGAACTCACCAACAGCAACATTTCTTCAAAACATTGTATAGTTGAAAAATTCATACGCAAAATTTACAAGAAGATTGCGGACCTCAGGACCAATGGTTCGCGATGCTTTCGTTTGCCTAACGCGTTTTTGGTTGTAACTTTTTTGTATTCATCAAAAATCAATACTATGTTGGGCAAAGTTGTACGATTTGGTGTGTTCTACAAGTCCTTTATACACAACTTTGTCAAATTCCGTAACTGAAAAGCACTACAAACAAAAAATGTGCCGCGAACCAAAAATGAGCGTCGCGATGGTTGACATCACTGCTGACAGACAAGAGAATTTTCCCTTCTTTAAAGAAAAAAAATCAACTTTGATCAGAAAATTCACCTTTTGTCAGCAATTATCAAAAGTCAATAGAGTTTTCCTTTCTTTAAAGAAGGAAGCATTCAACTTTTGTCAGCAGTTATCACAATAAAGGCAAAATCTGAAAACTTTACACTTTAAAACTGATCACTTTTTGAAATAAAGTACATTCATAGTAAAAATAAAACTTTTCTGTGGAATGGATCATTCTGGGGAATGGATTTCTGGGGAATGGGATAGAACCACTTTAAGGGAGGCGCGCGATACTTTTTGAATCTTCACCTAAAACGAAGCTTAGTGAATCATCGTGCGCCTCCATCAAAATGTTAGAAACAAAGATCGGAAAACTCAAAAATTCTTAGGTAAAAAATCATTGATTTGCAATTATTATCACCTTCCGCCATGGCGTGTATGTCATCTTAGGCTATTTGAACAAACAAAATTGAGGTACGCGCCAGTCATTTTGAAACGTAATGTTTGCATAAACTTTAAAGCTTTTTAGGTCATGTTCGAGATTTCGAGTTGTTTTTAAGATCAATTTGATGAGTTTACAAAAATGTATTTAAAAAATTAAGAGGTTTATGTTGTCTGCGAGAAAAAGTCACCTTTTGGCCATGTTGACCTAATATTCGAAGAATACAAAATAATGTTTACAATACATCCGGTTCACGACATCTTGTAAACCTTCTAACTAGTTTTTAGCTTATCCCAGGATTTTTTTTCTTTTCTTTGTTGTTTATCATATCCCAGATCCCAAAAATATAGTTGCGGAACAATGGTACGCAATCATATTTCTATACATTTTTGTATGGAGAAAAAATAAAACAGACCGATAACTATTTTATTTTCATTTTCAGACTTCAACATCTTTCTCCATAAAAACCCAACTAAATAACCTTACATTTGAAACGTGGAGCTCTAAAATTGGTTCAGCTGCTCCAGAGATATGTCTTTCCCAAAAATATGGCTTTTGCGAAAATCGACATTTTTTTGACCACGCCGTTTCGGATAGGAGTACCCTAATCGTGAAATAATAAAAACTACGGGTCCTAATATTTTGGCTAAGAAACTTCCATGCCAAATCTCAGCCAAATCGAGCGCTTTTGATTTGGATCCTTCCTGTTTGACGTTGAATCGCTGTATAAAGGATTTTAACAACTCCTAACTCAAAACGAGATGAACTTTTTACTTCTCGAGATCAGGGATGGAATAATCGCAAAACAATCAATTTCGCTTGCAAACTTTCTTCACCCGCGAAAGAGAGAGGAGGCGAATCACGCAAAAGAAAATCGCTCCCGAAATTCTCCAAGAAAATCAATCTGCTGATGATTTTTTGTGAATTTCCTTCCCAGCACCAATTAAAATATGTTTTTTCACTTTGTTTACACACATTGCCCATCCACAAAATATGACAGGTCATTTTTCGACGTGTGACGTTACACTTGCAAGTGTAGCAGTGAAAAAGACGTTCCACCGAATGCATTGTAGTACAAAAACAAGAGATAAGGATACCTTTTGGTATATATAATGAATCTACCATATTTCATGGTCAGCGATGACAGCATGATTTTCATTAGGTGCGTACTTTGCCCCGCTCTACTCTATGTGTAAATTATTTTTAGAACTTGAACTTTTATCAAAGCATTGGAAAACAAACACAAAAAAATAATCAAATCCACGATTATCCTGAAATTCAAAAGTTCTCCTTTCAAATTCAATTTATATATTCGGAATTGGTTCAATTACGACAAATCTACTGTCATTTTTATTTGATTAAATACCATTTTTTGACAAATTAAATGTATTTTTTTATTCCTTTTCACAAATTCATAAAAATGGTGGAAATATTTTACTAAGATTGTAGAAGTGATCAAAGTTTTTTTTATTGATTCTTTAAGTTTTTTGTGTATTGGTTTCGAGAAGACATTATACCCAAGAATGGGTGTAAAAATAGTTTTTGATCAGTTGTCAGATTTGAAGGCAACACCCAAAATCAGAAGTACCCCTTAAAAAGGTTTCTACCTACCCTTTATCAGTCATCGCAAGGAAAACAAATCCTTTTTGAGGGTTACTTCCATACTTTTTTCAAGTTTACCGGTAGTGACCCTTTGCAGAAGGGTAACGACGGGAACCCTTTTTGAGAGGTACTTCTGATTTTGGGTGTACATTCCAGAATTTTGTTTTGATTCTAAGACAAAAATTGCTCTACAACCTCTTTTGCTTTAACAATTCCCAAAACTTTTCAGCAGCACTTCTATCGCTACACACCATTTGGGAGAGCACTGTGTAGTAGCCAAAACACTCCTGTTGGTTGTTGTAACGCAGCCCACGATACACAAGATAAACGCGATGCGCGCGCCCTATTCTCTCTTTCTCTCTCTCTCTCCATCTCTCTCGCGAGGGTCCTCCGGGCGAGGATCGTTCACTGAGCTTGTGCTTGGAATCGTGTAAAGCTTTCCCCGGTGGTGCTGCTCGTTGTTGTTGTTGGCTCTTTGCGTTTTCCCCGGTACCAGGTGTGTGTGTGGGTGGGTGGGTTTTGGGGTGAATGTGTGGATGTGGCGGTGTGTGCACACGCGAAAAAGACGGAGAAATGAAAATAACTCTCAATTAAGCTGAGCGGCATTAATGGCTGTTCGATACTGTTGAATTTATGATGAAAAGAAAAAAAGAATCTCGCGACTTAAAGCGACTTGTTAAACGAGGTGGGAAGAGTAGTGGGTTGGAAAAAGTTAGATGATTTGAGCTTTATTGGAAAAAATATATATTTATTTTCATTACACGGCGATATGCGATGGGGATTATCCCTCATCGGTTCCAAATCGATCGATTTATACATCTTTTTGCCTTAAAAAAAAAGCGGGACACCATCCGGCGGTACAACGTTCGCCAACTCAAGCGACGCTAACCGACAAGACAGCATAATATCTTATTCTTCACGAGGTTTACTCTCTCAGGCAAGAAGAAAATCACTCATTCGTGATAGCAAAATCAAATTGGAACCAAATGTTGCCTGGCATCAACGGCACCCCGCTCTGCTTCTGCCCGGGAATTTGGCATCGATAGACGACGAATGGTCCGTTTTCCGTGCTAATTTTAGTGGAAAATTGAAACCTTCCTTAGAAGGCAACGTTTCCAATGGGGGAAGAGGCTGGAAAATCAAATAAAACCGAAAAGAAAAGTTTGAGCCAAGACAACAAAACAGGCAGGGTCGAAATCTTCCTTTTAAAAAAAAGAATTATGCTAGACAAACCAATACTGTGAGGGGTTGGTTCGGATAATGAAAAAATAACGAAACAAAAAAACTGGTATCGTTGCGAAAGAATGAAATCCGATAACAAACCCTAATTGATGTAACTGTCCCCGGGAATTAGCCAACGAGGGTGAGATTTATGGGGATTAAAGGGGATTGGGGTTTGGTTTTTCTATTTTTTTCTGATTCCTTAAGATAGGTTATAAGATTGAACCGTTTCATAACTGATCCTTTCTCTTCGGAGCAAACATAAAATTCTCCACCAAACCTTGAAATGGATTTTACTTAGGATATGCACTTAATATGCACCCCCGGGGCAAAACGCTCCCCCTGCTTTTCTCGGTACAGGGAAGAAATTTCTGGGGAAAAAATATAGAAATTGGAAGCTTAACATTGTAAAACCATGCTGGAAAAATTTGAGCATCGTAGGATGAAAACAGTGTGGTGCATTTTGCCCCGTTGTTGTAGTGCATTTTGCCCCAATGTTGTGGTGCATATTGTCCCGCATGAATGTTTGAAATAAATCAAAAATGTTTTTAGAAATTTGCTATTTTTCAACAATTTTGAGGTTTTTCAAAACTTATTTCACATGGATGACGAAGAATAATAGTTGTTTTAGAACCTTTCACTAAATGCTTCCACAAAAATGCTGTTATGATTGAGAAATCACAGTTTTGCATTAAGGGGTGCATATTACCTCCTCTCCCAATATATCTCCCCTAACTTTGTGGGAGCCTTCCCTACAGGAAGCTATTTTGTGTTAACATTTCTAGAATTTTTTTATTGCTTTGGTGTGTTAGGCAAATTTGTAGGTAAAATCCGTACTTTTTTTTATATCTTTTAAGCTGACAAACCCCCGCATTTTTTAAGCCATTCAGAACTATGGACCTAAATTTTGTCGAAGAGTTATAATTTTTTAATAGTGATTTTTGTAAAAAATAATTAAATCTTATATTTAAATGTTTTACCAATAAATGATTTACCAATTTTTTGTAAAATCAAATTTAAATAGTACCATGATTGTCTATTCCCAAAAATATTTTTTCGAAAAGTTCAGAAAATATCCTACAATTTTGTCTTAGAAACATTGTAGATTGGACCACTGGTTGCTGAGATACAACGGTTAAAATAAAAAGAAACAGAGCAATTCCAGCCCAAAACAGGAATTTTTTAGGTACTTTTTTCTCGACCTTCTCCGATTTCAATGAAACTTTGTATACATGTTATCCTACGCTTATATAAGCCATTTTTGTGTATATGGAGCCAGTTTCACTCGATAATGACATTTGAGAAGGGCGTAAGTGTTTTAAATATTTTTGTATTTCGTAATTTAAATATTGCTGTATCTCGAAGCCGTTGCATCGTATCAAAAAGTGGTCAAAGACAAACTTGTAGGAAATTTGGAGGGCTTTCCGAAAAAAATACACTGAAAGAAAAAAACACTCCACTTTTATGAGATTTTTTAATTTTTATGTTTACAAGTAAAATTTGAGGGTGAGCCCACGATTTTTTTTGTTAATTTTTTTTGTGAAAATAGCCTAAAATGTTACAAAAAGACTCACGAAAAATGCAGGATGGAGCAACGCTGTGAAACTGTTTTTTTCAAAAGAACTCTAAACATCAAAATTTTCAAAATCCGAACACGAGAGTCGATTTTCCAGACAATTTTACATAAAAGTCTCCATATTGACCATTGTCCTAAGTCCAATCCTTGTGAAGTTACAGCGATTTTAAAAATAAAAATGTTGAAAAAATAGTTTTTTTGTTGGTTTTTCGCAAATTCTATATGACAGACTTGATTTTTCAGTCTCAAAAATATTTTTATCGGAAAGCTCGTCTAATTTCCCATAAGTTTGCCTTTGACCACATTTCAATTGGATGTATGGGCTTACAGATATAAGCTAATTTACTATCCAGGTTACTATACTACACTGAAAAAAAAAATGTTTTAAGTTATGAGCAATGTAATAAGCTGATATCTGTAAGCCCATACATCCAATAGAAATGTGGTCAAAGGCAGACTTATGGGAAATTTGACGAGCTTTCCGATAAAAATATTTTCGAGAATAAACAATCAAGTCTGTCATATAGAATTTGCGAAAAACCATCAAAAAACCTATTTTTTTCAACATTTTGCCTTCCTCACTGAGGTAAGGCTATAATCCTGCTCTAAAAATGAACTTTTTATTAAAAGCTCGAAGACCCACCTTCATATATACATATCGACTCAGAATCGAAAACTGAACAAATGTCTGTGTGTGTGTGTATGTGTGTATGTGTGTGTGTGTGTGTGTATGTGTGTGTGTGTGTATGTATGTATGTGTTCAAAAATCTTGCCAAGTTTTCTCAGCACTGGCTGAACCGATTTTGATCGAACCAGTTGCATTCGACTTGGTTTAGGGTCCCATACATCGCTATTGAATTGTTTGAAGTTTCGATAAGTAGTTCAAAAGTTATGTATAAAAATGTGTTTGCACATAAATCCGGATCTCAATTATATGCATGTAAACGAAGTCCGGATCCATCATCCGACCCATCGTTGATTAGATAATCAAGAGACCTTTCCAACGAGTCCACAACATTTAAGATCTGGCAACCCTGTCTCGAGATATGACCACTTTAGTGATATTTATGTACTTTTTTGAAGCCGGGTCTCACTTAAATGCATGTAAACGATGTCCGGATCCATCATCCGATCCATCGTTGATTAGATAATCAAGAGACCTTTCCAACGAGTCCACAACATTGAAGATCTGGCAACCCTGTCTCGAGTTATGGCCACTTAAGTGATATTTATGTACTTTTTTGAAGCCGGGTCTCACTTAAATGCATGTAAACGATGTCCGGATCCATCATCCGACCCATCGTTGATTAGATAATCAAGAGACCTTTCCAACGAGTCCACAACATTTAAGATCTGGCAACCCTGTCTCGAGATATGACCACTTTAGTGATATTTATGTACTTTTTTGAAGCCGGATCTCACTTAAATGTATGTAAACGATGTCCGGATCCATCATCCGACCCATCATTGGTTAGATAATCAAGAGACCTTTCCAACGAGTCCACAACATCGAAGATCTGGCAACCCTGTCGCGAGTTATGACCACTTAAGTGATATTTATGTACTTTTTTGAAGCCGGGTCTCACTTAAATGCATGTAAACGATGTCCGGATCCATCATCCGACCCATCGTTGATTAGATAATCAAGAGACCTTTCCAACGAGTCCACAACATTGAAGATCTGGCAACCCTGTCTCGAGATATGACCACTTTAGTGATATTTATGTACTTTTTTGAAGCCGGGTCTCACTTAAATGCATGTAAACGATGTCCGGATTCATCATCCGACCCATCGTTGATTAGATAATCAAGAGACCTTTCCAACGAGTCCACATTATGGAAGATCTGGCAACCCTGTCTCGAGTTATGGCCACTTAAGTGATATTTATGTACTTTTTTGAAGCCGGGTCTCACTTAAATGCATGTAAACGATGTCCGGATCCATCATCCGACCCATCGTTGATTAGATAATCAAGAGACCTTTCCAACGAGTCCACAACATTTAAGATCTGGCAACCCTGTCTCGAGATATGACCACTTTAGTGATATTTATGTACTTTTTTGAAGCCGGATCTCACTTAAATGTATGTAAACGATGTCCGGATCCATCATCCGACCCATCATTGGTTAGATAATCAAGAGACCTTTCCAACGAGTCCACAACATCGAAGATCTGGCAACCCTGTCGCGAGTTATGACCACTTAAGTGATATTTATGTACTTTTTTGAAGCCGGGTCTCACTTAAATGCATGTAAACGATGTCCGGATCCATCATCCGATCCATCGTTGATTAGATAATCAAGAGACCTTTCCAACGAGTCCACAACATTGAAGATCTGGCAACCCTGTCTCGAGTTATGGCCACTTAAGTGATATTTATGTACTTTTTTGAAGCCGGGTCTCACTTAAATGCATGTAAACGATGTCCGGATCCATCATCCGACCCATCGTTGATTAGATAATCAAGAGACCTTTCCAACGAGTCCACAACATTTAAGATCTGGCAACCCTGTCTCGAGATATGACCACTTTAGTGATATTTATGTACTTTTTTGAAGCCGGGTCTCACTTAAATGCATGTAAACGATGTCCGGATCCATCATCCGACCCATCGTTGATTAGATAATCAAGAGACCTTTCCAACGAGTCCACAACATTGAAGATCTGGCAACCCTGTCTCGAGATATGACCACTTTAGTGATATTTATGTACTTTTTTGAAGCCGGGTCTCACTTAAATGTATGTAAACGATGTCCGGAACCATCATCCGACCCATCGTTGGTTAGGTAATCAAGAGACCTTTCCAACGAGTCCACAAAATAGAAAATCTGGCAACCCTGTCTCGAGTTATGACAACTTAAGTTATATCTGTGTACTTATTTTTCTGGACCTTAAAAAATAGCTGAAATATGTGTCCAAACCACTCATATTACCCATTGTTGGTAAAAAGTGAGGAAGGCATCAACCACACAGGTGGATTAAGTTAGTTTTTATTTTTTAAATCGCTGTAACTTCACAAGGAATGGACAATGGTCAATATGGAGACTTTTATGTAAAATTGTCTGGAGAATCGACTCTCGTGTTCGGATTTGAAAATTTTGATGTTTAGAGTTCTTTTGAAAAAAAAACAGTTTCAGTAAATGATTTTTGTATTTTTTAGGTGCGTTGCTCCATCCTGCATTTTTCGTGAGTCTTTTTGTAACATCTTAGGCTATTTTCACAAAAATTTTGAACGAAAAAAATCGTGGGCTCACCCTCTAATTTGACTTTTAAACTTAAAAATCAAAAAATCTCATAAAAAGGAGTGTTTTTTTCTTTCAGTGTATTTTTTTCGGAAAGCCCGTCAAATTTCCGACAAGTTTGTCTTTGACCACTTTTTGATACGATGCAACGGCTTCGAGATACAGCAATATTTAAATTGCAAAATACAAAAATATTTAAAACACTTACGCCCTTCTCAAATGTCATTATCGAGTGTAACTGGCTCCATATACACAAAAATGTCTTATATAAGCGTAAGATAACATGTCTACAAAGTATCATTGGAATCGGAGAGGGTCGGGCAACCGATTCCCTATTTGACATGGAATTGCTCAACAGGAAAATTGACTTAGCCCACCCAACCAACCCTCCATTTTCTAATGTCATCACTCAGCAACTAATGTTCCGATTTTCAATGCTGAATTATGAAACATTCCTGAAATTTTCCGATATTTTGTGAAAACAATATCTAGAATTTTTTGAGTCAAGACTAACTTTTCAAAAGGGCGTAATATTGAACGTTTGGCCCTACGTGAACTCTTATCTTTTATCAAATCATGGTCATTTGTAAGTAAACATATTTTTTTTATTCCTTTATTACAACTTCTTAAAACATTGTTACACGATCCAACAAAATATAGTTCCATTACTCATGCAGTTTTCTAATTACATAACGTTAACGATTAACGATCAAAAATTTGCCAGTTTGGATTTTTTTAGATTCGAAAATTACTGAGGATTTGCCAAGCCAAGTCATATTTCGGAAAATTAAATGCAAGAACTAACATAATCCACCTAAGTGCTTGGTGAATTTCCAATTATTAAAAAAAATCGGACAAAATTTTCATCTGATTGTTAAGATCCAACTAAAAAAAATGTAGCTCACGCTTGTGGTCATAGCTTTAGACAAGGTTGCTAGTTTATCAAATCACAAGATTTTTCGAAAAAAAATATTTTAATTAACTATGTATCAATTTCATCCAAAATGCTACACAGCAAAAAAAAGTAGCAATCCAGCTGCGTGTAAAAGGCCTAGGTGTAAAATAAATTTTGCATTATTTTATAAAATTCTATGTAATATTACACCCTGGTGGTGGTCCACCAGTATGGGAAACCTACCACGGTGGGTATGAAGGGGATTATTATGCAACTTGCATGCACCTCGGAAATTCCTCCTGGAGGTTGTTGGGGAGACTATTCTGAGTCAGAAAAATCGATTTCCAAAATATTCTGTCGGTGAAAACTGAATTTATCTCGATTTGAAGTTAAAAAACCTAATATTTCACCTAAAACCTCAAAAATACGTCTAAAATCTCGGTCTAACTCTGGACAAAGATGTGAATTTTCATCAAAATATCAATTCTTAGTTCCCAAAATATATTCCTGGTGTACTATCCTTAAATCGGTCCATTACTTGAGTCCCAGCGTCATTAGAAGGTGTGAAATAGTGTTTTTTCTTAAAAAATATTTTTAAATTGTTCTTTTTAAATAAACTTTCATGTCTGAATTCCAAAACTAATGTTGTAGCATTGTTGCAAACAAAATGAAGAACAATTTTGCAGAAAAAAGAATGAAATTTTATCCATTTTCAGTAAAGTTATGTCCATTTTAGTGGGAAAATTGTTGCCAATTTTCAAAATTCTTCGATATTTAACTTATTCCTGTTATTAACAGCTACTACGATCATACTCAGTATGATGTGACAAAAATTACTTTTTGGCGGGAAATCAGGGGCTGGTTCCGGTGGGCATACTGAGCTCAAATCTCAAATATGAGCTTGATTGAACTTAATATTTACCAAAAACATTCGCATGGATCTGTCCTACATGTCAATGATGTTGAAGATAAACGCTTTAGTGGCCAAAGTGCCTAAAAATCTACATTTTTGAAAGACTATTGTTTTTACTGGTTAAATCCCATTTAAAATTAAAATACAAAGCGACAGCTCCTATTAAGTTCAATCAAGCTCATATTTGAGATTTGAGCTCAGTATGCCCACCGGAACCAGCCCCTGATTTCCCGCCAAAAAGTAATTTTTGTTACATCATACTGAGTATGATCGTAGTAGCTGTTAATAACAGGAATAAGTTAAATATCGATTTTACCATCGGATTATTGCTGTGTAAGACAACTTACAAAATAACATAAAATCAGATCCGACTTCAAAAAAGTTCTTAATCATCACTTGAGAAGTCATAACTTGAGACAGGGTTGCCAGGTCTTATTTTTTTACTCGTAGTTTCTATCTATCATCACAAGATACCAAAAAATAACACAAGATTCGTGGTCTGCAAAGAATAAAATTTTAACGACAAAGTGCAAAAACAATCGAGTTAATCGATATTATTTTAGTGATTGAAATTCAGTTGCCAATAGATTGTACTGAAACATTGTTTTGTTTTGTTTCTTTATTTCAGGATCTTCCTCTTGTGTGTGTGTGTGTGTGTGGTCCAATCCAATACCCGCTAACCGGTAGCGAAATTATGGGAAAGTATAATTTGTATCAGGCTGTGTACATGTCGAATGCTGATACAGCTTATCTCAGTCCCGGGTATTAGGTGGTGATAGCCCTCGCGCTGCTTCCAACGACCCGTTTCAGAATGACAGAGCTCCTTGCGGTCCAATTCCGAGGTCGCTGGGCATTGTTCGGCCCCGCCTAAACATAGAAGCAAGCATCTGAAGGAAACTCGATCTATATTTAGACTTCCAATCCCCTCAGGCAAATCAGGGATCAGCGCGTATTTAATAATATAAGAAGAAGAAATAACATGTTTCAACACTACGGATCAATTCACTGCTAGATTGTAAACCTTCTGATGGCCGACTGCTTAGCGTCCCAGACCACCACCAATCCAAAGGTGTGAGTTCGAATCCCACCTGATTCATTTAAGTTTTTTTTCATATTCAAATTCCTGATTCCAAATTTCAAAGGTACCGACCGGGATTTGATCCCTGAACCTTCTGCTTGGGAAACAGAAGCCGTACCCATTAAGCCACGGAGCCGGTTGAATGGGACGTGGTTCTCTGTATGGCTTTTTGCGAGATGAGAGCAGAGGACAACAATCATCTCAACGTTTCCACTTTACCCGGGCTAACGACCGGCAGTTCCAGTTCACGATGATTTCCCTTCATATGTTAAAAACCACTTATGATTTTGGCACATATTCCGTTTGTCAGCGTTTCCTGTCATTACTGGTGGGAAAAATCTACGTGGAATCAGCTGTGCAGACCTCATGTGTGACAGGAATGCAGGTTGAGCGACTCCCACGGGCATTTTTCAGGATCTTCCTCTTGTATGTTAAAATATTTGATTCTACCGTATGTCCACTTTATGTATATCCAAGCTAACATAAACCAATTTAATCTCTCAATGGCCACCTTCTGCGCGCCATATCACCGCCATTGACAGATTTATCATCGACAACTTCTGACATTAGTCGGCCAAAAGGTCAAAATAAAGCACTGAATACAATTTATAGCCAGGCCCGTTTCTCCAACAAGTCCGGCACCATAATTCATCGGTTTTTATTCCGTCCGAAGGGTTCGTTTCCTCTGACCAAAGTCCCAAAGCACAGAACGGGCGCTGCCCGACCAAATCCAGGTCACAACTAATTACCAAACGAAGGCTCCTCTGGGCCAAACGAACGCTATTGATTCGGTGGTTCTGGTGTTTTGGAGGCCGGACCTCCTGTTCGTACCGGGCCTTAAAATAAACATTTATCGGTAGGGTGAGGTGGGGTGCTCAAACGGAAATCTTTCACTCACACTAAAAATACAAACGAGGTGACGTCGCGTGACCCGAGGAAATTCGCACCGATTTTAGTATTTCGTTCAGTTCTCAGGTTTACCTTGGAAAATTAGGGCCAGTGATGAGGAAAACGAATTATATCAAAAAAGGCAATCGTACTTTATTTCATTTATTTATTTAATGACATAATTTAAAAAGTTGCTATCAATATTAAATTCGACATCATTTTTTTTTATATTCCTCGACTGCTGACGGGCTGGCAATTTTTCCGTCAGCACAAATGTTAACGATCAGCTAAACACCTGGGGGAATGGAAAACTCAAAGTCCCCAATCAGTTCCCACACTACAGATCTGGAAAATCGGCCCGAGAAGGAAAAATAAAAGAACAGAAAAGTCCTCCTATATTACAGCGAGGGGAGCAATTTGTCACCGTCACGCCACCAGGAGAATGCTCCGGCGTCCAGAGGACATATTAACTGCCCCCGCCAATCCCCTCCATTTGCCACGCTACTAAAGTCGTTTGCCACGTGGCCATCACGAAATCACTTGGTTTATTTTCGCGAAAAGCCCGCGCCTCAAAGCTGACAGTCCGAATCCCCGGGTTTTCGTGACACGAATAATTTAATTAGCGTGAAACAATGGGCCGGCGTGATACGTCATGATATGCAGATATGTTTATTTGTGTCTTGTGCCTTTTTTTGGATTCGTTTTTGTGGGAGAACTTTTAGAATAAAATAAATTATCATAGGAAAAGGGGTGGAGAATCACGATACATTAAACAGCAAATATTGATTGAAAAATTAAAAAAGAAAACAAAAACAAACAGCTATTTTTAGCGTCTATTATATTTATAAGGTTAGCTTAATATAACATGACTAGAAAATCAAAGAATTTCTGGAAAAATGCATTTCCCTTAAAAAAAATAATTAATACAATTTTAAAAACAATACATTTCTACACAAACTCGTTTAAAAGGACGCCGTTCCAAAGCACCGATTGCTGACAGTTTGCCTCAATTTGGTGAATAATAAAGTGTACAGGAAGATTCTCGTGAAATCTCACCGAGACAATAAAAATATACAAAGCTCTCCTCCAATTCGAAAGTCACTCACTAACGGCAGTAAAAGTCCTTTCTCGGAGTCAAACACAATTAAAATGCACATAAATCATCACCGTTGTCCCGGTCACCGCCACAACCCGGTCAAGTTCCGGCCCAGGGCAGAACATTCATTTGGCTGCTATATTTCAACTGTGTGTGTGTGTGTTTTTTTCCTCGTCTCCCAAGCCGGAGATCTTTTTTCCGCCACCAGATATTTTCACGCGTTCTTTAGCAGAGTTAAGCTCTGGGAAATTTCTCCCTGAGTCATTTTTGGAGGGGTGAAAAGTTTCAACTCGGTGGACGATTGAAAAAAAAAATGGAAAATAAATTGCAGTGGATTTCCATTTTCATTCGATTTAAGAAACTGATGGGATATTTGAATAGTTTGCCGAAAAAAACTGAAACAACAAAAAGCACTACATTCATGTTTATGCGGGGATAAGGTTGAGTCAGAAGCTGGTTGAATCCACTTTGCGGAATGATATTTTATGACTCAGATAGAAAACGAAAAATCTCAAGCAACTTAATTTCAAACTAAAAATAATACTGAAATTATTATTCCGTTTGAAAAAATTAAACAGTGGAAAAGATAAACAAAGCAAACAAAACCGCATACTACTTGCAACACTTTTGATAAGTTATTCGGATTTTGTTAACCCCTGAAAAATAAGAACAGCTTAATAATAAAATTAATAAAAATTTCAAAATTAGTTCATACTCTTCCCTGAACCAGGTAATCGCATTGACCATTAACTAGAGGCTCAATGATACTTATGTATGCAATGTATGCAATTTAATGGATCAATGTATGTGCAATGTATTAATCAACAAAGTACTAGGGTAACAAAAAGTATTGTAGGAACACATCCTGACTTAATTTCTTAAGCAAATTTAAGCTTCTGTGCCAATTTTGAGTTAAATCGGTTAAGGTTTAAGGGTCGCTGTAGAAAGTTAAAATTGATAAAAAAAATGTTCATGCAAAAAACCTTTTTTTTAATCACTAATAATTTTGCAAGATTTCCTACTCGGATCGCCTGTAATTTGCAGAGCGCTGAATTTGAGATTATAATCTCACTCTTGACACTATTTGCACACATTTATACCATCTTTCGGGGGAAAAATCATCATCTTTCAACAACGACCCCCTAAACTTCAACCGATTTGGTGATTTGGCTCAAAATTGGCACAAACGCTTAATTTTGTCAAGGGATTGAGCCCATTTTTCTTGCCACCCTACTAAATATAAACCATACAACGGCAGCTAACCGTTAAAT
Organism: Culex quinquefasciatus; assembly: GCF_015732765.1. NCBI lineage: Eukaryota > Metazoa > Arthropoda > Insecta > Diptera > Culicidae > Culex > Culex quinquefasciatus. The sequence continues at coordinate 160,538,258 of NC_051862.1, forward strand.
GCCCCCTAATATTATATTTTAACGTTTTAAGTATTAAAATTCAGTTTTGACCAACTCCTTACATTTTTATTTGTATTATTTTATCACCATTGTGTTCCCCGGACAATTTTACATAAAAATCACTGTAAACCTCAAACTTAAATGAACTATTGGCGAGAAACAGCGATTTTACTGAAAAAAGTTTGATTTTGCGCAGCACTCGGAAGTACACGGTGTGCTTTTAACAAAAAGAGATGAAGCCCGCATATTCCGGTTTTTATATGTGAGAAACTTATTTCGGATTTCATAGAACAGAGTGCTGCGCAAAATTAAACTTTTTTTCAGTAAAATCGCTGTTTCTCGCCAATAGTTCATTTTAGTTTGAGGTTTCCTTTGATTATTACGTAAATTGTCCGGGGAACACGATGGTGATAAAATAAAACAAATAAAAATATAAGGAGTTGGTCAAAACTGAATTTTAATACTTAAAACGTTAAAACAGCCATTCCACGTCAAACAGGAAGTCTCGTGAAAATTTCAGCGATGACCTATACTGCCCCTGTTCGCATAAATGTCCCATATGCATTTTGGTCGATCTTGAGTTAGATGATGGAATAACTTAATTGTATGGGTAACTTTTAGCTACTCTAATAATATTTTTCACTTTGTTCGAGAAATTTTAAAATTTAAGACAAGTTTGTTAGTCCTATCTGAACAATGTTCAAATATGGGTCTCATTGCGAAAATGTTCACAAACCAGTCCCGCGTTAAATATCATGTCCTAAACATACCTTTCTAAGTTATCAACCTTTTCAATTTTGGCAGCTATTCCCCAATTCGCTTATCCTTCATGGTTTTCATTGACTTGTAGGACACACACACCACACAACAGGCAGATTTAAACATTTTTTGAAACAATAAATTTCACCATTTTCAATTCGAAACTTTGTTTACAACTTTGGGTTGCCTTGACAGCATGCTTCGATCGGGCCGGTTTGCGAACATTTTGATGGACTGTGAAGAAAATGTTCACATACCTAGTCCCATCCTGTGTAATTTTTTAAATCGAAAGAGAAAAATCAAGGCTATTATCAATAATAACTTTTCGAAAACATAAAGAACAGCATATATGAGTTCACTGTTGAATAAGTTTCCAGTAGAATGACTGTTAGTTCAAATTTTATGGTAAATATTTTCTCAAACTTCAAAGCTCTTTTTTTCAATATGCAGAAAATGCATATGGGACATTTATGCGATCATGGGCAGTATACACGTTTGGGTACCAACATTTTCGTAATTGTAAGACGAAACTTTTGGTACCCAGACATGTATAGGTCATCGCTGAAATTTTCAAGTTATCGTAGTTATAGTGAAAAAATGTTTACCCGTTTTCATCATCTTCCCGTTTTCGCACGCGGCGCGTCGAAAAACCCAATTTTTATGTTAAAAAATCATATATGAGCAATTCTCGCTGAAACCGTCCCACTAGATGCACATGTTCTCAAATCGTTACGGCAATGTTCTCATTCGATTCAGCGCACCAAAAAACCATTAAAACAACCTTCGAACCATTGAAAATGTCAGCCGTTAGCCACCTGTAAATAAAAACTTGTATTGAACTATGGATTTTTTCGAAAAAATGCCTTAATTTGGAGAAATGATATCTCCCAAAATACATTATCAAACATCAAAAAGTTATATATCGTTGGAAAGGTAATCGCGAGGGCTTTTTATCGCACTTTGAAAAACATTTCAAAAAATATTTTTTCAAGGGTAATTTTAAGGGTTTTTGAGAAACTTACTCTTAATTTTGAATTTTGACCGTGTTCGCAACCACTTATCATTACGCAACCATTTTCATTCGAAAGATTGGAAGATTTTGCATTAAATCAACTTGAGAAAAGTAGTGTAATGAAATAGTTTTCGTATAGTTATTAACGAATGAAAGAAATTGGTTAAATTTCAGTTAAAAATAATCAAAGCTCAGACTTCACAAATGAGCCTAATTTACAGTCAAAACAAAGCAGGATTGTATTTGAGCCGAATGTACAGTCATATGAGGCAAATCTGGACATATAGGATGAATAGGGACAGCTATTTCAACTATACTTTCACTCATCAGATCATATTTTTAAATTGTTTATGTAAAAACATACATAAACAAACAAGTTTCTAAATTTTATGCAATTAAGTACTCTGAAAACTAATGTCCTTACTTAGACTGTAGTCTCGATTCGCCACATTTAACTGAAGTAATATTTTATGTACACTAAATCCCCTAAATACGCTCCCCCCGATTGCGCCTCCCCCGTTTTGCGCCCCCCGAATTGCGCTCAAACCCCGAAATAACGCTCCCCCTAAATAACGCTCTAAGTGGCGCAAATCGGGGGAGCGTTATTGCGGGGTTTGGCGTAAAATGGGGTTTTCTTTTTAAATGTACTTTATTTACATATAAATGAAATATATGTATAAGGGGTCATCCACAAAACACGGATAAGAGGCCATCCACAAATCTGGGTGTCCAAGAACTCCCGGAAGTCATGCTCTAGATATCTACTTGATCAACGGGGTCTATATGGGTGTATTAACCATCGGTATAGCTTCCGGTAACTTCAGTGAACCACGATGGATACTCTGGGTTACGTTGGATTGTTGTGGGCCCTCCAGGAACTCCCGGGAGTTATGACCTGATGATCTACCTGATCAACGCGGGTCTATATGGGTGTATTAATCATCGGTATACCTTCAGGTAGCTTCACTGTACCACGATGGGTGCTCTGGAGTTCGTTGGATTGTTATAAGTCCTCCAGGAACTCCAGGGAGTTATGACCTAATGATCTACCTAATCAACGGGGGTCTATATGGGTATATTAATCATCGGTATAGCTTCAGGTAGCTTCAGTGAACCACGATGGATCTCCTGGGTTACGTTGGATTGTTATGGGCCCTCCTGGAACTCCCGGAAGTAATGACCTGATGATCACCTGATCAACGCGGGTCTATATGGGTATATTAACCATCGGTATAGCTTCCAGTAACTTCAGTGAACCACGATGGATATTCTGGGGTACGTTGGATTGTTATGGGTCCTCCAGGAACTTCCGGAAGTTATGACCTGATCAACGGGGTATATATGGGTGTATTATTCATCGGTATTGCTTCAGGTAGCTTCACTGAACCACGATGGATGCTTTGGAGTTCATTGGATTGTTATAGGTCATCCAGGAACTCTTGGAAGTGATGGCCAGATGATCTACCTGATCGATGGGGGTCTACATGGGTGTATTATCATCGGTATAGCTTAAGGTAACTTTAGTGGACAGCGATGTTTACTCAGCAGCTTGTTGGAATGTTTAGGGTTTTCCAGAAATTCAGGAAGTCATGGCCTGGGTGTCTACTTAAACCAGGCCATGACTTAAGAGAGTTTCTGGATGACCTAGAACAATTCAACATGGCACAGGGTATCCTTCGTGGTTCACTGAAGTTACCTGAAGCTATACCGATGATTAATTTATCCAAATGAACCTCCGTTGATCTGGTAGATATCCAGGTCATGACTTCCAGGAGTTCCTGGACGACCCATAACAATCCAACGTACCTCAGAGTATCCTTCGTGGTTCAGTGAAGCTACCTGAAGCTATACCGATGATTAATGTATTCATATAGGCCCCGTTGATCAGGTAGATCATCAGGTCATAACTTCCGGGAGTTCCTGGAGGGGCCCATAACAATCCAACGTAACCCAGAAGATCCATCGTGGTTCACTGAAGCTACCTGAAGCTATACCGATGATTAATACACTCATATAGACCACCGTTGATCAGGTAGATCATCAGGTCATAACTCCCGGGAGTTCCTGGAGGACCCATCACAATTTAACGTAACCCAGAATTTCTATTGTGGTTCACTGAAGCTACCGGAAGCTATACCGATGGTTAATTCACCCATATAGACCCCCGTTGATCAGGTAGATCATTAGGCCATAACTCCCGAGAGTTCCTGGAGGACTTATAACAATCCAACGAACTCCAGAGTATCCATCGTGGTTCAGTGAAGCTATACCGATGATTAATGCACCCATATAGACCCGCGTTGATCAGGTAGATCATCAGGTCATAACTCCCGGGAGTTCCTGGAGGGCCCATAACAATCCAACGTAACCCAGAAGATCCATCGTGGTTCACTGAAGCTACCTGAAGCTATACCGATGGTTAATACACTCATATAGACCCCCGTTGATCAGCTAGATCATCAGGTCATAACTCCCGGGAGTTCCTGGAGGACCCATCACAATTTAACGTAACCCAGAATTTCCATTGTGGTTCACTGAAGCTACCGGAAGCTTTACCGATGGTTAATTCACCCATATAGACCCCCGTTGATCAGGTAGATCATTAGGCCATAACTCCCGAGAGTTCCTGGAGGACTTATAACAATCCAACGAACTCCAGAGTATCCATCGTGGTTCAGTGAAGCTATACCGATGATTAATGCACCCATATAGACCCGCGTTGATCAGGTAGATCATCAGGTCATAACTCCCGGGAGTTCCTGGAGGGCCCATAACAATCCAACGTAACCCAGAAGATCCATCGTGGTTCACTGAAGCTACCTGAAGCTATACCGATGGTTAATACACTCATATAGACCCCGTTGATCAGGTAGATCATCAGGTCATAACTCCCGGGAGTTCCTGGAGGACCCATCACAATTTAACGTAACCCAGAATTTCCATTGTGGTTCACTGAAGCTACCGAAAGCTATACCGATGGTTAATTCACCCATATAGACCCCCGTTGATCAAGTAGATATCTAGAGCATGACTTCCGGGAGTTCTTGGAAACCCAGATTTGTAGATGGCCCCTTATCCGTGTTTTGTGGATGACCCCTTATACAAATATTTCATTTATATGTAAATAAAGTACATTTAAAAAGAAAACCCCATTTTACGCCAAAACCCCGCAATAACGCTCCCCCGATTTGCGCTCAAACCCCGAAATAACGCTCCCCCCGTTTGCGCTCAAACCCCGAAATAACGCTCCCCCGAATTGCGCTCTCCCCCGGTGTGCGCCCCCCCCCCAAAAGAGCGCACATGGGGGATTTAGTGTACAGAATTTGTTTTGGGAAGGTCTGCTTTATTTGTATAACCTCATTTGTGCACAAAAAAGTGCAAAGTTGAAATCAATATTTTTTGATCAAGTTAAAATTGTATGGGGCTGTTGATACCATAAAAACAAGCAAAAAACTCGATTTTCGTCCAAATCGGACTAGGTCCTTTTATTTGACACCACCCCAAAGTTTCACTTTTCTGCAAACAATGTTAAAAACCTTCATTGACAAACTGCGATATCTCTGAAACCGCAAGCCGTACAATGTCGAGTCAGAACTCACTAGAAAGATTATTAGACGTGGAATTAATAAGTGTAGTCTGTTTTTCAATTAAAACTTTTTTCAATGTATTTATGTTGGACAAATGAAAATTTTAAATTTGGTTTTTATATAGAGAGTAATTGAAAATTAAAGTTAAATAAATCCCAATTTTTTGACATAGAATAGAGAAGAGCGGGGCAACGGTACGCACCTAGTGACAATCATTCTGTCACCGATGACCATAAAATATGTTTGATTCGTTGTATATACCAAATGGTACCCTTATCACTTGCTTTCAAAACGTAGTACTAGAATTCACCTCAAATTGCTTTTATGTCGAGAACCAGGCAATTACTCTAAAAAATAAGTGCGTAGCTTTGCCCCGTGTGTGGGGTAAAGGGATTTTTAACTTTTTTTTTGTTTTAATTTTAGTTAATTTTTCATTCAGTTTTCCATTGGGGGTAGTTTTTAATCTCAAATTAAGGTAAATTTATCGTAAATTGACTTGTGTCAAATGAAAGGGCGTAGTCCAATTGGGACGAAAATCGAGTTTGTTGGTTGTTTTTATGGTATCAACAGCCCCATACAATTTTAACTTGATCAAAAAATATTGATTTCAACTTTGCACTTTTTTGTGCACGATTGAGGTTATACAAATAAAGCAGACCTTCCCAAAACAAATTCTGTACATAAAATATTACTTCAGTTAAATGTGGCGAATCGAGACTACAGTCTAAGTAAGGACATTAGTTTTCAGAGTACTTAATTGCATAAAGTTTAGAAACTTGTTTGTTTATGTATGTTTTTACATAAACAATTTAAAAATATGATCTGATGAGTGAAAGTATAGTTGAAATAGCTGTCCCTATTCATCCTATATGTCCAGATTTCCCTCATATGACTGTACATTCGGCTCAAATACAATCCTGCTTTGTTTTGACTGTAAATTAGGCTCATTTGTGAAGTCTGAGCTTTGGTTATTTTTAACTGAAATTTAACCAATTTCTTTCATTCTCTAATAACTATACGAAAACTATTTCATTACACTACTTTTCTCAAGTTGATTTAATGCAAAATCTTCCAATCTTTCGAATGAAAATGGTTGCGTAATGATAAGTGGTTGCGAACACGGTCAAAATTCAAAATTAAGAGTAAGTTTCTCAAAAACCCTTAAAATTACCCTTGAAAAAATATTTTTTGAAATGTTTTTCAAAGTGCGATAAAAAGCCCTCGCGATTACCTTTCCAACGATATATAACTTTTTGATGTTTGGTAATGTATTTTGGGAGATATCATTTCTCCAAATTAGGGCATTTTTTCGAAAAAATCCATAGTTCAATACAAGTTTTTATTTACAGGTGGCTAACGGCTGACATTTTCAATGGTTCGAAGGTTGTTTTAATGGTTTTTTGGTGCGCTGAATCGAATGAGAACATTGCCGTAACGATTTGAGAACATGTGCATCTAGTGGGACGGTTTCAGCGAGAATTGCTCATATCCGAAACGTGTTAATGGATATTCGCAATTTTTTGATATGTTATGTAAAATATTACAAGGAATCAGGGAAAATATTTTCAGACATTGGCTCTTTGGTCCCGTTCCGAAGAAATGATTTTTTGGAAAAATGTGGTTTTTACAAAAATCGACGAAAAACGCATTTTTTTATCACCCTATTTCGGAAAGGACCACCCTAATCACCAAACAAAAAAATACGGATCAAATTATTTGGACCAAAGAACCCCCACTTCAAATTTGAGACTTCCTGTTTGACGTGGAATGGCTGAAAATATAATATAAGTGTTAAAATTTTATTTTTATCGAATTCCTTGGACAATTTTCTATAAAATGCAACCTGTAGAAAGTCTTTTGCTAAAATAGTTACAAAGTTATGATAAAAAGAGAAACAAAAAATAGAGGGATGGTCCAACCAGCACCAAAGTTTGGTCCAAATTGGTGAAGGTCGAGTCCAAAAGTGTACCCAGTTGACCTGGAATGACCCATGTTTTTTTTATTACACTTTTTTCACGAATAGTTAATCAGTATTTATTTGCTTTTTTGGAATGTTTGAATAAAATTAAAATTTTAAATTCGCGAAACAATTGCGAAATCGTAGAGAACTACTCTTTTGTTAAGGAAAATTAAAGACAAGTTTTAATCTTTCCCCAATCAAGGTTTTTGATTTGACTCATTTATTGGTCGGATGGGGTATAAAGTATAGAAATTGAAAAATATGCATCTTGCAATGGTTTGATAAACTATGGTCAAAGAGGAAAGTTTCTGTGAAAAAATGCTACAATGATAATTTTTCAAAGTGTATGGAATTCATTGCGGTTCTACGAAATGTAATTGTGATTACAATAATTACAGTATGTAAAAAAAGTATTTACACCCCTTGGGCACTATGCAAATTTTGTGATGAAACATGTTAAAAATTTAAAGTTTGACAGGAACCTAGTACTACGTTTTGTTCACAAACTCATGCCGAACATTGTGCAACAAAAAGCTCTTGAAAAGATGATTTCTATAAAAAGTTATATAACAAATACTATTACAAAAATCAAAAAAGGTGCAAAAAAAGTTTGTACACCTTTCGAAAAATTAACATAAATAAAGTTATTTGTTGACAAATCACCATAAATCCAGTCTCGCAACTCCAAATAGGCATCCTTGACTGATTAAACAAATAATTTGGATTGAATATAAAGTTTACTAACTACTTAGTATAAAAGTTTATATAACTCTGGAAATTCTATATGGGTAATTCTCTACCAACTCACACGAAATCGGGAAAAGTTGCCCCGACCCCTCTTCGATTTGCGTGAAACTTTGTCCTAAGGGGTAACTTTTGTCCCTGATCACGAATCCGAGGTCCGTTTTTTGATATCTCGTGACGGAGGGGCGGTACGACCCCTTCCATTTTTGAACATGCGAAAAAGAGGTGTTTTTCAATAATTTGCAGCCTGAAACGGTGATGAGATAGAAATTTGGTGTCAAAGGGACTTTTATGTAAAATTAGACGCCCGATTTGATGGCGTACTCAGAATTCCGAATAAACGTATTTTTCATCGAAAAAAACACTAAAAAAGTTTTAAAAATTCTCCCATTTTCCGTTACTCGACTGTAAAAAATTTTGGAACATGTCATTTTATGGGAAATTTAATGTACTTTTCGAATCTACATTGTCCCTGAAGGGTCATTTTTTCATTTAGAACAAAATTTTTCATTTTAAAATTTCGTGTTTTTTCTAACTTTGCAGGGTTATTTTTTAGAGTGTAACAATGTTTTACAAAGTTGTAGAGCAGACAATTACAAAAAAATTTGATATATAGACATAAGGGGTTTGCTTATAAACATCACGAGTTATCGCGATTTTACGAAAAAAAGTTTTGAAAAAGTTACTTTTTGCGTTTCTCTTTGTTTCGTCGTCCGTGTCTGTCGCGGGTGACCATGAATGGCCATGATCGATGACGACCAACTTTTTCAAAACTTTTTTTCGTAAAATCGCGATAACTCGTGATGTTTATAAGCAAACCCCTTATGTCTATATATCAAATTTTTTGTAATTGTCTGCTCTACAACTTTGTAGAATATTGTTACACTCTAAAAAATAACCCTGCAAAGTTAGAAAAAACACGAAATTTTAAAATGAAAAATTTTGTTCTAAATGAAAAAATGACCCTTCAGGGACAATGTAGATTCGAAAAGTACATTAAATTTCCCATAAAATGACATGTTCCAAAATTTTTTACAGTCGAGTAACGAAAAATGGGAGAATTTTTAAAACTTTTTTAGTGTTTTTTCCGATGAAAAATACGTTTTTTCGGAATTCTGAGTACGCCATCAAATCGGGCGTCTAATTTTACATAAAAGTCCCTTTGACACCAAATTTCTATCTCATCACCGTTTCAGGCTGCAAATTATTGAAAAACACCTCTTTTTTCGCATGTTCAAAAATGGAAGGGGTCGTACCGCCCCTCCGTCACGAGATATCAAAAAACGGACCTCGGATTCGTGATCAGGGACAAAAGTTACCCCTTAGGACAAAGTTTCACGCAAATCGAAGAGGGGTCGGGGCAACTGCTGTGTGAGTTGGCGGAGAATTACCCATATAAAACTTATCTAAACTTAATTTTGCAAACTTTTAATTCAACTAAATGTCAATATACTACCATAGAATTGCTTAATAAACATTTTGGAGTGGGTATAACACCGTTTTGGGGGTATTTGTATCGATAGAATAGATTTTTCGTTGGAATTTCGTACCAACCCGGAATTACGTCGTAGGAAAATCCGCCGGCATCCGAACCGGTCCATGATTCACAAGTCAACCTATGTAGAATCGGAAAGGGCATAAAATTTCCGATCTTTTGATACCCATACATCTAGGTTTTCTTTAAAACCTACGTTTTTAAATACCTGGGCAAAAAGTAAGTTTGATCCACGAGACCAAAAATTACGAAATTCCATACATTTTTGGCAGGTTGCTCAAACGAAACCATAACAACGTTTTTGCTTAGGTATTTAAAAACGTGGGTTTTATAGAAAACCTGGATGTATGGGTATCAAAAGATCGGAAATTTTATGCCCTTTCCGATTCCACATAGGTTGACTTGTGAATCTTGGACCGGTTCGGATGCCGGCGGATTTTCCTACGACGTAATTCGGGTTGGTACGAAATTCCAACGAAAATCTATTCTATCGATACAAATACCCAAAACGGTGTTATACCCAAAATGTTTATTTAGCAATTCTATGGTAATATATTGACATTTATTTGAATTAAAAGTTTGCAAAATTAAGTTTAGATAAGTTTTATATAGAATTTCCAGAGTTATATAAACTTTTATACTAAGTAGTTAGCTAACTTTATATTCAATCCAAATTATTTTTTTAATCAGTCAAGGATGCCTATTTGGAGTTGGGAGACTGGCTTTATGGTGATTTGTCAACAAATAACATTATTTATGTTAATTTTTCGAAAGGTGTACAAACTTTTTTTGCACCTTTTTTATTTTCGTAATAGTATTTGTTATATAACTTTTTATAGAAATCATCTTTTCATGAGCTTTTTGTAGCAAAATGTTTGGCATGAGTTTGTGAACAAAACGTAGTACTAGGTTCCTGTTAAACTTTAAATTTTTTACAAGTTTCATCACAAAATGTGCATAGTGCCCAAGGGGTGTAAATATTTTTTTTACATACTGTATATAGCATACAGCATAGCAATACAGCTAATTATAATAATATTCACAAATTTTTTCACCAAGTTTTGCCACGTTTTGCCTGAAAAACACCAAATTTGGTTAAAATATTTTATTTTTTTTTTCATTTTTTCAAACAAGATTAAAAACTTAAATCCCTCGGCCAATAACGGACTGAGCAGCATGACGTTAAAACAATGAGCCATTTGCGATTGATAACACTTAATCTTTTGGATTGTAATTTAAACAAAAATGAGTTTTGCATAATAGTAAAACTGTTTACAAGGGATCCAGAGAAAGACTTGAAATAAAGAAGCGACTATGGATTGCCTTCAATTGACATGAAAAAAGTGGTTTTTGTGTTTAGAACCCGACTTTCAATTTTCACTTTTTTCCTGAACAATAATTTCAACTCTTTCCCGCCAAACCCATTCCAAAAAGGTAATATTCATGAAAATGAAATACAATTTTCATCAACCGGGGGCGCCGCCGTCAACACGCCACAATGGCTATCTTGCCGGGGCGGGCGCAACTGCAATCAAATTTCGTAAACCGAATTGAGTTTGGTCCTTTCGTCCCATGGTTTTTACTTCTTTTTTTTGCAATTTTTTCCCCATTACGTGGCGGCAGTATACGATATGCTGGTGTAGTGCACGAAATTTCAATGAATAGTGTACTCAGATCCTTTTTCCTCGGATATCCTCAAATGACGTGGGAGTTGACAGTGGGGGGGGGGGGTTGGATGCTGCATTATTCCCTCGTTTCCTTGACTTTTTTTATTTCGTCTTCTCAGCCAAAACACCAAAAGGACACACCACAAATTGCTATTCACGTCTTGGGACAGCGCGCGCAGGAGAAGTTGCAGACACGATGCAATTCGAGTCGTGGGAAACGATACTCTGCTGCTGTTGTGCATCGAAAAGTGCTTTTCTTTATCTCGTCGGGACCGGAATGCGCCAGCAGCTCGTTGTATAATCTCATTAATTTTATAACGGAACGATTATTCGTCGTTGTGAACCGGGATAATTGCTCCGATTTCGAGGCAAGCAATTCTTGTTTGTCAGAGATGGTTTTGGGACATTGCCTGGGGAGTCAGTAGTGTGGTCTGATGTTGCATGAAAAACAACAAAACTTGTTGCAATATTTTCTTGTTGGATTTACTTATTTAAATGCTGTTTACCAGTTAAACCTTTTGTCCGATGATGTTATGATCTCACATTTTAAATCGTATGATTTTATTTTTGAACTTAACTTTTTAGTAACAACTTTGACTTGTGATTTTTGGCTTATGAATTTTGACTTAGGACTATTGACTTTTCTGACTCTTCTGACTTTTCTGACTCTTTTGACTCTTTTGACTCTTTTGACTCTTTTGACTCTTTTGACTCTTTTGACTCTTTTGACTCTTTTGACTCTTTTGACTCTTTTGACTCTTTTGACTCTTTTGACTCTTTTGACTCTTTTGACTCTTTTGACTCTTTTGACTCTTTTGACTCTTTTGACTCTTTTGACTCTTTTGACTCTTTTGACTCTTTTGACTCTTTTGACTCGTTTGACTCTTTTGACTCTTTTGACTCTGTTCGGAAGTAAGGTCTCCCAGAGCTACATCCCTGGATGGTTTGGACTTTAGTCATTTGCGTTTTTTATCATTCCACTCTTCCCGCAATACCACTGTACTGATTTGAATACGCTGGACTGGCCAGCAGCTGTGATCTTCTTCTTTGGTCGTGGTCAGTGGTAATGCACAAGAGATAAGCCGATAAGAGAGAACGATCTCTCTCTCTCTCCGATCGGTTGGGGTTCATCCCGACTGGAAGGGATCTAGGCCAAAAAGGGAGTAATTATAGAAGGCAATTTAAGTAGTCCTAGAACCTAGGGACGGTACGGGTCGGACACCCGTCCGTCGTGACGCGTTGTATATATTTGTACATATTTGACGACAATAAATGTTATTCGTAAAACTGTGGTTTAATCGGAACGCGAGTGTGGTGTTCTTATTTGGAATCCGGACGGCGCTCATGGATCACCTGGGCGTTGGAGTACCTGCGCTGGAGTCGCAGTACGATCTGCTGGTCTGCGGGTAATACCCCCCCCCCCCCTGGCGTCGTGGTTTCTTATCGTGTTGGGACTTGGCTCCGAACTTCATCATCCACTTGAGCTATCGAAGAAACCCCGGGAAGGACCAAACCCCAACATTTGGTCCTTCGAACCGGATGAAGGACGGTGGGACCAGGTTGGAAGGCTTTGGATCGACGCCATTGGTAGCCAGCACCAACGCCAACATTAAACAATGGGTGAGCGCCAAAACCTACCCGCGAAATACACTTTCGCCGCCATCGCACTTGCTGCACAAAAGGACATCAAGGTACAAAGGATATGGCCTCAACAAAGCGCCATGGACATGGCCACGGGTTTGGCCACCGAAACACACCAAGGACTACTCAACATCGGACAGCATGCAACCCAACGGTACCTCGAGTTGGACCGAGGTGGACACGGTCAACTTAGGAAGGATTGGTCGACCGTATGGAACCCTCGACATCACCCGGTGTCGCAATCAACATCCTCGCGTGCTGAACTCCTATTCATCACCCCCGGACGAGGCAATTAATCAACGGTTTGAGAATCATCGAGTGGAATTCGGTTCATCCCAGGACTCGGACTGTACACTGCCAGGCAGGATCACCTGTTTCCTCAGGTAAATATTAATAGTTCAGTGTATATGTCTTGCCGGAGTGTTCATCAACAACCACCTAACACAAATTCCAAAATTCTCGATGAAAAATACAATTACACCCTGGACTGGAGGAACACGCACAAGTACGCACGGGTACTGCGTGCACGCACAACGGCTTGCTCGTCTACACACATGCGAGCACATCCCATTCATCACCATCTACGGGCGACACGGTGTCGCGGGCAGTGCACGGATGCACTGAGGTTTTCTCATTCATCAACATCGGTAGAGCTGGTGGCTTACGGATGCGCCATCTGCTAACCACCCACGCTGGACGTGTTCAGCAACGGGTCGAGCACACTGGTATCCACAGAGCGACCACGGGGTTGCACACCAACTGAACTCGGTGTCGGATCGAGTACCGAGAGCGGATCACCACCAAGAGCATCGCGCGACTGCTTCCTCCCAGCGAGACTTCCTCACGGTTCATGGCAACCTGGTACATTGGATCGGTTCTGGACATTGGACAAAGTTCATCGCGGGAAATCCTGTTTTTCCAGGTAAATATTATGAACTTGTATATGTCCGCCGAAGCAATCGCTATGCTCGCCACTAACACACCCACAACCATTTTCTTCTGGCATGGAAATCAACAACCATCGAGCGCGGAAAACACTTCTTTCGCTATGGTCATCGAGCTATCCGTTAGCACCAGCTATCGAACACACTCGGACGGTTCGTTGGCTACCACACGCGAGCAGAAGCACAAGGAGGTTTTCAAATCGCCACCCACTGGTGATCACGGGATCGACCAGACACAACTACCCACTTTGGTAGCTGTCTACGCATACAACGGAAGACGGCACCTCACGGAGTTGCTACCAACAGCAGGACGGATTGGGAACACGTCGGCTCGGTATTGGTTCCGAGCTTTGCCAACTTCGGACCCGAGTGAGCACATGGTCTGTGTTCATTCCACCCCTCAGCGATCTGGGAGGTCGCTACCAACCCAACTGGAAGTCATTGAGCTCACCACGTGACACATCGGGACAGCTCGGCTTGGACGACAACGAGCACTGTGAAGAGGAGGCGCACACATTGGTTTTCCTAGGTAAACACAAATTGAATAGTTTATGTCCGCCGAAGCCGGACTTCGGTTACCGCACAATTTCAATTGGATTTATCCTCTTTCACACGCTTGCTGTACTACACACATTCGGATTGCGGGATTTACATCCTTCGGAGTGACGTCACTGGGGCGTCATTGGTCAAGCGGCGGCTGGTGATCGCTGATTTACAACCACGTCTGCGGTGAGGACACCTGGACGTCTCATGGAGGTTTCACACGAGCAAGTTTTGGAGAACGTCAGGACGACGTGAACTATCCTCGGGTCATGGAAGTGAATGCTGTTAGGGGCACATTCTGGGACGTCGCCAACTCATCGGCAAGGGTCCACACCACGGTCTCATGGCTGGCAGCGCTACTCTGGGCAGGGTTCGGAGGTCGGAGCGCAGCATGTTACATGGTGTGACGTCATCAAGGTCATCAATCACGATCGGCGAACCGTCGCCACGTGTCATCGGGACAAATCCAATCAAGCGTGACGTCACGGGCGAAGAAGAACTCCCATCTTCCACCAGCAGTCATGGTTGCACTGCATCGTCATGGTTACACGGCGCTAGGGTCTCGGTGTAAACCTGGTAGCACATCCCACACATTCCACGTGTAGTCCAACGGGGCAACACACGTGCAAACAATGTTTCGGCTAAATCTGGATTGCCGGAACAAGGACGTTCATTCCCAGCAGTCATAAATGAACTGCGTATCCACGGAACAAGGTTTCGTATCCCGGGCAGGTGGAGTACGGACTCTCCACCCAATCCCCACCCACGTGCAGTCAAGGACGCACTGCACCACCCAAAGGTAATCGGTCATCGCCTGGTCAGGCACAGCCGAACAGGACAAACCACTTCACGGAGTCGGGACTCCAGGTTTCAACCCATCATCGGGACGGTGTGATTGCCAGGAGCGCAGCACACTGCGAAGGATCGTACCAACGTACACCACTGGAAGGATCGGCAAGGGACCGCCGAACCACTACCACTACACTCGGGTACTACTACACTACCACGGGTTGTAAAACGGCAGGGGAGCTGGTGTCGGGCGACTCCAGCTCGAATCAACTCTTTTCCATCGTGATCTCCTGGTACGGAGACACACAACCAAGCGTACGGTGGCAGGCTCAGGTGTGCTTGCCAGGTGTTTCAAGGATGCATCTCACATGCATGGAGGGAACAGGCCACAGGATGTGACTGTTCAACCAAGGATTTGGATTTCGTTTGGACTGTCTGCGGAGACTGTTCAACCAACACACTCCCACCCAAGGGCACTAGGAAAGTGCAAATAATGACGGCAGGGTCGTCGTTATGGAATCCGGAGGTCAACCCGTCACCATCGGATCGGTGACAAAAGCGTGCTGCACAGGGCAGCGAACAACGCTATCCAAGGATTGATTAGTCGGTGCACTAGTCATCCACAAGGGAGGTTCGCGGACGGCGTGTCTTGGAACGGCATGCCTCGGATCTCAACCTACTGGGGCAGGGCTCCATAGGTATCCCGGTACGAAGCCACGGGACGTCACCAGCACGTCATGCTTCGAGCCACACCCACATCCCACCCACACACTGGAGCAAGGGCTCCTCGGAAACGGAATCCAATGGTCGAGCATAAGCACGTCGTGGGACGTCATGCTTCACCACCCACACCGGAGCGCGGGCTCCATTGGAAGGAAACATCAACCTGGTGCACGGTACGCATCAAACCAAAGGAAAGAACAACCCAAGGAGGTAAACGGGAACCGAAGGACAACCGGATTAGGTAACCATCAATAATCGGTTAGGAGATGATGTACCCCACGGACGTGGACATCAACCTAGGAAATTGCAACACACAATTTGTACACACTTACACCTACACCTACACTGAGGAGGAAATTTGGTTTTGTTCAGAAATTGGGTAATTTCAGGGCAGGGGAGAATGTTCGGAAGTAAGGTCTCCCAGAGCTACATCCCTGGATGGTTTGGACTTTAGTCATTTGCGTTTTTTATCATTCCACTCTTCCCGCAATACCACTGTACTGATTTGAATACGCTGGACTGGCCAGCAGCTGTGATCTTCTTCTTTGGTCGTGGTCAGTGGTAATGCACAAGAGATAAGCCGATAAGAGAGAACGATCTCTCTCTCTCTCCGATCGGTTGGGGTTCATCCCGACTGGAAGGGATCTAGGCCAAAAAGGGAGTAATTATAGAAGGCAATTTAAGTAGTCCTAGAACCTAGGGACGGTACGGGTCGGACACCCGTCCGTCGTGACGCGTTGTATATATTTGTACATATTTGACGACAATAAATGTTATTCGTAAAACTGTGGTTTAATCGGAACGCGAGTGTGGTGTTCTTATTTGGAATCCGGACGGCGCTCATGGATCACCTGGGCGTTGGAGTACCTGCGCTGGAGTCGCAGTACGATCTGCTGGTCTGCGGGTAATACCCCCTGGCGTCGTGGTTTCTTATCGTGTTGGGACTTGGCTCCGAACTTCATCATCCACTTGAGCTATCGAAGAAACCCCGGGAAGGACCAAACCCCAACAGACTCTTTTGACTCTTTTGGCTCTTTTGACTCTTTTGACTCTTTTGACTCTTTTGACTCTTTTGACTCTTTTGACTCTTTTGACTCTTTTGACTCTTTTGACTCTTTTGACTCTTTTGACTCTTTTGACTCTTTTGACTCTTTTGACTCTTTTGACTCTTTTGGTTCTTTTGACTCTTTTGACTCTTTTGACTCTTTTGACTCTTTTGACTCTTTTGACTCTTTTGACTCTTTGGACTCTTTTGACTCTTTTGACTCTTTTGACTCTTTTGACTCTTTTGACTCTTTTGACTCTTTTGACTCTTTTGACTCTTTTGACTCTTTTGACTCTTTTGACTCTTTTGACTCTTTTGACTCTTTTGACTCTGTTGACTCTGTTGACTCTGTTGTCTCTGTTGACTCTGTTGACTCTGTTGACTCTGTTGACTCTGTTGACTCTTTTGACACTTTTGACTCTTTTGACTATTTTGACTCTTTTGACTCTTTTGACTCTTTTGACTCTTTTGACTCTTTTGACTCTTTTGACTCTTTTGACTCTTTTGACTCTTCTGACTTTTCTGACTCTTTTGACTCTTTTTACTCTTTTGACTCTTTTGACTCTTTTGACGCTTTTGACTCGTTTGACTCTTTTGACTCGTTTGACTCTTTTGACTCTTTTGACTCTTTTGACTCTTTTGACTCTTTTGACTCTTTTGACTCTTTTGACTCTTTTGACTCTTTTGACTCTTTTGACTCTTTTGACTCTTTGGACTCTTTTGACTCGTTTCACTTGTTTGACTCGTTTCACTTGTTTGACTCGTTTGACTCGTTTGACTTGTTTGACTCGTTTGACTTGTTTGACTTGTTTGACTTTTTTGACTCTTTCTACACTTTTTTTAGATAACGGCAATGTTTTTTCTTAAGATTTAATGTATTTTCCTGATGGACCACACTACTATCCAGCAGAGAAAAAAGGGGAAAACCAATCTTCTTAGCGATATTGCTTCGAGCGTCGTATTTCGTGCAGCTTCCCAACGAGGAACTACTTATATAAAATACGACAGACAGCGGAAGCTGCTTGGGCGAAATGCAAAATCAGCGAATCTGGGCGAAAAACGGGAAAGGAAGGAAATCGACGTCAATGGGAAAACCCATTTTCCGGGATAGGTAAACGACCAACCCCTCACCCCCTTCTGTGGATCGTTCGATTTGATGCTTCCAGCGATTTATTTGCCGCTTTACTGTCTCTTTATTGTTCATCTTTCACAAGTTTACAAGCGATTTTCGGGACGATGGCGGGGGCTGGTACGTACGACGATAGTGCGGGATGGTCGAACTAGTGAAGAGTTGGATGATTGACTAAATTGATGGGCTGTTTTTGGCAAGTGTTCAAGTTTTTCGGGATGCTCGGAAACCACTATAAAAGAACTCTTTGAAGCAATGTTGGCATGGGAATGCTGACAAAGGTCTCAGTTTTCGTGTAGATCAGGAAAGTTTGCGATAAAACGTGAAATTCTGATTACTAGACTAGCACCCTCAGAAATTCACGATATTCTAATTTTAGGGTTTTGTTGATCCTACTTTTGATGTGCCTAATTTGATTTAAAAAAATGCAAATAGCAGTTAACAAGTAATATTAAAAGTTTTTCAATGTTAATTTCTATCTTTAGTATTTTTTTCTGCTCCCTATTTTTTTTGGAAAAAGTCTGGAAAAGGGGAAGACAAAAGCTTTAAATAAAAATAGTATTAGTAAAAGCAGAACAACTTCTCTATGTAGCCGCCATATTGGTCGCCACTTTGAATATCTCGCTTCCCTTAAGGAATCCGGCTTCGTTACCGCGATATTCAAACTCTAGTCTGGATCCATCAAAACATGATTTTCCGTTATTCATGCCATTTTCAGCTTTCGTGCTTGACTATTAGCATTATCCAATTTAAAAAAATGCGTTCGTGAACTGATATCATCTTTACGAGGAAAAAAATAAATTAAAGCTGAGTAATTATTGAGAGTTTTGCTTTTTTTCGTGGTCTTATTTTTTATTAGGATAAAGCTTTATTTATTTTTTAGTTTTAGAATGCCTTTACTTAAAAATAAATTTTTGATAAGTTTCAAAGCATAAATAGTAAAATTTTCACAAATTTACGCATTCTTTTAAATAAATCTCATATTTTCATAATGTGCAATATGGGGAAAAAACGAAGCGAAATTTTGTATCCATTTTCACTTTATTAGAGTTTTAATTGTTAAACAAAAAACAACAAAAATACAGTTTTTTACTAAAATACTCAAATTTTCTAAATTTGCAATAAGTGTACCAAACAAAACTAAACTTTATAAGCATTTTCATTTTCCCAGAGTTTTTTTTGTGAAATACTAAAATTTCCATGAAATACCGTATTTTTCAAAAAGAAAAAACTTCATGTTTCAGAATTCGCAAATAGGGCGTCCAATTTTCCCGGCATTTGAATTTCCCGGGAAACAGGAAATTTTTTTTCAAAATCCTGAGAATTCCCGGGATCATCATGGAGAATTCCCGGGATCATAATGGATTAAAATCCATGTTTTTATTAAACTTGCATGTTTGTCAAGCTTAAAATCATAGAATCAGCACAATACTATTCATTGGTGGTAATCTACACTTCAACCTTAACAAGGATAGCAGTTTTTAGATAGCTCGAAAGATTTTTTGTTGTTCTTTGTTGAGCTTTGGTTTTTATATCTTGTATCTTATCCGATGTGATTCAAATTAAATAAATCTTTTTTATTTTTCATTACTGAAAAATAAAATAAATGTGAAATAAAAAGACAACAAATAAAATTATACCAGTTAAATTTTGGATAAGTTTAGACATTCATGTTGTATATAAAACATATTAATCAAGTTGTCTTAAGGTCATTACCGCCAACTAGGGAAAATCGGGACTACTAGGAGAATCGGGAGCTGTTCATTTGGAGATCAGTGTACTAATTTTTTGCTCTGTTCCTGTTTTAACCGAAATCAATCAACATAATTAAAACATTATGCAAAAAAAAATGACTAAAACAGCTGTCTTAATTCGATACATTTGTCATGATTTGCCAAAAATGTTTCATGAAAAATAATTTAAAATGATATTATTTTTTAAATTTAAAATCATAAATATACGTAGTCTATACAAAAATATGACCGAGCCACGTAGCCCAGTGGTAACGCTTCCGCCTCATAAGTGGTAGATCGGGGTTCAAATCCCGGCTCGGACCAACACAACTGGTGATCTTTTCCCTTCTGGAATCGATTGCTTAGTTAAGGGAAGGTAGTGTATCGTCACAAACTGGACCTTATCACGACACCTTAGGGAGGCGACCTATGGAATGTTAACATTAACCTTAACATGTTAACATTAAGTTGAGAATGAAACTGCCACTGAATCCGCTTTGTAAATGCCGGCCCCGATACTCTTCAAGGGTGTTCCCCTCAGGAACTGGGAAAGATTTACTTTTTACTTTATACAAAAATATATAAAATTTGATAAAAAATATATATATTTAGAGCGCTAGGCAATTTACGGATCGGTATTTTTTAACAAGTTTGCTTCATAAGTCAAATAAATGCTGATACCTTGTTTGAATAGGTCCTATTAACATATGAAAACATAAAAGCTTGTAGGACCTTTTTTTTTAAATATACCCTGGATATATGCTTAATATTTTACTTTTATTTTTATCGTTGTTCATCTATTTCAATAACCTAAATTTCCAGACAAATTTTTTTATATTTTTTCCAATTTCGGGAATTCTCGGGACAAAATACAAAAAAAATCCCGGGATTCGGGAACTCCCGGTTTTGGATAAATCCCCCTGGAATTCCCGGGATGGACGTACTATTCGCAAAGCTAAATTTTGAATACATTTTCAATGAAAATACAAAACTTTTCCCAAATTACCGCATTTTTCCGAAACACTAAAACTTTTATATTTTGCTATATGGGTATCAAACGAAGCGAAATTTTGAATGTTTTTTCACTTATTTTACTATATTTTTTTATTTTTTGTTTTAGAAAAATACGGTACTCAGTATTTTATCTAATGAAGTGAAAATTCTGACAAAATTTCGTTTCATTTAATAACAAATTATTTGTAACAAAAACTATGGCATGGCATTCTGTGAAAAATTGTATTTAACAAAAAAATCTGAAATACAGTGGACTCTCTCGTTGACGATATTGAAGGGTCCGTAAAGAGCGGGAGTTATCAAATTATAGAATGAAAATCAAAGCAATCTATTTGATGGGACTGAGAAATTTATTGACAACTGAAGCAGTATTGATATCGATAAGATCGACAGCCGGAGAGTCCACTGTAGTTTCCACTGCATACAAAAATTCACTTCGATCGATATCCATACTGCGGACTATATAAATTTGGATATTAAAAAAAAATGATTTTTTTATTAATTGTTATTATTGATTATTAACTCCCAAAACTTCATGGTCCATTTCCTCTCTTCTTGTGAACAATTATTCAAACAAAATATGTTTCATGAATGGAGTATATCTTCTTAAAATGTCGACATGGTTTATGAATGTCCCCCTTTCAAAAAACCCTTCCCCAACACCAGCTTTATTTCTGTTCGTTTGGGCCAATTTGCTCAAAACTCGTTATTTTTTTCCGGGTGTCCATTTTTCACCCCCTCGAGTTATCCATGAACCAAAGTGCACAGCTGACTGCTCTTTCTAGATGCGTCATCCTTCCTGTCGGTTTGCCAGATGAAATCTCATTCAAGTGCATCAAAGGCAGATCAAAGTTGAGGCTGAGGAAACCTTTTTGCGTGCCAATCCAGCCCCCGTTGCAATTGCTCACACATACACACAGGGCTCATTTTTTTTTCTGTGAATGTGTGAAAACCGGATCCGGATGCCAATTGGGAAAGTTTCTGCGAATAGGGTCGTCTACTAAGTCGGTTTTAATTAGCCTCATCGGCCTTGCCGATGATGATGACGTTAATTGGCTTAATCCATGCTATTAATTTCTCCAAATTTTTCCTGTTGAGATTTTTTTAAGGAGAAACTTTATCATAATAAAGCTCAACCTGGTACATGGAAAGTTCAAACAGCTAAAAACCAACGCCAAAGGCGCACTTTGGTGCAAAAAAATGTCGGAAAAACCAAAATTGTCCTTGTTCAGCACGAGACGAGAAGACAGGGCACGAAGCAGCCGCAAAAAAAGCGAACTTTTGTCTCTGGGCAATTTGCGCAGTAAATAACGTGTAACATTCCGCATGGCTGGTCCTGGCTGGCAAGGCTGTTCCTCTTCATCATCCTTGTCGTCGTCGTCGTTGGTGTTATTGTGACTGTGGTGGTACAGGCCAGGATGGAGATATTATTCGGGTGTTCAGCTGATTTTTTTGTCGCGAAATGTTTCGTATGTGGGTGTGTGTGTATCCGAGGTCCGGAAAACTGTTACGGATGCCAGATGACCGACATATAAAATTTATATGCATCGGGCCTGCGAGCGCCAACAAGTTAAATTCACTTTTCATGGGGCGCTCTGGAGCGCCAAGTTGATGGCGGTGATGATGGTGGACCGACGCAGGGTTTTCCGATCCGGAAGTCCGGACTCGAGAGAGGGCTAATGGCTGGAAGCTGGAAAAAGTCAGAAGGGTGGCATTCTGGGTAAGTTTGCGATGTAACTGAAATTTTAAAGGTCCCTCAACACGGCTTAATTTTTGGCTAGAAAAATTAATCTACTAAGCCTCGATCGTTCTTTAAAGATATTGAAAAATAATCAAATTTGATAATGAAACATTTCGTCAGTTGTGTGACCATTTAGTATTTTTCGAGAAAAATCCCAAAATTCGCAAACAGTCTGAAAGTGCCTTTTTTGAATAAAAGAGAAAACATAAGTTATACAATGTGTTTTGAAATAGTTTTCAATTAATTGTACAAATTTCAACTAACGGCAATATTTTTCAACCTCCAGATTTTTGGGGAAACATTGCACAGTAGGATGACAAGAAAAAAAAATAAAATTTTGCAAAAACTTGGGGCCAAATCGGTCAAGAGTTAAGGGTTTTTTTTTCGTTGAAGTTTGTATGGGAAAATTATAAAAACTGTATGAGGAAAAGTAAAAAATTCAAAATTCAAGTCACCCTAATTGCACAATGATCGCAAAATTAAGTGGAAAATGGATTTTCCGAAAAATGGTGCAGTTTTTGCTTTGGTGCCTTCAGAAGAATTGCTGGATTGCATTGCAAGCGGCAACTTATAGTCAGGTTGAAAGTACGGGTGGTTCACGATTAGGGTGATTTTGAAAATCTAACTTTACCGGAATATTCTTGAGATTTTTTTGTCTTCTAGATTTTTTTTGGGCATGCGAGCCACACTGTGATATACGCCATCTACTAACAAATTTACTGAAAGCATCTGCGCAAACCTCCAAAAACATTTTTTTGAACGTATTCAGGGTTAAGTTTTAGAGAAAAGTGATGTTCGGAGCACTTCCAAAGCTTAAAAAACAAACATTTTCGTTTTTTGAAAAGTCTGTTAAGGGTCAATAGTTACAGCCAATTAAATTTTACATACAAACCGAATAACGCTTAAAATTTGACCTGCGCCTTTTCGAGATATTTAAGTTTCATATTTGCAGGGCTGCAAAGTCGGGTCATATTTCAAGCGACTCCGACTCCGACATCGGCTTTCTGGGATTAGCCGACTCCAACTCCGACTCCGGCTCCGGCTTTCAGATCCAACCGACTCCGACTCCAACTCTAACTCCGGCCCACCAACTCTAGCCGACTCCGACTTCAGTTTCAAAAAATGGTTGGCTCCGATTCCGACTCCGACTCCATATATTTTTTAATATTTCAAAAGTTAGTTTACTATTATTTCGAAAACATTGATAAATAGGATTATTTAAAAACGATTTAAGTGGAAAAAACGGAAAACAAGTTTCTAGTTTTACAAGTTTTAGACGTTATTGAAACAAAAATGAAAAAACGCCAGTTTTGAAGGCATTTTCAGAAGAGCAGTTTGATAAGTAAATTTGGATTTATTTACTTAACCTCAAATTTTCATTAAATTGATCCCGATTTGTCCCAAAGGATGATGTTTTGATTAAAATGAATGATGTTTCGATACCCTGGTCAAAGGAAGTTGTCTATTTAGGTCTCATACTTGACTCAAAACTATTGTTTCGGCAGCATGTAGATAAAATATTGAACAAGTGCAGTATTCTCATCAGGTGTTTGTATCCGTTAATTAACAGAAAATCAAAGCTATCTTTGAAAAATAAGCTAGCAGTTTACAAACAAATAATTTACCCCGTTATTGAGTATTCAGTACCTGTTTGGGAGTGTTACGCTAGAACTCATAAATTGAAGCTCCAGCGTGTCCAAAACAAGGTACTCAAAATGGTTTTGAATGTTCCTGGCTGGACAAGATCAAGTGAGGTTCATGAATTAGCAGAAGTAAAAATGTTGGATCAGAAGATTCAAGAAAAATGTTTGAAATTCAGGGAAAAATGTGCTATTTCTGAATACCCCTTGATTCAAGGATTGGTTTAGTTTATTGTAAGTTTAAGTTTAAGTTAGTTTTAAGTTAGGTTATGTTTTCTTAACATTTTTTCCTCATTGTACCTAGTGTTACAAAAATGATAAATCATATACTTTTAAAGTTAAGAAAATGAACAGTGTTTAAATCACGAAAAGCAAACTAAAGAGCCACAGCTGACCACTTATTATGTAAACCAAATGTAATTATTATAAGAAAGATTCAATAAAGTATATTTAATTAAAAAAATTCATTAAATTGATTAAAAGCTAAAATATTAAATTGTTATTTTTTAATGATCATTAAAAGAAAGCTAGCCTTAATGATTAATTTAAACCAAAAAATACAATTTGCTCACTTTTAAGTTGACATTTATAAGAAGCACAGTGACTATCATAGTCACCTTGTATTTTTAAATAACAATTTTAAACGAAACTATTTTTTAAAGCTCCATTGAAATTTTTAAGGCGTACCGTAAACCGGGGTGACTTTGATAAGATTTCGATTTGTTTTTAGAATATTTTCCAACAAGTAAGGTTTTTCTCAAGATTATTATTTTTAAAACATGTACTGGGGTAGGCCACACAAAGTCCATGCACTATTTCGGAAAAAAAGTTGTTTCAATAATGTTTGGAAAAAAAGTTACGTTAAAAATTCTTAGTTTTAATTTCGGGGTGACTTTGAGTCATAGTTTTCTTGTTAAAACCATATTTAAGATGTTAATTGTACTCTTCATTTTGCGCAAACCTATCAAAGTCCCCCCCTGCTATCAAAGTCACCCCGTTTTACGGTACATGGACATCACGCCAAGGCTGAAGAAAGTTATTATTACAAATCAATGTATCTAAAAAAAATCTTCGTAGTAAGAACGCTTAAAGGGTCCTTTTCAAATATCCGTGACCTAGAAAACATTTTACCACGAAATTTTGGATTTATTTGAATTTTTATTTTTTTAATAAAATTAAAAGAAGGCGGGCGATACTTCTTGCATCTTCACCTAAAACGAAGCTTTATGAATGGTCGTGCGCCTCCATGAAAATATATGAAAAAACTTAGAATTGGAAAAAAAACAAAAATCCACAGGATAAATATTTTCTAGGTCACGGATATTTTTTTTATCTTGAAATCCTGTCCTATCCTGAAATCTTGAGATTTGTTCAACGATAATTTGCAACAATATCAAAATAGTTTGCCTAAGGATCAACATTCTCAGACACTTTTAATTTTTTGTACAAAGTTATAAACAAAACGCGTATGTTGAGTTCCAAGTAATAGATTGTTATAATCGTTGAATATTTGTTGGAAGAGTTATCCTGTCAGTGATTTTTTTGTTTTCGATTTCCATAAATATTGATTATTATTTATATTTTTTGATGCACCTCGTAACTTTTTTCTCGAACATTGATTTACTTAAAACCATCAAGACATTCGCTATCGGGGTATAAGATGTGTGTGTACTTTTTCAGAAAGAACTAGATTGAATTTGGTCAAATTTGAGTTTAAAGGGTTCATAAATATTAGCAAAAGGATGCAGTCAAAAATCATTAAATATTTCTGACTACAAAACCAATTTTTTTTTTGAGTTATGATGATACTACATACTTGTGTAAGAGCTGATTATCAGGTTATCATTTAGTGATCTCTAAAAAAAAATGGCAACGCAGCGCATGCAAATTGAAAAAAAAATTAAAATATAAGAAGTTTTGTAAATTAATCTGTTTTATAGCAAATACTAAAAAATAAAAAATTAAAATAATTATTGTTGAATTTAAGATAACTCCGACTCCGACTCCAACTCCGGGTAATCAGAAACGGCAGGTGCTCTGGAATCGGTCTCAAAGTTGCCAAAGTATCAACTTATTAGCGTAAAACCTTCCTTGGACTTATACGAACTGATTCGTGTTCGAACAAAACCGGCAAAATTGTTTATATGTTTAAAAAAGATTATAATTGATAATTCTTTAATGAAATTACTCCCCTTACATATTTAACCTTCAAGTTGAACAATATTACAAAATTTAAAAAAAAGCAATTCCAATTCTGAATTTTGATAAGATCGCGAAAATTGAAGATGAATTTCTGAACATTTTTTTTGTCTTTTGCTAAGAACTTGTCTTTCAATTTAGGACGAAGCAACGATTTTTTTTATAAATAAAATTATTGAACTTCGTTTTGGAACGCCTGCTGTAGAAGACGCCAGTTAAGGAGTAATGACATAGGAATAAATTGAAGGTTGCTTCCGCAAACCACACCAGTAAAGCCTCCGTGCCAGCACTTTATGCTTTTCTATTAGGGAGGTCGGTCATTTGGAGGAAAACATTCGCACGATAAAAAAAGTCCAAGTTTGCCTTCCTCAAAAAGTGCATTTTCATGAGAAAATTGGTATGATCTAGAAACCAAAAATTGGATAGCAAAATTTAATAAACTGCACTTTCCTGCTTCAAAGCTTTGTGCTCCGTTCTAATTCCTCCCCGGAGAATGCAAATCCTGAATTTTACCCAATTTGGTTGGCTTCACCGAGCGAAGCCATTCGTTTGTGTCGTTCCTGGTGAATCCGTCCCCCCAAAAGTTGCCTTCGTCTGTGAGCACAAATTTGAAAACTTCCAATCAAACATTTGTCGAGTGGGTGGTCGGTATACTGTTTCCAAAATAGCTTCCCCCAACTTTTCACGTTGTCGCACAGTCGCAATGCATAGTAATGACCTCGTATTGTGTGTGCCCTCTCTGCAAATCCCAAACTCCAAAGGGGGGTGGTTAAAGCGGACGCAGTCGTTTTGTTTTAACAGCTCCCCTGCTGGTTGGGGGGTCAAATTTTCCACGCTGCTTGATGACGAAAACGTAGCAGCGCATTTTCCCCCACCATCAGTCAGTAGTCAGCATTGTCACACCACACCACATCACACTTTGGCCACTTTGGTGAATGGGAAATGAGCTTTCCCACGACCCATCACGCGATTTTGACTTTGCTGCGCTAAGGGGGCGCTCATGATGTTGCAACTTTACACTGCGGCATCAGCTCACCGCATAAGCAGGCACACTCATCCTTTGTTGGGGTGGAAGGATGCTTGTTTCAAGCAGAATTGCCAACTCTTTAAAGTTTAACGTTGGGGTTGAACTTGTGTGGCGATTGTGATCTTTATTGTCAACCCTTACCAATTAATTTGAATTACATCAAATGCAGATTAATTTTTAAGTTAAAATTAATTGAAATCTAACAGGAAAGGATCACTTTAAACCTTGAAAGTCTCGAATAAAATGTCGATTTTGTACCACCCTTGGTTGACCAACCTTATTCTAAGATGCAATCACGTGAAAATAATCGTACCAGTCCAATCCAATCTAATCCAAAAATGCTGTGTTATACAAACCAACCCTTACTCTGTAACCGTAACCAAAGCTGATACCCAAAAACAGATCTTTTGCTAGCATCGAATTATCCCAAGCTTTTATCCGATGCACCGTACTAAATTTCAAAACTTCGACATTTGATTTAAATTCTAAAAATCTGCCAGTGCAAAATGGCGCATGAAGCGCACAAAACTAAGTTCATTTGTCAACAACCAAGTTAAAACAAACATCAATCTTGCCCCACAGCCAGCCAGTCAGTCCGAGCAAACGGCAACTCAGTCCAATTCTGCAAATTGCTTTCAGTCCGGCTCACACTCCCAGTTTTGGGGTGGTCACCCCGGAATGGCTTTGAAACTGTTTCGAAACTTTTTAATTTCTTTCAAAAAGTCCAACGATTCGTACACGACACGGGCTTAAAAGCAGCAACTAAACGAAAGAACGATAGAGCGAGAAAAAAAAACACCACTGAACCCGTTCTAATTTCATCGCATAGTGGTGCTCATCCCAGGCATAAAATATCATCACTTCGTCCGCCCAGCCCCTCTTCACAGAACATCCTTTTTTTTACGTCGCCTCCGTGTCCTTCCAGTTCGCACTCGTCCCAAACATTATTCACGCGGGTAGATCCTTTCCTCCCTCTTCCTTTTCCACCAATTTCAGAACTTATGATGCTGCTGTTGGCATAGTTGTCTGATATTGTACAAAGTATGACTATAAATTAAAATCTTAAAAAATTTGTACAAAGTTGTATGTCTGGCAGGTGTAGCACTCCCTCTTAACTCCACCCAATTTGCTAATTTTCACTATTTAAACAACTCATTTTGTAAAACTGTTGATAGAAACTTGCTTGTTCACTTCCTATTGAGCTTTTTTATCAATCGATTTTAATTGATAACGCTTTTAATGAGCTGTAATTGAACGTCATGAATGGCAACATAAGAGGCACGATGAAGTTCATTTTTAAAGCAGGATTATAGCCTTACCTCAGTGAGGAAGGCAAAACACCCGGAGTCCTCCATTAGTTTGATTATTTCCCGGGATTTCCAAAAATATTCATCATCCGATCATCCAATTTTAAAAAGTTCTACAGTCATTCGGAACACCCACAAATTCGGAACACTTTTGTGGTAATTTGTCAATAGGATGCAAAATGCAACATTTCTGTCGTCCCTGCTATTTTGGGACCTTTATTTGGACATTCTCTTGCTATTTCACCAGTAAAAATAGTACTTATTGCACAAAAAAACTAATTTCAAGACGATTTTATCCAGAGCAGCAAAACACTGCCTCAAAATTGCCTATTCCATAATTGTGGGATGTTATTGTGCCTCCCACAATTGTGGAACACCTGAATTTAATTGATATTTTCACAAAAAAAAGTTATAATACCATGTTTAAAACATCACTAAGCATGAGTTTTATTGGTTTCAAAGTGTGAAGTCATTTTTTTGTAAAGAAATATGTACTCCTGGAGAGAAAAAAAAGTTTGTTTACATCGTAAGAAAAAAGTGTTCCGAATTTGTGGATTTCAAGGGTCAATGTTTTTCTTCATAAACTTGATATAAAACGTAAAAATGTGCAGCCGGTCTATACCTCAATCGAAAGATCGCAAGAAAAGCTTTCACATGAAGGTAAAAATATATCATTTTGTTCAATTATAATTATATAATAGCATCAATGGATATGGTAGACTACTATATGAATGTGTTGGGATGTTCATGGTCATCCAAGGACTCCCTGGAGTTAAGATCTACGAGTCTACCGCCGTAACAAGCAAGAGGTCGTCTTATTTTGACCCCGGATCTTGTG
The DNA here is from genome assembly GCF_015732765.1 of Culex quinquefasciatus. Taxonomy (NCBI): domain Eukaryota; kingdom Metazoa; phylum Arthropoda; class Insecta; order Diptera; family Culicidae; genus Culex; species Culex quinquefasciatus. The sequence goes on from NC_051862.1 coordinate 160,567,795, forward strand.
TGTATAGCATCAGTGCATATGGTAGACTACTGTATGAATGTGTTGGGATGTTCATGGTCATCCAAGGACTCCTGGAGTTAAGATCTACGAGTCTACCGCCGTAACAAGCAAGAGGTCGTCGGATTTTGACCCCGGATCATGTGCGTATATCATCAGTGGATATGGTAGACTACTATATGAATGTGTTTGGATGTTCATGGTCATCCAAGGACTCCCTGGAGTTAAGATCTACGAGTCTACCGCCGTAACAAGCAAGAGGTCGTCTTATTTTGACCCCGGATCTTGTGCGTATAGCATCAGTGGATATGGTAGACTACTGTATGAATGTGTTGGGATGTCCATGGTCATCCGAGGACTCCCTGGTGTTAAGATCTACGAGTCTACCGCCGTAGCAAGCAAGAGGTCGTCTTATTTTGACCCCGGATCTTGTGTGTATAGCATCAGTGCATATGGTAGACTACTGTATGAATGTGTTGGGATGTTCATGGTCATCCAAGGACTCCCTGGAGTTAAGATCTACGAGTCTACCGCCGTAACAAGCAAGAGGTCGTCGGATTTTGACCCCGGATCATGTGCGTATATCATCAGTGGATATGGTAGACTACTATATGAATGTGTTTGGATGTTCATGGTCATCCAAGGACTCCCTGGAGTTAAGATCTACGAGTCTACCGCCGTAACAAGCAAGAGGTCGTCTTATTTTGACCCCGGATCTTGTGCGTATAGCATCAGTGGATATGGTAGACTACTGTATGAATGTGTTGGGATGTCCATGGTCATCCGAGGACTCCCTGGTGTTAAGATCTACGAGTCTACCGCCGTAGCAAGCAAGAGGTCGTCTTATTTTGACCCCGGATCTTGTGTGTATAGCATCAGTGCATATGGTAGACTACTGTATGAATGTGTTGGGATGTTCATGGTCATCCAAGGACTCCCTGGAGTTAAGATCTACGAGTCTACCGCCGTAACAAGCAAGAGGTCGTCGGATTTTGACCCCGGATCATGTGCGTATAGCATCAGTGGATATGGTAGACTACTGTATGAATGTGTTGGGATGTTCATGGTCATCCGAGGACTCCCTGGAGTTAAGATCTACGAGTCTACCGCCGTAACAAGCAAGAGGTCGTCGGATTTTGACCCCGGATCATGTGCGTATAGCATCAGTGGATATGGTAGACTACTGTATGAATGTGTTGGGATGTTCATGGTCATCCGAGGACTCCCTGGAGTTAAGATCTACGAGTCTACCGCCGTAACATGCAAGAGGTCGTCGGATTTTGACCCCGGATCATGTGCGTATAGCATCAGTGGATATGGTAGACTACTATATGAATGTGTTGGGATGTTCATGGTCATCCAAGGACTCCCTGGAGTTAAGATCTACGAGTCTACCGCCGTAACAAGCAAGAGGTCGTCTTATTTTGACCCCGGATCTTGTGTGTATAGCATCAGTGCATATGGTAGACTACTGTATGAATGTGTTGGGTTGTTCATGGTCATCCAAGGACTCCCTGGAGTTAAGATCTACGAGTCTACCGCCGTAACAAGCAAGAGGTCGTCGGATTTTGACCCCGGATCATGTGCGTATAGCATCAGTGGATATGGTAGACTACTGTATGAATGTGTTGGGATGTTCATGGTCATCCGAGGACTCCCTGGAGTTAAGATCTACGAGTCTACCGCCGTAACAAGCAAGAGGTCGTCGGATTTTGACCCCGGATCATGTGCGTATAGCATCAGTGGATATGGTAGACTACTGTATGAATGTGTTGGGATGTTCATGGTCATCCGAGGACTCCCTGGAGTTAAGATCTACGAGTCTACCGCCGTAACAAGCAAGAGGTCGTCGGATTTTGACCCCGGATCATGTGCGTATAGCATCAGTGGATATGGTAGACTACTATATGAATGTGTTGGGATGTTCATGGTCATCCAAGGACTCCCTGGAGTTAAGATCTACGAGTCTACCGCCGTAACAAGCAAGAGGTCGTCTTATTTTGACCCCGGATCTTGTGTGTATAGCATCAGTGCATATGGTAGACTACTGTATGAATGTGTTGGGATGTTCATGGTCATCCAAGGACTCCCTGGTGTTAAGATCTACGAGTCTACCGCCGTAGCAAGCAAGAGGTCGTCTTATTTTGACCCCGGATCTTGTGTGTATAGCATCAGTGCATATGGTAGACTACTGTATGAATGTGTTGGGATGTTCATGGTCATCCAAGGACTCCCTGGAGTTAAGATCTACGAGTCTACCGCCGTAACAAGCAAGAGGTCGTCGGATTTTGACCCCGGATCATGTGCGTATATCATCAGTGGATATGGTAGACTACTATATGAATGTGTTTGGATGTTCATGGTCATCCAAGGACTCCCTGGAGTTAAGATCTACGAGTCTACCGCCGTAACAAGCAAGAGGTCGTCGGATTTTGACCCCGGATCATGTGCGTATAGCATCAGTGGATATGGTAGACTACTATATGAATGTGTTGGGATGTTCATGGTCATCCAAGGACTCCCTGGAGTTAAGATCTACGAGTCTACCGCCGTAACAAGCAAGAGGTCGTCTTATTTTGACCCCGGATCTTGTGTGTATAGCATCAGTGCATATGGTAGACTACTGTATGAATGTGTTGGGATGTTCATGGTCATCCAAGGACTCCCTGGTGTTAAGATCTACGAGTCTACCGCCGTAGCAAGCAAGAGGTCGTCTTATTTTGACCCCGGATCTTGTGTGTATAGCATCAGTGCATATGGTAGACTACTGTATGAATGTGTTGGGATGTTCATGGTCATCCAAGGACTCCCTGGAGTTAAGATCTACGAGTCTACCGCCGTAACAAGCAAGAGGTCGTCGGATTTTGACCCCGGATCATGTGCGTATATCATCAGTGGATATGGTAGACTACTATATGAATGTGTTTGGATGTTCATGGTCATCCAAGGACTCCCTGGAGTTAAGATCTACGAGTCTACCGCCGTATCAAGCAAGAGGTCGTCTTATTTTGACCCCGGATCTTGTGCGTATATCCTTGCTTACCACTTAAGCCAAACGGCGACCTATTGTTTGTTACGGCGGTAGACTCGTAGACTCATGGGAGTCCTTGGATGACCATGAACATCCCAACACATTCATACAGTAGTCTACCATATGCACTGATGCTATACACACAAGATCCGGGGTCAAAATAAGACGACCTTTGCTGCTACGGCGGTAGACTCGTAGATCTTAACTCCAGGGAGTCCTCGGATGACCATGGACATCCCAACACATTCATACAGTAGTCTACCATATCCACTGATGCTATACGCACATGATCCGGGGTCAAAATCCGACGACCTCTGCTTGTTACGGCGGTAGACTCGTAGATCTTAACTCCAGGGAGTCCTTGATGACCATGGACATCCCAACACATTCATATAGTAGTCTACCATATGCACTGATGCTATACGCATAAGATCCGGGGTCAAAATCCGACGACCTCTGCTCTTAACTCGGGGAGTCCGGATGACCATGAACATCCCAACACATTCATATAGTAGTCTACCATATCCACTGATGCTATACGCACATGATCCGGGGTCAAAATCCGACGACCTCTTGCTTGTTACGGCGGTAGACTCGTAGATCTTAACTCCAGGGAGTCCTCGGATGACCATGAACATCCCAACACATTCATACAGTAGTCTACCATATCCACTGATGCTATACGCACATGATCCGGGGTCAAAATCCGACGACCTCTTGCTTGTTACGGCGGTAGACTCGTAGATCTTAACTCCAGGGAGTCCTCGGATGACCATGAACATCCCAACACATTCATATAGTAGTCTACCATATCCACTGATGCTATACGCACATGATCCGGGGTCAAAATCCGACGACCTCTTGCTTGCTACGGCGGTAGACTCGTAGATCTTAACTCCAGGGAGTCCTTGGATGACCATGAACATCCCAACACATTCATACAGTAGTCTACCATATGCACTGATGCTATACACACAAGATCCGGGGTCAAAATAAGACGACCTCTTGCTTGCTACGGCGGTAGACTCGTAGATCTTAACACCAGGGAGTCCTCGGATGACCATGGACATCCCAACACATTCATACAGTAGTCTACCATATCCACTGATGCTATACGCACATGATCCGGGGTCAAAATCCGACGACCTCTTGCTTGTTACGGCGGTAGACTCGTAGATCTTAACTCCAGGGAGTCCTTGGATGACCATGAACAACCCAACACATTCATACAGTAGTCTACCATATGCACTGATGCTATACACACAAGATCCGGGGTCAAAATAAGACGACCTCTTGCTTGCTACGGCGGTAGACTCGTAGATCTTAACTCCAGGGAGTCCTCGGATGACCATGGACATCCCAACACATTCATACAGTAGTCTACCATATCCACTGATGCTATACGCACATGATCCGGGGTCAAAATCCGACGACCTCTTGCTTGTTACGGCGGTAGACTCGTAGATCTTAACTCCAGGGAGTCCTTGGATGACCATGAACATCCCAACACATTCATACAGTAGTCTACCATATCCACTGATGCTATACGCACAAGATCCGGGGTCAAAATCCGACGACCTCTTGCTTGTTACGGCGGTAGACTCGTAGATCTTAACTCCAGGGAGTCCTCGGATGACCATGGACATCCCAACACATTCATATAGTAGTCTACCATATCCACTGATGCTATACGCACATGATCCGGGGTCAAAATCCGACGACCTCTTGCTTGTTACGGCGGTAGACTCGTAGATCTTAACTCCAGGGAGTCCTTGGATGACCATGAACATCCCAACACATTCATATAGTAGTCTACCATATCCACTGATGATATACGCACATGATCCGGGGTCAAAATCCGACGACCTCTTGCTTGTTACGGCGGTAGACTCGTAGATCTTAACTCCAGGGAGTCCTTGGATGACCATGAACATCCCAACACATTCATACAGTAGTCTACCATATCCACTGATGCTATACGCACATGATCCGGGGTCAAAATCCGACGACCTCTTGCTTGTTACGGCGGTAGACTCGTAGATCTTAACTCCAGGGAGTCCTTGGATGACCATGAACATCCCAACACATTCATATAGTAGTCTACCATATCCACTGATGCTATACGCACATGATCCGGGGTCAAAATCCGACGACCTCTTGCTTGCTACGGCGGTAGACTCGTAGATCTTAACTCCAGGGAGTCCTTGGATGACCATGAACATCCCAACACATTCATACAGTAGTCTACCATATGCACTGATGCTATACACACAAGATCCGGGGTCAAAATAAGACGACCTCTTGCTTGCTACGGCGGTAGACTCGTAGATCTTAACACCAGGGAGTCCTCGGATGACCATGGACATCCCAACACATTCATACAGTAGTCTACCATATCCACTGATGCTATACGCACATGATCCGGGGTCAAAATCCGACGACCTCTTGCTTGCTACGGCGGTAGACTCGTAGATCTTAACTCCAGGGAGTCCTTGGATGACCATGAACATCCCAACACATTCATACAGTAGTCTACCATATGCACTGATGCTATACACACAAGATCCGGGGTCAAAATAAGACGACCTCTTGCTTGCTACGGCGGTAGACTCGTAGATCTTAACTCCAGGGAGTCCTCGGATGACCATGGACATCCCAACACATTCATACAGTAGTCTACCATATCCACTGATGCTATACGCACATGATCCGGGGTCAAAATCTGACGACCTCTTGCTTGTTACGGCGGTAGACTCGTAGATCTTAACTCCAGGGAGTCCTTGGATGACCATGAACATCCCAACACATTCATACAGTAGTCTACCATATCCACTGATGCTATACGCACAAGATCCGGGGTCAAAATCCGACGACCTCTTGCTTGTTACGGCGGTAGACTCGTAGATCTTAACTCCAGGGAGTCCTCGGATGACCATGGACATCCCAACACATTCATATAGTAGTCTACCATATCCACTGATGCTATACGCACATGATCCGGGGTCAAAATCCGACGACCTCTTGCTTGTTACGGCGGTAGACTCGTAGATCTTAACTCCAGGGAGTCCTTGGATGACCATGAACATCCCAACACATTCATATAGTAGTCTACCATATCCACTGATGATATACGCACATGATCCGGGGTCAAAATCCGACGACCTCTTGCTTGTTACGGCGGTAGACTCGTAGATCTTAACTCCAGGGAGTCCTTGGATGACCATGAACATCCCAACACATTCATACAGTAGTCTACCATATCCACTGATGCTATACGCACATGATCCGGGGTCAAAATCCGACGACCTCTTGCTTGTTACGGCGGTAGACTCGTAGATCTTAACTCCAGGGAGTCCTTGGATGACCATGAACATCCCAACACATTCATACAGTAGTCTACCATATCCATTGATGCTATACGCACATGATCCGGGGTCAAAATCTCACGACCTTTTGCTTGTTACGGCGGTAGACTCGTAGATCTTAACTCCAGGGAGTCCTTGGATGACCTTTAAGACCTTTAAGATACATAAAATTTTAGTAAACAAATAAATCAAAAATATGTTTTTAAATAAATTAATTTTAAACTTTTAATATTTATTTTTATAATCGTACAAAAATGCTAGCTGTGGACCCCCGAGAACTTGACAACTTTTTATACATTTGTATTGGTTGTTTCCGTTGTGCTTAAAGGAAATGGCTATGCACCAGGCGCTTCCATATTCTTGTAGATGGCTCATATAATTGGGAGGAGACGCATGGTTTTTTTAAATTGTTCGATTTTTATGTTAAAAATTTACCAGATTTGCATCAGTCCGCGTGGACATAAAATCAAATTCTGTCGAATGCATCGGATTCGGGGATGCCTTTTCTCTCAGGAACGGATGAGATATCGTCAATCCCTTGACACAAGTTTTGTTTTGTCGAGTAGTGTTATCGATTTTCCATGATTTTTTGAACATTGGCAGATCTGTAATCTGTTCCGAATATGAGGGATGACTGTACAATACTAAATATAGTTGTAAAAATAAATAGATTTTATAATGTTATCAAATTTTACACATTAAAATTTTTTATCAAAAGGCAGGAAAATGTTTTTTATTAAATTAATTAGTATAACCTCAATTGTCCCGCCCGTGTGGATCAATCGGACCGCGCACTGGACTCACAATCCAGAGGTTGACGGTTCGAATCCCGCGGCGGGCGCTCTAAAATTTTTTGTGTAAATATGGGTATTCGGCGCCGTCGCTCCGTGCCATACTTTCATACACTTAGGAGCCCAGGGCGGCGAAGTCCTTGTAGATAAAAGGAAGACACTAGTGGTTGGTACTAGCAATGGTGGCCGACAGCTATAAAGTCAACTTCGTTTAGTATAACCTCAAAAAAGGGGCCATCCATAAACCACGTAAACACATTAAAAGAAGAGGGTGTTCGGCTTTTGTCCACGCTCCATGCAAAAAAAAATGTGTGGAAAATTGTCCACGAGGGCGGGGGTTGATAAAGATTCCCAAAAAAAAGTGTCCACGTGGTTTATGGATGGTCCCTAAGAGTTTAGATAAAATTAAACGGAGTTTATAAAGAAAATAATTGATAATAATTTACTTCAAATGAATTGTGAATTGGAAGATTAAAAAAGGCCAAATTATTCAAAATTAAGGCACTTAATTGGTTTGAAAGACCGAAAGTAAAGTACCGTAAACCGGGGTGACATTGATAGGATTGATATTCATTTTTGGAATATTTTACAACTGCTAAGGTTTGTCTCTAGATTATTATTATTTTTAAACATATAGGATATGCCACAAAAAGTCCATCCATTTTGGAAAAAAATCATGATACTTTGAGAATACTAAAATAATGCTATTCACCAATTTTTTTTTTAATTATAGTTAATTGGCTTTTTATAGTTTTCAAAAATTTATGAAAACTTCTTCTTGAAGTACTTTGGACTCTTCTCTTTCACGGTCAGCATGATGCCATACCATTCCATACGTATTTAATTTGTACTCTTCCTTTTTGCGAAAAAAAATCAAACCCATCAAAATCACCTCGTTTTACGGTACCTCCATTTGAACCATTCATTATCTTTTTTTACTGTCTCTGAGGTATCTTAAAATCAAAGCCAATTTTATTCAAATTTTTGATGTCCCCCTCCTCCTGCCTTCCAAATAATTAGAAAGAAAAAAAATGTTACCGTAAACATGAACATTCATTGGAAAAAACTTTGACAATGGATTGTATACTATTGATAAACATTTAATTTTTTTTTTTTGTATTTTTAAATCGGATGGGACATTTTTGTACATTTTAAATTATTGGATCACGAATTGAAAATAGACAAAACACGTTAGGAAAAAAATAATGAATTAATTGTTATTCTTTGATCCGCAACCTGTTATAATGTTTTGAACATTTTGTAATTCTTCATGTTTGAAAAATTTAAAAATAAAGCTTAAAATTTTGAATAAAAAAAGAATGAATTTTACCAAACACATGTTTGTTTAATTTTATGCAAAAAAAACTCATTATTTTTAAAATCATAAACATTCATGAGACAGTAAAGCGTTAACTGGGTTGTTCTATCTGTTGTGCACGCGTTTTTATTGAGGTTCAGCACTTGTATTTGAGGGAAGAGCGCCCATTTTTACATTTATTTAGATTTGATCTACAATTTGAGGCATTTATAAACTTAATCTTTATGATCAATTGCTAAATAAGCTCCAGTCCGTGTAATTCCCAACTTAAGTCACCCTCCCCTTTCAAACACATAAACATCCCACAGCATCCCTCCCTCGTTCAGCTCCCAGTCCGCGCGCTAGAACATGATGGCGCCAAGCAGTCGGCGAATTAAGATTTGATTCGTCATGGTGGCGCCCCCAAACTTTTATTTTCAACATTCGCATCATCACCAAAGCCTCAGCAGCCAAGGGGACACTAGAAGAGAACGCGCGATGATGGCGGTGGTGGCAAACAAGGATATCCGTCCACCCCTAGGTGTATTAAAGATTCAGGATGGTGGTGGTGGATTAAGAGGTGGATTCTGGGACTTTTTCTCGGAAAGCTTTCAGCAGAGCGGGACTTTATTTTTTCTCGCGCTCTCTCTCTCGATCCAATCCTTAGAACACATACCATATTTTCATCGCTCCCCATTTTCGGCAGAGGGGTCGTCATTCTATTTGGGTTGGCCAGGTCGGAAGCCCCGGAATAGATGGAAATTCCGACGTGATTACCTTGATTTATTATCTCTCGAGATTTCTGTGGGAGCGAGGGGGGAGTGCTGTTTTTGTGAATCAATTTGGCCTATCAAGTCAAACATTGAAGGGCTCGAGACGGGCGCTTTTGCTGATTAGAGGAAGTTTCGCGAAGCAGCTCAATTTCGACGCGGTCACAGTCAGCACGTCCCGTAATGGCTGCCATTTCCGTGCGACACTTCCGGGTGGAACGGAACCAGTTAGCACCATCAAGCGAAGAAAAAAAAGGACAATCTTGCACGTTTCGCGCATTAAAGCACCACACACGCATGTGACACATTTCACGACGGGCCGGGCGCGTGGTTACAATGACGGTGATGATTATTATATGTTAGTAGTTAATAGCAATGATGAGGGGGTCATTAGGTTCTGTTCGAATTCGAATGATGAGGATAATTTCTATTTTGGATTTTCGCCCACTCATGGTGTTCCGGGACACGCCCCGTTTTCGACTGTGCGGGCTAAATTTACTCTTTCCTTATGTGAAAGCATATCAAGCTGCCGCATGAATATGAAGATAAACGAAACATTTCCTCCCGCGGCAGCCATCAATTTACGGACACGTGGAGTAGGAGTGCACGGAGAGAAAATTAACTCAAGTTGAGCAGGATATTTTTTCAGTTTAACAAATGATCAGCCAATTCGTCCGATTGAAATGTGGTCAATGGAAACCTTTTTGGGAAATCTTGCGGACTTCCCGATAAAAAATATTGATAAGGCTGTAAAAAAATGCCAAAACCACTGTTTTTTTTTCAACTTATACATTTTTAAAACAACTGTTGACGGAAAAATTGTCTAGAGAATCGATTTCCATATTTGAATTTTAAAAATTTCGTTGTTCAAAGTACCTTTTAAAACATATTTTTGTTTTATTATAAAAACAGAACATTAAAAACATAGTTTGTAAACTTAACCTTTATTGATATAACATGTATTTCAACAATATTTAAAAGTGTATTAATTCAGTCTTCTATAATTTACTGAATAACGAAACTAAGGGAGGGCGATGGAAGGTTACAGTAAGCTAAAAACAAAAAATGTTCAAACAGTTCAAAAACGATTAGCTAAATTGTTCAACCATTTCTCACACTTTCCCTCCGTGTCACACTAATTTGCCGGAACCAATCACTACCACGGGCTGGCCGTAAGAGAAAAATTCCACAGATAGCGGAACGGTCGCGCATCCACATTGAAACGTTAAAAAATGTCAAGGTCAGATTGTGATTCTTTTTCCAAGTGCTTCCACCTAACGAACGTATTTTCCATTTGAAGGAAAGCAAGTCCATAAGCTAACTTATTGAATTTTTTTCACAAAAAATTAATAAATTTGTTTGTCAAGAAGTAAAAACTTTAAATAATATGTACAAATGCCTAACTAAAATAGTATTGAGCAATTCCAGCTCAAATCAGGAATTTTTCTGGTACTTTTGTACCCGACCCTCTCCGATTTCAATGAAACTTTGTAGACATGTTATCCTAGACCTATATAAGCCATTTTTGTGTATATGGTGCCAATAGTACTCGAAAATAACATTTGAGAAGGGCGTAAGGTATTTAAATATTTTTGTATTTGGCAATTTAAAAATAACTGTATCTCGAAGCCGTTGCGTCGTATCACAAAGTGGTCAAAGACAAACTTGTAGGAAATTAGACGAGCTTTCACTGCTTACACTGAAACAAAAATACACGCCACATCTATGAGATTTTTTGATTTTTAAGTCTAAAACGTAAATTTAAAGGTGATGTCATGATTTTTTTTCGTTCAAAATTTTTGAGGAAATAGCCTAAGATGTTACCAAAAGACTGACGAAAAATTCAGGATGGTATGTCTCTCCTAAAAAAATAAAAAAATCATTTACTATAACTGTTTTTTTTAAGTGGTCTTAACGTCGAAACTTTCAAAAACTGGTAGTGGGAATCGATTCCCCAGACAATTTTACATAAAAGTCTCCATATTGACCATTGTCCTATGTCCAATCTTTGGGAAGGTACAGCGATTTTAAAAATAAAAATGTTGAAAATGGGTTTTTGGCAATTTCTATATGACAGATTTGGTTTTTCAGTCTCGTAAATATTTTTACCGGAAAGCTCGTCCAATTTCCCATAAGTTTGTCTTTGACAGCATTTCAATTGGATGTTAGGGCTTACAGAAATAAGCTTAATTACATTGCTAATAACTGAAAATAGAATATTTTTTTCAGTGTGGTAAAAACCTGGATAGTAAATTAGCTTACGTAAATATCAAAACAAGTCAAATCAAAAAGCTGTCACAGGCAAACTTATGGGAAATTGGACGAGCTTCCCGGTAAAAATATATACGAGACTGAGAACCAAGTCTGTCATATAGAAATTGCCAAAAACCACCAAAAAACCATTTTTTCAACATTTTTATTTTTAAAACCACCAATCTTTAATTTGTTTAAATCCATACAGTCAACTTTTTACATCTCAAACAAAACAAAATTTCTCCAGGGATCATTGTAAGATTAGTTAAGCTCTCACAATCATCGATGTCCTCCAGCACCCACTTGAACTTTATCCAACTGAGGGAAAATACATCGTTTGATTTGAGGAAAGCCCTGCTGAACCGCTATACCATCAGCAACCAACAGCTGGCAAAATAAAGACATTTTATGGTTCTGTTTGTTTGCACGATGCCACATCGAAGCCCATAATGATCCCTTCAATTCCATGCTCAGCCAGCAGTCTGTAGTTTCCTGAGTTCTTCCGGAAAATGTTAACAACTTATAAAAAAGCTTGCCTTTATTGTGTATTTTGACGTAACTGCATTTTTAAAACAATTTGATTACGCAACAAACTTCCTCAATAACAATCCCCGAAATCCCGCCCAAATTTGTTGATTCCAAAGTGGACTCCATCCTATATGGTCGCAAGAGAGCGCCAAGATTTATTAGGTCAATTACACGTCCAAGTTTATTTATGCCAACTGGAACTTAATTATGAGGCGATATCCTTCCCGCTGCTACCCGAGCAGGGGTAAATAACACGGGAATACCAAATTTTGGTATTACTTGGGCAAATAACAGCGACCAAAATGTGCCCTTGGTTGCCCAGTAATAGATGGTAAAATACCATGAAATCATACCAAAATCTTGTATGTGTAAGGGCACAACAATACCATACCATGTTATTCCAAAGGTAAAATAATACCACAAAATAAAATCATTTCAATACCAAGTTGAGGTCTTCTGTATTTTTGAACATTGCTTCAATACCAAAACTTGGTATTGTCATGGTTTTAATTTTAGGTATTCCCGCGCCCTTGGAAAATCATATTTTGGTATTCCTGTGGTCTTCCACAAACATGATATTGGTTTGATTTCATGGTATTTTATCATCTATTACTGGGCAACCAAGAGCACATTTTGGTCGCTGGTATTTGCACAAGTAATACCAAAATTTGCTATTTTTATACCATTTTTAGTGCAGCAGTTGCAGTTAGTGAAAAAAACGTAAATGATCCTTATGCAACAACCAAATCTACTCACCTGATGATTCCATGTTGTTTTTAGTGATATTCTTCACCACACCGAATGCATTTGTCATTGATGAACGGCTGTACTTGAAGTTCTTGAAGCTTCTGAAAAATAACAAGATTGAAAAATAAGTATTATTAAAATGAAACTGGATTGAAATTCACCAAAATTCAATAATCTGTTGATTGACTCGTTTTTCAAAGTATTTGGTTATCCCAACTTAGAAAAATTTCAACGTTTTTGAAAAAAATATTAGTGGGTATATCACAAAAAAAATTAAATCAGCTTTAACATTTTTGGGTTTCAAGTCATTTTAGCGCAAAATTAATTATCTCTTAAAAAATTTAAAAAAAATCCATAGTTTCAGAGAAAATTGATGAAACCTTTCAATACCAAAATAATACCAAAATGTGGCATCCTGACTTAGAAATTTTTCCACAATGTCAAGTCATTTCTGTAGGGGGTATATCAAAAATGTTTAAAATCAAGTTTGAAATTTCCGGTTTTGAATGGCATTTTAGCGCAAAATTAATTATTTTGTCAAAATTGGTCAAAATTTTCCCATAGTTTCAGAGGAAATTGATAAAACACCTTAATACCAAAATAATACCAAAATGTGCCATCCTGACTTAGAAAATTTTCAACAATTTCAAGTCATTTCTGTAGGGGGTATATCAAAAATGTTTAAAATCAAGTTTGAAATTTTCGGTTTTCAATGAAAGCATTCGCTTTGAGACCTCGTTTTAGCGCAAAATTAATTATTTTGTCAAAATTGTTCAAAATTTTCCCATAGTTTCAGAGGAAATTGATAAAACACCTTAATACCAAAATAATACCAAAATGTGCCATCCTGACTTAGAAAATTTTCCACAATTTCAAGTCATTTCTGTAGGGGGTATATCAAAAATGTTTAAAATCAAGTTTGAAATTTTCGGTTTTCAATGAAAGCATTCGCTTTGAGACCTCGTTTTAGCGCAAAATTAATTATTTTGTCAAAATTGGTCAAAATTTTCCCATAGTTTCAGAGGAAATTGATAAAACACCTTAATACCAAAATAATACCAAAATGTGCCATCCTGACTTAGAAAATTTTCCACAATTTCAAGTCATTTCTATAGGGGGTATATCAAAAATGTTTAAAATCAAGTTTGAAATTTCCGGTTTTGAATGAAAGCATTCGCTTTGAGACATAATTTTAGCGCAAAATTAATTATTTTGTCAAAATTGGTCAAAATTTTCCCATAGTTTCAGTGGAATTTGATAAAACACTTAAATACCAAAATAATACCAAAATGTGCCATCCTGACTTAGAAAATTTTCCACAATTTCAAGTCATTTCTGTAGGGGGTATATCAAAAATGTTTAAAATCAAGTTTGAAATTTCCGGTTTTGAATGAAAGCATTCGCTTTGAGACATCATTTTAGCGCAAAATTAATTATTTTGTCAAAATTGGTCAAAATTTTCCCATAGTTTCAGTGGAAATTGATAAAACACCTTAATACCAAAATAATACCAAAATGTGCCATCCTGACTTAGAAAATTTTCCACAATTTCAAGTCATTTCTGTAGGGGGTATATCAAAAATGTTTAAAATCAAGTTTGAAATTTTCGGTTTTCAATGAAAGCATTCGCTTTGAGACCTCGTTTTAGCGCAAAATTAATTATTTTGTCAAAATTGGTCAAAATTTTCCCATAGTTTCAGAGGAATTTGGTAAAACACTTTAATACCAAAATAATACCAAAATGTGGTGTTCGACAATTGACAAATTCTGCAATTTTGCAATATCAAAACAATACCTTAAATTGGTATGATACCACATTTTGCTCTTGCATAATCCTTAAGACAAATTTTTAAGGGTCCAGGAATACCAAAATTTGTTATTGATACCAGAGAAAGGTATTATTACGCATTTCCCTTGTTATTTACCCATGCTCGGGTACACGACTGCTTTGGCTGTCGTCGTCTTGAATGAATTAAGTCTCCTCCACTAGAACTAAATCAAGCTCACTTACTCCTACTGCCTCGCTGCTGCTGCTACTTGTGCTGTGTGTTCTTGGACCCAAAGCCAGCTTTTTGTCTAAGAAAGTCGTAAATTGTCTTTATGCTCCGTCAAGCCAAACTTTCCTCATAAGACCGACCCTGCAAGCGCCAGTCAACCAGCACAACAGGACAGGACACTTCTGGCGAGTATACCGAGACCAAGACGGCGAAAGCAGTTTTAATCAACTTTTAGTCGGTCGATTTATGATTGCGCTATAAGCAATAGTGCTGGCTGTTTTTGTCACACCGATGTTCTGCTGCCTGAGCACAACGCAACACTCTGACTGCTGCTGCTAATGTTTATTGGTGGCTATTTTCCGACGATGGCCTCGTCCTTTTATGTGCAGGTGGTTACGACGGCGTTGACCGCCCGCGTCATTCTGCACCTTGACCAGGAGAGTGTGCGACACGTGGACTTCACACCAGTCCGCAGGCAGGGCAGTTCAGGGCAAAGAAATAGTGTGCAGTGAAATTTACGGCAAGGTAATGTTCTACGACCCCCCGGCTGCAGAAGCAAACACCCAACCACCCACAGGTTGGACAAGGTTGTTTATGGTGGTGAAGACGTGTTCGATAAGTGGGGAAGATTTCTTTTTCTACTGAACTAAACGCTGATGACAGCGTACGAACGGTGGAACGCATCTGCAGTGCAGTGTTGAGCACTTCATGATCTTACATAACAAACTTTTTAACGGTGCACATCAACCAGAGCTTTTGCACCCAGATTTTTGCTTCAGAAATTTTAGTATCTCCAAAACTACCGGAAATATCTATATAATTTTTTATTTTAGGATTGGGTCCGTAAGTTCAACAATTTTGACATAAGAAGACAACAACTTCTTTAGTTGCTGTGTACCCTTAAGATCTTTCATCAAATGAAG
This sequence comes from Culex quinquefasciatus, assembly GCF_015732765.1. Classification (NCBI taxonomy): domain Eukaryota; kingdom Metazoa; phylum Arthropoda; class Insecta; order Diptera; family Culicidae; genus Culex; species Culex quinquefasciatus. The sequence goes on from NC_051862.1 coordinate 160,583,494, forward strand.
AAATGATTCTAACAATTATAATGGTTGCATTTTATAAGACCAAATTTCATATTTTTCCAGAATTTGAGTAATTTTTCACCCAAGTCCCACCCAAACAGCCCCCAAATTCATAATTCCAACTTGACCTTGAGACCTTGAAAACTCAAATTTTCCTGTTTGTTTTTCATTATTCCCTGTAAAAAAGAAAACAAAATCTGAATTTTTCGAAAATGGTCATTCATCGGCACAATTTAAAAAAATCAAATTGCTTTTTTTAGTTAAAATCATACGGAGCATTTCATAGAAAAAATCAAAGTACATTCCGACATTTTTTCAAAACAAAATCCATGTTATTCAACAAAATTAACTCGGCAGTAGAGATTATATCCGTAATTCTTTATAGCGCAATAGTTACAAGATTTTGCTTTTGAATCGTATTTTTTTTTTTTTTTTGTTAAAATAAGTTAATTTGGTTATCTACAACGAAATCATTTCCGTGTAGCCTAATAGTTTTTTTAACTTTAACTTTCCATTTTTATATGAAAAGCTGTCAAAATTCCATGGAAGCTTATATGGGTGAACCAATGACATAAAATTAATTCTTTATTTTAGCCAAATAAAAAATCGGTTGCGTAAAGACAGCTCACGAGACAATCTAGAAAATTCGACTAAAGTCTTAGAGCAATTTCAGCTCAAATCAGGAATTTTTCTGCTACTTTTGTACCCGACCCTCTCCGATTTCAATGAAACTTTGTAGAAAAGTTATCCTAGGCCTATATAAGCCATTGTTGTGTATATGGAGCCAAAAGTACTCGAAAATAACAATTCGGAAGGGCGTAAGGTATTAAAATATTTTTGTATTTTGTAATTTAAAAATTACTGTATCTCGAAGCCGTTGCGTCGCATCAAAAATTGGTCAAAGACAAACTTGTAGGAAATTGGACAGGCTTTCTGAAAAAAATACACTGAAACAAAAATACAAGCCACATCTATGCGATTTTTTTTATTTTTATGTCTAAAACGTAAATTTAAAGGTGATGTCACGATTTTTTTTCGTTCAAAATTTTTGAGGAAATAGCCTAAAATATAACCAAAAGACTGACAAAAAATGCAGGACGGTATGTCCCTCCTAAAAAAATACAAAAATCATTTACTACCCAAGCAGCATTTATTGTCGCCAAGCCTTATTTGCAACTAATTCAAAACAATCCAATATTGCTCAGGCAACATGTACGCAACACTCCTGGTGACAAAAAAAGCGCACGACAACAACGCGATTGGCAACAATAGCCAGATAGTTGTGAACGTGTTGCGGCAATGTTTCCTATGCGATGCTAATATTTGTAGGAAAAATTGATACTGTTGCAACAATGTAACAAATATGTTGCAATTTTGTTACCATTATGGTGAAATTTTTGGTTGCTTGAAATCAAATGTGCACCCGACATGATTTCAAGCGCAACAAACTTCAAATTAATTTCTCAATAAATATGTTTCCGCTTTGGTTTCGCTACAAAACAAAAATGGATAAGTCTGGAAAAATAAACCAGTCGCATTTTTCGTCGACAACAAACAAAATTGTTTTTCTTATATGTATAGAAAGTTGTATTTCTTTGGCAATTTCAAGTTTACCGAGTAAAATTGCATTCTACTCGTGATTTTTCATGCGCCTTCAATCTTTCTAAAATTTGCTATCTTTTCTAGAGCCAATTTAGTATCAAAATTTACAAAAGTTGGCTGATAAATCTGAAAATCATCTGCGTTTCAATGGAAGTTATGCAGATTGTCAATTCTTTTCAAAACATTATTAAAAATGTGTTTAAATAGCTGAAAATTGATTATTAATTATTTTTTTCCTATCTACCATCATGGCGCTTCGTTCACACAGGGATGTATTCAGGAACCTTCAATAAAATCCGCGGCTATTTCTTTTTGTTTTTATGCAAACTAGGAAGACATACTTTTTTAAATACCCAAATAAATACTTAGGGGCAGGAGGGGCCGAATGGCCCGCCTAAGTTAAATGTGCCAACAGTCATAGCAAAGCATACAAATGAATTCATTAATTTGCTTTGGGATGTTCCCTTCAATGTTGTACGCTTGGTTGATGAAATTTAAATGAATTTGTTTCTCGAGTACTTTTCCAGGGTGCGGGAAAGAACGGACCACCTTGCGGAGCAGAATGGGCCACCTTAAAACAAGCCATTTCGTCTTATACAACGTTGAAATGCCTTTAGGGACCTTTCTAACATAGTTTCCATGAAGTTAGACTACTTTTATAAAATAGTCACTTACCAAAACAAACATTTTGAGAATAGTGTTAATATGTTGAAATAAGACACTATTTTTAACAAATAAGCATCAAAACAACTTAAAATTCAACTTATGTTGCATTTAAGCTGATTTGTAAAGCTATCAGAAGTGAAATAATTTCGTATTCTCTTCCGTTTCCACCGTGAAACCTAATTCAGAATTAAACACAAAAACTATTAAATTGAATAAATGTGATAAGATATCTAAATCATTCACCCTAAGTACGTCCCTGTTTTCTTCTCTTTGAGCAAATTGCCAACCTTCACTTCTGTTGCAACAACGTTTCAGATATGTAGCAACAATGTTGAAGTTAAATATCCAACACCCCAATTTGTGTAACGTTGTGGTAACATAATGGTTACATAAATTTTTCAAACATTAATTTGTCTGAAGAACTGTCAAACGAAATGAAAGTTGTCGTTTTAGTTCAGCGGTTAGATCGTAATTGATGCAGGTGTGTTTTAAGAATAAAACTTAACGTCGACCGAATGAAACTTCTGGATGGCGCATGTTTCTTGGTGGGTGGTTCTCCTCCCCTTTGCGGAAAAAGCAAGGGGTGCGATCGCCGCGGAGTGGGTACCGTCAGCCCTAGGCTGGTTTCGGCTGCCCCTTACCTCACGGAGGATGATGACTTGGGAGGTGGGTCACGTACTGGGGCCACGGCCGGAACAGTGAAAGAGTCTCGCCGGGAAATCTGATGGGCAAGGCTGCCCACCGGCGGGAAGCTCAGTGTTTGCTGATGTATCTAATTATCGTTTAAGTCGATAACAGTGTAGAAAAATCTAGTTGGAAGTTCTTCTTCATGCCCCAATACTTCTGAATGTAACTCATTTATCGTAACTTATTAAATTTATTTAAGCGCTTGCACATTGCCTACTTTATTTACTTGTTTTGAGGCTTGCAACAAAAAGACGAATTGCCAAAAAAAAATCCGCTAAAGATATGTTACAATTAGCTTTATCAAGGCAACATTGCTGCAACTAATTCGCAACATTTGCCGCTCAACATGAAGTAAGTTTTTTTTTGTTTCAATATTGGTACAATAATGTCACCGAAACGTTGCATCAATACACAAAATCAGATTGTTGCCACAGCATACAATGGTAACTATTTCATAAAGAACTATGTATCGATGTAACATTTTCGCGAATTGCAACATTGTTGCTCCCTTGTTGTAACTTAACTGGACTTAGACGTTTTCAACACGTTGCGCGATGCTGCTTGGGTAAAACTGTTTCTTTTTAAGTGGTCTAAACGTCAAAACTTTTGAAAACCGGTAGTGGGAATTGATTCTCCAGACAATTTTACATGAAAGTCTCCATATTGACATTGTGAGTAGTGCGGTGCCTGTGTGGACGCGCAGTCCTGTTTTTTCGTGTTATTTTCGTCTCTTTTGTGTCGCTGTTCGAGTGCGTGGGGTGATTGGTCATTATAATTAAGCAATGGCATCAGCAGTGCGGTGCTTGTGGAGACGCGCAGTCTTGTTTTTTTTTCGTGTTATTTTCCGTATCTTTTGTGTCGCTATTTGTGTACATGGGGTGATTGGATTTCTTCTTCTTCTTTTTTCATTTATTTTTTTTCGCGCGTTCGTTGGCCGATGAATTTTATTTTTGTTCTCTTTACATAGTTTTCGATAGAAACGATCCGATTTTTGTTTTTTGAGACAAGCAAGTCGTATTGCTGGATCAAGTCCTTTCCATATCATCGAGGATCGGAAGGCACGTCGACGGATATGTTTTAAGGCTTATGATATAAAATAATTTTAATGAATGTAGCCCTTCCTACATCACCGTTGATCGGAAGGCACGCCGACGGAGAATTTCTGGAGAATCGCGGTCGAATTAATACTATATTTAAATCCCTAGATAGGTATCTTTCCGCAGCCGGCTGCCTAAGATTTTTAAAATTTCAACCGATAAACAAATTGCTCATGGTCGCATCACCTACCACAGTGAATCCTGACCTCATACCCATCTTACTAACCCCTCAAAACTCATGTGATACTTTGTCGGAGACGCAGTCGATTTGGCGGTCCCATCACTCAAGTATCGGACTAACATTCCCATCCACTTCCCCGTGTCTTACCACTGGTCGTGGCCGGCGTCGGTATTGATCAGCACGATAGGGACCTTTGAAAATTGCGAAGGGGTGATGATTGGTTCCTACTTTTCATCTGTGGTCCACGGAGCAATGTTTGGGGGTCCTGGTCAATAACGAAGTAGCAGCTACGGGTAGACACCAATGCTATGCTATGCTAAAGTCTCCATATTGACATTGTCCTATGTTCAATCCTTGGGAGGATACAGCGGTTTTAAAAATGAAAATGTTGCAAAAACGGGGTTTTTGGCAATTTCTATATGACCGACTTGGTTTTTCAGTCTCGTAAATATTTTTACCGGAAAGCTCGTCCAATTTCCCATAAGTTTGCGTTTGACAGCATTACAATTGGATGTAAGAGCTTACAGATATAAGCTTAATTACATTGCTTATAACTGAAAATAGAATATTTTTTTCAGTGTGGTAGAAACCAAGATAGTAAATTTGATTACGTAAATATAAAAACGATATAAATCAAAAATCTGTCATAGGCAAACTTACGGGAATTTGGACGAGCTTTCCGGTAAAAATATTTACGAGACTGAAAAACCAAGGCTGTCTTATAGAAATTGCCAAAAACCACAAACCCCGTTTTTTCAACATTTTCATTTTTAAGACTGCTGTATCTTCCCAAGGATTGGACATAGGACAATGGTCAATATGGAGACTTTTATGTAAAATTGTCTGGAGAATCGATTCCTACTACCGGTTTTCAAAAAAATTTACGTTTAGACCACTTTTCAAAAAAAACAGTTTTAGTAAATGATTTTTGTATTTTTTTTTTTTTTTTAGAAGAGACATACCATCCTGCATTTTTCGTCAGTCTTTTGGTTATATTTTAGGCCATTTCCTCAAAAATTTTGAACGAAAGCAAATCGTGACATCACCTTTATATTTACGTTTTAGACTTAAAAATCAAAAAATCTCATAGATGTGGCTTGTATTTTTGTTCCAGTGTATTTTTTTTTCAGAAAGTCTGTCCAATTTTCTACAAGTTTGTCTTTGACCACTTTTTAATACGACGCAACGGCTTCGAGATACAGTATTTTTTAAATTACAAAATACAAAAATATTTAAATACCTTACGCCTTTTTCAAAAGTTATTTTCGAGTACTATTGGCTCCATATACACAAAAATGGCTTATATATGCCTAGGATAACATGTCTACAAAGTTTTATTAAAATCGGAGAGGGTCGGGTACAAAAGTACCAGAAAAATTCCTTATTTGAGCTAGAATGCTCATTATTTATGTGTTCAATAAAGCTAATTCTCAGGTGCAGTATTAAGAAAAATCCCATTTAGAATCAAGTCAAGTTCGACTAATCTCAAGGCCAAAATCAGCAGGAAACTCGAAGACACTTCGCACGCCAAAAGCTGCTCAAAATTCCACCCAGGTCACCAATTCTCATAACAATACATCAAACAAGACTTAAGCATCAAACACGCACGCACACATACACACAACGTGAAAGAAAACGTTTATGCCCACCACACCCTAGTGTTTGTATCCATTAACACACTAACATCCACAACACAAACGCACGAGACCACATTTCATCTCATCTCGTTTTCGGCTTTTCTAGTGTTGAAAGAAGGAACCAATAACTCATCCTAATCTGGCCGGTCTGAGCTGTCTCATTTTCGGGCGAGTTTTCCGAGTTTTCCCCCCCTTGAACGTGGCAGCCAAGTGTTTGTGCAAACAGAGGGGGGGGGGGGGTACACGTATGGAAAAATGGAAGGCTTAGCGTTTGGGAAGGGCGTAACGAAATAGATTTGGATTATAAAATTTTAGAAAACGAAAAGGTTACAATTTGTTTTGGTATTTATATTTTTATCATTGTTATTCAATGTTGCAACATTATGATAAAATGCTCGCGTTCAACAAGCAAGGCTCTGTGAAATTCAACCCCAAGTGTTGCGTAGACAAACTCATCATGATGTGTGTACGGTGCGCTGTCGAAGGAAATCGGAAACTTATCGAGCCTATCGTATTCCAACAAAGAAAAACAGGCAATTTTGGTTGATTGTTTTGCATGTTTTGGTTAAATTTGGTTAACTTTTTTGCCTTTTTGATGCGAATTGATTTTAATCATTTTGAAGGTGCAACTAAAATATAATCATCAATCATCAAAATTTATTATAGAAGGTGTCCACTTTTCAAGATGGAGCAAATCTAACAAAATATCAAAATCTGTTTTAGGTTTAAATAAAAAACAGCAAGTAATTCATCTTACGGCAGTATTTATAATTGGAAACATGAAATTGATGCAAAAGTAAGACTTTTCATTGTATTTTTTTGTTTGTATGAAACTTTGTCCATCGATTCGATAAATCCAAATTAGCCATTTTGCATAATTAGTTTCTTCATACAAGTCGCCATACAAATTTGGGGGCTGACCAGCTGTTACTCAAAAACGGTGCACTTTATCAAAATTTTACAAAACCGAATTTAGATTTAGAATACGATTTAATATTTTAAAATTATTTTTGATTTTTTATTTTGTGCTTTCTCGATACCATGCGTAATTTTTTTGAAGAGTGTTGCTATTTTTTTCTGAATAGTCCTAATCATAACCTACAACTTTGCCAAAGACACCAAATCGATCGAAAACCTCTTCTCTATTTTCGAATGTTTTCATAGCAAATAGATCTGGATTTTTGGTTGCGGAATTCTATAGAACTGCTCTAAGGCCATTGCAACTATTTTTTTATAATTTTATGCGATATAAATTGGTTCTTATTATGTATGATTAACATTGCCTCCGATTCAATAATACATTGGTCGAAATTAAATCATTCATTTATGACTGATTTATGGTTTCTTCAATTTTATTGTTTTTTATGGAAAATGAAAAAAATCTAAAAGGATTCAAAGACATACGGACAAAAAAGCAAAGGTGTATAAAAGATGTATTGTTTAGAAAAAAAAACTAAAGAATTTTTAAATGCTTCAATTCATTTATTTTTTTTATTTTTTTCAATAATTTATTAAAGCTGATGCAAATATTTTTCAAAGTTTTTGACCCTCAGCTCTTGCCGTGGTCGAGGGGGGGGACAAAAAAACACATAAGTATTGAAATAGTTTCAACATTTGCATGGAAAAAGTGTTTTAAAATACATTTTACACTAGTTTAGTTCGAACATCGAAAATTTTCAATAATTCAAAAGATGTTTAAGTCAACCCAAACATGCTAAAAATTACTTTAAACGCAGGGGAAGGCATTTTTCACTTAAATTTCCATTGAAGTTTTGAAATTTCATGGAAAAATTTTTTTGGTCCCTGATTTTTCGGGCCAACTTTGAAGCGGAGGGGGGGGGGGTGACGAAAACTTTATATAAAATTTGTAACAGCCTAATAAACATCGAACATTTTCGAAAATTTCAACATTTTTTTAACTCAATCCAACCATGCTGAAATAATTCTAAAGGCAGGGGAATGCATTTTAAATTGATTTCAACTGATTGCACTTAAATTTTCATAGAAATGTTAAAGTTTTTTTTTTTTTTGAAAAAAAAAAAAATTTGCCCTCTGATTTTTCGGGACAACTTTAGGGGGGGGGGGGAGACAAAAACTTTAAATAAAAATTTTACCAGCCTAATCGTATCGATCAATAATTCAGTCAGATCGCCTTCCAATGTTAAAATTCCATAAATATATGGGTAAATCTCCGTCAACTCACTAAGCAATTGCTCCGACTTCTCTTACATTTTTGAGAAACTTTGCGCTAAGGCAGCGATTCTCAACGGGAGTACCGGGCCTACTTGATTTACATGGCAGGGGGTACCGGCCTAGAAGAAGGTTGAGAATCGCTGCTCTAAGGGGTAAATTTGTACTTCCCATAAAATGACATATATCCCTAAAACAATTAATGTTGAGAAATGACAGCAAATGAGAAACATTTTTTACTTATTTTGATGAAAAATATTGTTTTTCTTTCAACACTGGAACGCCCAACGCATGGCCAACTTACACGGACGCCCAAGCCTCCCAAAAAAGGTGGAACGGTAACTTCAACTCGCTGGTTCTCGGGCATTACTCAACCAATCGGGACGATTCTTGTTTCCAGTGATTTGTAAGAATTTCTAGATGATCCTAAAATTTTGCAGAACTTGATTTGATCAAATCTGTAATTTCTGCGACCGAAAACATCGTTCCACCTTTTTTAAAACGACTGCATCCGCGGAATTTTCGGCGAATTTTTTTTTACACGCGAAAAAAAGTTGAAACGATGGTATTGATCGCAAAAATTACAGATTAGATCAAATTAAGTTCTGCAAAGTTCTAGAATCATCTAGGCATCCTAACAAATCACAAAAAAAAAAGAATCGTCCCGTTTGATTGAGTAATGCCCGACAACCATTTGCAAGTTGCAATCAAGAATTGGAAGGGGTTATACCGCTGCACCGTCGCGAGATATCAAAATATTGGATTTATGGACAAACAAATAAACATTTTATCTATTATTCTACTACCCTCTTCCTGATTTATCGAGATTTTTTCATCACGTCGTCATTTCAGACTACTAACTAAACGGAACAAACACAGAACACCCAGAGGAGAATGGCGGGAATCGAACCCGGGCCCGTTAGCACATATGAGGGTTCGACAGCCTAAGCCGATAACCACCGCGCCACGGGGTCCTTGGCAGGTTTATGGACAATATCTTTCAAAATTATTGAAATGGCATAAAAACCATAGGTAATTGGGGTTTTAAGTAACTAAAAGATAGAAAAAAATCAAAATGGAAAAATAACCAAGGTCGCATAGAAAATAACAAAGTAAAAACAATTACCAATTTCTCACTCCAATTCCAGAACAACAAACAATCAACTAGTTGCCCCCGCTTCTTTTATCGTCCCAAGTGTCGATATAAATCATTCGAATAATATTGTTTTTCCTCGGTTCCTTCCTTTTCTATTCATAAAATGGCGCAAAAAAAATGTTTTCCAGCTGTATATGTTCTGTATCTATTCTATTTCGATTCGACAACAAAACTTGGTAATATACGCAAACAACTATGACCGGAACACTCTTTCGCAGGCGAATCTCTGCTATTTTTCCTACTTTTTTTTGTTGCTGGTTGTTGAATGAAAGTATTCGCTTTTCCGTCCTCTCTGCCCTTAGGACACAAGTTGAAATAGAAAAATAAAACGGATGCAGAAGGGAAAATAGATTTCCTCGCGGGCGCACGAAAATTTCCACGGTCTGATTCCAGTCAATTGATAAAAGTGGCTGTGTTTCCAACATAAGGAAGAAAAGGGAGTGGAAAAACAATAACGCTGCAGGAAAAAATGTCCGCAAAACCGCGAGTTGACAATTTTCCCTCCGCAAACAACGAGAAAGCCCGTAAATCTTTTTTCTGGTCACCCTGATGTTTTGCCGAAACTTTTTCTTTTTTTGTTCTGCAAAAGCTCTAGAGCTCCTACACACACACACGTATGGAATGTCCAACTTTTATTTTATTTCCCTCCAACTCTAGCGACAACTCCACCCTAGCCCTGGTGCACCCGGGGCGTTACACCAACCAAATGAACGACTTTTGGGCAAACAGGTTGACAATCCACTTTGATGATGTTATTTATGGTGCAGTTGCGACAAATAGTACTGCAATGGGGAAAATATATACTTTACGGTACCAATTGTTCCAGTGAAACATCTGATCAGAGATAAAAGTTCACGTTTTTGGCGTTTCAGTTTTGCGTCATCGCTCGCAAAATTCAATTGAATTTATATGGCCAAATTTGGACCACACGCGCGTGTACACACGCTAGTCGCATATGCTAATCGCAAACAGAGGTCATTATGAATCTTCTAGAGTTCAGAGGGAACGTTTTTCATTCATATCCGCAGAGTCAACGAACAAAACACTGGGCTAACTTTGACGCAATAGATTTCAAACATTGATTTTTGTATGTTCACGTTTAAAATTACAAATTTTAAAAAATTTAACTTTAATATAAAATTAGGTATTATATTGAATTGATCGGACCTATTTCAAGATTTATATCATTAACATATGACATACCAAACTTGCATGACTGAGTTCGCTGAGTTATCAACTGAAAATTAGTCTACTGATTTTTTCAACCAAGAAAATCTTTCTTAAATGTCTCCAAACTTTGACTGTTGATTTTTGGTAAATTTTACTACATTCAGAAATCAGAATTTGGTATGCGAAAAAGAAATTTCCTGAGATTTTTTTTTTAATTCTGTGTTTGCCAATTAGGGGGACCTACGCTGTGCTAGAGTGACCTGAAATTTTTTCATTTTCGTCAATTTTTGCAAAACCACTTTTTTCAAAAAATATAGCTCCACGTCATTTTAACCGATTTTAACTGTCTTTTAAGCAAATTAAAGGTGATTTGTTGGCCTTTCGATAAAAAAATAGTTGCTAGCCTCTAAAATCTAGCCAAACATTTGAAAAACACGTATGAAAACTGAAAATGGCGTTTGACCGTGTCTAGACCAAATAGCTTATGAATGAGTTTTTTAAAAAGAATTTTGCGTAAGCGACCATCTAAGGCGTTGAGATAACCAAAAAAAGTGTCCACGTGATTTATGGATGGTCCCTAACATACTAAAAAATGGGAGAAGTTTTCCGAGATATGTTTTTTTTTTTAAATTAAAACTTGACATTGATAAATGTTGATGCTCTTATCAAAATATTTTAAATTTTGGTGAAATTTGTTGATTATTTAAAAATTGATGATTGCAAGATATATTTCATTTTATAACTCTGTATACATACTATAGTTACCTTATTTAAACATTACATTGTATATTTTTTTGTATCTTTTTTGTAACGATTTTTGTATTCTGTAAACATCATTAGATCAATCAATCACACAGGAAAAAAAATATGGTAATACGTATTCATCAAGGTATTGTGACAAATTTGTTTAAAAAAGTGTAATATTACATCAAAAAGTAGTGAATATTCATCAGGTTCTCATTTTTACATATTTTTAGGTACCGTCAGTGGGGGTGACATTGGGTCTGGGGGGTTAGATTGGGTCAAAGTGATTTTTTACGGATTTTACCATTTCTCAGATTCTTCTAAATGAAACTGAATTCTGCTAAAAGGGTTGTGTAGGGGACATCTTAAGATGACTTCGCTGAAAAAATCTCGTTCACTGAAAAAAAAAATTACCAAATTCCTAAATTCTAGGAATTTAGGCTCCTTTCCTTATTAAGTAATCAAAAAAACCCGATTACTAAATAAGGAAAAGAAGCAAAATTCCTAGAATAAAGGAATTTGGTACTATTTTTTTTATTTCAGTGTTCCTAGAACAAATCCTGTTATTTTGGCAGCTGTCTAAAATTGAGGTACGTTTTTGGCCAAAAATTACCCCTCGAAAAATCATTTTTCTAATATTTTAGTTGGAATTGGGTCCTAAAATGAAGCTTAGATTGCTGATATTATTGTTCACAGCGATAAAGCTTATTTTTCTGAGTACAATGACCCTTTGTACGACCATAAAGAGCTTAAAATGGATTTTTAAATCAATTTTGAAAAATTAACCTCGCGGTCCTTCTTGACAGAAAAGCTCCTACTTGACAGGTCGTTCCAAGGGGACCATAGTTGATCCATCGAAAAAATGTTGTCTTGTCAAAAAAAAATTTGCATTAAAATAAAAAAAAGTGATCAGAAATGGTTTTTAATCGTGTTTTTTACCGTTGTACATAAAAATTGGCATAGGGCTTTAGTACCCAATTGCTCGAAAACTACCCAAATGTTAGAAAATCTCCACTTCAAACATTGTAGCATGTCAATACGATTCCCTCGAACAAGAAACACTGTTGGATGACTTGTTTTTACCATATCGTGGTATTTGAGCATCATTTTAGTTTTATTTGACCCAATGTCATCCCCTCTAAGGGGTGAGATTGGGTGAAGTTTCAAACTATTGGCATTTAAGGTAGTGTTCATCAAAATCCCCCATATGTTGGGAAAGTGTTAGTAAACTAGCTAAGAACAAATCTACGTTGAAAGATTTTCGATGTTATTTAAACTGTTTTTGTTACTAAGAAATTACAAGAGGTGTATCGTTTTTTGACCCATAGTCACCCCCACTGACAGTATCACAAAATGTTTTTTTTTTAAATTGGCACCAAATGATTAAATTCTATTTTTGATTTAAAAAAAATCAGCAAAAAAATATGTGAAAAAATAGATTAGTGATTTAAGGAATTTAAGGGTCCTGATTGCTCCAAAACGACACATTCAATCGCGACCACAAATCTAAAGCGACAAAAAACTGCTCTGAATATTTTCTACCGTTTGTCGCTTCCACACCATTCGGTACAGAATACTCTCTCTTTGCTCTTCCTCTCACTTAAATCGGGTAGTACGGGTAGTACGGTTGCGAGCGAGTCGGCAAAGATTCACTCGGCCATGAGTGAGTGGTTTCAGATCTTTGCACCGAAAATCAGGACCCTTGGTTTAAGGATTTAATTACTGATAATTGTATGGATTAGAAAATCAGGGCTAACTAAATAAATCAAATCGAAAAGATAACAGGTCCAAACTAGCTCTCTCCCCCTCTAACCAAATCACTGCACATCCTACACACTATAATGCCAGTGTCGGACGCTTCAAAACATAATCTCGCCAAATCGCTTAGCATTCTTGCGAAGAATGCTAACAGCCCCAAAAAAATCTACCAATGAAAAGGATCTCGGCTAAATAAAAAAAAGGGACTCCCAACAAAAAAAAAACACCAACAACCCAGCATCCTAGCCGGCAAACAGTCGTCGTCTGAATAGAGTGCTCAATTTGAATTTTAGATGGAATGTGATGACAGCATCGGGAGGTCCTTATGGCACCCTCCTCCCACCAACACCACCCTCAACCCAATCCGGAACCCAAGCGCGATGAAATCCGGCCATCCTTGCCATAAACACGACAGTTCACGACTTACAGACAGCTCGGGGACGCGCACTCGTCGTTTTTGCCGTTTCTAGGAGTAAGAAGTAAGGAGAAGTTCCACTATTTTCCATACGAATAAAAATCTTAAACACGTACGTCAAAAACATGCACCAATCGTGATGGAGTGTTTTGGAATATGAATTTTCTGGGCCGAGGAGAAATAAGTGGCGTCGAAACATTACTGCGGCGGTTCACTATGTGAACCATGTTATGTAGATTCACTTACAGTAATGTCTTTCTGAGAGTTGACACAAAACGTCGTCATCGTCGTCATATTGCAGTGGTGATTTGCTGGTTGGGATAATTTGTAGTGATTTACTGGCAGGAGATTATAAGAATTAAGTTGGGTTCTATTAATCAAATTCTTTAAGATAACTATTTCTTTTTCTAATCATCTTAATTTTGAAAGCAACTGTGCAATTCAAACAATCTAAAAAAATACAAAATGATAGAAATTTTCAAAATTAATATCATAATTTAAATCAAAACAAATAAAATGTATTGTCTTAAATTGAATCAATTTAAAAACTGTAGATGGAAAGCCTCCTCCGGTGGAATTGCTGGTGGCAGTTGGGCTCATAATCCAAAGGTCGTTAGTTTGAACCCTGGGGGGGGAGGTTCCTTGGAGTAGAAAGAGGTTTGGGTGCTCTCCGCATTCAAGCCTTTGGGCTCCTAGGTACGAGCAGAAACTTGCACTAGAGACCACAAAAGACCTGGGGTTCGTTAAAGCGGGTGGTTTAATTGATTTGGTTTGATTTTTTAGATGAAAATAATACACTAGAATAAAACATAATATTAAACTCGTCAAAATATATGAGAAGGTGATAAACGATGGAAAAAATCCAAGATAGTAGAATTTTAAGATTTATGATATTCTGTGAACAAAAAATCATGACCCACTTGTATTGTAAATTATGCCAGATAATAACAACCTCACTGTTCGATTAATTGACCACTAAATGAGGTCTACTAATATCCATCAAGATTTGAAGCAAACACGTGCGCCTGAATTGACCCCTTGGACCGTGTTCCCAGTCAATCACAAACATGCTGTCACGCTGCCAAGGGAGAATTTAGGGTGGTGCAATTTGATTTTTTTTTTCATTTTTATTTTTTTCTAAGCTAAATTGTTAAGTGTTTTTGTGTATAAGCACTTGCCAACTTATTATTTGTTTCAATGAAATGATTGTAAATGTTAAAATATTTGATAATTTAATTAATAAGATAATTACCAATAAAACACAATCAAACCACCTTTGCAGCCTGAATACTAATGTTAAAGTTATCTATAAACTATAAACAAACCTTATGAAACGTAAAAAGTTTGGCAAAAGCCGTGTTAACCAACTTGATATCAACTAACTATAATTGCATAAAAACAGCTTTTGCACACTGCGAAACGAAGTTTTAGGTGGATAAATCAAATGAAAAGTATAGAAGAAGATTTATAAGGACGAACACTAAGTCAACGAAGGGCTATTTGAGGAAAGATACTTGTGTGTGTGAACTATAGGGTGCCCAGAAAAAAATGACCCCCTGCTCCACAAGCGGAAAACGGATTTTTGGGTTATTTTAAGCGTTTTGAGGGAAATTGGTTGAAATTATCTGAATTATCTAAAGCCGATGAAAAAAAGTTTTTCATACAAAAAAAAAACATTTTTAAATAGTTAACAACTTTTCAAGATCGAGTTTACAACTTTGGTATGCTCTACAGTTCTGCCCATAATTGAAGATTCTGCTATTATGCTAAATCAAGTATTACAAGAAAAACTAGTTTTTGTGTTTGTCACCAAATTTTCGCCGCGCCAATTTCAAAGGGGAATGAGATACCTATTAGCCGTTTGGTTTTTTGCATCGGCAGCCAAAACTAAACAATATTTTTGTGAAATTCATTTGGATAGAAGCAGCGCACCGTGGAGAGCAAACAGTAAGAAAATTAGGTTTTTAACCAATTTTATTTTTTATTTTTTCCTTACAAAATTCACCTTTGAGTAGCAATGGGTATATGTTGCCCGATTTTGCTCCTATTTGACCTAGAGTCCTAAAATAGCTTAAGAAACAATATTCAATTTTTTTTAAACACTGAAATCATGAATTGAGTTTTGAATTTGAAAAAAATACAACTTGCCTGAGGCCCTAAATCAATCAGAATATTCCCTCCTACATGGATACTTGTATAGAGAAACAAATGGTACCAACTGACTTCTTACAGTTCTTACTGCGTTCCAATCTTAATGTATGAAGAATTTATTTTCGTTATTTTTTTTTTTTTTTGATAAAAGATTACCTAAATCAAAGTTCCAAAAAAATCTTTATCGCTCTAACTTTGTCGAATAACCGGTGCATGATTTAGTAATGTGCGTGAACTTGTCAACGAATCGCATCTAATAGCGGAATTGTTTACATAGGCTCTCACAGAGTCAACTGGTTGTAAAATAGGGTTTACCTATAGTTTTTTGGCAACTCTATTTCCAAAGTTTTTTTTTTTCTTCTTCTAAAAAAGCTCAAATAAGCAATGAGATTCCCAAAGTTTATAAGACCATCTCAAATTAAATTCTAGATTTCCACTGATTCCAACTCATCTAACCCCACAAAATCTACAGGTATGGGTTAAGTCGTTAACAATCATTATTCCAACATGCGTTTGCTTCTCTCTTTGTGTTTGTCCGCGTGCTTTTATTTTCCTCCTCTCTTCCATGCACTTTGATGGTTGCTTTTTAGGCACATTTTAGATAAGTTTCGGGCGAATGTTTTGATGACGAGGTGAACAGGTTGTGGTGCGTGTGTGATGGTCAGTTGAACAACAGTCATCATCGATGGGCAGTCTGTTTCAAACCCTTGCAGTAGACAGCCCGTGACAGAGTAACAAAGGGCCCTTAAGGTTGAAATGTGTTAGAATTGTGTTACTAATAATTGTCTAAAAATATTTGGTGAAACTTCAAATTTCTTAGTTGGATGATTTGTTGTTTAAAAAAATTAGACCACTGTCGAATTCCAAAAGTTGCATGCTGAAAAGTAGAGAAAGTTCAAACCGCCCGAAAATGACTCTAAACAACATTGTTTTGCTTTCGATGCTGTTGCTGCCGTTTTTCATTGGGCATGGTAAGTGTAGACAAAATATCAAGTTTACGGTTGAGTTGGCGCATTCGATGCACAGTTGAAGGTTGGATACTAAAATCATTTATTCACATTACATGGGTTTTGCATTAGTTGCTCTATAACTTAAGTGAAAAGCTCAATACAATTTGAATTTGTTTCAATTTGAAACGTTACAATACAATTTTCCGCTCGTTCTCGATTGATTAAACAGCATACCTTTCATCGTCAAAAAATAACAGTACTGAAAAGTACTTTTCAGCATCCATTTGAGTGCTGAAAAGTTTAAACAGAGAACGATGGTTGACTCCCACTGATCATTTTTGATTCATTATTACATTCATTGTAACTTCAGCTGATCTATCAATAACTGAGTAGTAGCTCATTGGCAGTCAACCATGCTCATGATCATGCTCCATTTGAGTGCTGAAAAGTTCAACTTTTCAGCAATCGTCGTTATCAATGTACTCGTGCTGAAAAAAAACTTCTATTTGCTCCTTGATGCAAAAACTACTATTACAGTTATGTGACATTTGGATTACCTAAAAAAAAATTTGGTTGTAGAATTTCACAAACACAAAAGTCAAATCCAGGCGATTGTTTTTTTTGTATGGACCAGCGATGGCATAATCACCATCAAAAGAAAATCTCGGGACGTTCATCAAGAGAAAAAATCCGAAGGGAGCATGGTTCTCCTCTCTCGCGCACGAAAGATCGGTAAAAAGAATCGAATAAAATCATCATCTTGATTATTCGGCGGAACATCTTTTCCACTACTACACTTGCAACTGTAACGTCACACGTCGAAAAATTACCTGTCACATTTTGTAGATGGGCAGTGTGTGTAAACAAAGTGAAATAAATATAATTAAGTGGTGCTGACAAGGAAAATCACAAAAAATCATCAGTAGATTGATTTTCTTGGAGAATTTCGGGAGCGATTTTCATTTGCTTGATTTGCCACCTCTCTCTTTCGCGGGTGAAGAAAGTTCGCAAGCGAAATTGATTTTTTTGCGATAATTCCATCCCTGGTATGGACAATTGTCTACGATGGGGGGGGATGGCACAAAAAGTGTTGAATGGTCTCTTGAAAAAATAAAATTATCAAAAAACTTACATTAATTATTCATGACCAATTTATTTTTGAAACAAATAAAATTTCAAATAACTTGGTGTTGAAAGGAAATTTCTAGAGTTTCTTTTGAATAGGTTAGATTATATGTTTGTTAGAAATAGTACACACTCACAGTATTCCGCCGACATTAGAACAATTAGGTTTTACGCAGACTCAATTTTAGATTAAAAATTTTACAACTTGGCTGCACTGTTTACATTTTTTCACGTGTGTCATTGAAAATGTGCCGAGTCTCGCCAAATTATAGAGCTTTATGACGTTTCGCGTACACACACTAGCGCACCATTTGATTTTGCTGGCCGGACAAAATTTAACCTCAATCTTTTTCGTGTACGTACACGCAATACATGCGCACGTAAATAACTCTATTAGGTTTAACGATTTGGAGGTTACAAAAGAGTGCACTGTTTACATGGACTTAACACAGTTCGATGCGGTTGTCGATTTCGTCGACCATGTAAACAGTGCACACGAGCTGTCAAATGACGTCACGGTGTAAAACCTAATTAGGCATTCTGCCGGTGTAAAACCTAATTAGGCATTCTGCCAACGACGAGTGCTGAAAAAATCAGGTTTTGCAACGATTTACATACAACATGTATTGCAATTCCGAAAAACACTCTTTGAATGGAATTGTAAGTCAAATGTGAAAGTATTCAGTCAATCCAACGTTTTAATCAAAACAATATTAAAAAGTGTTACTGTTCAAAACAAGTGCTGAAAAGTATAACATTTCAGCATAGTGTCAAGCATTGCAAGTGTTTCTATTCGATTCTGTTATTTTCTGTAGAGAAAAGTAAAAACAGCCTACTTTTCGTTCGAGAATGTACACTCAAAAAAATGAGTTCGCGTAAACGTGAACAGAGTTCATGCCAACGGGTACCAGGAAGAAAACTGTTCGCTTTCATGGTGCAATGCACTATAAAAGTTGAACAGTTTTCTTCCTGGTTCCCGTTGGCATGCACTATGTTGACGTTTACGCGTACTCAATTTTTGAGTGTAGAGAAATTAATTAAAATTAATTGCTTTAATTTTTGTAATACATTTTCGGGTGTTCTCGGATGTACTACAATTATTAATAATGACAAGCAAAGTGCTTGGGGCGTAATCTAATCACAAGACTTTCCAGCATGCTTTCATCGGACTGGCTGCGTTTGTGTTAGATTAGATTAGATTAGATTTAGAAAAATGCCACCGGGACCTTCTGGGATCGAACCCAAACCGACTTGGTGAGAGGCAATTACGGCTACCCCTAAATCACGGGTCCCGGGTGAAACTATTATATATATTTCTGAAATGATTGTGACTGTCTGTTCATAAGCATGAATATTTCAAAGTAATGGTCAAATAAAGATTGAAGTTTTTTGCAACAGAATAGAATAAAAATGGAAAAAAACCCTTAAAAAATGTGAAACTCAAACCTGTTGTTTTTGCTATTAAAAAAAGCTCATCTTATAATCTAATAGTAGTTTATGCAACAAGTTGCAAAAAGAGAATTTTTTCAGCACGAGTCGTACATTTATCCAACGAGGTTCACCGAGTTGGATAAATACGACGAGTGCTGAAAAAATCAAGTTTTGCAACGAGTTCCATACAACATTTTTTGCAATTTCGAAAAACACCCATTGAGTGAAATATTAGGTCGAAATTTCATGTATTTTGTCAATAAATCGTTTAAATCAAAAAAATGTTGAAAAGTGTTACTTTTCCAAACAAGTGCTGAAAAGTTCAACTTTTCAGCACCCATTTCAGTGCTGAAAAGTAGAACTTTTCAGCATTTATTTTGAAAAGTGTTGCAATTCGATTCTGTTATTTTTGGTACAGAAAAGTAGGCTATTTCGTCGTTCAAGAATGACAGGAAAAGTAAGTAGTTTCACGACGGAATTGCAAAAAAGCATTTTTCAACTTTGCTACCCAAGCGAACACAATTTTCATACATAAAGACATAATTAACAATTTTCCCCTTGTGAAGTTACTTCGCCCCTACCCATCCTTTGTTTCCCCGGCCAGATTTCCACGAAAGTAACTTTCATTAAAAACCACCAACTGAATGGCATTTTGGCACCCACCACAAACCATCACCACTACCACCACCTCCCTGGTGGCACCTCTCGAGAGTCCTTCTCTCACACCTCATCAATAATTCATTACATTTACCCGTACCGTCGTCGTCCACGTGGTTCCGTGTGGTTTTAAGGGGGTCCCATGTTAGTAGAACCGACGTAATTCCGAAACCAGTCACCTCTCCCCCTTCCCTTCCTTCTTCAGACCAGGGCGTCGAGTGCGCACTGGAAATCGATTCCGATTTTTGTATTATTTTTTTTCTATATTCTCATTTCAATGGCGTTGGAAAAATGGATAAAGAGCAAAGTTTTTTTCTTTTCTCTCTACCGTGGAAGTGTTTTTCTTTCTGCGTGATGATTTTAACAGCTTTCACCAAGGTGGGTTTTTCACATTAGTAGCAAACACTCTACGGGCTGTTACGATATGCTAATAAAATTCCATTCTGTGAAAGGAAGGACCGTTGAAATCGATGTTGAATAGAATTTTAAGTGAAAACGTGGATTCAACATGAAAATGATTGTGTTAAATTCAGTAGTCGTAATGCCAATTTAACTCTATTTTTATTTTGCACTCAATTGATCAAGTTTTTATTTATTCTATAATAATTTGGTATTCGACTCTTTTCTTATCAAATCTACTCTCTTTTGTTCTCTTTTTATTTTGTTACATTTTATTCATTTGTTCTCTTTTCTTCTCATTTATTATATATCTAATTAATATCTAATCACAACTCTATGGCTTCAATTTCTAAATTCCCACTTTTCATTTAAAACTCCCTTCACTTCCAGTGACTTCCCTAAAGTGTTTTCGCTGTAACAGCAACGATAATCCGGACTGCTTCAACGTGCGGCCATTAGCGAAGGTCGACCCTCCGACGACGACGACGTCTCCGAAGCTGGCTGCCACCAATGTGACGAATCTGTCTGCCACGACGGCGGCGACACCGACTAATTCAAGCAAACAACTCAAAGAACCGGTGCCCCTATTTTTGGAAGAATGTAGCCGAGACGAAAAAGGACGCGAGCCTTTTTGTCGGAAAATGGTTTATACTGGTGAGAACTTTATTTTAAGATTAAATATTTTTCCTCCATAAAATGTAATTTTACAAAATTTTCAGTCATACAAAACAAGCATCACCGTGTGGTGCGGGAGTGCGGATACGAACCATCTCCCAAGGACTGTTACATGGCGGACAACGACTTTCACCTGGAGATGGTGTGCCAATGCTGGACGGATGGATGCAACGGGGCGGAAAGGACAAAGTTTGGCTCGATCGCGGTCATGACCGCTGTAGTTGGTGTTCTACTAAGATTGCTGGGCAATTAATGATATAGTCGTACAAGAAAAAGCTTCATTTATATTTTGTTTATTGTTTTTTTTTTTTTTTTTGAATTGATAAATGTTAAACCAATATAAATATGTGAACATGTGAAAATTGTATGGAAATTAGAGTTTGAACCAAGTTTGAACTGAGGTTAAAATTTGTTTCAAATATCACAATTACTGAATTTTTAACACTCAACAAGAATAACTGTTTTTAAGATTTTGCATATTTTTTAAGTTGAATTTTTCTTATTGTCTACAGAGAACACATGCGAACAATATTCTATATTTGCATAACTAAGCAATTCCACAGAGTAATCCAGAGGGAGCACTGGCATTTAATTTATGGTTGCGTTACGCGGTACATCGTGGTACATCGCCCCTTCAGCAAAATTTCGCTTGTCGTAACCCTCGGGGCAAACTGACGTTCAATGCGTTACATTTTTTTCACAGCGATCTAGTCGGCTAGATTACATTGAAAGGTTGTCAAAAAATTTCTCATTCCCAATATCAACAAAGTTATTTTCTCTGATGACTCTTAAATATTTATTGAATAAATTTGGATAATTTGGAACGAAAACAAACAGAATGCCAAAAAGATTTACACGAGAACCTCGACGAGAACTCTCTTGAAAATAACGTGTGAGATTATTGTGATGGAAGTGGTCTTACCTGTTACGATGCACCATCCGATTGAAGTCGAATTTTCACTTGTGACCGAACGCTGTGTTGCAATTTTGCGTGGCTTGTTATCAGAATCGGCAAATACTGGGGTCTACTTGATAGTTTCTTGTCGAGCCGAAACAGCTTTTATGGCTGAAAGGCTCGGTTATTAAGATAAATAACTAACTGATAATTTCTTCACCATTTTTTGGCGAATAACGTCAAGGAAACAACAAATATATGGATGTGTTGACACAATTAATTTTGGAGGAAATTTATCTTTGTTTAATTGTGTTAATGATTTTTAATTTTTATAACTTTATAATTTTCATCTTTGTCTAACTTTCCTTATTTCTGTGAATAGAGACATTGTCAGTTTTATTGACGGAAGTGACGACTAAATGCAATGCTGAAGAAAAATGTATTGTTTTTCACGTGTAATTTTGTCATTCCAATTGAAATGTTTTGTCACAATAAGACCGAAATTTCATATTAATTCATCGTCCATTAATTTGAGCTAACGAAGTGACTCCAGGAATGCCCAAACACTGCCAGCATTCTTCTGCTCTACATCCTATTCAAAGTATTTGATTATTCGGTAAACTGCATACAAAGATTCTGATTTTTCTGCTGGTTGAGTTCTTTGAGTTCAAAATGATTATTCTCATACATTTTGATGAAAAGAGGAACATACATTTACAACAACCAATGCCATTCAAAGCTTTGCACTTGTCAAAACAAAGTCAAGTAGAAAAAACCTGAGTTTACTGTGATGAATTTTTTTCTTAATCAGGCTAGTAACGCTCAAAACATAACGCCACAAGCTGCTATGATTCTAAAGGGTAAACCCGTAACGGAGCCAAACATTTGAATGACTTTTGTTTGGACTGCGTCCTCTGGATTACTCTGTGGCAATTCTCTATAAAATCGGTCTTTTTTCTTTTTTTTTTTTTTTTTTTTTTGTCCGACTGAATGTTTTTTTTTGTGCTTTCGGAATGCCCAAAGAAGCCATTTTGCATCATTAGTTTGTCCATATAATTTTCCATACAAATTTGGCAACTGTCCGTACAAAAATGATTTTTGAAAATTCTAAAATCTGTATCATTGAAAGGAATTTCTTGATCGATTTGGTGTTTTCGGTTGGTTTTCGGCAAAGTTGTATGTATGGATACGAACTACACTGGAAAAAAATGATACAAGTAAAAAAATGGTAATTATTATTCTCACTTTTTGTCACTAAAACTTGATTTGCAAACAGATTTTTTTTTTTTTTTCATTTTCTGATATGTTTTAGGGGACATCAAATGCCAACTTTTCAGAAATTTCCAGGTTGTGCAAAAAATCTTTGTCCGCGTTATGATTTTTTGAATCAACACAAATTTTTTCAAAAAATCGAAATATTGGTCGCAAAATTTTTTCAACTTCATTTTTAGATATTTTGCAATTTGCGTTCAAAAAGTACTTAGGGAAATTTTGATAAAGTGCTCCGTTTTCAAGTTATAGCCAAAAAATAGTCGCAGTTTTTCATTTTTTTAAATTAGTGCACATGTTTGCCCACTTTCGAAAAAAAAATTTTTTGAAAAGCTGCGAAAATTGTCTATAATTTTTTTTTTTTTTTAACTTTGTTGATACGACCTATAGTTGCTGAGATATTGCCATGCAAAGGTTTAAAAACAGGAAAATTTATTTTTTTTAAAGTCTCACCGAAACAACCCAAGCAAATTATTTACAAAGTTAAAATATTAAACTTTCGTGAAATTTTCCGATCTATTTGAAAACAATATTTTCAAATGAAGACTAACATTTAAAAAAGGCCAAACATTCAATATTACGAATTTATGAAAATATTTAAATTTTTCAAATTTCAGTCTTCTACTGATCTAAAAGATCCAAAAATTCAAAATGTCCTAAATGAGTTATACAGTCCTGATTCCATTATCCCAAGTTTGATTATCCGAAGGTTTGTATAAGACTTCGGATAATCGAATCACGATTAAAACAAATTTTCTCGTATTTTTTTCTTTTCCTATTTTAATCACGAAATTCGAGTCAGTCAAAATTGAATGGTTGATTGTCGATAAAACTAAAAAATGCCTTTTTTTATATTTCATTACCGCCATTTTGGACGTCATCTCGGATTTAAAATTTGAATCACTTTAGTGTAGCTTAGGGGTCACACTTAAGCTCGACAATCAGAAATAAGCCAACGAAAAAAAAATTTAACTCAATTACCCGAACTTTTGATTATCCGAAGTGAAATTTTTCCAGGGCCTTTGGATAATCGAGTCTGGACTGTGTATTTGCTCAAAAATGATTAAATTAATGTTTTAAATGTTTAATAATAGTTTTTAATTGATTGTATACGTAAATTTTCATCCTGATTTTTTTGAAAATTTTGGGGTAAGATAAAATGCTGATGAAATATTTAAAAACAATAATTGGATTATTTTACAGGCAATCAACCACTCAAATATTAACTGAAATGTGTTCTTACAACTCGAATTTTATGTTAAAAGAAAGAAATAAAAAATACGAAAAAATTGTCCTTGACTTCGGATAATCGAGTCTGGACTGTGTTGATTAGGGCTAGCGATTTTTCACAGCGAAAAAAAATAAATTTCGCGGCATGCCAATTTCAAAACATTGGAATTTCACGGCAATTTCGCGGTACTCAAAAATCTGCATAAAATTAACGCAAAATTGTGTTATTTATGCTATTTATGTACAGGAAAGTTACTGAAAAAGTATGCAGTTGTTTAAAATACTGCAAACTTTTTACTGTAGGAATTTACGATTCAACCATCCCAATTTTACTGATATTTTTTTAAATTTAATTTGCAAAAATATCTTTTAAACGAAGTACAACATTCAATATAAATAAAAAATAATCACAATTATTCGATAAATCCACCAAAAGTAAAATTAGTAGAATAAGAGATCTGAGCAGAACTGGCTTAGTTATAGGGGGAGAGGGGGTAATATGCACCCCCGGGGCAAAATGCACCCCCCGCTTTTCTCGGTATTTGCAAGAATTTTCCGGGAAAAAATCATAGAAATTGGAAGCTTAACATTGCTAAACCATGCTGGAAAAATTTGAGCATCGTAGTATAAAAACAGCTTAAGTTATTTGCAAAACTTTAAAATGTTGTGTTTTCGTCTAATTTTCATTGAACTTTCATTATGATTTTGGACAGTATAAAAAGCATTTATTGATATTGTAAGTGTTGAGGTATATAGTTTTTGCCATAATCTTCATTATTCTGCAGATAGATGAGTCCAAAAACTTCAAAATTGCATTTTTAATTAAATTTTCTTCAAAAAGCGTGATCGGGGCAAAATGCACCGCTGTGATGCTCCTTTGTAAAAACAGCGGTGTCATCTAGTGGTGACTAGTGAAAACTGCTTTTACCCGGTGCATTTTGCCCCATGTTGTGGTGCATTCTGCCCCGTTGTTGTAGTGCATTTTGCCCCAATGTTGCGGTGCATATTGCCCCGCATAGTTGTTTGAAATGAATCAAAAATGTTTTTAGAAATTGGATATTTTCGAACAATTTTGAGGTTTTTTAAGACTTTTTTCACAAGGATGACGAAGAATAATAGTTGTTTTAGAACATCGAACAAAATACTTCCACAGTAATGCTGTATTGGTTGAGAAATCACAGTTTTCCCTTAGGGGGTGCATATTACCCCCTCTCCCCCTAAGTGGTTTAAGCTAAGTTGTTTTTCCAGGGTTAAATCCAGAACTAAGGTATAGTCTTTTTATCTTATCGGTCACTATGATCTGCGAATGTTTTTTTGACATGTGGTGGACTGATTTTTCAAACCGTTTCAAACTGGAATGATGGTGCGAACAAGGAAAGAAACCTCGCTTTATTTGATCGGTGAAACGTGAACCAGGCTCTCCTGGTGACGACAACTGAGTTGCTTGAGATATGGTGGCGATCTTCAATTCCGGGTAAAGACCGAAAAAACGTCAAAAACTGTGTCCAAAAACAGGTTGACCTCTGGAAGCTGCTGAAAAAAACACAAGAACAAAGAAACTGAAAGAAAAAAACCATTTCATCTGCCAGTTGGACACTTTGTTGGACATTTCCTCTGCAAAAGTAGAAGAAGAACTCTTGATTTTTTCTTTTTTTTTTTTTTTTTGAATGACCAGAGGAACGAGCGCAGATTCAATATATATTCGATAAATGCCTCAGTTCTGAAGACGAAACCTGTTGAAGATTATGCTGCAGAAGATGAAGCTACGCAGGGCCTCGGCGATGGCCTGATATGAGCTACCGAACAACATTGGCATTATGGCGTCGTTTGTTTACAAACATGGGATTGTTTCTGGACGAACCGAAAAATTTCCTTTTTTTGTAAAAAAATCTATAACCATTGTGCAATAACATTAAGTCTTCCAAAACAGACAAAATTTCGTTAAATTCCAGACCAGAATTTGTTTTATTATTATTTTTCAATTTAAACCTCTTTTATCGCGATTCTGATTAAGATTGCACATCAAATCATCGATCCTTTAATGTATCTTTAGTTTTCACATCGATTCGCTGTAGATTCGTGTTTAAATTTTGAAATTTAGCATAAATTAAAATAAGTTGCAAAATTCCCAACTTCAACCATATGCAACAATTTCCACATCACCCATGTGGGAAACCGATAATGGGGCAATTCATGCGTTCCAAACTGTCAAAATTCCAAAACGTCATTGCCAATCTTCGGTTCGCTGCTTTTGTTCGTGTTTGAAGTTTCGGGCCGAGACTCTGAAGCTACGGGAGGAAAAGAAGGGAGGTGAAGAGGCGGAAGACGCGATGACGGTAGATGATGTGGCTGGTAGTTTAAATTATCTCTCCGTTATGAATATAATTGAGCTTCTTATAATACTAAAAATAAATAAACCAAATATTTTAGAGTCCTATCAAGACGTATCAAGAGATGACCCGGATTACATTCCGGAACCAAAACGAGCTAGAATAACCCTGGAAGGCCAGAGCAACCAGTCAGCACTCTGGACCGCAACAAAATTTCTAATCGACAAGGGATGAAGATAATTGCGCCGGTGGCAGCTGCTTTTGGTGGAAAATTGGCAAAAATGCCACTCTCGTGCAGCACGATTCGACGCAAAAGAAAATACGGCCGAATTCGAAGCAGCTGGACCTGTGGTGGTACACTGGGACGGTGTGAAGCTCGAGAACATATCCAACTCTGGCCATTCAGAAAGACTTGCGATATTAGTATCGTGGGATGGAAAAGAAAAGCTTCTTGGTACGGCTACACTGGAACAGGCCACAGGTATTTGTTATTTTTATCCTTAAAAAATAGAATAAAACAGACAAATATTCATTTATAAGGCGAAGCGATTGCCTGGAGGAATGGAGATGAACACCGCTGGTTCGAGGTTTATGCTTCGACACGACCAGCGTTAACACTGGAAGGTTGAATGGTAATATTTTATCATTAGTTTATGTCAGATATATTATTTTTTTTAATGATAAATTTGTAGGTGCTTGCGTGAACCTAGAAAGGATGCTCGGCCGCGATCTGATGTGGCTGGCATGTCGGCATCACGTTCTGGAAATGATTCTTGCCAAAGCGTTTTGTGTATGCTTTGGGCCTACAAAATCTCCCGAGACACCGCTTCTCAAACGTTTTCGAGAGAAGTGGCCAGAAATATCTAAGGACAAAGTCAAGCCTTTGACCGTTACGAAGAAGTTCAAGGAGCAAAAGGAATCTGTGGTCGGTTTCCTCAAAACTTCAACGGAATGGTCAAGAAACGACTACAAAGAGCTAAATGACTTGACGGTGTTAGTTTTGGGGAACCGACCCGAAAGTTTCACATGAAAAAGCCCGGCCCCATCCACCACGCCCGGTGGATGGCCAAGTTGATATATGCGACAAAAATCTACCTGCTACGTGGTCAAGGAAGAGCGTTTGAACTCACAAAGAAAGAGGTCAAGCAGTTGCACCGGTTTGTTCGCTTCGGAGCATTGCTTTACGTAAAGCCTTGGATCGAAGCACCGCTTGCCGCGGAGGCTGACGACTTGAGCTTATGGAGGCTACAATCATTTCGTTCTACTGATCCTGAGCTAGCGACAGAAACTTCCACCGTCCTGGAACGGCATTTGTGGTATATGTCGGACGAGCTGATCGGCCTTGCGTTCTTTTCGGATCAGGTTGCTGTAAATATATTTTTAAAAATTCTTGAATCAATTTCTAAAAACATAAACAACTTTATTTTTGTACAAAATTTTCGTTTTTACGGAGATTCAAAAATAAATAGTAAAACTGCTCTGCAGTTTCATTCTTTATATTTTTGAAATTCGTCCGTTCACATTTTTTGTGAAATGTAAAAAAAATCATGCTTTGAACGTAACATTGTTTTATCCAAGTCATGTTACAACCAAAGCTTATTTCTTTAAAACTTTTCGTAAAACAATATTTTCGAAAATGAGTTTCAAAATGCCAAATTCAAAATTCTTGTGGTTTGCTCGAATAAAAAAACTCGATATTCAAATACACTTAGGGACAGTTGGTTAATTAATTAATAAGAATTTCGCGGCATTTTAAGAAATGTCACGGCCAAAAGAAAAACAAACTCTTTGATAAAATCAGCAATTTACGTTTGCTAATCTTCTATTTTAAAGCCTCAGAGTACATTTTCCAACACTATTTCCCCTGCAAAGGTCAACGAGTACGTGTACGGCCCAACCTAGAATAAAAAAATAATAACCCCCCACCGCGCCCGTATCAGCTTGCCTCCCCCTTCCAAAAGGAAAGGGAATCTGTGACTTTTTATCGGCATGACCCACCACCAGCAAAGCTGTACACCAACCCAATACTTATCGCATCAACAGTCTTGCTCGCCACCCCTCGAAACCACACCCGCGATTTATGATTTTCCTTATAGTGGGGTAAATCGGGAGACGATTCTTCTAAAACTGTACCACAAAGAAAGGCCAACGTTTATTCGTTGGGTACGGAGTGTTTATGATGGCTTACGGAAAATGGCCAGAGCCAGGACGGGTGCGGAAGATGTTTCGTATGAATAATTTATGAAGCGTAATCACGCGGTAAAAGTCAGCCAGTAATATAACGCTTCGGCGCACAGGTGCGAGGTGCGGTTAATTGGCGGTTGCACTTTGCCCTTTGTGGTAGTAATTTTGATAAAGGTAACATCTTCAGGCAGGGTCAAGGAATGAAAAGGACGAAGCATTTGACTTTTATGATGGCATTTTTTGCTTTTTATTAGACTATATTTACAGATTATTGCAACTATTGAGAGTGACTAGCTTAGTTGGTGAACCGCTTGAAATCAAACGGGTCGCCGAATTCGACCTCGTATAGCAGCTGCTGAATTTTGAGCTTAACCAGAGCGTTCTTTTGGGTAGAGAGCCTCTTCAGCACGGGTGCACAACTTAGCAGAAATCGCTCATCCGGATCGGTTATGGCCACCGTAGCAGGACTAGGCGCAACAACTTGCTGACTACTCTCCACCACTGGAACAGTGGTCACCGGTTTGACGGTATCGTCCTGCATCTGTTCAGTGTGGTGTTGTTTTTGCTGAATAACCTCTATTCGCGCTGAGTTCCCACTGCTGTTGGCTTCCTCCAGAGATTCGTGCGTTTCCGGTATGGTGCAAACCGTAGCCGTGGACGTTTCTTCGACATCTTCGTAGATGTACTCGGTTTGGTTCTCGTCAAACTGATCCTCAACCTCGTCACTGCAGCCCAGAAACTCACCGTCCTCCGTCACGTAGTCATCCAGCTGAATGAGACGATTTCCTTCGGATAAGATTGTTTCCTTATCGCTGATCGATTCCGTATCCGCGATGCTGAAATGGTGCTCATTGCTGAGTAAAACGGATTAGCAAAAGTACAAGTAGTAAAATGCCATAATTTAATACCCATAGAGTTCCACATGCGACCTCAAGAAGCTCATCAGCTCGTAATAAACCCATTTCTTGCGTTTCATTCCCGGCATAGTGGCGGCAAGGATTTCCTGTCGATAGTACTTGATAAACGTATCCCTCAAACTCTTCCATCGCTTCTTGCAATCTTCAACTACAAAAAAATAAACTCAAGTTATTCGCAACCATGCCGCAATCAGCACGCGTCGCCGTCGGTTAGCTTGTCCAGCGACGCGTCCGACTTAGCTCCATAGCTTGGCGGCAACGCTGCACTTCCAGCGGTTCCAAATGTATACCTTTGACGCCGAACGCTTGGGCAATCTCGGACCAGGCGCTGTCCGTTGCGCCCGGCTTCCGGTACGCCTTCATAGATTTGTCGTACAGCACCGGATGCAGCTTGACCTGTTCGATCAAGAATTCCTCCTGCACTCGCCGGTTCAGCAGTGATTGGCGGCGCCGCTGGTGGTGGTGCTGCTGCTGCAGCTGATTCATGTCTCTTTTATTGGTGCCTTAAAATAAAACTGAAATCAACCAATTGCTCAACGTGACCCGATTCACCCCATTAAGTTATTTTCATAGCATTGGAACCTATATAAAAATTAAACATAAAAATTTAAAATACAGTAGTTGTTCGGTAACTGGGCGTTGTTTAACTGGGCTGCTTTTTAACTGGGCGCTCGATAACTGGGCCGTAGCCCAGTTAAAAAGCAGACAAACGTCAAAAAACCAAAACAAACCAAAATGACCGAGGGGTTAATGGATGCAAAAATCATATTCAATAAATAAAAAAACTTTTTTCCAACTTTTGTTTAATTTCAAGTTACAATTAAAGAAAAATGAAAAGTAAGCATTGTAAATTAATTTGAGTAACTTTTATTTTTATATTTCATCTGGAATATATTATGCATCGGTGGTCCCCTCGTTATTTTTCGTTCAGCCCAGTTAACGAGCAGCATTCGGTGACTGGGCTACGTTCTCAGCCCAGTTACCGAACAACTACTGTAATATTACCTTTGAAGCGACGATCCAACTTTGCACGCAGCGTTGACGTTTGTTTGTTTTTGCTGCGTCGCTTTGCTGTCAGAAGAGCCCGCGTTGCCCTGCTGTAAATTTGCTTTTGCTTCGCGAGGGCAAATGCAACGCCCAGCGGGTGACGCTTGCTGGCAGTCTCACAGCATGTGGAGGAAAACGCGCGCGCATGAGCAGAAACGGTTGTTTCGAAGCACGTGATTATCGCTGAATTTCGTTCGCGAGAAAAAAAAAAGTGTGATTTAGCATTTCTCAAAATATTTATAATTATTTGGTTTAAATCTGGAGCAACATTTGAAAGAGGCGATACGACATTGCTCTTACGGCCTTTCGTCCCATTTAAACGAGTGTAATGAAAGCCAATTAGGGCAATGTCGTCCGCCCCTTTCAAATGTTGCTCCAGAAATTTGGATATTGAATGAAATTTTTCTATGTACCATCGAATGTACCGTTGTCTGTGGTGAATTGGGCGAGCTGTTTTAGCCATGTTTACTACCCAATACTTTGATGTTTTGATTAGTTAACCTTCTGTAGGATTGCATGCCACTGATATGAGTCGGTAGTTTTAAACCAATCTAGCAAAACAACGTTATTGAGCCAACATCAACTGACGTGAGCAGGATAGACTTTTTGTTTACACTTCGGCTTTGGCCCATTTACATTGTTTTGCTTGCAAAACATTGTCAACAAATTGTCATATTTCGTCGTTTTCGTGTTATCTTGTCGCACGCGCATTTTGGGCCAAATTGAGTTAAGCACGCCATTTTGTGAAGTTTTCAATGCCTCACCTTTTGACCTTTACAGATCGCCAAAATTCGATTTCAGTCGTGGAATATTCAATAAAGAAAATCGACAAAATTCCGTGCATAGTTATCTCTCTTCATATGAAA
Organism: Culex quinquefasciatus; assembly: GCF_015732765.1. NCBI lineage: Eukaryota > Metazoa > Arthropoda > Insecta > Diptera > Culicidae > Culex > Culex quinquefasciatus. The sequence continues at coordinate 160,614,920 of NC_051862.1, forward strand.
AAAATGTCAATCTAGTCGTGCTATCTTGACACACCCTGAAAATTGCTGCAAGTGCAACAACTGGTAATTTCAGGTCAGAACGCGTTTGACACACGTACATGCCAAACTACCGTATGTCCTATCCCTCGGTTTTTCCGCATAATGTCATTTGACGTTTAGTGCTATCAAATGTTACCAATACCAACACATGTAAGAAACATATAAATAAAGAAGCGAACATGTATCGCGCTCTTTTTCCTTTTTGGACAACAAGCTGAACACATCTCTTTATTCCAAATCCGACGTCTACGCAGATACAGTACATTTTAATTAGCGACGAGGAATTTAAGAACTGCGCGGCGATAAATCGGTGATTTTATTTCGTTGGAGTGACGGTGTGGACGGTAATAAAAGTTCTATCTTCCTCACGGGGGATTAAGTCGTTCACATTTGTGCTAGCGAAAAATCGCTGAGAAAACAAAAGCTGCAAATTCACCAGTGTCGGGACTGCTAGCGTCTCCGCGGCAACCATTTTGTTAAGTCGAGCAGCGAGCAGCGACGCCAAGTGAGCAGAGGTTGTTAAGCCAGTGATTGAACCGGAGTGCTGTGGTTTTGGGAGCAATTTTGACGTCGTTTGTTCTGCTGGTCGCGGTGGGCGATTCCCGGCGTGGTTTTTTGTGTGGAACCGGCACGTTATCGGCGAATTCATGTGCTAAATTGATCTGACGGTGTGTGCGGTGCATTTTTGGCGTAACCGGCAGGAGGCGAGCTACTAGCGGGGAAAATCTGCGCACGGTTCAGGAACCGGCATCGGGTGTGTCACGTCGATTGGTGAACAAAAGGGGCTGCGGTAGTCGGTGGAATTTCATCATCGGGCGCCATTTTGGACGCTGACTGGTCGGCGACGCGACGCGGCGAGCGTTGATTTTCTTTTGTTGTTGGAGGAGCTGAAACGCAAGTGGGGCTTATTGGCCACGGCGGAGTTTCTTCTGCTGTTCCGGGCACTGACGATTTTCGGTGCTGGTGCGCTGATCGAAGGACGAGTCACCTACTGGGGGTTTGTGTTGCTTGCTGGCAAAGGCCGGGAAGGAGATCGGTGAGTGAAAAGCTATTTTTTATTGTTCCCTGGATTTGCAGTAATTGAGATTTTTGTGTATTTTTCTTTTTATTTTTTCTTTGGGAAATTTGAAATTTGATTTATTTAATCTGATTTTTGATATCAAGACATGGGTTCGAACGGGCTAGCTACCTCTATTGAGATGTTTAGAAAGGGTACGTCATTTACGGACTGGTCCGATCGACTGGCCTATACCTTTCACGCAAATCAAGTTGCGGCTGATCGCCAAAAATCGCATTTCATGACGATTTGCGGACCGTTTCTTTTTTCTCAATTAAAGCTGCACTACAGCAAAGATGAGCTGGATAAAGCCTCTTATGCTGATATTGTGTTAAAATTGAAACAAAAATTGGACAAAACGGAGCCGGACTTAGTCCAGCGCTTTCGTTTTAGTCAGCGAAACCAGCAACCTGATGAATCCAATGAGGATTTCGTGCAGTCGGTCAAGCTGCAGGCGGAATTCTGTGGTTTTGGGGCGTTTAAGGACGTGGCCATCATGGACAGAGTTCTGGCGGGTCTTCTTGACGGGAATCTCAAAGAGAATTTGCTGAAGGAGGATGGTTTGACTTTGGACAAGATGGACAAGTTCATCACAACATGGAACATAGCAAAACAAAACGTTAAAGCATTAAACAATCAATCAGGGAAATCTCAATTGGGACAGTACAATTACTTTACACCAGAACAAATTCATTACATTCAAAAAACAACAACACAAAGACAAGGGTCTTCACGGAAATTACAGACAAAATGATGGGTTGCAACGGCAAAATTATCCAGAAAGGCAAAACAATTCAAGATTTCAGCCTTATATAAACTACAATTCTAATTCCAACCGAAGGTTCAATAACCAAACACAACAACAAAGGTATTATGACAAAAGCTATGATAGGAGATATCCTCAGACTAGAATTTCGTGTGATTTTTGTGGGAAAATGGGTCATTCTAAGCAAAATTGCTTCAAACTTGATTACTTTAACAGACAATTTGTGAATTTCATGGGTGAGAGTACTGCAGATGATTATTCCTGCAACGAAGGTGGTGAAATTGAGTACGCAAATGCGGAAATGTTCAACCAAATAGAAAACCTTCATGATAATAACGATCAATGCATGAAAATTTTTACTGTTTTGAACACAACTTATGTTAAGTTTGATGAAATACAAATAGAGGACCAAATGGTTGATTTGGAAATTGATGATAGTTGCTTGTTAAATGACAGCACTTTTTCCTTGCATGATGTTGATATTGATCTAAATTGTTTATTTACCCCAAATTGGGAGGATGATTCGTTTTTTGATTTAAACTGTTTGTTTGATAAAACTTTTTGTGATATTGATGTAAATTGTGATAGTGCCCTGGATTGGGATGATAAACTGTTTGATAGTTTAGGAGATTTAAGTGAAACTAAGGTGGAAGGCGAAATTGTGCATGCCCCGGATTGGGAAGAAAAATTTGATTTTAATTTGGGTGAATTATTTTTGATTCATGATGATTTGGAAAAGGAGCAACATTTAGCAGTGAATAACACAGTGGGTTCGATTGAACAAGATAAATTACAGGATACAATTGAAGCTAATTTTAAAAATACCTCGGATTGCGTGAATGATGAGAATCTTGTTTTAGAGTTTGTTTTTGAAACTTTTAAAAACATGAAACATGTGCAATTTGACAGTTATGAAAGTTTTACGGAAAAATTGCTGATTGGCAATGATGTTGATTGTGCAATTGAGATAAATGTTGATAATAATCATGAAGATTTGATTTTAACTCCAAATTTGGTTTCAATGGATGAAATCTTAAAGTGTGTTAGTTTAGATTACATTTTATTTGACAAGGTTCCTGTGAATTCAGAGCGACAATTTGACAGTAAAAATTTGAGTTTAATTGAACTTAAGCTATGTAGGGAAAGTTTGGAAAACGGGTACATTATGCCAAACATTGATTTAATTCCAACATTTTTAATGATGATTTTTGTGATTTTAAGCCGAGTTGGCTTTAAAGCGATGGAAAACACGTTGTTTCAGTACACAAAGATGGTAACGATTTTGACGAGCATTGCAAACTTGCAATCTATTTTGATTTTGTGTAAAGGATGGGCTAACATTTTAGACAATCGCTTTGTTAACATTTTTTGTGGTCGGCATGATCTAAAATTTGTGGACGATTGCTGGTTGTTAAATGACAAAGTTGTAGAATCGCTGGATTTTCAAAGCGGGAATATGAAATGCTTACAAGTCATCTATGCCAGATCAATGAAACTGTTTTGGAAAACTCATGTTTGGTACTATATCAAGAAACAACAAATGTTGGACGTGAAATTGTTTGGCTGCAACAACACAAATGTCATCGTATTATCAAAATGTCTGCTTGAAATTCTCTTTATAGAGCCGATTAAATTGACGAATGGAGAATTCCATAATTTGTTTTTGTTGATAAATATTGTAAATACTTTTAACTTTTACGATGGTGGTCTATCAAAAACGAAGCTGTGTTTTCAAAAATTGCAAAGGCATCAAATAATGTATAATAACAAAATAATATTTAATAACAAAATTTTGGTAGAAAACCTGATATTTGAGAACATTTTCTGGCATTGGTTGCTGAAAGTAAAAATATTTTGTTCCTTGCAAAGGCAAATTTTTCGAAGGGTGGTGAAAAGGGTGATTGCCAAGACTGGAATTAGAAAAGTTTCTTTTGCTTGTTTGATGAAACAAAATATAAGTATGTGCTACAAATATAAACAACATTACAATTTAAACACCTCTAAAACTGGTATCGTGATGTATGACGGATGGTCAAACTGCCTAGTTAATAGACTATGCACTTGTAATTCTGATTGTTTCAGTATTCAATGTTTGTTATTTAATGTTGGAATTTTGATCATTATTATTAAATTTTATTTCTTATCATTACAACAGAAATGGAGCACACTGCAACCAAGAAGCGTTACCGTTGGAGTGGTGAATCATGGAATGTCAATGGGCTATGGCTGGCCATGGCTGGTCGGGTGCAACGTTCGGGTGGTTGCATTGGATACAACACGGTGTCGAGTCAGGCTGGATGTGGCCAGGAATATCGGTTTCGACGGGTGGTCTCGGCGAACCGATACAAGTCGATTTCGATGAATGGAAATCGATCAAGGAGCAGTACGGCGGCTTATTTGCTGGTGACCTTCTTTCGAAGAACTCAGAATTGTTTATTCTTAATTATTAGTGAACATTCAGGACTGTTTTGTTCTTCCAAACATATCTAATTAACTTTTGTATTAAAGGGTGAAGGAATTGTCCTATCCCTCGGTTTTTCCGCATAATGTCATTTGACGTTTAGTGCTATCAAATGTTACCAATACCAACACATGTAAGAAACATATAAATAAAGAAGCGAACATGTATCGCGCTCTTTTTCCTTTTTGGACAACAAGCTGAACACATCTCTTTATTCCAAATCCGACGTCTACGCAGATACAGTACATTTTACCGTAATCATTTGTAATTATAACTCGGGACTCCTGCAACCAAGTTCAGCCAAGTTTTCAGATAATACTCAGAACGGTCAGTCAAACATCAAACAACGTGTTGTTATTGTTTACATTGCGTGCTCTAAATTTTTGTTTATTCAAGGTCAATTATTAAAAATCGTTTTTCTCGGAATTTCAAAAAAGCGACGTGCGACAAGATGTACAGCGTCCAATTTCTCTTTATTTTCATACACCATGCGTCCATCATTTGCTCTAATGCAATTATCAATTGCATCCTAAAGCCGAGTCACTTTCTTAGCACATGTTCCCTCCACAATGTGTTTACGCCAAATAGACATCTCTCAGCCGCAAACCATAGTCAAGGTCAATAGCCACCAGCCAGCCAGCATCACGTCTCCATAACTATCTACAAAGTACTGATTGAAGCAAATTGAATTACATCGCACAACTGACTGGGCCCATTCGATAACAGAATATTCCACTGCAGTTAGGGAGGTCGCACCGCCCCGGCCAGCGCGTGTGCCCTCCCAGTCGCAAAAAGATTGCGCGCTCAATCAACCACTTCCGGTCTGCTTTACGCTACTAAATTTAGACTTCTTGACTTTTGGGGTGAACTTTTTCTTGACGACACTGACCAAGGTAAACATTTTTAAGGGGAATCGTTTCTCTTGGAAATGAAACAAATTTCGGTCGAAGAACTAAAACTCAATTTTGTTCTGTTTATTTTTCCACAAGCTGTAACGCTCCAGCGTCCAAATCGATTTCCTGACACTGAATTTATCTTTTGGGGAAAAATTCTAGCTTACAATTAGTTGTTCACAAGCTCGCGGTGCCAATAAACGCATCTTCAACCGATCAATGGCAAACATTTGCATAAAATTTATCGGTCCGTTATTGCGCATGGACACCCCTATCTGGTCGAAGTAGGCCGCACCAGTTTGGAAAAAGGTAGACGCCTCTAATCAACTCAACTGGAGGAGGCAAGTGTTGCCAGAACATTTACAAATTTTATTTCTTTTATATTTAAATAATTTCAATTTATCGCTAACATTATTTTTTTTTAATTTTACTTTTTAGTTCGATTTTATCAGCGTATAAAGCAGTATAATTTTTCGTTTATTTTTCATTTATTTTTTTGTTCTTACGTTAACACTAGTTTAAATTCTAACTGGCTACAACATTTTTCAAGGTTTTCTTCCAAAAATCAATCTGAACCGATAAAATACTCTTTCCTCCCGAGCTTGACGGGAGCTCGTCTCACACAAATGTATGAGAATAAAACAAGAGTAACGATCTAGTTCTGGGTGGAGACAGTTTAGATCAGGGACTAAATCATGACGCTAGCTAACTATTTTTCAAATTAGGGTAGTGTGGTGATAACGAGGGCTCACTTCCATTGAACTAGAGGTGGCAGCGAGCTCCCCTCACTAACAGAAACCCTTTATCCGATTTTCTTTGTCGTTACTCTATTATTTATAAAGTTTCTTCAGTTGACAATTGTTCATAAACTCTATTTCATAGACGCGTCTACCATCTACTTACAATAGCTTTCGCGTACTTCATACTGACTAGTTGCGTGTGTTTCGTGTCAAAAAATTCTGCAACAGAATCGTACATGATGGCAGCACTGGTTTGATTCACGTGAAGATATCTGGAACATTTGTATTTCCAAATTTGAAAAATAAAGCTCATCAGAAATGGGCGAAAAAGAAACTTCTTTTTTGGTTTTTCTGTGTGTGTAATTCACCAATTTTATTCAACTTGTTTTTCGGAGTCTTAAAATAATTCAGTTTTTTTTTAAGAAGCCATCGACGTAGTTTCCTAACACTTCTAAGATATCTCGACGATCGCTGCAAAAAACTTAACCTGAAGCTGAACCCTCCCGCGCTCACATCCGCATCTGTGTAGAGTACATCGATACTGTATTTACAAAGGAATATTGCCATGCCAAAACCGAGGGTAGCCATTTTGCGCGCTCAAAGCACGTGCCCACCGCAAAATGGCGTCGCTGAACACAGAGTTTTTCGTTATCAATTAGTTGGGACGAAATTGGATTGCTCGGGTTTGTTACGGATGGGCACGAGTTTTGGGGCATGCGAATTGAACTCCCCCGATTGGTTCGAGGAAATTTAGCTTGCACTTTAAAATATCTCATAAATAGCGAATGTGTGTTCGGAACCTAGCTTTATAGTACTAGTAATACAATTTAAAAAACTAAATCTATTGACTATTCAACAGTGTTTCTTTTTGTTTATTTTCTGCAAAGGTTCAATTTGATTTTCGTTTGAACTAATGGAACGTTTACTTGAATTCCAGTACGGTTTTTTGTTTGGTTGTCTTCTTAAACTATAGCATCGTGATTTTTTCTTAAACTTTTGATGAGATTTTAAAATTCCTACGCGCGTTCGTTCTGCGGTTGTGTTGCGTGTGTGTGAGTGAGTATGTTTGTATTTTTGCTAGCTTTTATTCAACTTTTGCAGCACCTAAAAACTGTTCGAAGGGAGGGCGGGGACAAAAATCAAACATCTTTTTTTTCTGGGAAAGCTACACTAGCACACTTCTCCTAACCGGGCGACATACGCCGTCGGATTAAGCACGAACGAGGAAGGCGATGGCGGCGGCCAACAGCAGTCCCAGGGTGGCCTGCACCGACGAGGCGCCGTTGCAGTTGTCCTCGAAGCAGGCGCAAACCTCCTGGCGGCCACCAAATCCGGAACGCTGGTAGCACTTGCCCTGCAAAGAAGAATCAAGTCTTCAGTTCAAAACTCCCTTTTTAAAAAGTAACCTTTTCGTACCTTGTAGGAGGATTCATCCCAGCCGCAGCTACGGATCAACCTGGTGTCTGGGGGCACTGCAAGAAAAAACAAAATGTTTAAACAAATCTAAGTCAACTTTCGACAGAGGCAACGTACGGTTGTTGACGGAGAACTCGATCGACTGGTGGATCTTCCGGCAGAAGGTGTACTTGTTGCCGTCCTTGAGCGTGTCGCAGTCGACCTGCATTTCCGCCGGCGGGACGTCGTACGCGCACTGCGAGTCATCCGCACTGTTGCAGACAAAGCACCGAATGGCATCACCTGGAAAGGAACAGTAGTTTTATGAAATATTTGTTAAATTTCTCAGAATGTTGCTGAGAAATTGCAGTTTTTTTTATTTTAAATGCCTTGCTTTTTAAAACCAGAAATTTAATAAAAAAAATTATTAGTAATCGAATCAAGGTTTATTTTACAATTATAAAACTTGAACGATTTATTTGGGGTTCTTCTGGTATTTGGAAATATGATTTAATTATATATTGATAAACAGCAATTTATGTAATATTTAAAGCAAACATCAGAGCGTTTCAAGTAATAAACATCATACATCTTTTTCAGTCCGTTTTGGATTGCATTTGAAAACTTTTCAAATATGCATTTCATGAGAAATTCCAAGATAGTTTACATTAAAAGAAAAACAAGTTCCGAATTTGTGGATTCCAAGAGTTTAAATTTCCACAACTAATGTCAAAACTAGCAGATGATTTTTCTAAACCATGGACGTCTTCACAAATAAATAGGTTACATTAAAACTGGTTTGGGTTATTTAATAAAGTCTACGAACTTACACCATCATGCCAAAAATATATTCAGTCAGATACATGAATGAGTCCTACTCATAGCGAATATCCCGTGAGAGCTATGCAGAAGACAGAGAAAAAATACTTTCATTCAGCTTAATGAACCTTCATCGAACGATTTCCCAAATTCATTGATCAATTAAAACCACACATTTAGATTGATTTGGTCGGTGGTTGAACGAACCACATCAATTTGTTATTCTCAATAATGTTTTGTTTATATACGCCTCAATCTGATTCAGCCGGTAGTTTGGCGATATGACCAGAACGATTCCCGGCGTCATCAGAACGAAGATGAACTGTTTTTTTAGAAACAATTACAATAGCAGAATTTAACAGGAAACAGGAAAAGTTGTGCGAAATTGACTAAAACTCATTGTAGAAAACAAAGAAAAATATTAAAAAATGTTTAGATTGAGTTATACAAAAAAAAAGTGCTGCAAAAAACTTCCAAGAGATATTTTTTCTTTGTTTTGATAAGTTTAGAAAACACTCCAAAATTATTCAAAAAAATATTTTTTATGCATGAATTGTTTGATAAACATATCAACTCCAAAACCCTTACGCATTTGACGCTAAATTTATCGTCATACTATTTTTACAATCAATTGTTTAAAAAAGTGCGTTTAGGGAGACTTGATCCCTGCATTTTTACAGTCACTGGAATCAGCCTCAAGATTAAATAATTGGGCTGGGTTTTCGTACATAGTTTCCTTTAGTATAGTTGTCAATGGTTACAAAAGTGGCCAGAATTGAAAATTCTTCAAATATCTGAAAAGCATCTTCAAGAATATTCTTGGAGTTAGAGCCGTCACAAGAAGATTTCTGATTAAAATCAATAACTCACGAAGTGCGACGCCTATGCTTTTAACTGGGCCTAATTTTTCAAAAAATGATAAACTTTGAAGGCCTGGCCTGCAACTTTCTTTCACTGAATTTCAGTAAAAAGTTACTGAAATCTGCACTACTGAATCTTCAGCAAGTTTTTCAATAAATAGTAAATTGCTAAAACTTCAGTTTCCTGAAACCAATCAGGATGACAGATGGTAAACTGGATTTTCAGTAAGTTTGAAATTGTCAAAATGACGTAAGAAATGCTGAATTTTCAGCAATCGAAGATCGTTGTGGTTTGGTTGAGCGTTTTAGCAGAATGCATTACTGTGAATACAAAGAGACGAGTTGTTCCTTTTAATCGAATCAAAATCGAATCGAAGATCTGTCAAACTGAACTGAAATTTCAGTAAATAAAGACTTGTCAAATAAAACTGAATTTCAGTAATTGATAAGCTGTCAAATTGAATTGAATTTTCATTAAGCCCGAGTTGTCAGACAATACTTTGGAATTTGGAATTAATAAAAAAACATGAAGCTCACGGCGGGGTTCGATCCCCTGTACTTAGGATTGTCAAGCAAAAATGCTTTCCACTTAACCGTGGAGCATTGGTAGCTTGAGGAGGAATTAGACTGGTAAAGTTGAACCCAAGAATCGGACAAAGAATTGAATGCAAGCTGAACATCAGAACTCAAACAAGATTGCATGCAAGATTGCAAGCGCAGTTGAAATTGAATCTAAAAATACCTCGCTATAAATAGCCTGGGCGACTGATAGAATTCATCCAATAAGAGATGAGAAGAATTGAAATTTCCCATTAGAAATGGGAACACACGAAGAATTCGAACAACAATGCAAACGGTCGTTACCACTCGCCTAGGGTGGCTCCTCAGACCATTCACCCTTCCAAAAACCGTCCAACTCCAAGCGAAACTTACTTGAGGATACCGTGGAGATTTTCCCTTAATACTCTGAAAAAAGTGGAGCATAAACATTTCCCGTCTTCCAAATCCCTTTCCTTGTCCCTGGTGTGCGGTGGAGATGGGAGCGGCCGGCAATGGACGGCTGCCATGGTGGTGAGAATCTGGTTCAGGTGGAATTGGTTCTATTCCCAATTATCGATTCCTAGGCAACTTGGACTTAGACAATCATCACATCACATGGCGAAAATCCAGTCTGCAATCCGCTAAAATCACCGTCTCCTAGCGAAGCGAAGCGAAGCGAAGCGAAGCGAAGCGAAGCGAAGAAATCTTGGGAAAAATAAAGAAAATCAGATTACGATTTTTGTTCTACCCACAGACAGTGCTGACCGAGGATTTTGAACCACCGGGCATGTTCCGGATTGAACGGATAAGTTCCCTACCCCGGGGGAACCGGGCAAGGTATGGTCAGAAAAAAACTATGGAAAAATGGGTGTCAAATTTATCATTTTCAAATCAAGCTCATTCATGATCCCCAAAACTACCGATGGACCGATTTGGCCACTTTGGGACCGGTTCCCGGTTCTCCGGTGAAACCCGGATAATGGCAAATTACGGAATTATTTCCGAGATTATTTCTCATCCATGATCCCCAAAACTACTTGAGTTCAGCAGGCCATCACGTCGGAGCAAGTCCAGCTTTTTTCGCTGGCTGCTTTTTCGTTTTCGCGTAGAAGAAGAAGTGGGAAAGTAAAAAAGAAAAATGGTCTGCCAGTTCTGCAAAAGATCGCGTTGCAGAACGTCCAAAGAACAATAAAAATGCCTTTATTTATCACTATATACGATTGCCAAACACAAAAAACAACAGGAATCCACTTCCGGCCGCAGCGAAACTGAGAACCGATTTTGTTCGGACGCGAATAAAAACTCGACTTCCAACGGCACGCTTCGAGAATAAACTAAAATGGCGACCAAATAGACTGGCAGAGCAAATGTCAGAAACATAATTAGACTGGCAGAAATGTTACTGATTTTCAGTAAATTTGATACGGTTTACTGATTTTCAGTAATTTCAGAAGACGAATGCTGAATTTCAGTAAAAATAGGATTACTGAAAATTTTCAGTAAACTTATTTACTGAAAACGAACATCAGAATTTGCAGAGTGCTCAAAACTTCAATGTAATGTGCATGGGTGGGAATCGTCCCAGAATATCGAATCGATTCTATTACTAATTTGAAGGTTTTGCTGCGCTCTTTCGGTTGATTTTTTGCCCGAAACCCGGAACTCAAAGCCTGATTTTTAAGAACTCTTTTCTGAAATACTTGTGCGATGTCTGTATCCGCTCTTAAAAATTTGTGCCTTCTATCATTGGAAAACCGCACGTAAAACCCACAATTTTTGAATGTTAGATTTGTAGATTTGTTAGATTTGGAGACGAGAATTCTATGTTTCTATTCACAATTTTGTACCGGTAAATGCGGTCAAAACTATTTTTAGAGGTATTTTCGGACTATTTTACAGATAACACTTTCAAACTCAAAGAAATCAATTTCAAACAAAAAAGCCATTCGAAAACATGCGCCATTAACTGCTTGGGACCAAAATTAGAACCTTTTCCAAAATTTATTTCCATTTATTTTTATAGTCCATATTTGTGTTATACGTCTTTTTTTAACCCTATTTTTTCCCTATTAAATCGGGGTTTTAAAGAAGTGTTGAGGAACTTTTACGGAACAAAAGCAAAAATGATAAAGTTTTATTAATAGAATTGTGTGTGAAAATCGTTTAACCTCCATTTATTTAAAAAAATAAACAATTTGAGAATATCATGGGAATATGATTGAGAAAACAGAAAAATGCACAAAATGTTTGAATCATAACAGAGATATAAACACATTTTTCTGGATTTTCTAATCACAATCGAACTGTATTCAAGCACTTAAAAACAGCTTTTATCGACTACAACTTAGCACACATAGTCTCATTAAAGTTTAAACCAGCTGATTCAACAACCCGTGTAAATTCCCCGCAAGTTAAGTCTGTTAATTAATTATAAATTACTCGTGATCGTTCAAACAGGCAGAGAACAACAAAAAATCACCCAAGCAAATAAATACATCGCAATGACTCTTGCTAGGAAGACTACACTCAAGTCTGGTTTGAATTTCCATAATTCCTGACTTACGTCATCACTGCGAAAACCAGATGACCTTGAACAAGTGAGGGTGTGCGCGCCATCGGGTCAGGAATTGAAGAAAAAAAACACACACACACGGCAGACACGGGGTTCTTCCCGCAAACATACAGCTCGAATTTAAATTATGCCCCATAAATCCCCCGTGTCACGTACGACGTATGACTCGTTTGATTGTTCACATAAGCACTCACACGCGGTGGTGGGCCAAACCTTCCTTCCATGCGGGCATGCCTCTCGGAATCGATAGAGAGTCGACCAACGCGCGAAAAGAATCGACCAAAATCCGGTTCTTGGAGAAAACACTTTCTAAAAGGAATGACGAGCCCCTTGGAAATTCTTCACTTGCTCAAAAATTCTCTCACAAACACATGTCGGAAGGGATTCTCTCGCCAGGATATCGATCCGGGCACCTCGCCGCATCCTCCGGTGGCCACCCCCCTCTTCCGTGTTACCAGAGCCCCTTCGAACTTGTAATGGGGGAAACGCTTAACCACTTGACTTACATAATCGTGTCCTTTTTTGTTCTTGAACCAAACTTGAGCACTTTTGTTCTATGTTCTTTTTTGACTGGATTTTTTCAAGGGTGACATTTTCTTCATAATTTTCCTTTGAAAAACTGTTTTTCTCAACAAAGGAATCGATTTGAAGACTTTATTAACAAGTGAAAAATCGATTCTTGCACAAGAACTTACCTTGGTGCACCACGAACGCCAACACCAGGACACTGGCCAGGATCATCGATTGCAGCACAGCCATATTGAGGAGTTCCGGATTTACGGGCAGGTTCCTGTCACGAGTTCAAAACTTGGTGCAGCACACGCCTGGAATGGATTTTTCACACGCGTATTAGACCAGAGCAGAGCCGAGAGGGTGGATGTGAACAATTTTCCAATCAAAAGACCTCGCCGTGGGGGGCCAACGCCACACTGTCTACGGAACACCGGAATGCTCACCCCGGGGACCACACACTCACACGCACCGGACCAGCAGCCAACAACCAATCCAAACCAACCCAACGACGGACAGTCAATCAATGGCCAACGGGCGAACCCCAACTGTGTGCCAGCGACGACCCTTTTTGCTCTCTCGCTCACGACGCGACGGCCGCTCTTTGGGGGGTGGTGAAATATTGTGTAACCGTGTGAGTTTTTCTGCCGACCCCCCTCCTACAATATCACGGCCCCCAAAATCACACCCCTAACGGTGATGGGCTAGCCACTTTGAACCACCCTTCAAGGGGAGAGGGCTCCATAGGGGGTGGCACAGTGGGCTTTTAAACTGATTTGAAATGAGGCGTTTTGCTAAAATCTCTCAATTTGTATCCTTTCCTCATATTTTTTATAGCAGAAAATAGTAGTTTATGCAACAAGTTGCAAAAAGAGGATTTTTTCAGCACGAGTCGTACATTTATCCAACGAGGTTCACCGAGTTGGATAAATAGGAAGAGTGCTGAAAAAATCAAGTTTTGCAACGAGTTCCATACAATATTTTTTGCAATTCCAAAAAACACACACTGAGTGAAATTTTAAGTCAAATTATTAATGTATTTTGTCAATAAATCGTTCAAATAAAAAAAAAAAGTTGAAAAGTGTTACTTTTCGAGGTTGAACTTTTCAGCACCCATTTGAGTGCTGAAAAGTAGAACTTTTCAGCATTTATTTTGAAAAGTGTTGCTATTCGATTCTGTTATTTTTGGTACAGAAAAGTAGGCTATTTCGTCGTTCAAGAATGACAGGAAAAGTAAGTAGTTTCACGACGGAATTGCAAAAATTTCTTTTTGATCTCTATCATCTGGGGCGAATTGGGACAGCTGTTTTAGGCTTGTTCCTGCATAATATTCATATATTTTTGACTGGTTTCGGATTCAGAACAACAAAAATAGAGCATCGCTTTCTAAATTTCAAGTCTCTGATGGAAGGAGAGGAATCTCATATCCATATCATATCATATCCTCATAACTAATTTCAAGAATGTTCAGGTGAACACCCGAAATGCGACCAAAAATTAAAGTGCATGAATAAGGTTCTTAACTGCTAACGTCATGATTCAAAATCCGGACACTTAGTAGCATATCATTTTTGTTATATCTGGCAAAAAATCATGTAATATGTTAGAAATGTAGAAATATCATGAGGATGTAGTATTAACAGTCAGTTTCAAGAAAATGCACGCAAAATATGTCTTTTCTAACAATTGTTCATCAGAATTTTAAAATTAAAATGACTTGCTGTGCTTCGAATTCCGGACACTGATAAAAGCTGATTCGAAATCCGGACACTTTTGCTTCGAATTCCGGACACTCGTTTTTACTTATGAATCGCACAAATTTGGACTGACATGTTAGTGAATGGCATTCTTTAGGTCTCAAATAAGCTGTTTACATCAAAACAATCGATAGTTTCTATAAAAAATTTGCTAGAATTCAAGGAAATCGCAACCATAAATTTCTGCTTTGCCTTCCCGGTGCTTCGAACGCCTATGAAATATTTCAAGTGAAATGTTTCGCATTGTTGGTTAACTTATAATTTTATTGTATTTAATTGTTTTGGCATTAACTACAGCGTTCAAACAAACTTTAAATGAAAGATGATGTTGGAATTCATCAAATAACACAGTTTTGACATTCATAATGCGAACTTATATCCAAATAATTGATAAAACAAGATGAAGTGTCTGGGTTTCGAAGCGCCCGGGAATTCAAATCATGACGTTATATTGAAATGGTTGTGTACAGTGTACACGACGCCGAATCTATATATAACGTCATGATTCGAATTCTAGGACGCTTCGAAGCCCGCTTCGAATCTAATCTAATCTAATCGAAGTGGTCAAAATCTTGGTGCTCACCCCTAGAATGATAGATTAGGATGTCAGGAACAATGTTTCATACAACACAATATTCCCAAAAATGGTTTACAACTCGCGCACTAAGCTTGAATGAAAAAAATGCCTTTTCGACATATTTATAAGTTCTGCTCTCTAAACTTCTCGATATTTCATTTGATTTGATTTGATTGATTTGATGTGATAACTAACAGAACCACAAGGATGACCGCGATTGTCTAGAATTACAGTGACTCAGTGACTGGTTGTGGATAGTGGAAGACTAGGTGGAAGACTCGAATTGTGTCAGAAGGGGAAAATAGTTGAGTAATTGTAAAATTCTTAAGGATTTCATATGGGACGGACTTGATTTGAGCAGCAGTGAATATTTGACATAAAATTCCATTCAAGAAGCGTTTTTCGAAATTGTAAAAAAATGTTGTAAGCAAATCGTTGCAAAACATAATTTTTTCAGCACTCGTTGTATTCATCCAACTCGGTAAACCTCGTTAGATAAATATAAAACTCGTGCTGAAAAAGTCTTCTTTTTGCAACTTGTTGCATAAACTACTATCGTCATCTGGGGTGAATCGGGACTACAGTCTGAATAGGGACGCCACCGTTGTTAGGGCACTTAAAGGTTTTAAATTTGGAAAGGGATGTACACATTTTGTTGGTCTGAGTCTGTTCTATCCGAAACCAACCAGAAAAATACAAATATTATGCTCTAACATGGTTAAAACTGCTGTCCCAATCCGCTCCAGCTGACGGTACAGTACTTGTTCGGTAACTGGGCTGAGAACGTAGCCCAGTCACCGAAATACGAAGAGTGCTGAAAAAATCAAGTTTTGCAACGAGTTCCATACAGCATTTTTTACAATTCCGAAAAACACCCATTGAGTGAAATTATATGTCAAATATTCATATATTTTGTCAATAAATCATTTAAATCAAAAGAAAGTTGAAAACTGTTACTTTTCGAAACAAGTGCTGAAAAGTTCAACTTCAAAGTGTTGCTATTCGATTCTGTTATTTCTGGTACCGAAAAGTAGGCTATTTCGTCGTTCAAAAATGACAGGAAAAGCTGACAGTTTCACAGCAGAATTGCAAAATAGTAATTATGCCAACAAGTTGCAAAAAGAGGATTTTTTCAGCACGAGTCGTAACTTCAACGAGGTTCAGTTGGATAAATAAGACGAGTGATGAAAAAATCAAGTTTTGCAACGAGTTTCATACAACATTTTTTACAATTCCGAAAAACGCCCTTTTAACATAATTATAGGACAAATCTAGATTAAATTTTCAAAAGGTCCTTTCTGCATAGGAAACCCATGAGGGATAGGTGGTTTTGAAAATTTAATCTAGAAATGTCCATGCATTGAGTAAATAAATCGTTGAAATTAAAAATGTAGAAAAGTATAACTTTTCAGCATTTGTTTTGAAAAGAGTTACTATTCGATTCTGTTATTTTTGGCTGTTTCGTCGGTCAAAAAAAAAAGAATGACAGGAAAAGGAAGTAGTTTCACGAAGGAATTGCAAAAAATAATATTTATGTTATTCTAAAAATCCAAAGCAGACAGTTCAAAGATCATTGAGACTGATGTATTCAGGTGGGATTTAAACCGCCGGCCATCAGGAGATTCAAGAATATCGATATCTGATTTGCATGAGTCAAATTCTTGTGTGAGTTTTCAAAAAGCCGTAAGAGCCACCGTAACCTTTGACACTAATTTTCGTTATTTTTCCAAAATTAAATAAAATTTCATTTATTCTTATTTATTTGAAGGACGTGTAGATGAACAATCTCAAGCATTTTTGATATTGTTTTTTCATAAGTAGGTAGAATACCGATGCAAAAAGGACTTTGCTTGACCATGGCTATTACGGATTTTTGAAAACCAATCCGAGAATTGGAAGTTTAAGAGCGAGTCCTCGAACAGGGCATACCCCTTTGTATGGGACGTCGTTTGGACCTCACCAATCTGCCTGAAATTTTCAGGGGTTGTTTGTACATATAAAACTAGCATCTGGCCAAAATATGAGCACTCTAGGTCAACGGAAAGTGGGGCAAATCGGGACACAAAGTTTGATGGTTTAAAAACGTCAAAAATCGTAAAAAGTCTGTAACTTGGGCAAAATTCAATTTAATTTCAAAATTCAAATTGCATCTGAAAGGACTTAAAAAATGCAACAAAATGCAGGGCAGAGCATCCCAATTGGTGGAATCTGAAGGGAGTTATTGGCATTTTAGTGAAAAAATAACACAATTTTCAAACTCAAATAAAAAAGTGTTCCATCCAGATATCAACTCGGTTCGACCTGCAACTTGTAGGGGACATCTGGGACTACCATCTGAGACTGAGAACGCTTTGGGTAAGGCAGTTTAACATATTAAATAGACACTTTTACTTTTAGTGATTTTTGGTAGTAAATTTTTGCTCTGAGAACCCCTTAGATCCCATTTTCTGATGATAATTTTATCATATTTGTGTTCCTGAGACAATTTCACAATAGAAACATGCATAAAAATGTTTATTTTCATCCATTTTAACCCTTTAAAAAATGAAAGTTGAAAAAATTAAGATGCTGCTTTTTTTCTGCTGTCATCTAGTATCCTTGGAAACGAAGTTGAATTTCAATAAATGTGAATCGAAGATTTTTTCAACTTTCATTTTTTAAAGGGTTAAAATGGATGAAAATAAACATTTTTATGCATGTTTCTATTGTGAAATTGTCTCAGGAACACAAATATGATAAAATTATCATCAGAAAATGGGATCTAAGGGGTTCTCAGAGCAAAAATTTACTACCAAAAAAATCACTAAAAGTAAAAGTGTCTATTTAATATGTTAAACTGCCTTACCCAAAGCGTTCTCAGTCTCAGATGGTAGTCCCAGATGTCCCCTACAAGTTGCAGGTCGAACCGAGTTGATATCTGGATGGAACACTTTTTTATTTGAGTTTGAAAATTGTGCTATTTTTTCACTAAAATTCCAATAACTCCCTTCAGATTCCACCAATTGGGATGCTCTACCCTGCATTTTGTTAAATTTTTTAAGTCCATATGCAATTTGAATTTTGAAATTAAATAGAATTTTGCCCAAGTTACAGACTTTTTACGATTTTTGACGTTTTTGAACCTTCAAACTTTGTGTCCCGATTTGTCCCACTTCCCGTTGACCTAGAGTGCTCATATTTTGGCCAGATGCTAGTTTTATATGTACAAACAACTCCTGCGAGATGGGTATGCTTTGATCGTGGACTCGCTCTTAAATATAAATCTAGGATCCTGCTAGTACATTGCTTCTTTGTTAAGGCTAGTACGCAGATCGGAAAGAAAGGGGTCAAGAAATAGCTTTACGAACAGCAGAACAAAGGAGAGGGAGCGATTTCCTGGGGCTTTTCTTCACCCTCTCTGGCTTGCTTTCGCTACCGCTGCTGCCCATTTGAAATTTTCCTTGACCGGTTCCTTCCGAAGTGCGTATACCGCTTTAGGGCGAGAACAAACAATGCCCAATGACCTCGGAACTGAACCGCAAATGGATCGTTGGAAGCAGCGCGAGAGCTAATATCATCTAAAACTCGAGATTAAAATAAGCAAAGTCTGATATAGACAATGCTTTCCCATAACTTCTCAGTGTCAGTATTAGGGCATTGGATTGGAAACATACGCAAACACACAAATCTAGAATTTACTGTGCTTTCGTTGCAAATCAAAGGATTTTTTTCATAACTTCAAAAATATCAAGCCTGATTACGCGAGAAAGACTATTCTAGGATTTGGATCGGTAACGAAAATCCGCTTGTACCACCGTGTGCCCAAGGGTGGCAAACCCCCTCCCATTTCCTTCTCGTAGCACCCTTCGCAGGGCTGGTTGGCTGGCTGGTCTGGACTGGTGGGGGTGAGGTGGTCTCCAAAGGATCCATTATCCCCATCAAAAACACAAACACACACACACAAAGACTCGCACACAAATACATAAAAATCAGAACCTACACCACGAGAACAAAGAGAGCGCGGAACAATCCAAACGACGGGGACACGAGCTCGTTACCGCACTGCTGACCGACCGAAACAAGACTGTGGCGCTGGAACTGTGGGGCGACCCGGCACCGAACAGGGAAGTTCCGCTCCAGGGTGAGAGTTTGAGAATGATTCAAAGCGAGAGAGAGAGAGAGAGATTGAGAACATCTCAGCGATTCGCGTCCCGGGGTGAGCGCGTGGAGAAATTCAGTGCAATCAAGAATTTGGCGGGTTTCGTACGCTGTTTGGGTGGGGGGGGGGGGTTCTGGACACGTGGTCTTCCTTGACTTAACGTAGTTTGACTCAATTAGTCCCTGGTTCTGAGGGTCTTCGACATAAACATAAACAACTCATGTAGAGCAACCGCCCACGTCGGTCTGATAACGTGGTCACCATGTTGCAGCTGCAACACGATCGTCTGCACTTTATGTTTTGATAAGAAGGCCTTATTTATTTTAGTCTGCGTCTTAAAATTTCCATCACGAGTCTACACTCTCTGTAAGCCGTAAGAAGCTGGGGTCCACCGCAATCAATTAGCTCAATAATGGGAAAAAAAACTTGAACTGGCCGGTTCGGAACTGTTTCAAACCTACGAGAACCTGCGCTGAGCTGTGCCGAGGTGATGGTGTCGTCATTTGCTCGATAATTTCCAATTAACACCGGGGCGCAAACAGCCGAGCTAGGACAATCTGTCGTCAACACGAGAGATTGAGAAAAGACACTGTCGAGCTGACGATTTACTTTGCTGAACGAATTAGTTTAGTTGTATTTCAATAGATTACGTTTAAAATGATTGTTAAAAGGGTTGGACTGCTAAAAGCTAGCGTGTAACAACATTTGAACTGAGTTTTACTAAAACTAAACACGTACACAACGCACACAAAATTTTGACGAGATGGGTTTCGTAATCTAAAAACTTTTGAGCTGCTGCTGCTAAAAATCAAATTTCCTACAGCGCAAAATTTCTTGGCTTGATCCAAAAATCCAAACTTTTCTTTTTTTTTGCAAACAATTTAAAAATGTAACTCTAAGCTATCAAGCGCACACTATGGGTTTAGGAGATTTCTGCAAATTTTAAGTCATAATGACGAGGTGCTCCACTTTGATTTTGCTACGTTGTGGTGTCAATTTCGTTTCTGTCCTGCTAATTCTCTGGTCTACTTTTTGGGTCCTGGACGGCGACGTAGGATTTAAAACTTACTTAAAATGGCGTGTACAATGTGCGTACCTCTCCACACGCGCGCGGGTATAAAATTGGATTAACAACACTTCCTCCCCCTGACTTCACGTTAAAACTCAAACAAAAGGTAAAAACAAGCAACTACGGCTAGAATCGTGTAAAACTTTGAGGAAGCCCTTCAAAATCCACCGGAAGAGGCGGCCAGCGAGCTGCCAAAGCCACTGGAACTGCCGCTGTAGGTGGTCGCCGTCGGCGAGCTGGAACCGAGCGAACCGCTAAAATCGTAACAGTCGAAAATCTTGTCGCTCAGAATATCCTCCAGGCTGCGCTCGAACTCGTCCGCCGACTCTTCCAGCAGCGTGTTTGGCTTTTGCTGCAAAATTCAACAGTTAGTTAGAAACGCGAGTTGACCGGGGAGAATAGGGGTTGCATTACTTCGAGGTAACGCCGAGCGGCCACCACAATCTGGCGCAGGTCCTGCACAATCTCGTACACGTTCCGGTAGCCGCCGATTTGGGCCTTCGAGATGATCGAGCGGAGATCCACAAAATTCGGGTTGATGGTGTGAAAGTCTGGGAACTGGTGAAAAGAGAACGAGAGCGATAGAGAGAGAGAGTGGGGTGTAATGTTACGTTACATCACGCTGAAGGGCTCGCGGAAGGATACTCCTGCTTATGTAACAGAGATGATTCACCTGCCGTGAGAGAAGGTGCAAACATGCTCGCAAGAGCGCGAGAGTATCCTGGACAAGGACGCAATGCTGCGCATGCTTCATCGACAGCAACACACAACTCCAAAGGAGGCCAATCAATGACGTCAGCGAGGCGACGCATACTTACATAATTCTTGGTAAACTGCCCCACGAGAAAGTACATCGCCTCCTTCACGCTAAACACCTTCTGCAGCAGAAAGTGGATCTTGGCGACGGTTTCACTGTCGAAGCTCTTCCGGATGATGGCGTCGTTGAAAAAGTCCGTCTGCAGCTGGCCGCCGAGCGAAATGTCCCCTCCATCACCATCAGCCCCAGCGACACTTCCCAGCAAATCGGGCCGATCCTGAGCGATCGGATTCTTCAGAATCTTGGGCGTTGAAGTCACCGGACTAGGCTCCGCCAACGGGTACGAACTCTTCACCTGGCAGCTAACCTGCGGCGGAGGCGACCCAAAACCCGGTGGCTTCTTAACCGGCTCGTAGATTCCCGTCTTGAAGTACGTCCCGTTTTCGTTGTGCTTCATCTGGGCGTGCGTTGAATCGTTCACCACCGACATCAGGAAGCTCTTGGCATTCTCAAACACCACGCTGCTCCGATCGGACATGTCGCTGGTGCTCGTGTTGTCGGACGACGAAGTCGTCGTCGCCCCAGCCGCGCCCTTGCCACCCTCCCCCAAGTTCGGAATCATATCCTTCAGGTACTCGTACAGCTCGTGGATGTGGCGTTCCTTCTCCTCGTCCGTCTTCGACTGACGACCTCCTCCATACTTGGACTCCTTCTGCACCCCGCTCGTCCGCTGCGTCTGCACCATCTGGTCCAGGTTCGTAAACGACTTGATCAAACAGTCCACAAAGTCGATCGTCGAGTCCTGCCACTTGGAAAAGCTCTCCAAAAAGTCCGGACTCAGCACCTTCTGTACCCGCTCCAGCCCCTCCGGCGTGTTGTACACGTACCCCTTGATGATAATCCACGCGTTGATGATGCGCGTAAAGACAAAGATAAAGTCCTTCACCGCCCAAGCGATCCCCTGCGAGTTGATGTTCGCGAGCACGCTGTCCGGCCGGATCAGGTCCTGCTTCATCCGGGCGCACAGACTGTCGATCTTCTTGAAGCACGGCCGCTTCTGGTGGTGCGTCGCCAGCTGTTCGGCCAGTTCGCAGCCCTGCATCGCCATCTCGGTCAGCGCGGCAAACTTTTCCTGGTCGGCCACGGCGCCCGTTCCCCCGAAGCCCGTTTCGGACGCGGCACCGCGCGATGTTGAGTCCGGTGAAAGCAGTGGGCTGAGCGGGGCGTCACTGGAAGAGGGGGTTGGGATAGGTGTTAGAATTTGTTGCTACTCTGAAAGGACGATTTGGCGACAGTCGAAAGTTCATAACTGGAATTTTTTTATGAAAATCTTTCTTTTGAATGGAAACAACGCCACCTACCGGCGAAATATTCTATGAAATTATTGATTTTCTACAGGCTCCGTGACTTAACATTTGCTTCTTCTATCTCACTTGCAGAAGAACCCTAGATATATTTGGAGTTAGGAATTAATATTATCATATTAAATACGCGCCTATCCCTAATTAGATCGAGGATTGTTTTCGTGCTTTCTATGTTAAAGCGGTGCAAGCAAATGACCAGTAACCGCAAAGAGTTCTGAAATGGACATGTGGGTATGATCCGTGACCAAAAATCGCCGACCACTTGCTTGTTACGGCGGTAGACCCACATATCTTCACTCTTTGGAGTCGTTAAATAACCAAGAACGTCCCAATAGGTTGTTACAATCATACTCGGTTACCTTACACACTCACTGAAGCCGTCTGGGTAGGATCCCTCCCCAATCCCCGCCTTTGATTCTAACAACATACTATTATAAAGGAAATTCATAAATGAGAAAAGGTCAATGCGGACGGAGAGCAAATCAAAATCAGCTTCTTTCAACATTTCGCAATTCGCAATTTTCAGTGTAAAGGCTAGTATGCTGATCGGAAGGAAAGGGGTCAAGAAACAGCTTTACGAACAGCAGAACAAAGAAGAGAGAGCGATTTCTTGGGGCTTTTCTTCGCCCTCTCTGACTTGCTTGCGCTGCCGCTGCTGCCCATTTGATTTTTTTCTTGACCTGTTCCTTCCGAAGTGCGTATACAGCTTAAGAACGGGCCTTGACCGATCTTATGCACCAGGTTCCCGACGAACACGCACTGCCCTTACACCTACATCTCACCCTTGCTCTGAGTCAGTACGAGCAGCACGCTAGAACACGCTTTGAGTGTTCGTGCCAGGCATGCACACCTTCTTTTCCGGTTATGCATTTAAACTCGGCCGGGGGTGGTACATTAAGGGCATCTCCAGCGCTGGGGTGCAAATCAAATTTGCACCCGGCTCATGAATACCGAGATCAAATTTGCCACCTTGAAAAAACTCCGTCATCCCCACCGCTAGGGTAGCAAATTTGCCACCAAAACAAGCCCACCGCGGGGGGCAAAAATGGGTTTTTATAAGCTTTTGCTCTCGTTTACCTTCAAAATCAATAATTATGTGTTGATTCATGCCTAGAAATGCTAAAAGTTTATTAAACTTTTTAATCCTATTGAAAATTTCAAAGAATTTCATTTTTCGAAAATGTCGAAAGTTAAACCATTTGCTACCCGATTTGATTCCCTGTTAGTTTGCTCTCGAGTTTGCCCCCGAGTAACCCACCGCGCGTAGCAAAGCAGGTATCAAATTTGATATCAAGTTCATCTATAGACGAAAAATATGTGTCGGTACCTGTCGGGTACTCATTTTCTGATACCCGACAAGTACCGGCAAGCCGGGGGCAAAGTTTTGAATGCGTGTTTCGGAGATTTTTGTATGTCTGCTCTATGTATGATATGATGTATGATTCAAAAATTTAAATATTCAAAAATTCAAAAATTAAAAAATTCAAAAATAAAAAAATTCAAAAATTAAAAAATTAAAAAATTCAAAAATTAAAAAATTCAAAAATTCAAAAATTCAAAAATTCAAAAATTCAAAAATTTAAAAATTCAAAAATTCAAAAATTCAAAAATTCAAAAATTTAAAAATTCAAAAATTCAAAAATTCAAAAATTCAAAAATTTAAAAATTCAAAAATTCAAAAATTCAAAATTCAAAAATTCAAAAATTCAAAAATTCAAAAATTCAAAAATTCAAAAATTCAAAAATTCAAAAATTCAAAAATTCAAAAATTCAAAAATTCAAAAATTCAAAAATTCAAAAATTCAAAAATTCAAAAATTCAAAAATTCAAAAATTCAAAAATTCAAAAAATTCAAAAATTCAAGGTTCAAAAATTCAAAAATTCAAAATTCAAAATTCAAAAAATTCAAGGTTCAATTCAAAATTCAAATTCAAATTCAAAATTAAAATTCAAATTCAAAATTCAAATTCAAAATTCAAAATTCAAAATTCAAAATTCAAATTCGGTTCAAAATTCAAAATTCAAAATTCAAAATTCAAAAGTTTCAAAATTCAAAATTCAAAATTCAAAATTCAAAATTAAAATTCAATCAAATTCAAAATTCAAAATCAAAATGAAATTTTGAAATTTTCGAAATTTTTGAAATTTTAGAAATTTTAGAAATTTTAGAAATTTTGAAATTTTGAAATTTTGAATTTTTGAATTTTGAATTTTAAATTTTAAATTTTGAGTTTTTGAATTTTGAATTTTGAATTTTGAATTTTGAATTTTGAATTTTGAATTTTGAATTTTGAATTTTTGAATTTTGAATTTTGAATTTTGAATTTTGAATTTTGAATTTTTGAATTTTGAATTTTTGAATTTTTGAATTTTTGAATTTTGAATTTTGAATTTTGAATTTTTGAATTTTTGATCTTTGAATTTTGAATTTTTGAATTTTGAATTTTTAAATTTTTGAATTTTTGAATTTTTGAATTTTTGAATTTTTGAATTTTCAAATTTTCGAATTTTTAAATTTTTGAATTTTTGAAATTTTTGAAATTTTTGAAATTTTCAAAATTTTTGAAATTTTTAAAAATTTTGAAATTTTTGAAATTTTTATTTTTTTCCGTGCTTGATTTGATTTTTCCGTGCATAATTCCATTTGAAGCGGTAGCAAACAGACTGAAAACCGGGTAGCAAAGTGAAATCCCGAAGAACTGAGAGCAAATTTGCTACCGCGACAGGTACCGCGATGGGGTTGACGTCGGGTGCAAATTAGCTTTGCTTCGATGTTTGCACCCAGCGCTGGAGATGCACTAAGTAGGGTTTGATGTAAGTATAAGCGCCTAACCATTTATAGTGTGCCTATCAACTTTCATTAAAGCAAAAACTGTTTTATTTTTAGTTTGAATTAAAAAACTTATTGTTATTTACTGTGTATTGTTTTCTCCTGAAATCTTTCCTAGTGTTGAGTCTGTTTATCTGTTGCTATTTCTTTTGTCGCGGTGTTTTGTTACAATATTTTGGTCCTAAGCATGTTATAAAAGTTTACCAAAAAATACAATAGTAATATTTGTGTTAATCCTTTAACCATTCCATAAATTGAGTAAGGGCTCAAACCTCACTTGTGGATTGAAAGCAATAGACAGTGAAAGAGAATTTATTTTATAAAAATCAAGTATCAATAGTAAGAGAATGATGAGCGTATTTTAAAGAATAAAAATGAGAAGCTAGATGTATTAGATGTAAAATTAGACAATAGTTAATAAATAGAGATACAAAACAAGCTTAGATTGTAGTAATGATAATTTATAGGACAGATCTGGAGTTTTTTTTTTTTTTTGAAAAGGACCAATAAACCAAATTTTCAGTTTTTGCTTTTTGGGTGTTTTTGAATACCCCTGACTCAAGGCGGTTCTAAAAACACCCAAAAAGCAAAAACTGGAAATTTGGTTTATTAGACCTTTTCAAAAAAAACTCCAGAGATAAAGAATTATTCAAATAACTTAATTCGCAATAAACTCAAAAAGAATGATAAACAGACGATAAATAGCGAATGATAAATAGACTTGATATTACTTGTACATTAAGGAAAAGTATATTTTTAAGGAAAAAAAAAACAAAACAAATTTTGTTACAGCAGTATCAATTGATAGAAAAGAGTGGAAAAGCTTTGAGAGATAAGAGAATCAAAAGTTAGTAAAATTAAAATCAAATGTTGGATATTAAATAGAAGAATCAGTGAAGAATTGGGAATCAGAAGAGCAAAATAAAAATAGGAGATAGGTGGTAGCTGAGAATGAACAGAAGAGAAACCCCGTTGTGCGATGTTTCAGGTACATCCACAGCAGTTGACTCAACATACTGCGAATCAAAACAATACCGTCTACAATCACAAATTACTTCCCTTTCCCACATTGTCGCGCCCCTTTCTTTTAGCCGTCTCGACTCTGACCCGCGGTGGTCAAAGGTTTACGATCCGTTTCCACAGGCCACCAGTTAGGTCATCATGAAGACCAAGCCAACGTGGAGGTAAGAAAATAGGACACTAGCAAGGAACCAGAGCTTTACTGTTCTGATCAAGATATGATCTAGTAGAACTACGGATGTAGTTAGTTGCACTCCTTCCAGGATGTTCCTCACCTAGACGTCAATCGAAGAGCACGCAACAAGTTCAATGCCAATGCATGCTATCAATCCTTGGCCTGCGAGAATCAGTAGAGCAAAATAAAAACAGGAGATAGGTGGTACATAGCTGAGAATGAAAAGAAGACAAACCCCGTTCTGCGATGTTTCGGGTACATCCACGACAGTTCACTAAACATGCTGCGAATTAAAACAATACCGTCTACAATCACAATTTCCCTTTCCCACATTGACGCGCCCTTTTCTTCTAGCCGTCTCGACACTGACCCTCGCTGGTCAAAGGTTTACGAGCCATTTCTACAGCTAGGTTACACCCAGCCAACGTGGAGGTAAGAAAATAGGACACTTGCAAGGAACCAGAGCCATACTGTTTTGACCAAGATGATCTAACAGCACTACGGATGTTCTTGGGTGGGGGTTCCTCGCCTGGACGTCAACCGAAGAGGTATTATCCACTCTTGGCCAGCGTTTTTCTAATTTTGAAACATGTTATCATTTTTTTTTAATCTATCTGTGGCTCACCTGACTCCGACGGCAATCTCCGCGATCTTGCGCGTATCGATGTCCAGCTCCTTTGACTTGTTCTTACCATGCGCGACCTTGGTACCTCCTCCTCGCGCCATGTAGAGCTTCTGACCACCTAGCAGCTCGGCACCGCTGGCCAGCTGCGGCATACAACGGTAGAACCTGTTTCAAAAAGAAAATTCAAGCAACTGAATCAAGACCAACTCAACCCCTGAAGGACTCCACGCTTACATGTTGGCATCGACGGGTTGCGGCTGGGGAAGTCCTCCGTTGACGGGTTGGTAGAACACCGGAAACGACATCGGAACGGGCGGCGGCGGGGGTGCCGGATGGTACACCGAGAAGCCCGGCTGGACTAGCGTTGGCATCAGGTGGTGGCCATACTGCAGAATGGTGTACTGAAAGTCTATGAAAAAAGAAGTGAACGGTCGCATGACCCAGCATGGCCTAACCTCAATGTTTGAACCTAACCTTGACTAAGAGCAGAATGTCCGGAAGATGCCGTCGACGGCTGGTGGCCACCGGGGAGGAGCGGCGAGGAAGAGGTGATGAGAGATGATGTTTTCCCGTTGCCCAGGGAAACGGGAGGGATACCTGTGAAATAGAAAGAAAAATGGTTGATTAAGCTCCGGAACTTCCTGCAAACCAGTAGAAAAAGCCGTTACGGTTCTTAATCTCCGAACCGGGAGCTTTGTTGAAATTTTCATCCGCCATGGCCGATGATCCTCCAAGCCGCTGGTTCCTTTGTTCGTCCGGAAGATCGTCCTTCTTTGTTCTTTTCTCAAGGTTCTTCTACCTATCTCCGGAGAGAGAAGTTTGCAAAAGTTATTAACCGGGACCGACTTCCGAACGGGACGAGGGCCTGGAACAAACTGGATCCGTTTGGCCTGGGACGGGAGAGTGTCCGCTCGTCGTCAGCTGATTGCAAGCCAAAATCAGCTGTTTCGCGAACTGGACTGGTGTGCGGTGCGGGACACGAGTGACGGAAGAGGAAAAATCTTTTCAAATCTTCAACACATGCTTGCTTTGATCGGGCCGGATTTGAGATTTGCGAGGGATGTTACCGTACGCGGAGCGATTGTGGGAAGCTTGAGATTTTTTTTAAAAATAATTTCAATGACTAACTGCACGCTTAACAAAATTTACCTGTTTTTTTGAGTCGACTAAAATTTTAGCGCTTTTAGACTGGTTGCAACGCGGCTCTACTTTGTTCTAGCTGTTTCATTTTTCAAATAGAACTGAAACAGACCACCCGCAACGCGGAGTTGCAGTTTTATTTTTCGAGCAGTATTTTGAAACCGGAATAAAACTGCTCGACGAGTTTGTTTCAAACGTGAGACGATTTGGAACTGGAATAGAACTCAGTTTCAAAAAAAAATCAGATATATGGAGATATCCACGTATTCTTACACACACACTATGATGCTGTGTTGATAATCATACGCACACAATTAAAAGCATTTTTTTTGAAACAACATAGACGTATCCAGTTTGAAATGGCCGCTAGGTGGCCAATGGTGTTAGAAATGACAGCTTCCATGTATTTGAATATGGGAGCTCAGGAAAACTCAATTTTTAAGCAATAAAATGATTATTTATGATAAAAGTATTGATTGATTAGTTGCACAAAATGTGTCTAGAATATTATTAAAATAAAAACTGTATTTTATTTTAGAAGAAAATTAACAAAAAGTATGAAAATCGAGACATTTAGTATGGGAGCTGTCAAATCTCTCACCATCAAAAAGCAGCGTTGAGCTTTCGCTGGATTTGTCTATTTAGATCAGCGCGTTGCGAGCACCGTGTTCTAGTTTCATTTCCGCCAGTTCTAAAAATTTAAAACTGCTCGCAATTTGAAACAATTATAAAACTTCGCGTTGCAACCAGTCTTAAAAAAATCATTTTAGAGCGACATTTAATTCGAATTAAATCTAAGAATTTTAAATTCTTTAAAGTTCTACAAAATTCAAAAGTTTTAAAAACTCCAAAAAATCTGAAAACATTAAAAGTGTAAATACCTAGGTAAATACTAAATATTCTTAAACTAAAAATTATAAAGTTCCCAAATTATAAAGTTCCCAAAAAATAAATATAAAGTATATAAAATCTGAAAATTTCTACAAATTTGCTATAAGGCTTTCTAGTCAGAAATTTACCAACACATTCAAAGTATGTTTACATAGAGTTATCTACGTGCGCATGTATTGCGTGTACGTACACGAAAAAAAGTGAGGTTAAAATTTGTACCACCCAGCAAAACAAATGGTGCGCTAGTGTGTGTGAGATCGGGCCAAGGCTGTATATCATAGGTACTCGCATTCTTGCTTTGCATTAGTGTGAGTGCATGGCTCCGTGCCACTAAAACCAAAACAATAACAAACGAACAATGGACCGTGCCAAACCAAAACATAAACAATGTCAGTGTCAGTGGAGTGAGAGAGTCAGAGATAACGATTTTGACAACCGCACCACTACACACTCAATCGCGAGTACCTTAGGTAGAAAGCCATGAGATCGGGCTTAGAAAGCTCTATGACAGCTGGACGTTTGTTTGCATCAGGTTTCCTATCTCTTTCTAGCAAAAAAAATTGTCAAGCGACTTCTAGCTGGTTTTTTTGACTGACTGCCCGATATGCCCAACATACTTCGCAGGGCTGTGACAGCTACAGCTCGATCATAGAGTTATCTACGTGCGCATGTATTGCGTGTACGTACACGAAAAAAGTGAGGTTAAATTTTGTACCGTCCAGCAAAACAAATGGCGCTTTTGTGTGCGTGAGAGCGGGTTTAGATAACTCTATTGTTTGCATCAGGACACTGTGACGAGGAGTTCGTCATTTTTGGGTTAAATTTTATTTTTTTTCACTGGGCCTAGAAAGCCTTATAATCAAAACTACGAAAAAAAAACTAATAATAAAACAATATTTTTTGATAATAAAATTCTAAAAATTCTAAGTATCTATACAATTTTAAAAAATCTAAACATTCTACAAAAATTCTTAAGAAAATTTAAAAAAAATCCAGCAGAATTCAATATTTTGAAACGTCAAATTATAACAATATAATATGTTAAAAGAATGAAAATGGATATTGAGATTTAATTTCTTAACAATAAAAAATCAAAAAAATATTCAATAAAAAATAAGACTCTGAAATTCAAGCAAAACATTGTAATAGGGCCGAAGCCGAAGTGTAAACAAAGAGTCTATCCTGCTCACGTCAGTTGATGTTTACATTAAGAACGAGCAGGATTGACTATTTGTTTACACTTCGACTTCGGCCCTTATTACAATATTTTGCTTGAATTATAAAAGAGCAGTCACAGAGTGGAGCAGTTCTCTACGGAATCGGTCTTTTTTCTTTAATTTTAATTTTTGTATTTTTTAATCCGGCTGAAACTTTTTTGGTGCCTTCGGTATGCCCAAAGAAGCCATTTTGCATCATTAGTTTGTCCATATAATTTTCCATACAAATTTGGCAGCTGTTCATACAAAAATGATATGTGAAAATTCAAAAATCTGTATCTTTTGAAGGAATTTTTTGATCGAGTTGGTGTCTTCGACAAAGTTGTAGGTATGGATATGGACTACACTGAAAAAAATGCTACACGGTAAAAAAATTTTTGGTGATTTTTTATTTAACTTTTTGTCACTAAAACTTGATTTGCAAAAAAACACTATTTTTAATTTTTTTTATTTTTTGATATGTTTTAGAGGACATAAAATGTCAACTTTTCAGAAATTTCCAGAATGGGCAAAAAATCTTTGACCGAGTTATGATTTTTTGAATCAATACTGATTTTTTCAAAAAATCGAAATATCGGTCGCAAAAATTTTTCAACTTCATTTTTCGATGTAAAATCGAATTTGCAATCAAAAAGTACTATCGTAAATTTTTGATAAAGTGCACCGTTTTCAAGTTATAGCCATTTTTAGGTAACTTTTTTGAAAATTGTCGCAGTTTTTCATTTTTTATAATTAGTGCCCATGTTTGCCCACCTTTGAAAAAAATATTTTTGAAAAGCTGAGAAAATTCTCTATATTTTGCTTTATCGAACTTTGTTGATGCGACCCATAGTTGCTGAGATATTGTTATGCAAAGGCTAAAAAACAGGAAAATTGATGTTTTCTAAGTCTCACCCAAACAACCCAACATTTTCTAATGTCGATATCTCAGCAACTATAGGTCCGATTTAAAATGTTACAACATGAAACATTCGTGAAATTTTCCGATCCTTTCGAAAAAAATATTTTCAAAAATTTAAAATCAAGACTCAAATGGGCGTAATATTGAATGTTTGGCCCGTTTAAAATGTTAGTCTTGATTTTAAATTTTTGAAAATATTTTTTTCGAATAGATCGGAAAATTTCACGAATGTTTCATGTTTTAACATTGTAAATCGGCCCTATAGTTGCTGAGATATCGACATAAAAAAATGGTGGGTTGTTTGGGTGAGACTTAGAAAACATCAATTTTCCTGTTTTTTAGCCTTTGCATAGCAATATCTCAGCAACTATGGGTCGCATCAACAAAGTTCAATAAAGCAAAACATAGAGAATTTTCTCAGCTTTTCAAAAATATTTTTATCAAAGGTGGGCAAACATGGGCATTAATTTAAAAAAATGAAAAACTGCGACTATTTTCAAAAAAGTTACCTAAAAATGGCTATAACTTGAAAACGGTGCACTTTATCAAAAATTCACTAAAGTACTTTTTGATTGCAAATTCCATTTTACATCGAAAAATGAAGTTGAAAAATTTTTGCGACCGATATTTCGATTTTTTGAAAAAATCAGTATTGATTCAAAAAATCATAACTCGGTCAAAGATTTTTTGCCCATTCTGGAAATTTCTGAAAAGTTGGCATTTTATGTCCTCTAAAACATATCAAAAAATAAAAAAAAAATTAAAAATAGTGTTTTTTTGCAAATCAAGTTTTAGTGACAAAAAGTTAAAATCACCAAAATTTGTTTTTACCGTGTATCATTTTTTTTCAGTGTAGTCCATATCCATACCTACAACTTTGTCGAAGACACCAACTCGATCAAAAAATTCCTTCAAAAGATACATATTTTTGAATTTTCACATATCATTTTTGTATGGACAGCTGCCAAATTTGTATGGAAAATTATATGGACAAACGAATGATGCAAATTGGCTTCTTTGGGCATACCGAAGGCACCAAAAAAGTTTCAGCCGGATTAAAAAATACAAAAAAAATCGAATGACCGAAAACTCAGAGAATTGCTCAAAATGTGAAATTGGAATGTTCTTCACTTTTTTAAGATTATACAAATTTTAGAAATTTAACGTTTTGGGCTCGTTGGAAAGGTCTTTTAAATACCTTTTTAAAAAGGTATAGAATGACGGGTTTTCTTACATAAACCACCATAAAGGCTAGTATGCAGATCGGAAGGAATGGGGTCAAGAAACAGCTTCACGAACAGCAGAACAAAGGAGAGGGAGCGATTTCTTGGGGCTTTTCTTCACCCTCTCTGACTTGCTTGCGCTGCCGCTGCTGGCCATTGGATTTTTTTTCTTGACCGATTCCTTCCGAAGTGCGTATACCGCTTAATGTAAAGTATGCACTTCGGAAGAAACCGGTCAAGAAAAATTTCAAATGGGAAGCAGTGGTAGCGAAAGCAAGCCAAAAAGGGTGAAGAAAAGCCCCAAGAAAACGTCCCCCCTCTTTTTTTTCTGCCGTTCGTGAAGCGGTTTCTTGGCTCTAAACCAGAAGTTCATTTTTCGAGTGATTTTATAGCCTTTCCTCATAAGGCTTTCTAGGCCCAGTGAAAAAAATATAATTTAACTCAAAAATGACGAACTCCTTGTCACAGTGTCCTGATGCAAACAATGATCGAGCTGTAGCTGTCACAGCCCTGCGAAGTATGTTGGCTGACATATCGGGCGGTCAGTCAAAAAACCCAGCTAGATGTCGCCTGACAAACAACTTTTGCTAGAAAGAGATAGGAAACCTGATCCAGCTGTAATGTAAATATACTTTGAATGTGTTGGTAAATTTCTGACTAGAAAGCCTTATTGAGGTGAGGAAGGCAAAACAAATCCATCTTTTTAAGCGAAGATGGCGTTCACAAGGTGAACGTCCGAAATTGGGTACTAAAGCCCTAAGTCAATTTTTATGTACAACGGTAAAAAACACGATTAAAAGCCATTTCTGATCACTTTTTTTTCATTTTAAAGCAAAATTTTTTTTGACAAGACAACATTTTTTCGATGGATCAACTATGGTCCCCTTGGAACGAACTGTCAAGTAGGAGCTTTCCTGTCAAGAAGGATCGCGAGGTTAATTTTTCAATATTGATTTAAAAATCCATTTTAAACTCTTTGTCGCTCTTTGTGGTCGTACAAAGGGTCGTTGTACTCAGAAAAATAAGCTATATCGCTGGAAACAATAATATCAGCAATCTAAGCTTCATTTTAGGACCCAATTACAAAATCACGCAGCGGTAGCAATGTTCCGAAAAAAGTGTGCCATGGCATGACAACCACATTTGTTTTCTAATGTTGGTGCTACTGCGCGATTATAACATTTCGGATGTTCACCATTCGAACGCCATCTTCGCTTAAAAACCTGGATAGTTTTTTGAGTATGACCCAAAACTGGGTTATTTTGTAGCAGCGTGTATTCGCGCACAGAACAACGTCCGGCCTACCTTCGAAAACAAAAACAACTACCTACCGTAATCACAGGGTGCCTCTTTTCTTTCGTTCTGTCAGTTTGCCACCGCGACAGCTTGTTGATTTCGGTTTTCGTTCCTCGCAGAAAAAAAAAACGACGCGTTCCTGCAGCCGGCGCAAAATCCGTGTTTAAATCCGTACCGATTCTACGTTATCCAAACTAAATGGTTCGCTAACTGTTCCGCAGCATTGCCCCCCACCATGGGCGACGTGATTAAATCTCTGCGCGAAAAGTCGCAAAAGCGCAAGAAGCTTCTTGCTCAGACGGTGAGTCCTTTTTTCTTTGCTTTTGTTTGGGCATTTGGTCCGGAACTGAAAATTTAATGTCTTTCGGGTGTCTTGTTTCAGCTGGGCGTTTCCAGCGTTCAGGACCTTAAGCATGTGCTCGGGACGGCCGAGGATACGCCGATGGGCAAGGCGCAGCGCTACGATGACGAGGAGGCCAGCTCGTCGAAAAAGTCCCAATCGTCGGAGGGAATGGTGTACCGGGATTCGTCTACCTTCCTGAAGGTAAGGGGGGGGGGGACTTTTGGTCGTCGGGGTTTGTGGACCGCTTTTCAACTAATTTGTGTTTATTTTAGGGTACTCAATCGTCGAATCCCCACAATGATTACTGCCAGCACTTTGTCGATACTGGGCAGCGACCGCAGAACTTTATCCGGGACGTTGGCCTGGCGGACCGGTTCGAGGAATATCCGAAGCTGCGCGAGTTGATCCGGCTGAAGGACGAACTGATCTCCGAAACGGCCTCCCCGCCGATGTACCTGCGGGCGGACCTTAAAAGTTTTGACCTCAAAAATCTGGGAACAAAGTTTGACGTAATTTTGATTGAACCTCCGCTAGAGGAATACGCCCGCGGTGGAGCGGCCGTGGCCGCGGGGGCTCCGCGTAACTTCTGGTCGTGGGACGAAATCCTGGCTCTTGATATCGGCGAAGTCGCAGCCCATCGCAGCTTCGTGTTTCTCTGGTGTGGCAGTTCCGAAGGATTGGACATGGGTCGCAATTGCCTGCGCAAATGGGGTTTCCGGCGATGCGAGGACATCTGCTGGATCCGAACCAACATCGACTCCCCAGGACACTCCAAAATCCTCGAACCCAAAGCGGTTTTCCAACGCACCAAGGAACACTGCCTGATGGGCATCAAGGGAACCGTCCGCCGCTCGACCGACGGAGACTTTATCCACGCCAACGTGGACATTGACCTCATCATCTCGGAAGAAGCCGAATTCGGCAGTCTGGAAAAGCCAATCGAAATTTTCCACATCATCGAGCACTTTTGCCTGGGCCGTCGTCGCCTGCACATCTTTGGCCGCGACTCGACAATCCGACCGGGCTGGGTCACGATCGGACCGGAACTTACCAACTCGAACTTCAACAGCGAGCTGTACGCTAACTCGTTCGAAGAGAATCCGACCACCGGCTGCACCGAGCGGATCGAGGCGCTGAGACCGAAGAGCCCGCCCGCAAACGGGAAGGTGCTGCGTGGCCGGGGAAGAGGTTTTTCGCGGGGCCTCCGAGGACGGAGCCGGTAAGTGAGGATTTCCCTCCCTTTTTTTTTGCTTCTTTTATCACAACAATCACTTGGACACAGTGCAGCTGCAAATGCGTACGAAATGTTTCTTTTTTAGTTATAATCATAACGACAAACAAACAAAAAAAAAAATCACATAATATAACACACTATATTCCTTTGTACGAAGAGTTGGGTTGATTTGTGCCGAAATGTCCCCGTAGAAAATCACAATATTATAGTTGTTTGAAACAGGGTTGTGGCAGAGAGATGTAAAATACTCTTTGGTTGTGATATCATCCAAGTTTTATTGCATCATAAATCAATAGCCTACCAGTAATGAAAATTCCAAATATTTTAATTTGCAAAACTATTTGTTAGTTTTATTTTTTGCAACTCCCTGTGAAACTACAAACTTTGCCCACAGACTGTGCTTTTCCAGTCCTTCGAGAGAGATTGCAACTGCATACTTTTCCAAACAAAAAAAAAAACAGTTCTTAAAAGTTCAACTTTTCCGCACTGTGTTTAGTGTTGAAAAGTTGAACTTTTGTATCATTAGTTTTTCCATACAAGTTTGCAGGATGGTCATCAAAATGGGCATGTGAAAATGTATTCTAAAATCTGTACCATGAGAATGGATTTTCTGATCGGTTTGGTGTCTTTGGCAAAGTTGTAGTTTAGGTTTGAACTTTACAGAAAGAAATAGATACACGGGGAAATATTTTTTTGGATTTTTCTAATTAACTTTTTATCGCTGATTGTTGAATTCTGAATTTTTGTATTATTTATTTTTTCAGAGGTTCAATAACCAAATTTAATATATTTTTTTTTTGCTGTTAGAGGTTAGAGGTACTTAAATACACACAAAAAGCAAAAACAAATTCAGTGCGTGTTCGCCTGTTCGGTAACTGGACTGAAAACGTAGCCCAGTCACCGAATGTTGCTCGCTAACTGTGCTGAACGAAAAATTACGAGGGGGCCACCGATTTAACCACCATGATATTTTCCTGATGAAGTATAAACATTAAAGTTTCTCAAATTTATTTACAATGCTTACTTTTCCTATATCTTTAATTGTGACTCTAATTTAAATAAAAGTTTGAAAAAGGTTTTTTATTTGTATTATTGAACACCCCTCGGTTATTTCGGTTTGTTTTGGTTTTTTGACGTTTGTTTGATTTTCAACTGAGCTACGGACCGGTTATTGAGCGCCCGGTTAAAAAGTAGCCCAGTTAAACAACGCCCAGTTACCGAACAAATACTGTAAGCTTTGTTTGTTTCATCTTTAAAAAAAACTGTAGAATTTAGTTTCTTTTTTATTATTTTTTCAATTTGTTGCTATGTTTACGAGATCTAAAAAAACTGATACAAAAAATTATGGTAGAAAAATCGAAAATGTTGTCAAACAAAATATCAAAATAATATCTGTAAAAAAATATAAATAAATACGATGTTTTTGAAGTCAGATTTTTCTTAGGATCTATTGTGACCACCAAAGATACATAGATTGAAAAAAGATAAAAACTTGCACCAATATTTAAGAAGCATGCCTTTTTCATTATCAGAACTATTTAAATTTGAAATAATTTATATGTATAATTTTCTGGTACTTTTGTACCCGACCCTCTCCGATTTCAATGAAACTTTGTAGACATGTTGTCCTAGGCCTATATAAGCCATTTTTGTGTATATAAGGCCAATTGTACTCGGAAATAGCATTTGAGAAGGGCGTAAGTTATTTAAATATTTTTGTATTTTGCAATTTAAAAATTACTGTATCTCGAAGCCGTTGCATCGTATCAAAATGTGGTCAAAGACAAACTTGTAGGAAATTGGACGGGCTTTCTGAAAAAAAAATCACCGAAATAAAAATACACGCCTGTTCTATGAGATTATTTGATTTTTAAGTTTAAAAGTCAAATGTTAAGGTGATGTCACGATATTTTTTCGTTAAATTTTTTTGAGGAACTAGGCTAAGATGTTACAAAAATACTGACGAAAAATGCAGGATGGTATGTCTCCCCTAAAAAAAAAATACAAAAATCATTTACTAAAACTATTTTATTGAAAAGTGGTCTAAACGTCAACATTAAAAAACCCGATGGTGGGAATCGATTCGCCAGACAATTTTACATAAAGTCTCAATATTGATCATTGTCCTTTTGGTGGTTTTTGGCAATTTCTATATGACAGACTTGATTTTTCAGTCTCGTAAATATTTTTACCGGAAAGCTTGTCCAATTTCCCATAAGTTTGCCTTTGACAGCTTTTGCATTTGACTCGTTTTAATATACTTTAATTGATCCACCTTTAGGTGGTTGGTGCCTTCCTCGCATATTTTTATCAAAATATCTGAGATCCGGCCTCAAAAAAAGTTTATTAAAAACATTAAAGTACTTATAACTTTTGATAGGTTTGTCAGATCTTCAATCTTTTGGGCTTGTTGGAAAGGTCTTTTGATTACCTACCCAACGATGGGTTGCATGATAGATCCGGACAACTTTTCACCAAAATATTTGAGATCCGGCCTCAAAAAAGTGTATAAATAACACTTAAGTGCTCATAACTTTTGATGGGGTTGTCAGATTTTCAATCTTTTGAACGCATTGGAAAGGTCTTTTAATCAAAATCAAATTATTCGCTCTACAGCATTGCCTTGGCCTTCTCGATTGCGAGATTCCTACTCGAAACTAGGTGTCCGAAGGCTTGATTGTCGAGGCAATTGCAAACCTCTTTTTACACCTAAGCTTCCATACACCCCGGGATTCGAACTGACGACCTTTTGGATTGTTAGTCCAACTGCCTACCAGCGACTCCACCGAGGCAGGACCCAGGGAGACGACTCCTGCACCTGGACTGAGCTAACGACGTAACCACTAGGTTAGACCGGGACCAACATTTACTTCCCTGTCCGACGGAAGGCGTGATCAGACAAATCTCGTCTCAAAATTTGCCACCGGGACCTTCTGGGATCAAACCCAGGACGACTGGGTGAGAGGCAACCTCGCTTACCCCTACACCACGGTCCAAGGTCTTTTAAATACCTTTCTAAAAATGTTTAGCATGGCGAGTTTTCTTTAAAAAAAACACCCTTTTTACTATCTTCAGAAGTTTAGCTAAAATCGCTTTTTAAGCATAACTTTTGAAGTACTTTTCTAAACTTCATAATATTAACTAGGGTCTTGTGGGACCCCAAGACGGATCGAATAAGATTAAACGGTAGTGTGCATATTTTTCGGTGCACGGACTCACATCCAGACACACGCACAGACATTTGTTCAGATTTTGATTCTGAGTCGATAGGTATACGTGAAGGTGGGTCTACGAGGTTGAATAAAGAAGTTCATTTTTCTAGTGATTTTATAGCCTTTCCTCATTGAGGTGAGGCAGGCAAAAACTTGAAAAATATTTTAGAAGTCGAACTTATTTCGGAACAACTGCTCATGTTTGAAAGAATGGATTTTTTTTTAAATGGTTTGGAAGCAATCCTGTTTATTTAAAAAAAAAAACATTGCTAAAAGGATGGAGAAACCAAGGAAAACACATAAAAAATCAGAATTGTTTGCAAGAAAGTATTTTTTCAAGATTTTTTTATAAGTTTATAATTTTAATTATTTGTTTAATTTTTTCACGTTCGACCTTTTATCCTTTCGACCTTATGTCGCACATCCTTTAAAAAGATGCATGGAAATATAATTACTAAAAATTAAACAAGAAAAACATAAAACTAGAGAAGTAAACTTTCTCGTAGAACAAACGTAAACGTTTTAAATCGTGTTTTGTGCGGTTTTTGCCTTCCTCACTTTACTGAGGAAAGGCTATAAAATCACTCGGAAAATGAACTTTTTAAGAGCGAGTTTTTCACTAATGTGTAACAGGTCGTATCGAGGTGCTCCGATTTGGATGAAACTTTCAGGGTTTGTTTGTCTATACATGAGATGAACTCATGCCAAATATGAGCCCTCTACGACACAGGAAAGTGGGGTAAAACGGGCTTTGAAGTTTGAGGTCGAAAAAACATTGAAAATCTTAAAATTGCTCGCATTTCCGTAAAACTTCTTCAATTCCAACTCTCTTAGATGCATTCGAAAGGTCTTTTGAAGCACTTCAATATGTGCCATAGACATCCAGGATTGGTTTGATTTTTTCTCATAGCTTATGCAAATTACTGTTAAAAATTGATTTTTTTTAAAACCTTAACATCTTTTTCCAACAGCCTCCAACACCCATACTCCCGTAGGTCAAAAGATAGGTAATTTCATGGACTATAAGCCTTCGGAAATAACTTTTTGGCCAATCGCAGTTTTTCTCATAGTTTTTAGATTTTTCTATAACAAACATTTTACAACGTTAGTTTTTGCCCTGTAGGCCGTCATAGCGGCACATATTGGTCCCAATTTTGTCATATTCGGAATCCTCGGACAATTTCACGTAAGTTAGAAGTATTGGAGTTGTAAATTTGATTTCAAAAATAATTAAATAAAACATTTTCGAAAAAAGAAATAGATCTTATTTACCTTGTGATCAAAACGTCAAATGCCGTATTAAGTAGGCGAATATCTGTTTTACCCCTAATCCGACAAAATGTTAAAAAATATTTTAATTCATTTTAAATGGCATTTTTTTTTTATTTTATTTTTTTTTTAATGGCTCCTTGATTTTGACAATTCGGGCGTGCACCATTCGCAACGTTATCTTCGCTTAAACATCTGGATAGAACTATCTAAGCCCGCTCTAACGCACACTAGCACGTGATTCGTTTTGCTGGCCGGTACAAAATTCAAC
The DNA here is from genome assembly GCF_015732765.1 of Culex quinquefasciatus. NCBI lineage: Eukaryota > Metazoa > Arthropoda > Insecta > Diptera > Culicidae > Culex > Culex quinquefasciatus. The sequence goes on from NC_051862.1 coordinate 160,654,881, forward strand.
CTCAATCTTTATCGTGCTCGTACACGCGCAATATGTACATGCGCAAAAAATGCCATAAAGAAATCCTTGATTTTTTAAGTTCCTTAAATTTTTAAATTCATTAGTTTTCTTGTTAAATTTGTCATATTAATTTTTTGTATTTTGAAATTTAAAAATTTTTAATTTTTGAACAATAAATAGCTGACATTCAAAAATCTCCGAAAAACGAACTAAACATTAGATTTGTGGGGTTGTAGAGCGAATCGTTTCGTATGCGTAAAATAGCAGTAAAACGACTTGAAACCAGATATTATAGGGGAAATATACCCTTTCTAATCAAACACCTGTCTTCGTCATATGAAGAGTTTGATGCTCGATTAAAGCTCGATTAAATACTATTTAGGCTATAAACTTACCAGCAACAGCACCGCCTCGAGTAATCACGCAAATTTATGTCATTTACTGGCCAAAAAGATCAAATTTAATGCACTTTTGATCATAATTTCTATTTTGCCAGACCATTTCTCATCATTTTGGTGGAACAAAAATCCACACGCAAGATCAGAGGTTAACTGCTTAACGAAAGCCGCCATCAATATCTTTTCACTTGCGCTAACGATTTCAAAGCGCTTAAGATATAAAATTGCTTCCAACTACCGGCAACATGTTCTGTTGATCATTACTTAGTTACTCACTTGAAAAATAATACCGAAAAATGTATATAATTAGCAAGCACCATCAAAAAAACAAACGCGCTAAGTCTTCTGACGTTTGAATTTTGAATACTCATTCCAATCGAAGGCTGAAGAAAACCGAGCGAGAAGCGAAGGCAAATAAAGAACAAAGGGTGGCCACCAACAAGCAGGTGCAGTGCCTGTTGGAGTGAGCAAGTGCTGCCAGGAAACTTTCGCTATAAATGCTACTTTTCGTGAGTGTTCGCTTAAAATTTCATTAATTTTGGCAGCACTAAGCAGACCCAAAAGAGCGCTGGAAGAAAAAAAGAACTAAGCTGAAAATAGTAAAATGGGCGTGGCCCAATGCACTCGACTGATTAGAATGCATTTTTGAAATATTTTTTTTAATGCTTGTAAAAGGAATAGCATAACTTTTAATAAAAGTGAAAATAAACAGAAATGTTCAAAAAAAGTTGCTCTACTCGTTGGTGTACTTGGTTTTAGTAAATTTCTAGGAACACGCCAGATCATCCAGCACCATTCAAACACGACCGCTTATTAGGCTTAAAATGGGCAGATTTCCCCTACATGTTTATTTAGAATCAGATGTTTGACCACAGAATTCCGGCCTAATTTATTAATCGCCACAGTCGACACTTGGTTCTTCTTTCACAAAGTCCAGTAAACATTCGCCAGTTTCTGCAAGAATGAAACATTAGAAACGGAAACATAGATAAATTGCTTCAAACCAACCTTCCTCCTTAACTGCTACCAAATCCGGCTCAACACTACATCCATCTCCTTCCTGTGTCGTGTCCATATCCGAACATGCCCCAGTTTCAACGGAGTCGATTTCATCCATCAACTCGCGCCACACCTGGAACAAACTGGCATATTCAACCGGTCCCCGCCACTCCTCGTCATGTCGCCTTGCTTTGAACTCGCCCAGCTCATGAGCCGTTAGTCGTGACTCGAGCATCCTACGAAACAGAACCAACTTTGACCGATTTTCGTCCGGTTGAGGCTGTGTGACGTCCACCGTGTTACAACCTTCCGGGTCCCAGGGATAGATTTTACTGCGAAGGAAGCCATCACGAATGATGCTTTCGGCGGTGTCGGTGAGTCGGTCCAGAACCGGTGTCAGCAGCGGGTCCATGGTTGTGAAGCTGCCTGTGCTAGAGTTTTGCATCTCTTCGTGCCACAGTTTTTCTATCGACACAAACAGGATTTCGTTCAGAGGTCGCAGCAAGTGGATAACACGCGGAAGAAGTGATATGGGGACGATTTGATGCTGGTGGCAAAATTGGCTGCTCAAATAGCCCATTTGGTGGCGATGGCCGTCGAGGAAGAGAATCACCGGCCGAGGAACGTTTTCTTCGATCAGCCATGGTTGAAATACCCTCGTAAGCCACTGGTACAGGGCATTTCCCACAGTCAATTTGGTATCCTGATGAGCAACTGCGTATTTCAACTCCGATTGCTTATTCTGAGTCGGCAGTGTGAATGTATGTGGGTAAAGAATCAAAGGAGGAAGTAGATTTCCGTTGGCGTTGGCCCCGAAGAGGCAAGTGAAGGTGATCTCGTTTTTGCGGTTTTTGCCTCTCTTCAGTTCAACGTCGTCCATCGTGAACACCTGTCGGCGGTTTTGAACAACAGTCTGCAAGCCCATCTTTGTCAGATATTGCGAAACGCATCCAAACCATTCGGGCAAACGTTTGGACGCAACAAAAGCAGACCTGGTAGTGGTTCGTTCCGCTAAATCGGGATGTCTTTTTAAAAAATACATAGCCCATGTAAAGCTTGGTTTCGTATTCCGAAACGGGATACCTTCGGGAAACTGTTCTTCGTTCGCCTTGACGTACTCCGTACCGAAGATCTGGATCAGTTTGTAGTTAACGGTGAAACCGGCATCGGCCAGGGCGTGCAGCGAAGCCACCATGGACAACTCCTGAGTCTGGCTGAGATAACATTTCGGGCCGGTTTTTACATCCGGTTTGGATACATTATTCTTCACGCGGTACTGCAGAGTGGGCCTTGGAACTCCGTACATTTTGCCGGCATGATACATACTCATGCCATTCTGTACCGCTTCGTAGGCCAGCTGGAGTTGCACTGTGGTGTACGTTTCACCTTGCCAGGCCTTCCGGGGCTTTCTTGATTTGTGCTTATCCGCCTTACTAAAAAAAAAGTCGGTTGAAAAAATTGAATAAATTCGTTAAAGCTTAGTCATACCCTCCATTGCTCGTACTTTCCGCTGATTCCTCCTTGACGCAGATCTCCGCTGAATCATCGTTTGCTGCGGCTAATTGCCGAAAGTAATCGGAACCCGCAAACATTAAAAGTTAATTTAGATGATGAACCGTCCAGTATAAAATTTTAGTTTTTCAACAAATCAAAACATTACACGATCCAGACAAGTCAGGCAGAATCACTTAAAATTGACCACACTGTAACTGAAAATCGCACTTTGCTGAGTTCGTTTTCGCACTTTTTCATACGATTTTTTCAGTTCGACTGCGATTACACAAAAAAGTGTAATCGCAGTCGAACTGAAAAAATCGTATGAAAAAGTGCGAAAACGAACTCAGCAAAGTGCGATTTTCAGTTACAGTGCATTCGAAAAAGTAAACTAACACGCTCAAAACATTCCAAATATTTTCAGTGCTCTGAAAAATACGACTACTGTTAAAAATACGAATAGAGCTTTATGACGTTTCGCGTACACACACTAGCGCACAATTTGATTTTGCTGGCCGGACAAAATTTAACCTCAATCTTTTTCGTGTACGTACACGCAATACATGCGCACGTAGATATCTCTATAACAGTGCTGTTAAAAATACGATTATTTCTGATCACCTTGTTGCCTTCCTCACATTACTGAGGAAAGGCTATAAAACGAGCTATAAAATCACTCGGAAAATGAACTCATTAATTGGGTACTAAAGCCCTATGTAAATTTTTATGTACAACGGTAAAAAACACGATTAAAAACCATTTCTGATCACTTTTTTTTCATTTTAATGCAAAATTTTTTTTTGACAGGACAACATTTTTCCGATGGATGAACTATGGTCCCCTTGGAATGAGCTGTCAAGTAGGAGCTTTTCTGTCAAGAAGGACCGCGAGGTTAATTTTTCAAAATTGATTTAAAAATCCATTTTAAACTCTTTGTGGTCGTACAAAGGGTCATTGTACTCAGAAAAATAAGCTTTATCGCTGTAAACAATAATATCAGCAATCTAAGCTTCATTTTAGGACCCAATTAGACCTCCTACACCTACCTTCATTTGTACATATCGACTCAGAATCACCAGCTGAGCAAATGTCTGTTTGTTTGGCTGTAGACATGTGTACCAAATCAATGTCACTGGAATATCTTGTCACAGGCTCAACCGATTTTGGCCGGAATGGTTTTAATCGATCCGTCTTAACGTCCCCTAAGCAGAGACGCATCGAGCTCTACAGGCTCAATAAAAACTCCTTACCTGCTCTGTATGGTAGAACAGAGCTAAGCTCTGTATGCAGCGAACAGAGCCAGCTCTGTATGGGGAAAAATAATATTGATTTGCATATATCTCAAAAACGATAAGTTTTAGAAAGTTGACGTGTTCTAGAAAGTTGCTGGTACCAAAAGGTTCTATATTATTGTCTCAGACGTCATTACAATTTGATTGATTTTAGTTGTGCAAAACAAGAAAAAACTATTTATTTTCTAAGATACAAGGTAAAGAATATTTTTGTTTTCGACGAAGTTACTCAGCTACCAAAAATGAACAACCCTCTCGAAGACACCAAAGCTCTATCTTCAATAGATACCGAAATAAAAAATAAAAACTATTTTTATAATAAATACTGCTTGCGACAAACACAAAGCGACCGCGTCGTAGGCACAGGTAATATGAGGCATGTTTGGTAGAAGTCGTCTGAAGTGAAAACTAGTATAGCAGAGTGTTCATAGAGAGTTTTTATGTTAAATGCTCTCGTCTGGATGGTTGAAAGAAATTTCAGATAAAATTATACAAATTTATAAAATCATATTCTTTTTATTGTACTGGTAAGTAATTAAGATTAGAAACAATAAAATTATTTTACAGCTATTTTTATGTTTGTCTTGACAAAACAAATGTTTAACAAAATTACATGTTTCGTACAACAAATTAAGATAAAAAAAAACAATTTCAAATAAGCAAATTAAAAAAATTAAAACTAAATCTTCTAACAATTATTTTAATTTTATGAAAAGAAAATCAGTTAACATATGTTTAACCTTATAAAGATTTCAGGAAACTTTGCAATTTTATTTAATTCAACAGAAAATAAACTATGTATAATATTCAAGCAAGATAACCATTAGAAAGTTTTAAGCTCTAAATAATCTCTATGATATTTTTTTAAAATTTTGTAACCTTTTTTAAACAAAATAAGAAATTGAAATTAAATAGCAAAAACCATTTTTTTTATTTCTCAAGCAAGGAAATCAGTGAAGAGTTTTAAGCTCTAAATGCTCTCTATGGAAATTTACCATTTTATTACCTGTATTCTAATATTTTTTTTTAATTTTTCAAACAGTGAACGCAGTGAAGAGTTTTTAGCTCTAAATGCTCTCTATGGAAATTTTCCATTGTATTACTTGTATTCTATTTTTTTTTTCAAACAAGGGAAATTAGTGAAGAGTTTTTAGCTCTAAATGCTCTCTATGGAAATTTGCCAGGGGGGAAATTAGTGAAGAGTTTTTAGCTCTAAATGCTCTCTATGGAAATTTGCCATTCTATTACCTGTATTCTAAATATTTTTTTATTTCAAACAAAGGAAATTAGTGAAGAGTTTTTAGCTCTAAATGCTCTCTATGGAAATTTGCCATTGTATTACTTGTATCAGCTCCCTCCGTGTACGCACGAGAGCATGCAGCTAGTGCTCAGTGCTCCATCGTTTTTTTCGATTTTTTTCGCCGTAATTGATTGTGGTTACCCGCGAGTTTGCTTCTCCAGCATGCCAAAGGCCGGCCGTGGCCGTGGCAGTTCGAGTGCGGCCTCGAAAAACCCGCGAAGTTCGTCTACCGGCCGTGTGCAAAAAGGTAAACAAACCAACGCCGTGTCGGCCGCCATCGCGCAGGGGAGCGTCAGCGCAGATGGAATCGATAAAAAGTTACTACATCCCGGATATGTTCCGAGATCACCAGTGCGAACCCGTTCCGGTACTTCCGGTGCCACGACCAGTGGCACATCAACATCCGCCAACATCCCCATCAGGAACGAGTTCCAGATGCTGAGCGACGACGAAGAAAATAACAACTCTGACGGTAGCAGCACTACCGACGACGACGACGACGATGATGGTCGTGCACGGAAAAAAGTGCCGACGTCAAAAAGAACAACACTCCAGCGGAACGTAGACCACCTCAATTTTTGTTTTGGACACGTTAGCGGACGATGTTGACGAGTTGCTGGAAGGCCTCGGATATTGTCTGAAAATCGGTAAGTCGGCAGTGCAAGTGATCACACTGACCAAAAGAATTTCGACCTGGTGTTTGAAGAATTGAAGCGTAGCAACTTCAACTTCTACACATTCAACCCCGAGAAGCCCCTGTTAAGGTCGTCTTGCAGGGTTATCAAGACCGTCCGATCTCCGACCTGAAGGGTCACCTTTCGGACGCCGGAATAAAACCGCGGAGATTAAAGTGCTCTCGCGAAAGACAACGGTAACAGGTACACACACACTGTACCTGTTGTACTTCGACCGCGGCACCGTCAAGATCCAAGACCTGCGGCGGACTAAAACGTTGGACGGTTTTGGGTAAACTGGCGGTTTTACACCAAGAACCCGACGGACGTAGCGCAATGCCACCGTTGCCAGAAATTCGGCCACGGCTCGCGGAACTGCAACCTCCGGCCCCGCTGCGTGAAGTGCGGTGAGTCACACCTCTCGGAGGCGTGCGCACTGCCACGAAAGGCGGACTTGGGGGACAAGGCAGACCAAACCAAGCCGCGCGTAAAGTGCGCGAACTGTAACGGCAACCATACCGGCAATTACCGCGGATGCGTCGCGCGCAAGGCCTACCTCGAGGAGCAGGAAAAGAGGAAGAAAAAAGCAGCAGCGTCCCACCCTCCTCAGCGAAGTACGAGTGCAGCCGTTCCTGCAGCTGGACAGCGTACGGTTCCAGCAGAAAACTCAGCGTTCCCTCCTGGTTGGGGGCGTTCGTTCGCCAGCGTGGTCGCTGCCGGTAGCGGCAGTACGGCCCAGCAAGAAGTCACCGGGGAAGATCTCTTCACCCTGCCGGAGTTCTTTGCTCTCGCGGGGGAGATGATGACGCGGTTTCGGAGCTGCCGGAACAAGGCAGAACAATTCCTGGCCCTTGGGGAACTGATGATCAAACACATCTACAAAGGATAAAAAACCTGTGATCTAGATATAAGCTTTCTCTTCCTCTATCCCCTTTCCTTTGCAATTTCTGTAAGTTTTTTTATAGTTTTTTCTTACTCTTGCTAGTGCCTTAGTTAAAGAAATAATTGTTCCTAAATGGATTATGATGCAACACACAGCTGTAAGGAACTCCAAAACTCTGTTATGCACTTCAAAATAACTCATTGTATCTTGATTATTCACCAATAAAACCGAATTGAATTGAATTGAATTACTTGTATTCTAATTTTTTTTCAAACAAGGGAAATTAGTGAAGAGTTTTTAGCTCTAAATGCTCCCTATGGAAATTTGCCATTCTATTAGCTGTATTCTAAATATTTTTTTATTTCAAACAAAGGAAATTAGTGAAGAGTTTTTAGCTCTTAATGCTCTCTATGGTAATTTGCCATTGTATTACTTGTATTCTAAATATTTTTTTTATTTCTCAAGCAAGGAAATCAGTGAAGAGTTTTAAGCTCTAAATGCTCTCTATGGAAATTTACCATTTTATTACCTGTATTCTAATATTTTTTTTAATTTTTCAAACAGTGAACGCAGTGAAGAGTTTTTAGCTCTAAATGCTCTCTATGGAAATTTTCCATTGTATTACTTGTATTCTATTTTTTTTTTTTTTCAAACAAGGGAAATTAGTGAAGAGTTTTTAGCTCTAAATGCTCTCTATGGAAATTTTCCATTGTATTACTTGTATTCTATTTTTTTTTTTCAAACAAGGGAAATTAGTGAAGAGTTTTTAGCTCTAAATGCTCTCTATGGAAATTTGCCAGGGGGGAAATTAGTGAAGAGTTTTTAGCTCTAAATGCTCTCTATGGAAATTTGCCATTCTATTACCTGTATTCTAAATATTTTTTTTATTTCAAACAAAGGAAAATAGTGAAGAGTTTTTAGCTCTAAATGCTCTCTATGGAAATTTGCCATTGTATTACTTGTATTCTAATTTTTTTTTCAAACAAGGGAAATTAGTGAAGAGTTTTTAGCTCTAAATGCTCCCTATGGAAATTTGCCATTCTATTAGCTGTATTCTAAATATTTTTTTATTTCAAACAAAGGAAATTAGTGAAGAGTTTTTAGCTCTTAATGCTCTCTATGGTAATTTGCCATTGTATTACTTGTATTCTAAATATTTTTTTTAATTTTCAAACAGTGAACTCAGTGAAGAGTTTTTAGCTCTAAATGCTCACTATGGAAATTTGCCATTTTATTACCTGTATTCTAAATATTTTTTTTATTTCAAACAGTGAACGCAGTGAAGAGTTTTTAGCTCTAAATGCTCTCTATGGAAATTTGCCATTTTATTACCTGTATTCTAAATATTTTTTTTTTATTTTTCAAACAAAGGAACGCAGTGAAGAGTTTTTAGCTCTAAATGTTCTGAAAAATAAAAAAATATTTAGAATACAGGTAATAAAATGGCAAATTTCCATAGAGAGCATTTAGAGCTAAAAACTCTTCACTGCGTTCACTGTTTGAAAAAGAGCAGTTCTCTAGGATTTCGGTCATTCGATTTTTTTTTGTATTTTTTAATCCGACTGAAACTTTTTTGGTGCCTTCGGTATGCCCAAAGAAGCCATTTTGCATCATTAGTTTGTCCATATAATTTTCCATACAAATTCGGCAGCTGTCCATACAAAAATGATGTATGAAAATTCAAAAATCAGTATCTTTTGAAGGAATTTTTTGATCGATTTGGTGTCTTCGGCAAAGTTGTAGGTATGGATACGGACTACACTGGAAAAAATAATACACGGTAAAAAATTTGGTGATTTTTATTTAACTTTATCACTAAAACTTGATTTACAAAAAACACTATTTTTAATTTTTTATTTTTGATATGTTTTAGAAGGCATAAAATGCCAACTTTTCAGAAATTTCAGGTTGTGCAAAATCACTGACCGAGTTATGAATTTTTAATCAATACTGATTTTTCAAAAATCGAAATTTTGGTCGTAAAATTTTCAACTTCATTTTTCGATGTAAAATCAAATTTGCAATCAAAAAGTACTTTACTGAAATTTTGATAAAGTGCACCGTTTTCAAGTTATAGCCATATTTAAGTGACTTTTTGAAAATAGTCGCAGTTTTCATTTTTTTAAATTAGTGCACATGTTTGCCCAGTTTTGAAAAAAATATTTTTGAAAAGCTGAGAAAATTCTCTATATTTTGCTTATTTGGACTTTGTTGATACGACCTTTAGTTGCTGAGATATTGCAATGCAAAGGTTTAAAAACAGAAAAATTGATGTTTTCTAAGTTTCACCCAAACAACCCACCATTTTCTATCGTCAATATCTCAGCAACTAATGGTCCGATTTTCAATGTTAATATATGAAACATTTGTGAAATTTTCCGATCTCTTCGAAAAAAATATTTTTGGAATTTTCAAATCAAGACTAACATTTCACAAAGGCCAAACATTCAATATTACGCCCTTTTAAAATGTTTGTCTTGATTTGAAAATTCCAAAAATATTTTTTTCGAAAAGATCGGAAAATTTCACAATTGTTTCATATATTAACATTGAAAATCGGACCATTAGTTGCTGAGATATTGACGATAGAAAATGGTGGGTTGTTTGGGTGAAACTTAGAAAACATCAATTTTCCTGTTTTTAAACCTTTGCATTGCAATATCTCAGCAACTAAAGGTCGTATCAACATAGTCCGAATAAGCAAAATATAGAGAATTTTCTCAGCTTTTCAAAATATTTTTTCAAAACTGGGCAAACATGTGCACTAATTTAAAAATGAAAACTGCGACTATTTTCAAAAAGTCACTTAAATATGGCTATAACTTGAAAACAGTGCACTTTATCAAAATTTTAGTAAAGTACTTTTGATTGCAAATTTGATTTTACATCGAAAAATGAAGTTGAAAAATTTTACGACCAAAATTTCGATTTTTGAAAAATCAGTATTGATTAAAAATTCATAACTCGGTCAGTGATTTTGCACAACCTGGAAATTTCTGAAAAGTTGGCATTTTATGTCTTCTAAAACATATCAAAAAATAAAAAAAATTAAAAATAGTGTTTTTTTGTAAATCAAGTTTTAGTGATAAAAAGTTAAATAAAAAATCACCAAATTTTTTTATCGTGTATTATTTTTCCAGTGTAGTCCGTATCCATACCTACAACTTTGCCGAAGACACCAAATCGATCAAAAAATTCCTTCAAAAGATACAGATTTTTGAATTTTCATACATCATTTTTGTATGGACAGCTGCCGAATTTGTATGGAAAATTATATGGACAAACTAATGATGCAAAATGGCTTCTTTGGGCATACCGAAGGCACCAAAAAAGTTTCAGCCGGATTAAAAAATACAAAAATTAAAATTGAAGAAAAAAGACCGATTTCGTAGAGAATTGCTCAAAATAAAAAAAATATTTAGAATACAGGTAATAAAATGGCAAATTTCCATAGAGAGCATTTAGAGCTAAAAACTCTTCACTGCGTTCACTGTTTGAAAATTTAAAAAAATATTTAGAATACAGGTAATAAAATGGTAAATTTCCATAGAGAGCATTTAGAGCATAAAACTCTTCACTGATTTCCTTGCTTGAGAAATAAAAAAAATGGTTTTTGCTATTTAATTTCAACTTCTTATTTTGTTTAAAAAGGTGACAAAATTTAAAAAAATCCATAGAGATTATTTAGAGCTTAAAACTTTCTAATGGTTATCTTGCTTGAATATTATAGTTTATTTTCTGTTGAATTAAATAAAATTGCAAAGTTTCCTGAAATCTTTATAGGGTTAAACATATTTTAACTGATTTTCTTTTCATAAAATTAAAATAATTGTTAGAAGATTTATTTTTATTTTTTTAAACTTGCGTATTTGAAATTGTTTTTTTTTTTATCTTAATTTGTTGTACGAAACTTGTAATTTTGTTAAACATTTGTTTTGCTAAGACAAACATAAAAATAGCTGTAAAATAATTTTATTGTTTCTAATCTTAATTACTTACCAGTACAATAAAAAGAATATGATTTTATAAATTTGTATAATTTTATCTGAAATTTCTTTCAACCATCCAGACGAGAGCATTTAACATAAAAACTCTCTATGAACACTCTGCTATACTAGTTTTCACTTCAGACGACTTCTACCAAACATGCCTCATATTACCTGTGCCTACGACGCGGTCGCTTTGTGTTTGTCGCAAGCAGTATTTATTATAAAAATAGTTTTTATTTTTATTTCGGTATCTATTGAAGATAGAGCTTTGGTGTCTTCGAGAGGGTTGTTCATTTTGGTAGCTGAGTAACTTCGTCGAAAACAAAAATATTCTTTACCTTGTATCTTAGAAAATAAATAGTTTTTCTTGTTTTGCACAACTAAAATCAATCAAATTGTAATGACGTCTGAGACAATAATATAGAACCTTTTGGTACCAGCAACTTTCTAGAACACGTCAACTTTCTAAAACTTATCGTTTTTGAGATATATGCAAATCAATATTATTTTTCCCCATACAGAGCTGGCTCTGTTCGCTGCATACAGAGCTTAGCTCTGTTCTACCATACAGAGCAGGTAAGGAGTTTTTATTGAGCCTGTAGAGCTCGATGCGTCTCTGCCCCTAAGTTGCTATTTAAATTCATGCAGTTTTAAAATGTATTTAAAAAGTTATGTTTAAAAAACTGTTTCATATTAAATTAAAATTATGGTAAAAAGGGTGGTTTTTTTCATGAAACCCTCACATGTTATATATTTTTAGAAAGCATATAAGAAGACCTTTCTTGTGGAGTAAGAATTTCCAAGATCTGACTTACCTATCTAAAATTACAAGTAGTTTAAAAAATGGTCTGAATTTACATAACCTCAAATGGTGCCGTCTGATCGCCACGAAAAAAGCCTTGTAGAGGGATGCCATTTTCCTGAAAGGCGGTGTCTGTATAATCTTGACAAAAAGTCTGTAGGAAGTCTGTTTTGTTTTACTCGTCACTTATTTTTATTAGGACCTCTTAGGTGCTGCGATCACGTTAGGGGACCATGTGGACACTTTAGGGGATTGTAATCATTCTATAAATGAAAGGAAGGCACCAACCACCTAAAGGTGGATTAAGTAACGTTTTTAAATATACATTAGGCATTAGGGCCCTATTATGCATAGAACGACAGTAAACAACTCACAAAAATGATTCCGAAAAAAATATTTTTCATCAAAAATAGTTAAAAACAGTTTAATGAATTGATTCCAAATTCTCCGTTATTTTACGGTACTTTTTAAATGACATAAAAAAATTTCATACATGTATTTAATTTTATTGTACGTTAAATTATATTGCGATTTTTACGATTTTTGCAAAATCTAAACAATGAAATTCTTTTCTGTTTAGGGTTGAGTTGGAATCTTGTTCAACAAATCACATTTAGAGAACAAATCCTGTCAATTGGACACCAATGTTTAGAAAACTGTGGGTAAACATCATATCTATCTTAGAAGGAACTTTTTTTTAATATGTAATAATGTTCTAAAGTGTTGTGGTTATTTAATATTTGATGTTCTAAAATTTCGAACAAAATTAGAAATTACGTTTGTAACATTTCCAGAATGTCAACTTACCTGGTAATTAGTTTGGATAACAATGATCATGTAACAACGGCTTACTATGATCAAATCTCTATGCTACAACGTTCATGGTTAAAAAAATATTTTTGCATCCAAAATTTAAATTTGACCTTATTAAAATCTATCAGTATTTTAAATGTTAGCAAATCTGACATATTATCAATATTTTTCATCAAGTTCCAACAAATTAAAATCTCTGGTTTAAAAAAAGTATGTATTTGATTTAAACTCAAACCCAATTTGTAGCTAAATTTAAAAAAAAAACACATGTTTCAAATGTTTCAGTGTTACAATGTTTTCAATGTTTCACGAGATTTTGGGAATTTCTCAAAACTATTTCCAACTTCTTATAATAATAGTAATGTACCGAAGATCTTCTTTTATAATTGAGTATACTTGAATTCTCTGCATCACTAAAACGATTCACTGCACTGAGATTTCACACAACTTCACTATTCACTTCATTACTTCATCATACACTGCTGGACGTCACTGCGCTGCGCTGTTCGCTTTTATCATCATGTACCAGAGTTAATGGACGTGTTTAATCGAATGCAAAAACACGCAAATTAACTCCTCAACATGACAGAAAAAAGTATTGTTGCTTCTTTACTGGTTCTTTCACGGTGTCCGAAATTCTGAAAATCGCTGCTTAAAATTTGTAAATGCTGTGATATTATTGGGAAAAGAACTGAGAATCCTCCTTTTTAATAGGTAACTGCAACGATTATTGTCTTGTCTAATTTATAAAGTAATAATTTACATCATTGTCCTTACAGAACACGACCTCCTCTGGACCTTCACTCGATCTCGATCTCAAATCTACGTCTTGGTCGGTTCGACCTGTTCGCCCACGTTGCACAGCCCCGGGTACTCCTCGCTACATCCGGTCTGGCACAGCGAGCACGTCTTGCCACTGTTGTACACCGGGTGGCCGCGCGCGATCGAGTTCGAGTAGTTGCACACGTAGTTCTGGTGCACCCAGTCGTGGCCCTGCTCGTTCTGCGTGTACTGGATCATGGCGCAACCGATCGACACCGCCTTGTCCATCATGATCTGGGTAAAGTGGCCAATATCCTTGCTGTGGGGAAGAACTTTAGCGAACCTGTTTCTATTCAGAGAGAGAGAGATCTGGTTGATTCTTACGGTGGATCCTGGCCCAGCAGGGGATAGGACTTGATGTGATCCATGTTGGCGTTTTCGTACTCGCCGTACCAGCTGTACAGCAGCTCGGTCATCGTGTCCAGCGGAGTCACCTCCATCCCGTAGAACGAGTTGGCCGCAATGTTCTGCCCGACCAGCGGGAACTCGGGCGTGTTCCGGCAGTAATCGTGCCCGTAGATGCACGTCTTGACGTTGTACTCGGCCAGCTTCTGCAGCTCTTCGCTCCAGATCTAAAAGGAGTTTGTAATGTTCATACAAATTGCAAACAAGTCTGCGAAAGCTTCATACCAGTGTCGGCATTCGGGAGGCGGGCGCATAGCCGGGCACGTCCCCGCGGGCCACCGTGCTGCGGAACTGGTTGTGCAGGTCCAGGATGTACTTTTTGGTGTCCTCGGACAGGATGACCAGCTCGCGGTTTACCGGACAGAACGGGCCGTAGTTGTTCGTTTTGCCGCACGCCACGTGCGGTTGGTTGTTTTCTGTGGGGTGAAAGAGAAAATTGATGAATTGAAATCATTATCTAATCTAATCAAACACAGAGGCAACCAACTTCTTAAATTATTAAATAAATTCTTCAATTCTTAAATTCCTAAATTTCCTTAAATTCCAAATTCTTAAATAGGGTCCTAAAGCCCTATGCCATTTTTTTCTTTTTCATTTTAATGCAAAACAAAAAAATGACAAGACAACATGTTTTCGATGGATCAACTATGGTCCCATTGGAACGAGCTGTCAAGTAGGACCTTTTCTGTCAAGAAGGGCCGCAAAGTTAATTTTTCAAAATTGATTTGAAAGTCAATTTTAAATCTTTTACGGTCGTACATAGGGTCATTGCACTAGGAAAAATAAGCTTTATCGTTGTGAACAATAATAACACAAATTTAAACTTAATTTTTGGACCCAATACTATAGTTTTTTTATTAGGTCCTATACTGCCGTTCTACGCATAATTGTCCCATGTTCAAAAAAGGACAACTGAGAAAAACGCGATTGAAATTTTTCGACCGATTTCTGTGTTTCTACGCATAATTGTCCCGTGGGTTCCTATTTGCCCTATGTGTCCCTAATCACCCCAGTTAGCAGTTTATCACCCTTATTTGTGATCCTCTTGCTATACAATAGGTAAACAAGGCATAATGCTTAGTAAAACTAATGATTCCGTGTAGGAAAATACTTGGTGGGACAATTATGCGTAGAAGTTCAACGATGGGACAAACAGACTTGGTGTTGTTTTTGATGAGTTTCCGAACAAAGTATCAGATTTTATGTGTTTTTATTAAAGTACACATCAGACTAAACTTTAAAATGGCATAAAGTCAAAATCGTCAAAAACTGACATGGGACAATTATGCGTAGAACGGCAGTATATACATATGAAAGACAATAGTTTATTGGTCCTTTTCAAAAAAAAAAACTCTGGAATTGTTAGTTTCTTGAATTTTGAAATTTTTTAATTCTGAAATTATATTTAGATTTTTTTTATTTCCGATTTTTTAAACCCTCGTTTAGGAGGTCATTTTGAACAACTTTTGTTCTACGCAAAACTTTACTTCTCTAGTTTTATGTTTTTCTTGTTTCATTTTTAGTGTTTGATTTGCATTTATCTTGTTTAGTTTATGTTTGTTTTTGGTAGTATTTTGCCCATTCTACCACCTCCTATAATTACATTTTGCCTATCTAAATTTTTCATGTTTTTACAGTCACTTTTTAGTTATTTTTTTTTTTGATTGTTTTTCACATTTTCTACTATAAAATGGCACCATTATAATTTAAATTGTAAAAAAACATGTGTAGAGGCATAGTCTGGAACACTAAAAAATTACTGCAAACTTCGTTTTACTTCAAATAAAGGAAATGTTAGTAAAAAACACAGCCAAATTTGACCCCTAAAAATGTTATTTTTTAAAACATTGGCAGAGTCACATAAAACAAGTAAAACTTCCAACCCATAAATTTTCTAAAATTTTAATAGTTCTTCTTTCCAATGCTTTTTAAAGATCAAAAAATAGTTGAAAAATTGGGTTGTAAAGGGTTAATTTTGATTTTTTTTTTATTATTTTTTATGTTATTCAATTTTAAAATTCTAAGCTATTTTTTCAAAGAACGTAACGTTGCTTGAACACGCCCAGGGTAACGTCCTATTGTAATGTTAGTTAAATTTATTTTTTACTCAGTTCTTCTTTAACACTTGACTTTAAATATAAGGTTTTTTTTTAAATTATTTTAGGCCGTTGCAAATATTGTTCAAAGTTCAAATAAAAGTTAACATCAAACAACAACAAAGCTAATGAAAACCTAATATGAAAATACATAGAACTGTACTTCAACTTTTATTACCAGTCATATTGCTTACATTTTTGGAAAAAAAAAAGATTTCAACATGTTTGGCAAAAAACTGCTCTGACCGTTTCCTACGGTTTGTCATTTCCACACCGATCGCTGCTGAATACTCTCTCTTTGCTCTCACTCTCTCTCCCCATTCGGATAGTACAGCGAATGGTTAACAGAGAGATCGATTGTGTTATGTCGCTCAAAGCATATAGTCGAAATAGTTTGCGATCGGATTGTTTTGATTATTTTTTAAACTTAAAATTAATGTTATCAAAATGTCGGATCGACGGACGGAGTAGATAAAAAAACCACGAAGTATTTGTATCGCTGGGTGAAGCGATTGAACAAAACAGCTAGCGGGTCGTGTTCGATCGCGGATGGCAGCGCGCTCCAGTCGGCAAAGATTCGCTCGGCGATGAGTGTGTAATTTATGATCGTTGTGTGTGTGTGTGTGTGTGTGCAACCAACCAAACGGGACCACGCGGTCGCTTCTTACAAATTGAGTTGTTTCCATGTATTTTTTTTTAGCTCTCATTCTATACATGCAAATAACTCGCATAGGCATTTGGAAGGTGTTAGCTCTGCCGCTACTACTACTACTCTGCTTTCTACGCTGGCTAGCCGAGCGCGAGGTACTTCAGCTTTGTCGACAAGCCCCGCCCTGAAGAACGTTTGGACCAATCGGATTCAAACGTTATTTAGAACTTCCGAACCATTGTCAAATGGACAAGAACCCAGCGCGTATATAGTTGATGGTGGTAACAGTATTCCTAATTCCAGTCATAGCTCACCAAGTCGCGATGGCCTAGTGGTTAGCATTTTTGCTTACCAATCCAAAGGACGGGGGATCGAACCCCAACTCGAGCGACTTTGATTTTTCGTTCATGTTCAGAGTTTCAAGATTTATATTTCCTATACTTTCTCGTTGGGAGCAGATGGGAATCGAACCCAGGACCATTCGCTTACAAAGCGAACACCGTAACCAGTCAGCCACGGCCGCTCCCTAGTGAGTAATTTATGATCGTTGAACCGAAAATCAGGAACATGGTAATGCTATGTTTTTAAACGAAATTTTAGATGTCTTGAAGTTTTTTAAAAGAATAATAGCTGTAATCATATTTAAACCGTTCATTGATCAAATATAAATAAAATTCAAAACAGTATTTTTTACTTTTTGCTATTGCATTTTCATTTCCAGTTAAAATCGAGTAACAAAAACTTTATGTTTGGCGAATTTTACAATAAACATTGACTATTTTAAACTTTAAGTTTTTTTTGTGAAGACTGATTGTTTATGTTTTCATTCTGAATCAAAATAATGAATGCTTCCTTTGTTGAAGTATTATTTCTTTTTTGAAATGTATTGTTATGTTACTATTTTTCCTTGACTGTCAATATTTGGATTATAAAAATGTAATCAGATATAAGATTTTTTTTATAAAATTGATTTTAAAACATTTTTTAGGTGAGCAATACTCTACGTATTTTTTTATTTTCGACATTTTTTTATATGGTTTACTGCCGTTCTACGCATAAAAGTCCCATGTTCAAAAAAGTGCAAGTGAGAAAAACGCGAATGAAATTTTTCGACTATTTTTTGTGTTTCTACGCATAATTGTCCCGTTGGTCTATATTCACCCCATATGTCCCTGACCGCCCAAGTTTGCAGTTTATCACTCTTATTTGTTATTCTTTTGCTTTACAAAAGGTAAACAAGACACAATGCTTTGTAAAACTAATGATTCCGCGAGGGAAAATACTTGGTGGGACAATTATGCGTAGAAGTACAACGATGGGACAAACAGACTTGGTGTTGTTTTTGATGAGTTTCCTAACAAAGTACTAGATTTTATGTGTTTTTTGAAAAGTAAACGTCAAACTAAACCTAAAAATGAAAAAAAGTCAGAATCGACAAAAAATGACATGGGACAATTATGCGTAGAACGGCAGTTTAGGGGACAAAAATCCGCAACTTTTGAGAAGTATAGTAAAATAAAATCTTCGGTGAACTATGATTTTTTGAAAAAATAGTGATTTTGAAAAAAAACATCGAAATTCCATACAAACGTTTTTTTGACGTAACTTTTTTTTATGAAAAGTTGAATTTGCAATCGAAAAGTACTTTACAGATTTTTTGATCAAGGGCTCCGTTGAAAATTAAATTAAATAAAAAAAAAGCTAAAAATTTAAATTACAAGCCACGATGTCAAAAATGCATCATACACCTGTCCAGTTGTTTTGCAATCATTGATTTCCAAAATTTCTAAGTACTGACGAAAATTTTTTTTTGGCGAGAAAAAAAGGTTTGCGGTTCTGTACATTGTAATTTCATAAAAATTCAAAATATTTTTAAACGAGTCCAAACATGTTAAATATGATTATCAATGCAGAAAAAGGCTTTTAAGATTGTTCTCAGTTGATAAGACTTCTATTTCCATTGAAATTTTGATATTTTTTTGACCCCTGATTATTCGGACCAATTTTGAAGGGGGGGAGGGGGGGGGTCGACATAAACTTTAAAAAATATTGGCAACGGCCTTACGTCAAAAAAATAATCGTAAAAATTTCGATTTTTTCCAAAAATTACTATTTTTCAAAAAAATCATTTTTTGGGAAATTGAGTTTTTGTAAATAAAAAGTTAATAAAAAAATTGGCAATTTTTTTTCCGTATACCTATTTTTTTCTCAATAGTCCTCAACAATACCTACAACTTTGCAGAAGACACCAAATTGATCAGAAAATTCAAAAGTTACAGCTGTTTGAATATTTACATACCATTTTTATATGGACAGCTGCCAAAATTATATGGAGACTTGTATGACACAAAATAGCTTCTTTGGTCATAGGGAATGCCTCCACAAAGTTTGAGCCAAATAAAAAAAATACAAATAAAATTCATTTCCGATTTTGGTAGAGAATTGCTCAGGTAAGAAATTCCTATTATTTGAGGTTCTGGAAAAGTCGGGAATTTGAAAATCGGATTTGAGTGGTCACTCAGAATTATTGTATTTTTGAATTGCATATTAAAATATTGAAATTTCTGGAAGTTTTGATATTGTATTTTTATAGTTCTTGATTTTTAAGGTATAACTTTTTTGCATTTTTTTACTTTTTGATTTCTAAAAAAAAAAAGATTTTTAGAATTTTAGTATTTTGTGAATTCTAACATTTTGTTAAAAAAAATAACGATTTTTTTGTCGGAAAAATTAAAAAAAACTGCCAAGTAAATTTTGACAAATATGTCCCAGAGCTAACAAGATGTATTTTTTTCATCTAAAACAAACCAATAATGTGATTTAAAAAAAACGGTTGTTCTGCGATTTTTTAAGGTCCAATTAATAAAATGAGAATCAAATACCTTTGAATGTTAACCAAAGCTCATTGTCATTTATTTAGTTTTCCCCAAACATTTGATTGCTTTAAAACAAATGTTATTGTTTATATGACTCAATGTTGTCTCTAGAAACTCTAGAAACTCAATGTTGTCACCCCTGATGATGGAACATTTAAATTTAAATACTGACAGCTCGATAAATAACAGTAAAATTAAAAATTGAAATTTCCCAAATTCAAGAGAAAACTTTGTTAATATTATTTTTGAAAGATATTTAGATTTTTTTTAACGAATGAAAACTTTAATTATTTTAAAAGCATACGGAATCGACGTAACCACCTTATAATGTGGCCCTCTTAAACCTTGCGGTTTCGTCAACGGATCCACAAGTGTGTATCGTTCTTTTTGCGACAAGACTCCGCCTCCCGGGTCTCCTAAGTGTGAAGGTATGGCACGGGGAGAGGGCACCGAATACCTATATTTACACTTAGATTTTTTTGCGTCAGCCTCGGGATTCGAACCAGCGACCTCTGGATTGTGAGTCCAGCGCGCGGTCCGATTGATCCACACAGGCAGACAATTTTAAAAGCATTATTTGATGAATTCCCGAGTTATAATATCTTAATGTTTGGCAATTTTTAAAATGAACTTTGAAATGTATATGTATTGTCAAGCTTTCAATTATTTTTAAAAGATTGATTATTCGCGAGCAGACGGAAATAACTTGGGAATAACATTTTTTGATATTTGAAAATACTAGGTCAATAACATTTTATGTTATTCATAACAAAATTTGTTATTTGTCGTTATGATTCTTTTGTTATTGGATTGTTATTGTAATAACGGACTAATAACACTTTTAGTTATTCTTCGAAAATATCTTTGTTATTATTTTTTGTTATTTTAACAACTAATCCCATCATCCCAATAACAATTTGAGGTATTCTTCCATAACAAAAAATGTTATTCCCAAAGGGTTTTGGCTTTCAACCAATATCAGACCAATAACAGATTTTGTTATGATAACATAAACTGTTATTAAACCCTTATGCAAATATGGATTTTTCAAGAAGATTCCATAACTTTTTCTGTTTTTTTAACATTATTTGTTATTGAAATGACATGAATTTTGTTATTACCGTCTGCCCGGATTTATGCTTTTCTTCTGAACCAATACTTATATTTTTAAAGTAATTTTTAGATATGTATTGTTAAGTTTCTATTCTTACTTTTTTGAACTGATTTTGAAATCCGGTTTGATATTTTATACTGACTTTTTTGGTGTTAAATATTTTTTTAGGCAAGAAATGTCTATTACACCGGATCTGTCTAAATAATTTTGAAAAATTCAAAGTACACGTGTTTCTGGGTACCTCAATCTTCATGCTTTTCTTCGAGTTGAGCCTGCGCAGAAATTTTGTTAATTTTTGTAGGTCAGTGTTATTTAAGGTTCTCGAAAAGTCGGGAATTTTTAAAATGGGATTTGAGTGGTCACTGGTACCTCTGTAAAAGAAAGTGGTTTTTCAAGTAAACTGTATTCAAAATCATGCCACGTCATACTTTGATTTATTAAGTGTATTTTTAAATCTTACATTTTGCTTCAAAAAGAAAAATGGTCTCAGAACCAAAGCATAATTTTGTTTTGATTTGATTGTTCTTATTCTATAGTTCTCGAAACTCATGAACAATAATTCACGATTATGGGAATTGACTTTGGTCTGTGTATGAATAATTGTAACTCTTCCATAGAGACCATAAATGGTTAACATACTTCGCTTAGTATATTACATAAATTTTTTTTATTTTATTTTATTTTTATTTTTTTAAATAAAGCACTTACTGCACAACGACCGGTCACAATAATCCGTTTGAGCGTTTATCCTCTGCACGACTGCCAGCACGAACAGGATCGCAACTATCCCTGCAAATCACAAAACAACACAACACAGCATGAGCATCAAGTTTGATTCAAGATCACTTTTATCTGCACAGTCCATATATTTGAAACTTACTTTGCACTAGATTCGTCATTTTTATTTTTGTTTTGACTTTTTTTTCCTATTTTTTCAACACCACTTTCGTAATCTCCTCCACACCAGTCTCGTTAAGGAACAGGATTTGGCCCCGACTTGCACTCAGGATCGCTGATTTTTTTGGTTGTTTCCTTAAATATTCAAGCCTTGCTGCCTCTTCCTCTTTCTTCTGTCAGTTTTCCTCGCAAACAGTCACTCAACACATTTTTTTTTTTTTTTTCAAAAAAATTCAAATTTTGTTAGGACCCCCAAAGCTCTGCGAGAGCTTTTTCCAGCGCACTTTTCCGACCGAGATTGCTCGATTCGGACTGCTGGGCTGGCCTATTTATACCGATATTATGTTTTTGTGCGGGGGGTGAGGTTTGGCGCCACACAAACTACCCTCCAAGCTCAGGTGAGTGGGGATGAAACGAACTTATTTGCTGCGATCCTCCTCTGTTTGGGGTTGAATTTTCCAGCATTTTCCCACGGGTGCGTTGCGATTGTGTGTGCGCCCACAAACACGAGACTCGATTGGTATTCCGGAATAATTTGTAACGAATCGGAGAGAAGCAAACTTTGAGCTGTGTGTTCTAGAAACGCACACACCTTCTCCTCACTGCGTTCATTATGCAATTTAGAACTTGGAGCTGCTACTTTCGTCAGCAGAGCAACCCCCATTAATAGGGTCGGTTTTGAGAAGATAACGATCGCTAGTAGACCGATTTCCCACATTTGCAAAGTGGCGATCATCATCAGAGGCGGATGTTCAATTCTCCGAGCTTGGAATCGGTAATTATAGACGAATTGGAGCTGTTCTGGCAGGTGTGCGTCATGTCTGTGCATTTGTCTACTTTTCACGAGTGGCCCTATAAATGGGCCAAATTACAGGCATGCGTTCGCCAGAACATGGAATAAAACTAATCTTCACGCGCACACGAAACTTGAGCACGGATCGTATTACTAATCACGCGATACTTTATTTGCCTACCTCAGCGATGTTCTTGGAAGTGGTCCATGAACTGACGTGTTGAGCTAGTAGGGAAAAAAATCTTGAAAACTCGCAAGGGACGGTTTCCACGCGAAATCGACCACTCAAAATCCGGACCATTTCCGATCTTAATAAAACTTGCTGGATCGTTTGTCCTACTCAAATCAACAACTCCTGTGCACTTAGTTTAGTAATTCACAATGGCATTTGACTTTTAGGAATTCTTTTAGTTTTAAATTATTGGTAATTACTTTTAAATTGAAAAAATCATATCTTTCGAAGCAGGTGTTCAAAAAATCGATCGAAAGTGTGTTTTAACGAAAATCGTGCGCTCTTTTCAATGAAAATATTTCCAAAAGCCGAAACTTTCATTTTCGATCAAAAAACAGCGAATTTTCTTCGAAAATCAGGCTGAATACACCCTTAGATTCAAATTTTGCCATTACCATTCGAAAGAGCGGACAATTTTCTACATTTCTTCCATAGGCACCAAGTTGGAGCGAAAGCGTTTTCGAGTGGTTTGTAAATAAAAACCTTTTTTCGTTTTTTTTTTATTTTTTTCCAAAAAACTAAATTACATGTGTTATGGCAAATTTTGTAACAGATCCCATTTTTAAACTTAAAATAAAGTTCTGCTTCCGTGTTTTAGAGTTTTTCCTTGACGTACCAGTTTCAAATACATATAAAAGGAACGAAATAATTACTAAAGATAACCATAAAAGGCGCACTTAAGGTAAAATTTCCTGAACCACTTTTATTATGGAAAAATGTTTATCTCACTCGTCAGTGTTGTTAATACCTGCAAAATATTTTTTTCCTATTTTTTTGGTTCTTAGGGTGATTCCTGTCGCGTCAGGGCGGTTCAAAGATGACAATTTTGAGTATTTTTTTTAATAATCATTGTCAAACGCCGTTTAGACTGAACTCATGCGTATTTTTCCTTGAAAGCCAAATTAGTCACTTTCCATGTACAAACCGGATAACTTAAGTTGGTTTAAACTATGTCAAGTTGTTTTTGGAAATATGTGTTTTTTTTTTGCAAAATCGCCATAATTGTCATTTTAAAGCACACCCTAACGTGCCAGGCACGAGCACCTTAGAGTTTGGCCATGCCGTTTGCCTGGAAAATTGTTGTAAGTCACTTAGCAGAATTTTGTAAGATGTTAAATAATTTGTCAACGTGTTTTTTTTCCTACAATTAAAATAAATTTAAAATCCAACACAGGATTTTTTATTTGTTATCCTGAGCATAATTTAAGTAATAGGACGAAAAGGGAATAAATATCACAGATATTTACAATTTGCAGCTTTTCTATACAAAAATTGTTGTAACTTTTCAGAGATTTGATGAAATAGCATGTTTATTCTGCAAATTTATTCTTGATATAATTAGCTTCAAATCTACGCAAATAGTTTTGATAAACACGAATAAATGATGTTTCCAGATGAATTTGGAAAATAAAATAAGAAAAAAATTATTTTGCAGGTATTAACAACACTGACGAGTGAGATAAACATTTTTCCATAATAAAAGTGGTTCAGGAAATTTTACCTTAAGTGCACCTTTTATGGTTATCTTTAGTAATTATTTCGTTCCTTTTATATGTATTTGAAACTGGTACGTCAAGGAAAAACTCTAAAACACGGAAGCAGAACTTTATTTTAAGTTTAAAAATGGGATCTGTTACAAAATTTGCCATAACACATGTAATTTAGTTTTTTGGAAAAAATAAAAAAAAAACGAAAAAAGGTTTTTATTTACAAACCACTCGAAAACGCTTTCGCTCCAACTTGGTGCCTATGGAAGAAATGTAGAAAATTGTCCGCTCTTTCGAATGGTAATGGCAAAATTTGAATCTAAGGGTGTATTCAGCCTGATTTTCGAAGAAAATTCGATTTTTGGCTGTTTTTTGATCGAAAATGAAAGTTTCGGCTTTTGGAAATATTTTCATTGAAAAGAGCGCACGATTTTCGTTAAAACACACTTTCGATCGATTTTTTGAACACCTGCTTCGAAAGATATGATTTTTTCAATTTAAAAGTAATTACCAATAATTTAAAACTAAAAGAATTCCTAAAGGTCAAATGCCATTGTGAATTACTAAACTAAGTGCACAGGAGTTGTTGATTTGAGTAGGACAAACGATCCAGCAAGTTTTATTAAGATCGGAAATGGTCCGGTTCAAAATCGTATTTTTATGGTCGATTTCGCGTGGAAACCGTCAAGGTTGATATATCTACATATCTTATGGAACCCAAAAAACGGACTTAATTGAACGCGGCTGGTTCCCTGCTATGAAAAATAGTGTTTCTTATGTAAAAAAAATCCGGGGAATCGATTGGTTGATGGTTTCATTCACCGCACGAAACGGCAAAGGGTCCATTTTGCCCCAATACCCATTTTTTACATTTTTTCTTAAAAATCAGTCTGTATTTAGAGCGGAGGCTTCATGCAGCCATCCAAAATGCACTTAACTTATGTGAAAATGTCCCAGGAATCCAGTAAAAATAACCACTTGCACCGCAAAAATCATCTAGGGTCCATTTAACCCCAATTCCGCTATAAATGCATTTTTGGCCGTTTTCAAATGTTACAATTTTACATAAGAATGACGATTTGAACTTGATAGTTTGATACATTTATGTTGATTTAGAATTTATACTAAATAAAAAGATTGAAGAATCAGTTTTAGACCAATTTTCCCAAACGCAGACTAAACTGCCTTTTACATATTTTTTTTATTTTTATCAACATAAATGCGTCAAACTATCAAGTTCAAATCGTCATTCTTATGTAAAATTGTCTGATCTTTACGATAAAAATATTTTCAGACTCTCTGGCTGTCGATCTTCTCGATATCAATATTTCTCCATCTACCGATGAATTCTTCAGTCCCTTCAAACTACATACTTCGATTCTCTTCATTCCTCGATATTTTCTCTTGCTTGAAGGATCTCTTCCTCGACGGTCCCTTGGATTCTGTTTGCCTTAGAAATCTCTTCCGGTTGTCAATAATTTTACATTCTCATGGCTTGCATAGACATTTTTCTTTGCAAAACGAAGTTTGAAGGGTGTCTGACATTTGTTTGTGTTTGTTTGCTTAACGTTGCCATGTTTCCCTCCCATAGCTGGGTATCAAAAAAAAAAATATTTTCAATCGAGTCATCATTTTGCATCATTCTGTAAACGGATGCTTCTCTTCCTCGACGGTCCCTTGGATATTGATAACCAGAGAGTCGACTGTAGATGGAAATAGAAGTTTAATGCTGAAATAAATTGAAATACATTTTTCTGCATTGATAGTTGTGTAATTATATTTCATGGTGTCGATTTCTGGAAAAGTCAGGGAAAACCTGGAATTGTCAGGGAATTTTATTTGACCTGGAAAAGTCAGGGAAAGTCAGGGAATTTTAAGCTGGGTCAGGGAATTTCGATGATCTTAAAAATATTACTACAAAATTTCATTTCTTTTTGAAAATTCGTCCTTTAGGATGTATTTGAATGTCTTCCAGGCCAAACTTTGCAACATTGATAATATTAAATTTTATATATTGGTCAGTCCGGAAGGAACGCAAAACTCCCTATAAAAATGCTTAAGAAAAGGGTCACGAAGAAAAGCGCGTGGTTTGTTTGCAATATGTTTAGGTTTAAAAATCAAATAATTTTAATTTGCTTTGGATTTGCGTTCAACTGAAAATTACAAATTACTAGCGCACACAGGGTGGGACAATATAAGGCAGTTCCTCTACCATCCTCAGAGATTTGTTCTAAAATTGGTCGTTTGCTCAGGGACCATAGAGAAAATCATACATTTTGTCAGAAAAATTGAATGATAAAAAAAAATTGAAAAAAAAAATTCGAACATTTTAAAATTAAAAAAAAATCTAAAATTCTTAAGCACAAGGATGCTAAAGTTTGAAAATTCTGATATTTTGGAATTGCTGATTCCTTATTTTTTTAAATTCTTATTCTAAAATTCTATAAAAATGTAAGGTTAGAAAATTTTCCAATTTTTCACTTTAGTATTCGTTATCTAAATTTTTATTTTTCTCAAAATTAAACTGAACTATGATTTTAAAAATGATGCAAAGTAATTTAATTTTGTGTAATCTAAAATGTTAGCAAAATAGTGATGGTGAAATGGAATTAAAAATTGAAGAATTAAATTCAAGAATCAAAGAAATAAAACAAAAAATTCTTGAATAAACAGGGTTGTTACGGACAGCGCGAATTTGGCACGGATTTTACGCGGTAGCAATTTTAATTAAAAAAATACATTGAGAGATACAATTACTTTCAACTTATAAAGAAAAATATTATCAAGAATCAGGATATTTTTTTTTTCGTTGAGTGCAAAAACTTGGATTTCTTATTAATTGAATCCGAAAATTTTTGTTTGTATTTTCTCAATAAAAAATGTCGAAATATGGAGATTATGAAGAGAATTTTTTTTATGTGTTGTTGAGGATTTCTTAAATAAATTACTACACTCAACTCATTTATAACATACTGACTCTAAATATTTAATTTCTTTAAAGTTTTGAGTAATGTTTTTTATCCTTATTTAGTGTTCTTTTATACTGGATACATTCAATTTTAATCTTATAAATCTTTATTATATTTTAAACTTTTCCTTAAGATACAGACATCTGGATGTAACAAAAATTATTATTGGGGCATGTTCTAGTGGGTGTACTGTGCTTATATGAGCTTGATTGGACGTAACAGAAGCTGGCCTCCGCCTTTGAGTTTTAGATTGGATTCAACCAATAGAAATATTTTTTTAAATTTAAATATTCTTGAAGAAAAAAAAATCAAAACATTAAAAAATTACGACTCCAATATTCAAAATTGGATTATTTAGAAATAAGGAAATAAATTTAGGAAAAATAGTATCAAAACTCCAAAATAAAAATTAAATTAAATTAATAGATCCGAAATTATTAAATTAAAAATTTGAAAAATCTAAAAAAACATTCAAAGATATCAATATTCAAAAATAAAATAAAAAAAATCAAGAGAACATAAAAAATATTATTTTTAAATTCTTAAATTCTTAAATTCTTAAATTCTTAAATTCTTAAATTCTTAAATTCTTAAATTCTTCTTAATTCTTAAGTTCCTAGGATCTTGAATGCTGCCAATTTTTGTTACCATCTTAGATTACAGAAAACCTGATAAAATTTGAATAATGTTTGGAGTTATTTTTTTGGTTAGAGAAATTTTGAGAAGATGATGTAGGAAAATTAGCTCCGATTTTTCTAAGTGACGCTTTGGTAAGATCATCGAGTATGAACTGTATCTGAAATTTCAAATCACAAGATCGAGAATTTATTACAATTTTTAAATTTCCTTTTTTATTTAGATTTGATTCAGTTCTAGATCTAAATTTCTAAATGTTGATTTTTTTTTTGCCAAAATGTTTGTTTTGGCTTTTCCCTCTAGTTTACATAATCCTAGCAAAAATACATTTTCAGATTCTGCGTTCTGAGATTACAAAATTGAAAAAAATATTTTTCTTGAAATGACGCGGATTTTACGCGGATTGGGTTTTGGGATGGCGGGGTTTTTATCGATTTTTCCGTAACAACTCTGAATAATGGAATTTGAGAGTTCAAGAATATATAAAATATGGTCTCTTCAGAAAAGTTGTTTCCAGCATCCGAGATTTCATAGGGATTGTACAACTACATTTTACATATTTTTCCAAAACAACATTCATGGGCTTACAAGGAGGAGTTCCCATGGTCAGATCGAGCTTAAATTTGGAATCTATTCCAAAACACCTAAATATCGAAGTTTGATAAATAATTATTTTTTGAAAAGCTTGAGCAGGTTGTATTTTGTTTTTATTTTTATAAAATGTATTGATCGTGTGAACGATCGTCTGTAGGTTCTGGTCAAGGCAGAAACCATTTTTTTTTATTTTAAAGCAAAAATATTTTTTTTTTTTGTAAAATTATTTAAAAAGATGTTTTCTTCAAATAACCAGAAAACCTTTTACTTTAATTATAATCATTGTTGAAAAAGACCTAGATCTTTTTTAAAACCGTAAACATGAACTTGAAAAATTCACATTTAATTGTATATTTTTCTTAGTTTTTCAGTTTTTTTAAATCTTTCTTAAGGTTCTGCAAAATTATATATTTTTTCTAGTTTTTGACTCCAAAAGCTTTAGTTTTTTTTTATAAAAACACAATCAAAAATGGCATCGGCCTATTTCGTTTGGAAATTAAGCAAAAGGCAACAATTTTAAAACTAAGCATGACTTTCATTTTTAAATGAAAAGTTTAATTAATTTTTTTTTGGAAAACTTTTAACTTTAAATTTTCTTTAAGAAATGAAGTGAAACTAACTAATCGCAATTTGTAATTTGCAACAATTTTAATTATTTATTATTTCTAGAGTTTTTTTTTTTAAAAGATCCCGTAAGCCATTGTGTTTCATATGTTTATAGGACCCATTCAAAAAAACTCTAGATTTTTTGGCCCAGATAAAAAAAACATAGGACAATTATATGGTTGCTCATTTTGGATGTTCAATGAGAAAAAAAAATGATTGACAAAATAAAAAAAAGTTTTTAAGTTTTTTGTAGATTCCATCGTTAAAAATTAAAATAAAAAAGTCATTGAAGTTTTCAATATCTTAAATCTCTAATATTCAAAAAGGAAAATGCATGAAACCATAAAAACGCTCCAAACAATATGCTAGTAAAAAAATAGAAAATAAAAAAAATTGTGGTCTGGAGAGGTCAGGGAAAAGTCAGGGAATTTTATTTTGGGATTTGGATCGACACCATGAAATTATTTAGAATATTTGGGCTCTTTCTTTAATTCTTTAATAGAGCAGTTCCCTACGGAATCGGTCTTTTTTCTTTAATTTTAATTTTTGTATTTTTTAATCCGGCTGAAACTTTTTTGCTGCCTTCGGTATGCCCAAAGAAGCCAATTTACATCAATAGTTTGTCCATATAATTTTCCATACAAATTTGGCAGCTGTCCATACAAAAATGATATGTGAAAATTCAAAAATCTGTATCTTTTGAAGGAATTTTTTGATCGATTTGGTGTCTTCGGCAAAGTTGTAGGTATGGGTAGTCCATATCCATGAAAAAAATGATGCACGGTAAAACAAATTTGGGTGATTTTTAATTTCACTTTTTGTCACTAAAACTTGATTTGCAAAAAAACACTATTTTTATTATAATTATTTTTTTTATATATGGGTAATTCTCTACCAACTCACACGAAATCGGGAAAAGTTGCCCCGACCCCTCTTCGATTTGCGTGAAACTTTGTCCTAAGGGGTAACTTTTGTCCCTGATCACGAAACCGAGGTCCGTTTTTTGATATCTCGTGACGGAGGGGCGGTACGACCCCTTGCATTTTTGAACATGCGAAAAAAGAGGTGTTTTTCAACAATTTGCAGCCTGAAACGGTGATGAGATAGAAATTTGGTGTCAAAGGGACTTTTATGTAAAATTAGACGCCCGATTTGATGGCGTACTCAGAATTCCGAATAAACGTATTTTTCATCGAAAAAAACACTAAAAAAGTTTTAAAAATTCTCCCATTTTTCGTTACTCGACTGTAAAAAATTTTGGAACATGTCATTTTATGGGAAATTTAATGTACTTTTCGAATCTACATTGTCCCAGAAGGGTCATTTTTTCATTTAGAACAAAATTTTTCATTTTAAAATTTCGTGTTTTTTCTAACTTTG
Source organism: Culex quinquefasciatus (assembly GCF_015732765.1). Classification (NCBI taxonomy): domain Eukaryota; kingdom Metazoa; phylum Arthropoda; class Insecta; order Diptera; family Culicidae; genus Culex; species Culex quinquefasciatus. Next base: position 160,685,081 of record NC_051862.1, read on the forward strand.
CAGGGTTATTTTTTAGAGTGTAACAATGTTCTACAAAGTTGTAGAGCAGACAATTACAAAAATTTTGATATATAGACATAAGGGGTTTGCTTATAAACATCACGAGTTATCGCGATTTTACGAAAAAAAGTTTTGAAAAAGTTGGTCGTCATCGATCATGGCCGTTCATGGTCACCCGCGACAGACACGGACGACGAAACAAAGAGAAACGCAAAAAGTAACTTTTTCAAAACTTTTTTTCGTAAAATCGCGATAACTCGTGATGTTTATAAGCAAACCACTTATGTCTACATATCAAAATTTTTGTAAAGTTGCGTCATTTAATTACAAAAATGTTGGTACCCAAACATCCATAGGTCATCGCTGAAATTTTAAAGTTATCGCAGTTTTAGTGAAAAAAGTTGATTTTTGGCCGATTTCGTCATTTTCCGGTTTTTGCGCGCGGCGCGTCGAAAAACACGGATTTTATTTTCAAAAAATCATATCTCGGAATCCTGTTAATGAACTCCTCCCATTTTTTGGTATGTTACGTAAAAATGTCCGGGGAATCCGATAAAAATATTTCCAGACATAGGCTCTTTGATCCAGACACCGTCAAAACGGCATTTTTAAGTTTCATACGCCCTTTTCATAGGTTAGGCTAGATTTTTGAAACTTCTTATTATTTTTCTTTGAAAGGCCAACTTATCACCTTTCATTTGCGTATAAGACAATTGAAATCGGTTTATATGGCGAGGAGATATGATTTTTCGAAAAAAGTGGTTTTTGCGAAAATCGAAGAAAATTGCCATTTTTCAGACCACCTTAACACGGCGTAGGTCACCCTAATGGCCAAACAAAAAATACGGGTCTAATTATTTCGGCCAGGGAACCCCCAGAAAAATTTTGAGCCCGATCCGAGCGCTTTTGTTTTTTTCCATGCTGTTTTCGTGGGGAATAGCTGTATAATATTTTTTTATGAAGTTAAAAAACGTGGCTGTTATAGGGACCGTCCATAAACCACGTGGACTCTTTTTTTGGTAATCTCAATTCAAAGTTTGTAAAATAAAGTTTAGATAAGTTTTATATAGAATTTCCGAAGCTATATAAACTTTTATGCTAAACTTTATATTCGATACAAATTATTTTCTAAATTAGTCAAGGATAACTTTTCGATTTATAAACAAATAACTTTATTTTTGTAAATATGTTGAAAGGTGTACAAACTTTTAATGACCTTTTTGCATTGCAAACTGTTTGTCGAAATATGTATCTGTCAAGAGATTAAATTATATAGCGGAATTAAAAGGAATAACTCGTCTCTTTGTATTCATACCAAACCACAATGTGTTGGCATGTTTAATCACAAAATGTTTTTCATACATACTGTACAACAGACGTGCATCGGCACTCAATAGCACTTGACAGTTTTTCTAAGGCCATGGCAGTGCGTGGCCGAATGGTTACACTGTCCGCTTTGTAAGCGGATGATTCTGGGTTCGATTCCCATCTGCTGCAGCCTTCCATCGGATGAGGAAGTAAAATGTCGGTCCCGGCCTTGGTTGTTAGGCCGTTAAGTCATTCCAGGTGTAGAAGTCGTCTCCATGCCATAAGTACAAATAACACACCAAACCAAGCCTACTCCGGTGGAATCGCTGGCGGCGGTTGGACTCACAATCCAAAGGACGTCAGTTCAAACACTGGGGTGGAAGGTTCCTTGGAGTAAAAGAGGTTTGGGTGCTCTCCCCATTCAAGCCTTCGGACTCCTAGGTTCGAGCAGAAACTTGCAATAGAGACCACAAAAGACCCGGGGGTCGTTAATGTGGATGGTTTGATTTTTTTTTTTTGATTGGCTTGGAAAAGGCACCATATCAATATATTTTTTCCCTAAAGTATGTTTTTTTCAATGCACTATGAGGTTCTGAACGACCGAAACCTTTATCTTCACTTATTCGCTAGTTTTAGTGATGAAGTGCTATTTGAGTGCTAAATAGCACATTTAGCACTTGAAATTTTTGTGATACTCAAATCACCATTATTATTATTTATTTTTTTTTTTTTTGCTAATCAAAATTGCATAGTGAACAACGATTATTAAAAGCATCTAACTAAAGCTTGTTTTGATGCACAGTGAGCAAAGATTCGCTCTGCCGGTTTACGAAGGCAATCATCTCAAAATGTGGTGAAGTGCTATTGAGTGCCGTACAATGCCAGTGCCAATGTTTCATCTCATATACTCTCGTTCTACGCATAATTCTCAATTGCCCCTTTTTTCAACATGGGACAATTATGCATAGAACGGCAGTATAAGACTTACTATAAGTCTCGATAAATGTTCAATATACATTTCAAACCGTTATAATCAACAATGTTGTTGATATTCTTCAAATGCAATTGTTAGCTATTAGGTTATTCTTGCTATAGAACGTTAAAACTTTCCACACAAACGCATGAACAAAAAAAAACGTTAAACCTCCGGCGAAATCATGTCGAACCAGCAGCGTAAACAATGGTGGGAAACCACGTGCACGCATGTACACTTATTAAAATATTCAAAGTTTCCCGCTAAAATGCTTAGGCTTACGCGATGACTGGTGCCCGATAGCGGACACGATCGATGTAAATTTATAATTCTAGGTAAGAATCAAAAGCTCTGGTTCGAGGTTCAGTCCATATTGGAGGAAATGGGAGCGCCAAATCTGACGATTAAATTAAGGGTAAAGGTGAATACAAACATATACTTAGCAAAAAAAAGCATTGTGTGAGATGCTGCAATAAAATCCTTAGTCGTTTTTCACCCTTCAGCAAGTGTTATTCACACGTGCGTTTGGACACCGAGGCTATCAAATATATGACTGCTTTTAGATTTTGTTGTAAAGCTTGGTAACTTAATAATACAACCTGTAGCTATTCAGTGGCAACAAATTAAGCTTACACTGAAATGAGAGCAATGTAATTTATACAATAATTAGGACTGATTGTTCACGGGAGAACTAAATAATTGAGACGATGTGATCTGAAAAAAAAAATTACGAGATGATGAGGTTGAATAGGAAATGGACGAACAATCGACGACGTCAAATCAATTAAAAAGCTGCGTCTGTTCAGTGAGTCAATCCGTCAAAACGAGGCAGATTTTCTCACTCAACCGGATGCATGGCTTAAGATGAGGAAGTGCTGAGAACACGTCATACATTATGCTAATGGTCTAATTTGATTAAGAAGGTAAACACGGATTAAAAGATTAAAATATACCCGTTTCAGCTTAATCAGCTAACCGATCTATTTTTATCACTTTTGCAGTTCCAAAAAACGTTTTTTTTTAGAAATCAAAAAGTTTTGTGTCAGATTTATAACCATTTGAATAAATATAAAAACTAAACATAAATTATTCGCCTGATTTATTCTAATTGAGTAAAAAAACCCAGTCTACAACATTACGTTTCCTGTCACATTTCCATTCCAAGAGGTCACGTGGTCATCCAAATCAAAGCATTCTTCGTTGATGGCGCCCATAAAACATAAAAGCTCGCGGCGTCGCTCTCGATCCACTCTCTCTTTATACGGGACACCGAAAGCTTTCTCTCCCAACGCGCAAACGCCTGCTGAGGAGGGCCTCCCCACCGAAAACATTTTCTCAAGCGTTTCCAAAATGTTGTCGAATGACGGCCCAATGTTTACAAATGTGTACGGAAATGCCTGCGCTTGCACTTGTGTATGCGCCGCCGCGGTAAAGGTAAGCACGCCAGGGGTCATCCATAAATTATGATTTTCAATGAGATAGCGGGGAGTAAAAACCGATGTGTAAAAATCATGCGCTTTCAAGATTGAATAATTTTACATGGTAAAAATTGTACATTTTAAAGCATTGTAATTTATGGATGACCCCAAAGGTATTTTGGAACAGGGGGGAGGGCACGTTGGTGTGCGTGACCGGCGGCGACGGCCCCCCCCCAAACGTCATTGAACATTGATAAATTTATCACCTTTAATAAAATTAATCCGTGGAGGAAAACAATCATATTTTTCAAGTTATCCATCCTAAAAGTGCGTCAAAATTGCGAACCAAACGGTGGAAAATCGCTCCTCCGTTTTGGAGCTGGTAAAGGTAAGTGTGGAAAAAGGGCGCGAAGCTTTGGAAAGATCAAAGTTTATTTTGCAAACTAAAGCAAACATTTTGTGACTTTTTTTATAGGAGCGATTCTGGATGCTGATTCAGCGCGATGTTGGCCTGATTCCGGAGCACATTATCAACATTTTGGACTTTTGTGGCTACTCGGCGAATTGTGCGTTGGAGGCAATCAACGATGAGAAGCTGAAGATCATCGAACGGGAAGCCAAAGGTGAGTTGTGGTGTGTGGGGTAGGTGGTGTACTATCTTGCGAAAGCTTTCGTGTTTTGTTTTGCTTTGATGTTGGTACCTTCACAGATTGGTATCAATTTAAATGTCATTAATCAGACATTTCAAACATCAAATTATGCAGATTGCGAAATAAATTGAACAATGCAAATTTGCTAATATTTAATAGAATGCAACATCTATTTCAGAGATTTTCAGCAATATTTTTATGTTCAGGTACTCACAAAAAACAATTCTTTTTCTTTTGAAATTTTATTAGATTTGAAGGTTTTATATAAAGTTCAGAATCGATTATCCGAAGTTTCGATTAAGGACCATCTATAAACCACTTGAACACTTTTTGAGTATCTGTTAACCAAACTTTTTCTGAAAGGCGTTCTAAAACGTTCAGTAGAGTAGAAAGTTCGTCAGTTGTGTGCTATCTTGTGACAACGACCATTTAGTACTTGTCGAGAAAATCGATTTTTAAAGTTTGTTGGTAAATAATTTCAAAACTATGAATGATAGAGCCAAACTTTTTGAAGCAATCGGTTCGTATACTATCGCTTAACAAACGCTCCAAGTTTCAGCTAATTTGGTTACACCAGTTAAAAGATACAGTAAATAATTTAAACAAAAATGTGAAAAGCACGTGTCACAAGTGTGTTTCGAAAGTAAAATTGTACTACGTGTCACAAGTGTGCACAGATTTCCCATACAAACTAAAATATGCTCAAATCAATGGTTTAATCGACTTAATCAGTATATTTTTTATAAACAAAAGTTTGCTTTGCCTTTAGAAAGTATGTGTGTACATAAATTTGTGAAAAACAAGAAAAATTTTCCACATTTTCCAACAACATGTATGACGTGTCACAAGTGTGCACAATCATTTTGATGATAAATTGGTCTATGTCACAAGTGTGAATTGCGATATTTGGGAAACGGAAGCGAGTTTCCAAAATCGGGTTAAAGCATCTTGTAGTGTTTGTTAAGTATAGCAAAACGTCATCATTAACTCATTTTCGACCAAAATGATCTATGTCACAAGATACCACACAGCTGACGAGTTGTCAAAGATAGGGGAAATATACCCAATTTAAACCTAAAAAGCGGTCATGTTTGAATGATGCTGGATAATCTGGAGTGTTCCTTGAAATTTACTAAAACTAAGTACACCAACGAGTATTGCAACTTTTATTTTTATTTCCATATTAAGCAAAAGTTATTCTATTCCTTTTACAAGCATTTAAAAAAATATTTCCAAAATGTATTCGCGATTAAAAGCTCAATAATTCCGACAGATGGCGCAAAGCCTCGAAGAATGACGATTCAAATTTACGCTGTTCGGTTACATAGGAATGCAAACTTAAAATTGAATTTACAGCTCTTAGAACAACTTTTGAGAAAAAATTCAAGTAGTACGAGTGTAAACTTCGTGCCCTCCATTATTTAACGCAATAAAAAAGATTTTGAAAAAAAAAATTTGAAAAATAATATTGTTTAAAATGATAGAGCATCAAAAGTTAACAAAGTATCAGCTCGAATTTTTGCTCAAAAGTTGTTTTGAACGCTGGAATTTAACAAAACAGAATTCGCATACATAAGGCTACCAACTGTACGGATTTTTTCCTTACCGTACGGATTTTCGACCCTCTTCGCGGATTTTTAACAGGCCAGAATTTTTGTACGGAATTCTTTTGCCTAATACGGATTTGTACGGAATTTTTACAGCTGTGTTTATTTATTACATTATATTTTACAGCTTTGTTTTAATTGAAATATTTTTTTTTAAATTCGACTAAAGCTTTTGCTAGTAGGACATTTTGATTTAACTGTCAGTTTGATTTTAAAGGGATAACTTGTATAGTTTTCCTAGGGACCCTAAATTGCGAGACTGGTCTATGTGAATTTGACGTACCCAAACAGACACAAGTTTGACGTATCCAAACGAGCATTTGCCTTTACGCCCAGCAAAACTTGGCAGTGTTGGCAAGCACAAAACACACGTTGCCAGAAAGATTTAGCAAAGTCTGGCCAGTCTCCCTATTTAGGGTTTCTAAGATTTCAGGGTTTTCTTAAGTTCAAAGTTGATTATAAATAATTGTTCTTTTCTAATTCCTTTACAAAACATATTTATCTCATAAAAGATCCAAAGGCTTTATAAAGCTAGTGTCTTATGACAATTTGAATTAACAAATCTAGAGTTATCAGCTTGTTTTACATGTTTATAGGAGCTTTTCAAAAACAAAAACATACTCTGGAAATGTTTTCGTAAAAACACTGAGAACGATATTTGTCTAAAAACAAACTAGACATTTCGTGAAATTTTAAACGTTTAACAAAAAAAAATATGGAAGAACATGATTTGATTCAGCAAATCACGGTTTATTTTGGGAATATTTTTAAACATGCAATTCTGATAGCAAAATGAAATTGGTTAACTGCAAAAACGACACATTTTTATATTGTTATTCCACATTCCAAATTTATCCAAATAATTCCTTGACAGTTTTCTAAATTACAAAATACAAAAATATTTAAATAACTTACGCCCTTCTCAAATGTCATTTTTAAGTACAATTGGCTCCATATACACAAAAATGGCTTTTATAGGCCTAGGATAACATGTCTAAAAAGTTTCATTGAAATCGGAGAGGATCGGGTATAAAAGTTCCTGATTTGAGCTGGAATTGGTCTTATATCTTGGTGTCATATTGGCAAAGTGTACGGATTTTTGCTCAGCAAGAGTTGGTAGCCTTACGCATACATAACCTCAAAGGGCAAAAACTTCAATCGACATTCTTCGCTCTGTTCTACTACTCAACACTAGAGGGCTTTTGTTAATTTGATTTGGTTAACCGCGGTGGATTTTCTTGAAATAATTCGAACTGTCAAAAATCCACCAAAGCATCTACCGGTGGATACTTTTCTACCACTGATTTTTGTGCGATCAATGTGATAGATGCTTTGGTGGATTTTTGACAGTTCGAATTATTTCAAGAAAATCCACCGCGGTTAACCAAATCAAATTAACAAAACCCCTTAGGTGTCGCATGTCGTTTGGCTCTTGGACGCCAATCCAGGTTTTTAAGCGAAGATGGCGTTCGAATGTTAAACATCCGAAATGTCAAAATCGCGCAAGAGCACCAACATTAGAAAAAAAATGCGGCTGTCATGCCATGGCACACTTTTTTCGTAATGTTGGTACCGCTGCGTGATTTTGACAATTCGGGCGTTCACCATTCGAACGCCATTTTCGCTTAAAAAGCTGGATAGGCCCCCAAAACCAAAGCTAAAAGGGCTTTTGTTAATTTGATTTGGTTAACCGCGGTGGATTTTCTTGAAATAATTCGAACTGTCAAAAATCCACCAAAGCATCTACCGGTGGATACTTTTCTACCACAGATTTTTGTGCGATCAATGTGGTAGATGCTTTGGTGGATTTTTGACAGTTCGAATTATTTCAAGAAAATTCACCGCGGTTAACCAAATCAAATTAACAAAAGCCCTAAAAACTCGATTCGCCACCTACATTCGAGTAGGAGAACTTTGGTGCAAGGTTACGTTTACGTTTTTGCGCGATAAGTGCAAAGGGAAGTGAAAACTATTTTAAGGGTTTTTAAAAGAAAATTGATCTTTTTGAATAAAATAAAGTTAACAGGAGGTAAGAAATAAAAAGTTCTATCGATTGACTTTTTGATTTTTTGCTAAGTTGCCTTTATCATTTAAAATTCTGAGATCCGAATTGAAAACGCGAGAATGAGGTTAGATTGCTATTTTTTAAAATCATTCCAATTAACATTTTTCAAGTAGAGCTTTTATGGTAGAAGTGACTTTAAAAAAATGTGTCCTCTTGAATAATCTACATTCTCATTTGATTAGTTAGGTTTTAGTTGATTAAAACATTTTCTTATTTTGAATCAGATAATTATCAAGTTAAATCGGCCATCACAGAAATATTTTCGTTTATATCAATTAAGCTACTTATTTCTTACCTGAAAATGGTATAATTTGCTACTAATGTCTGTTTTATGATGAAGTAAAACAATTTCAAATTTCAAACCAATTTACTCGCTGTAGGTTATAATCAAAACATCACCCCAAGTTTCAGCGCCCTCTAGTGGGGGATAATTTTGACGTTTGATTGCCTATTCTAATCAATCAAGAAAGCATTGGGCCACACCCATTTCCCTATTCTAAGCTTAGCTCTTTTTTTTCTTGTTCCAGCGCTCTTTTGGGTCTGCTTAGTGCTGTCAAAATTGATGAAATTTCAAGCGAACACTCACGAGAAGTAGCATTTATAGAGAAAGTTACCTGACAGCACTGGCTCACTCCAACAGGCGCTGCTGGTGGTGTTGGTGGCCACCTTTTGTTCTTTATTTGCCTTCGCTTCTCGCTCGGTTTTCTTCAGCATTCGATTGGAATGGGTCGTCAAAATTAAAACGTCAAAAGACTTTCCGCGTTTGTTTTTTTGGTGACGCTTGCTAATTATTTACTTGTTTGTGATTATTTTTCAAGTGAGTGACTAACTAATGTGCAAAAGAGCATGTTGCCGGTAGTTGGAAGCAATTTTATGTCTTAAGCGCTTTGAAATCGTTAGCGCAAGTGAAAAGGCGACTTTCGTTAAGCAGTTAACCTCTCATCTTGCATGTGGATGTGTGTACCACCAAAACGGTGAGAAATGGTCTCGCAAAATAGGAATTATGATCAAAAGTGCATTAAATATGATCTTTTTGGCCAGTAAGTGGCATAAATTTGCGTGCTTACTTGAGGCGGTGCTGTTGCGTGTAAGTTTCTAGCCTAAATAGTATTTTTGGAGATATTCGAGCATCAAACTCTTCGTATGACGAAGACAGGTTTTTGATTAGAAAGGTTTCATTTCCCCTAGCAAAAATAATTCAAAAGTCATAACGAGCCATTTTTCGATGGGTTGGGTCTCAAACTTATTTTGCAAACCATCCACCTCGCGAACCTTAATGATACAGGCAAATCAAAATTTATTGAAATTGTAGAGATTTGTGTTTTTAACGTAACTTTCCATAGTTTATGTCACTTCTTTTAAATTCTTCAAAAATCATTACAAACATATTGAAATACAATTATCTTCAAAAAAAAAAAGTTCAACCATCTCTCGAATTTGCCCAGACCGTAAGTTCATGTGAGCTACAAATTACACCGACCAACAACATTTCTGCGCAGACTCAACTCGAGGGGAAGCTTGAACTGCGCAGTCATTTTTGGGATTTTGTCTAGGTCAGTGTAATCTAACCAAGAAAAAAAATCGTTTTAGTCATTTTAGTCAAATTTTAAAAGTTGATTAGGGCTACATAAACTTTGAAAAATATTTGCAACGGCTTTAACCCTCTACTGGATTTTTTTTCGCTTTTTTTTATTTTTCCTTTTTTAAGAGGTCATTTTGAGCAACATTTGTTCTACGAAAAACTTTATTTTCTTGTTTTTGGTATTTCTTGTTTCATTTTGAGTATTTTTTTTTTGCCTTATTAGTTTTTTTCATGTTTTTTTCTGCAATAGAACGATACTACTGCCATTTTAATGGTAGTAAAATGCGTAGAGGCGTAGTCTGGGACATTACAAAAACTGAATACTTATTTTTACTATATGTCAGAGCGTCATGAGATTAGAAAAGAGAGATATGGATTTTCCAGCACAGCACTTTTTCAGTTCCTTTTGGGATCCTAAACAACTCCCCAAAGTTTGGGAACGATTGGTTTTGTCCTCACTTTGCGCAAAGCGATTCAATTTTCTATGGGAATTTGTATGGGAAAAACATTTTTTGGATTTTGATATTTTTAAAATCCACGTTTCATGCTGTACGAAAACCGGATTCATATTCGGATGCTCTGGAAGGTGTTCTACAACTTTCCGAAGAGTGTATGGTCCTCAAATCTCGTCTAAAACGCGATTTTCGTTCGTCTGAAAAGATGCTGTTCTGATTGTAATAATAACCATAACTAATTTACACGAAAAAAATCGTATCGTAAAAATGGTCTGTTGCCAACTTTCCAGAGATCCCCCAAATCATGCGTATTTCCGCCAGCGACGAGGACCAGATGCGCAAGTACTTTGGCAAGTTTTACCGCAACCCGCAAAACTTCCACATCCTGAGCGGCGAGGCGCAGCAGATCAAGATGGTGGGCGTGTGTCTGCGCCAGAAGGGCATCGGCAGCTACCTGAAGCTGGACGAGCTGACGCGGGTGCGTGACCGGCGCCGGAAGGACTACGACGGCGGAGGTTCCTTCGAGCAGCAAGCCCGCTCGCTCGCTGAGAGAATCCACACGTTTTATTTTAATCGGTGGGAGTTGGATTGTGTGTTTGAAAAGTTTGGAGTTTTAAATACTAAATAATTATAAATTAATTCAAGGTGCGACGGTTCTCCCCCAAACATCGACTTTTGCAACATGCTGAGCGCGATCCAGGTGACGACCGAGATGGGCGACGACGGGAATTTGATCGCGCACGTCCAGTGTCCCCTGTGTCAGTCGGAGAAACGGTTACGGGTGTCGCAGGATCGAACAGGCCACTGGGTGCTGGCCAACATTGTGTCCCACATGAATCGGCACCTGGCAGCCATGTGCAATCCGAGCAGCACCCCAACGAGCCAGATGGAGGCGGCCACGGCCTCGGTGACGCGGTTGGATGATTCGGGAGTGGCGAAAAAGCTGAAAATAGAGCCGCTGGACATTGATGACTCGTCCTCGCAGTACGGTGGGGCCAGCGCGTACGGGTTTACGATGAGCATGAACTGAGAAGTTTTTTTTTATATTTGTCAGTGCACAATTTTTACTACTTAGGGGCAGCAATATTATAATTACACTAACAATTACTATCAAAAAGTTTAAATATTATTATATCCGAAACAGAATTCTCTAGAATTTCCTTGCTAAAATCACAATTACACTAAAGGCTTTCGGACGTAATAAGCAACCACGTGACTTCACGATCAAACTATTCATCATCACTGTCGTACTCACAATTGACCTCTCTCATGCGACTGTTCATCTGCTCCAAGTTCCTCTGGCTATCCAAGTGCTTCTCCAGATGCCGCATGTACACGTCCAGATCGTCCTCACTTTCCTCGTCGTCCTGCTGCATCTTACTGCCTTCATCAGCTTGAACCTCCTCCCCATCGTCCGTGTCAAAGTACCGTTCCTGCTCGTCCTGCTCGACAATGTCCAAGTTATCCAGCTCCATGCTTTCATCAACCTTCCCGTAATCAAACTCCTCATCTTCCCCAGCGATAAACCTCGAGTACATCGTACCAACGAACTCGTCCCGCAGCAGATCTCGCTCACCCGCGGTCAACGCCGTCACCGGAGTCGAAAATTTCTTATTCCTTTGTCGAGTAGCCCGATCATTCTCCACCCTGCGCTGCCTTTCAACTTCTTCATCGTCAAAGTTCCCCCACTGAGCCCGCGAAAAGGCCGACGACCCCGGCGGTTTATTCTGCCGGAACCCATCATCCTCATCACCCCCAGCCGCCTCATCCTGACTCTTCTCTTCCTGCTCCTGCTGCTGCCTCAGCGCGTCCACATTGTCCCGATCAATTCCACTAAACAGAATCGACACCAAGCTGTCGTTCTTCTGGCCGACCGCGTCCCGCGTCTTCTTCTCCCGCTCCGTAAGATACTGCCCAACCAGCTGGTCGTACAGCAACGGCTCCCGCTGCATCATCTCCGTCTCGCTAAAGTACTTTCCCTCCTGGACCAGCTGCTTGAGCGCGGCGTACCGTCGATTGCGAACCTCCCGGTGGCGACCGCCGTTGTGCGAACGGCGAATCCGCTCCAAATAGTAGCCCACCTCGTACGACTCGTCCGGACTGTACCCGCTGGTTTGACCGTCCTGCTCGAAAAAGCGCAGATGCTCCTCCCGCAGGAACAGTCCGAAGCGGGCCAGAAACGTCGTGTGACTCTTGGCCAGGACGTCGCGCACGATCGCGACCCGCTCGTCGGTCGTCAGTTCGGGGTCGTTGATTTGCTGGCTTTTGAAGAACACCTTTGGGTCGCGCGCGATGTGATCGATGAGGTCCGACTGGAGGATTTGGGCGGGGGATGGGTTGGTGCTTTGCGGGTCATCGGGACTGGGGTCGGTTGCGCCGGCGGTCTCCTGCTGCATGATGAGGGGGTCGTTGTGCTGAAAGTATGAGATGTTAGGTCTATTCCCGTACTGCAGAATTCTGCAATTCTGCACAAAAACGGCAGTAGAGCGTTCCCGTACTTTTCTGCAACAAAAGTAACTTTTCTCTCAGGCAGAAATTCTGCAGTGAGAGAGGTAGAAGTTGCAGCAAAACCGTTCCCGTACTTCTCTGCAAGCTCTCTCTTCTCTTTCTTGTTGAAAAGTTACTGCAATTTGGTGTGATGGATGTTGACTACACGCTTACATAAAATCAGCAAGTTGGGTGAAATTAAGCATTTTATTATAAGTTGTAATAAAAATGTATTTGAGTTATTTTTTTATGTCTGGTTTTATTGAGAACGATTTTTCATATAAACGATTTCAGGCTTAGTTCATTTATGCAAATGATATAGCGATTTTTTTAGTGTTTATATTTTTACCTGATAAAAAATTGATAACTTAAGCCATAGTATTACAGCACGGCTAGTACCCCAACAAAAAATTGTACTATAAAAACAAATTGTTTTTAAAAACTTTTAAAAGACACATTTCTTTTGAGTTTAATAATTTCAAATAAATATTTGTTTATGAATAATTTTTGATCTTCAATTGTTTTTGAATATACCTCGGAATATACTAAATATGTGTGTTAAATAACAGGTAAATTTAATTGGCAAATTATAAATTAAACCTTTAACGGTGCTACCAGTTTGTATTCTTATATGAACCAAAAAAATGTTATTTGTCGAAATGAAAATTCTTAAATTCTTAAATTTTTAAATTTTTAAATTCTTAAATTCTTAAATTCTTAAATTCTTAAATTCTTAAATTCTTAAATTCTTAAATTCTTAAATTCTTAAATTCTTAAATTCTTAAATTCTTAAATTCTTAAATTCTTAAAATTACGTACGTTTAATTTATACGCCATCTTGAATCATAATAAACACACATTTTTTAAGGCATATTTTAGGTCAGAAATTCAAATTTAGAGGATTTAGAGTATGAAAATTTTGACTGTTCCTATTTTATTTATTTTTAGCTTTAAAATTTTTGGTTTACAGATTTTTTTAATTTTACTTGTATTTGAAATTATAATTTCTTTAAGTTTTTTTTTTTATTTCTCAAATATCTGATTTAATGTTTTTTAAAGCTTTCATATTTTTAAGTATGGATTTGTTAATTTCCAGATTGCTAAATTCATTTTTGATTTTGTGATCATTTTTATTTGTCAATTTTACTTCGTCACCGTTGTTCTTTCATGTGACATCCAGTCATAATTTATTTATGTTATCCTGAATAATCTTTTAAACATTCTGCTATTAAACATGTATTTATGGTTCTATATAAAACCTTTGTTTGTCTTTTTTTATCATATTTATTAAACGTACCTGCCACTCTCATTTGTAAAATTGTTTACCTAATGTACAAAATTTGAGTTGTTTCTAATATTAATTTCTGCCTTAGCATAAATAATTTCTAGTTACTTAATAATTAATACATCCTTGATTTTTTTAATAAAATGTTGTGCTGCATAAAACAATAATGTCCCAGTCCTAGAGGTATACTTCTTTCAATTACTTTTTTTGTCAACCTTTTTTTTTAATATTTTGAAATAATAAAAAAAATAATACCCAATTTGAGTAAATCCACTCAACTGTGTACAATGTTGCAGAAAAAAGTACTGGAACGCGCTACCCAGGCAAAATTTTTGCCGCTTCTCTCCTTGCAGAACTTCTGCAAAAGAGAGAGATGAAGAGAGCAAGCTGAAAAGTACGGGAACGTACTGCAAAAAAGTGACTTATGCTGGCTGCAGAATTCTGCAGAAGCTGCAGAAATTCTGCAATTCTGCAAGTACGGGAATAGACCTGTTGTTTGTACATCACAATTCAACTCGTTTTTTTCCGTTGCATGTCTCGTTAAAACCACAGGGATAGACTCCAGGGAGTCATTTGTTGGCCAAGCATGTTCAAGCTATTCTTTATAGGATTATAGGTAATATTCTCCCTGACTCATGGTAACTACTCGAATAATCATCAACTTATCAAACATTTTACATTCTGGCTTGTTATATTGTTAAGGGGTTACATACATGTAAATCGGCAAAAATGTCAGAGGATGGTTTGAGCACAAACTCAAACCTTTTTTAAAATCTGTTTTCAGGACATTAAAATGTACATTTTCAACTATTAACAAAATAAATTTGAAGACATTTCGACGCCAACATTTCAAAAAGCATCATGTACTAACCATGCGTTTTGAGAAAAACACATTTGAATGTTGAGCATCCATTTTCAATTCCCATTTTAATATAAAAGCAAAATAAGATGTTCTAATAATAACAAACGACGAAAAACGTTGCTTTCGTTGATACTTGATCATCCAAATTCAATAAAACATTAGGTCTATTCCCGTACTTGCAGAATTGCAGAATTTCTGCAGCTTCTGCAGAATTCTGCAGCCAGCATAAGTCACTTTTTTGCAGCACGTTCCCGTACGTTTCAGTTCGCTCTCTTCATCTCTCTCTTTTGCAGAAGTTCTGCAAGGAGAGAAACTGCAAAACTTTTGCCTGTGTAGCGCGTTCCAGTACTTTTTCTGCAATGTTGTACACAGTTGAGTGGATTTACTCAAATTGGGTATTAAAGTTTTTTTTAATTATTTCAACATATTAAAAAAATGGTTCACAAAAAAGTAATTGAAAGAAGTTTACCTCTATAACGGGCACATAATGTTTTATGCAGTACAACGTTTTATTTGAAAAATCAAGGATGTATTATTTATTAAGTAACTAGAAATTAATTATGCTTAGGTAGAAATTAATATTAGAAACAACTCAAATTTTGTACATTAGGTAAACAATTTTACAAATTTGAGTGGCAGGTACGTTTAATAAATATGATTAAAAAAGACAAACATAGGATTTATATAGAGAGGACCAAAAACACATGTTTTAAATGCAGAATGTTTGAAAGATTACATAAATAAATAAATAAATAAAAGATAACATAAATAAATTATGACTAGATGTCACATGAAAGATCAACTGTGACGCAGCAAAATTTACAAATTTGAAAAATGAATCAAAAACTTAAAAAAAATTAAAAACTTAAATTAAGAAATCTGGAAATTAAGAAATCCATAATTAAAAATAAAAAAACTAATATTTTCAAATTGAGAAACTTTCAAAAAACATAAATCAGATATTTGAGAAAATTAAAAATGCAAATAATTATATCAGAAAAATATAAAAAGAGTAATAAATCACAAATTCAAAACTTAAAAATTCAAATAATTGGAAACTAAATATTTCAAAATGTTTAAAATTTCAAAAGAATCTTAATTTTGAAAATTCAAAATTAAAAAATGAAGGTTGAAAAAAAATTGAAATAAAAAAAAAACAAAAGTTTGAATATTTATGAGTTCAGAACACCAAAAATTCAAAAGCAACAGTTAAAAATAATAAGACTAAGAAATGCGTATTTTAAAAGATTTTAAAAACAATTTGTTTTTATAGTGTATTTTTTTTTTGTTGAAGTACTAGCCATTTTTAAAAAAAAAATCGCTTTATCATTTACATGAATGAACTAAGCCTGAAATCGTAAACATAAAAAAAAATCGTTTTCAATAAAGCCAGACATAAAAAAAACTACCCCAAAATCATTTACTATTACAACTAACAATAAAATGCTTGATTTCACCCAACTTGCAAATTTTATGTAAGCGTGTACTCAACATCCATCACACCAAATTGCAGTAACTTTTCAACAAGAAAGAGAAGAGAGAGCTTGCAGAAAAGTACGGGAACGGTTTCGCTGCAACTTCTACCTCTCTCACTGCAGAAGTTCTGCCTGAGAGAAAAGTTACTTTTTTGCAGAAAAGTACGGGAACGCTCTGCTGCCGTTTTTGTGCAGAATTGCAGAATTCTGCAGTACGGGAATAGACCTATTATTTCCGTCGTTTTATTTAAGAAAAACAAACATAACTTCTTTTGAAAACACCAACGTCTATATCACCCTGCTGTCATTGAGGGGGGCGATTTGTTATGATTCGTTTTTCTTCGCCGAATGTACATGGCGCTTTGTTCATGATGCTTTTTTTGCGTCACCAGGTTTATGTAGTCTTTTGTTTGACAGGTTGACAGGGCTATATAAACAGGGACTGCTGATGGCAGAGATTTTGTTTATGTTACTTTATTTTAAATCATTATTAAACAGACTTAACTGAAGTACCTTTTGCTCATTTTAGGTGGAGAGGTAGCTTATTAGGAGTACTTTTAGAATATGCAATAACCCAGAAAGTGTCAAAATGTACATGATGCCTTTTGAAATGTTACCGTCGATTTGGTTGTATCATTGCTGAGATACAGCTATATGAAGTTTGCATTTTCAAAAAAACGGGTGCCACGATATCTCAACACTGCCTTGACCAAATCGACTCAAAATTTTGGTTAAGACTCGTTAAACCGGTCCTGTGTGCATGACGAAAGCCGATTTTCAAAGAGTTTATTTTTTTAAAAAAGATAAAAATATTGTTGTGTTTTTCATATAAAAAATCGAAAGTTTTTGATTTTTGTATTTTTGAAAAATGCGAAATTTCAAAATCGGGCTTCGTCATGCACACGGGATACCTATGTCTTGCGAGTCTTCACCCAAAATTTCAGCCAATTTGGTCTTTCCCATCTCGAGATATCGTGGCACCTGTAAATCAACTCGGTGTTTAGAGAAAAACGCTCGCAAAGTAACTTCCTTTAATTAAGAAATATCTTCATGAAACTTTCAGGAGTAATTGAAAATCATGTTTTAAGTTGATTTAATAAATTTTCTGTAATATGAAATATTGTGCAAAAAAAACTCTGGTTATGTTACTTACCGTCGTCACCATTTGAACTGAACAAAATTTTGAAGTTTTTACAAAGTTTTAAACGTTTGAAAATTTGTACAATGCGTATAATAATTATTTTACATGTTCTGAACCTTTGATTGTTTTGTTTTTAGTTTTCTTTCTCTATTACACGAAGAACTGTAAGTAAGTACTTTCTGCTAAAAATATGTTGTTATTTTTCAATCATTACCCACTGTAACTGAAAATCGTGTGAAAATCGCACTTTGCTGAGCACTTTTTTGTGTAATCGCAGTCGAACTGATAAAATCGTATGAAAAAGTGCGAAAACAAACTCAGCAAAGTGCGATTTTCAGTTACAGTGTGCTGAAAATATTTGGAATATTTTGAGCGTGTTAGTATACTTTTTCAAATGATCAATTTTAAGTGATTCTGCCTGACTTGTCCGGATCGTGTAATGTTTTGATTTGTTGAAAAACTAAAATTTTATACTGGACGGTTCATCATCTAAATTAACTTTTAATGTTTGCGGGTTCCGATTACTTTCGGCAATTAGCCGCAGCAAACGATGATTCAGCGGAGATCTGCGTCAAGGAGGAATCAGCGGAAAGTACGAGCAATGGAGGGTATGACTAAGCTTTAACGAATTTATTCAATTTTTTCAACCGACTTTTTTTTTAGTAAGGCGGATAAGCACAAATCAAGAAAGCCCCGGAAGGCCTGGCAAGGTGAAACGTACACCACAGTGCAACTCCAGCTGGCCTACGAAGCGGTACAGAATGGCATGAGTATGTATCATGCCGGCAAAATGTACGGAGTTCCAAGGCCCACTCTGCAGTACCGCGTGAAGAATAATGTATCCAAACCGGATGTAAAACCGGCCCGAAATGTTATCTCAGCCAGACTCAGGAGTTGTCCATGGTGGCTTCGCTGCACGCCCTGGCCGATGCCGGTTTCACCGTTAACTACAAACTGATCCAGATCTTCGGTACGGAGTACGTCAAGGCGAACGAAGAACAGTTTCCCGAAGGTATCCCGTTTCGGAATACGAAACCAAGCTTTACATGGGCTATGTATTTTTTAAAAAGACATCCCGATTTAGCGGAACGAACCACTACCAGGTCTGCTTTTGTTGCGTCCAAACGTTTGCCCGAATGGTTTGGATGCGTTTCGCAATATCTGACAAAGATGGGCTTGCAGACTGTTGTTCAAAACCGCCGACAGGTGTTCACGATGGACGACGTTGAACTGAAGAGAGGCAAAACCCGCAAAAACGAGATCACCTTCACTTGCCTCTTCGGGGCCAACGCCAACGGAAATCTACTTCCTCCTTTGATTCTTTACCCACATACATTCACACTGCCGACTCAGAATAAGCAATCGGAGTTGAAATACGCAGTTGCTCATCAGGATACCAAATTGACTGTGGGAAATGCCCTGTACCAGTGGCTTACGAGGGTATTTCAACCATGGCTGATCGAAGAAAACGTTCCTCGGCCGGTGATTCTCTTCCTCGACGGCCATCGCCACCAAATGGGCTATTTGAGCAGCCAATTTTGCCACCAGCATCAAATCGTCCCCATATCACTTCTTCCGCGTGTTATCCACTTGCTGCGACCTCTGAACGAAATCCTGTTTGTGTCGATAGAAAAACTGTGGCACGAAGAGATGCAAAACTCTAGCACAGGCAGCTTCACAACCATGGACCCGCTGCTGACACCGGTTCTGGACCGACTCACCGACACCGCCGAAAGCATCATTCGTGATGGCTTCCTTCGCAGTAAAATCTATCCCTGGGACCCGGAAGGTTGTAACACGGTGGACGTCACACAGCCTCAACCGGACGAAAATCGGTCAAAGTTGGTTCTGTTTCGAAGGATGCTCGAGTCACGACTAACGGCTCATGAGCTGGGCGAGTTCAAAGCAAGGCGACATGACGAGGAGTGGCGGGGACCGGTTGAATATGCCAGTTTGTTCCAGGTGTGGCGCGAGTTGATGGATGAAATCGACTCCGTTGAAACTGGGGCATGTTCGGATATGGACACGACACAGGAAGGAGATGGATGTAGTGTTGAGCCGGATTTGGTAGCAGTTAAGGAGGAAGGTTGGTTTGAAGCAATTTATGTATATTTTTCCTCATCTAATGTTTTATTCTTGCAGAAACTGGCGAATGTTTACTGGACTTTGTGAAAGAAGAACCAAGTGTCGACTGTGGCGATTAATAAATTAGTCCGGAATTCTGTAGTCAAACATCTGATCCTAAATAAACATGTAGGGGAAATATGCCCATTTTAAGCCTAATAAGCGGTCGTGTTTGAATGGTGCTGGATGATCTGGCGTGTTCCTAGAAATTTACTAAAACCAAGTACACCAACGAGTAGAGCAACTTTTTGTGAACATTTCTGTTTATTTTCACTTTTATTAAAAGTTATGCTATTCATTTTACAAGCATTAAAAAAAATATTTCAAAAATGCATTCTAATCAGTCGAGTGCATTGGGCCACGCCCATTTTACTATTTTCAGCTTAGTTCTTTTTTTCTTCCAGCGCTCTTTTGGGTCTGCTTAGTGCTGCCAAAATTGATGAAATTTTAAGCGGAAGTTTCCTGGCAGCACTTGCTCACTCCAACAGGCACTGCACCAACATGTGGTGGTGTTGGTGGCCACCCTTTGTTCTTTATTTGCCTTCGCTTCTCGCTCGGTTTTCTTCAGCCTTCGATTGGAATGAGTATTCAAAATTCAAACGTCAGAAGACTTAGCTCGTTTGTTTTTTTGATGGTGCTTGCTAATTATATACATTTTTCGGTATTATTTTTCAAGTGAGTAACTAAGTAATGATCAACAGAACATGTTGCCGGTAGTTGGAAGCAATTTTATATCTTAAGCGCTTTGAAATCGTTAGCGCAAGTGAAAAGATATTGATGGCGACTTTCGTTAAGCAGTTAACCTCTGATGTTGCGTGTGGATGTTTGTTCCACCAAAATGATGAGAAATGGTCTGGCAAAATAGAAATTATGATCAAAAGTGCATTAAATTTGATCTTTTTGGCCAGTAAATGACATAAATTTGCGTGATTACTCGAGGCGGTGCTGTTGCTGGTAAGTTTATAGCCTAAATAGTATTTAATCGAGCTTTAATCGAGCATCAAACTCTTCATATGACGAAGATAGGTGTTTGATTAGAAAGGGTATATTTCCCCTATAAAATCTGGTTTCAAGTCGTTTCACTGCTATTTTACGCATACGAAACGATTCGCTCTACAACCCCACAAATCTAATGTTTAGTTCGTTTTTCGGAGATTCTTGAATGTCAGCTATTTATTGTTCAAAAATTAAAAATTTAAAGATTTCAAAATACAAAAACAAGAAAACTCATGAATTTCAAAATTTAAGGAACTTAAAAAATCAAGGATTTCTTTATGGCATTTTTTGCGCATGTACATATTGCGCGTGTGCGAGCACGATAATGATTGAGGTTGAATTTTGTACCGGCCAGCAAAACGAATCACGTGCTAGTGTGCGTTAGAGCGGGCTTAGATAACTCTATCCAGATGATTAAGCGAAGATAACGTTGCGAATTGTGCACGCCCGAATTGTCAAAATCAAGGAGCCATTAAACTACCGCAAACAAACAAACAAACTCGTACTTTTTCGTGTTTGACAGGTATCTAAACTCGCAAACTTGTTTGCGGCAAACTCGAGAACAAGGCAAAATGTATGCAGGCTGGACGTTTGTACAAACAAATCCAGGTAAACAAACAAAGCAGGCAAATGGCACTTTTTTCTAACGTTGTTTTCTCTTAAAAATCTGGATAGAGCTACCGTCATTAGGGGTAAATTTAGTTCATACAAATATGCAGAAATGTGTACACTAAAACCCCGATGGTTTGACACCAACTGATGTCAAACGAACGGGGTCACTTTTTAGTTTGACACCCCTTTAATACGGAGTTAACACACACTACCAAACGTTTGTTTTGATAGTGTGCGTGAGCGTCGTGTAAAAAGTGACAGTTCATCACTTTTTAGTTTTACTTTGACCAACCAACGGGTTAGAATTGGGTACAAACTAAAAAAGTGTCAAACGAAAAAGTGACCAACCACCGGGGGTTGGGTGTATATATTTTAAGAGTGTATATCGTAAATTTTCGGTTTTACGTGGTTCTTACTACTTATCCAGATCGTGTATTGTTTGTTTTCACTCCTGGCCTCCCTTATTTTTACAACCAAAAATTTCAAATTTAAATTGTTGTAATGTTTGCGGGTTCCGATTACTTCCGGCAGTTAGCCGTTATCAACGACGATTCCACGGAGATCTCCGTTGATGAGCCAGAAGAATCTACCAGCAACGGCCGGTATGGAGAAGTTGTTTTTAAATATGTAAATATTTATAACACTTTGTTTCAGCGAGCAAAGCCGTAACACCAAACCCAAATTACTGCGGAAACGAATGGAATACACCCAGGATCAGCTCCAGTTGGCCTACGAAGCGGTGCAGAATGGCATAAGTACGTATCGTGCCTGCAAAATGTACGGAATTCCAAAAAACACACTGTCTGACCGGGTTAAGAAAAAAAATGCTAATTTTGAGGTAAAAACCGGCCCGAAATGTTATTTCAGCAAGACTCAAGAGTTGTCCATGGTGGCTTCGCTGCACGCCCTGGCCGATGCTGGTTTCACTATTACATATAGACTACCCAGGATCTTTGCTACGGAGTACGTCAAGGCGAACATAGCACAATTCCCTAAGGGAAGTCCATTTCCGGCAGGAATGCCTAGCAATGGTTGGTCGAAACACTTTTTGAAAAGGCACCCCGATTTGGCGAAACGCATGTCGGAAATCTGGTCTCATTTCGGTTCCACTGCAGTGCCAGAAAGTGTTTCTGTTTGGTTTGGATGCGTTTCGAAATATCTGATAAAGATGGGCTTGCAGACTGTTGTTCAAAACCGCCGACAGGTGTTCACCATGGACGATGTGGAACTGAAGAGAGGCAAAAACGATGCCACCTTCACGTGCCTCTTCGGGTCCAACGCCAACGGGAATCTACTTCCTCCATTGATTCTGTACCCACATACATTCAAACTGCCAACGCAGAAAAAGCAATCCGAGTTGAAATACGCCGTTGCTCATCAGGACACCGAACTGACCTCGGGAAACGTCCTGTACCAGTGGCTTTCGAGAGTTTTCCAACCATGGCTGATCGAAGAAAACGTTCCTCGGCCTGTGATACTCTTCCTCGAGGGCCATCGCCACCAAATGGGCTATTTCAGCAGCCAATTTTGCCACCAGCACCAAATTGTCCCCGTGTCACTTCTTCCGCGGTTCGTCCACGTGCAGCGACCTCTGAGCGTCGAACTTATTGAATCCATAGAACAGTTTTGGCGCGAAGAGATGCAAAGCTTTGGGACAGGCCGATTCACAACCATGGACCCGCTGCTGACACCGGTGCTGGACCGACTCACCGACATCGCCGAAAGCATCATTCGTGATGGCTTCCTCCGCAGTAAAATCTATCCCTGGAACCCGGAAGGTCACATGGCGGAAGGCACACAGCCTCAACCGGACGAAAATCGGTCGAAGTTGGTTCTGTTTCGTAGGATGCTCGAGTCACGACTAACCGATCAAGAGCTGGGCGAGTTCAAAGCAAGGCGACATGACGAGGAGTGGCGGGGACCGGTTGAATATGCCAGTTTGTTCCAGGTGTGGCGCGAGTTGATGTATGAAATTGACTCCGTTGAAACTGGGGCATGTTCGGATATGGACACGACACAGGAAGGAGATGTATCTAGTGGTGAGCCGGATTTGGTAGCAGTTAAGGAGGAAGGTTGGTTTGAAGCAATTTATCTATGTTTCCGTTTCTAATGTTTTATTCTTGCAGAAACTGGCGAATGTTTACTGGACTTTGTAAAAGAAGAACCAAGTGTCGACTTTGGCGATTAATAAATAGAACAAATAGTGCTTAAATAAAATTGTACACAATCATATTTCGGACTGTTTTTCCTCCTTCCCGAACTGTCTGTAGAGTCGCAACCGGGACTTCTTGATCATTAACCTCCCAACCACCCACTGACCTCATGTCCGCTTCCGTCGTGTCCTGCTCCGGATTCCGCCAACCGGTTCCAGCAAAATTCAATCACACTTCCGCGCCAAACGTTCACTCTCAACTGTCCACAGCGTAAACATCAACACGCGCCTCTTTTCATGCGCTGTCAAAAACCAAGTACACGCTCCAGTAAGGAATAGTCTGTTTCGGGTTATTATTACCCGGTCAACATATTTAAATTGTTTACATTATTTTGAAGGACGCGAAAACCCTAAACTGTCCTTCCCCTGTTTTCTTACAGCGGCACGCGCTGCCACTCGTTAAAGGTAGAGATCCTAAATAGGGTCCTCTAGTTAAAGGTCTGTTCACACAAGGGTGAAGCCACACTGTGCAGTTTTGTCTGAGAAATCCAATCGTCCTGCGTGACCGTCGAGTTGAAAACTGGATAATTTTGTTGATCGCGCATGGAAGTTTTTGTGAAACGGCAGTAAAACAACGTAAAACTTGTTCTAATAAATATTTATTCAAAGGTCAGGTGTTTACCCTAGGGTGGAATCTCTAATACTTAAGACGTTTTAAACAACAGAAAACAAATTATAGTGACGACTCGGTTTACAGATCCTCAAAGTCGACACGTGGTTCTTCTTTTACAATGTCCAGTGAAAATTCACCGATTTCTGTAAGAACAAAAAACATTAGAAACGGAAACATACACCAATTGCTTAATACCAACCTTCCTCCTTAACAGCTATCAATTTCGGCTCAAAGTAAGATCCATCCTGTGCCGCATCCGAACATTCCTCCGACTCCGTCTTGACGCCGTCAATTTGATCCACCAAATCGCGCCGCACCTGGAACAGACAGGTCTGCTCGATCGGCCCCGCCCACACCGCGTCATGCCGCCTGGCTTGAAACTCGGCCAGCTGTTGCTCGGACAGCCGTGACTCGAGCAACCGCTGAAGCAGCGGCAACGTCGGATCAACGGTCTTTTCCATCGCCGGAGCCGCCGCCGCCGCGTTTTTCCGAACTTTCCGGACGACGACCGGGTTTTCTGGTTGCGGTTCGTCCACCGTGTGACGGCGGGCGACGAAGGTTTGTCGGTGTTGCGAGCCATTCGCCGTGTGGGCTTCCGGATTCCAGGGGAACAGTTTGCTTTGGTGGAATCCGTCACGAATGGTGCTTTGGGCGGTGCCGGCGAGTCGGTCCAGAACCGGTTCGAGCAATGCTTCCACGGATGTGAATTTGGCTTTTGCGGAGCGTTGCAACTGATTGCGCCACTGCTTCTCTATCGCTTTGTACAGTGTGGCGTTGAGGGGGCGTAGCGTGTGGTCGAAACTTGGGAGGAGGGACACGGGGACGATTTGGTGCTGGTGGCAAAACTGACTGCTCAAATAGCCCATTTGGTGGCGATGGCCGTCGAGGAAGAGTATCACAGGCCGAGGAACGTTTTCTTCGATCAGCCAGGGTTGGAAAACTCTCGAAAGCCACTGGTACAGGAAGTTTCCCGCGGTCAGTTCGGTGTCCTGATGAGCGACGGCGTATTTCAACTCGGATTGCTTTTTCTGCGTTGGCAGTTTGAATGTAGGTGGGTAAAGAATCAACGGGGGAAGTAGATTCCCGTGTGCGTTTGCCCCGAAGAGGCACGTGACGATATTCACCGCTCTTTTGAGTTTGATTTCATCCATCGTGAACACCTGCCGGCGGTTTTGAACAACAGTCTGCAAGCTCATCTTCGTCAGATATCTCGAAACGCATCCAAACCAAACGGGCACACGTTCCGGCGCAACCGAAATTGATCCGTAATGTGCCCAGTTCTCCGACATGCGTTCCGCCAAATCGGGGTGTCTTTTCAGAAAATAAGACTTCCAAGTATCGCTAGGCATTCCTGCCGGAAATGGACTTCCCTCGGGGAACTGGTGCATGTTCGCCTTGACGTACTCCGCAGCAAAGATCTTGAGTACTCTAGATGTAACCGTGAAGCCAGCATTGGCCAGGGCGTGCAGCGAATCTGCCAGGGCCAATTCTTGCGACTTGTTGAGGTAACATTTCGGGCCGGATTTCACCACCAGGTCAGATAGTTTGTTCTTAACGCGGTACTGCAGCGTGCCTCGGGGCACTCCGAACATTCTGCTAGCACTATAATCGGACGTGCCGTTCAGCACCGCCTCGTATGCCAGCTGGAGTTGCACCTGAGTGTACTTTTGTGTTCTGATTTTTTTTGGTTTGGTCTGATACTCACTAAAAAAAAATAATCATAAATTAACTCGCAAATTAAATCGTGCTTACCCATTGCTGGTATCATCCTCTAACTCCTCATTTACGCAGATTTCCGTGGAATCGTCGTTGACCGCGGTATTCATGTCGTTATCCGTTAGCATTACGTTATTAAATTAAATTAAACTTTGGTTGATGAATCGCTTCCTTGAATCCTTGGTCGGTAAATTTATAAACAAAACACTACACTGGTAAACAGCATTACACTTTTTTCAGTTCACTTTTACACACTTGTATGGGATTTTTCAGTTCAAGTATGATTACACACTTTCGTGTAATCATACTTGAACTGAAAAATCCCATACAAGCTCGCATACAAGTGTGTAAAAGTGAATTGAACAGTGTGTAATGTTGATTATCAGTGTAAACGATCCGGGCAAGTTGGTCAGAGTGACCTAAAGTCGACATTCGCGAACCATTTTCATTTTGCGTGTAGCCTGTGTTAAGGGCGCAAGGTAGCCGAAAATGGCTCCCAAATTATTTTTTCACTAACATGCTAATTTCTCGAAAACTACAACACCTATCAATCTAATTTATAGTTTGTTCTCTTGGGGGATGTCTAACGAAGAATTTCCGCCACGATTGAGATTGATAAGTTGAATATGGTGTTCTCATATGTTACCAAAACTTAGCATTTTATAAAATTTTGTGGATTTGACGAACTTCTGGTAAAGCGTGGAGGCACAATGCCATACCGAGAGCCCAAATCAAGTACAAGCAAGCTTCGCAAGTCAATTCCCTCTGGAACGGCGTTTAGTTTCATTAGATTTGAGGCTTAGTATGGTAATTAGAAGCAATTTTCTAAATAAATATTTTCAATATTTTCAAACCATTCGACATCATGCAACACGCGTGCAACACGCGCGTGGCATACATACGTTGTACGCTACAACAACAACAAAGCAAGCACGCAGCAAGCAAGCAGCCGTGCAGACAGCAATAGGGTATTCACTGTAACCAATTTATGAATGGTAACTTTTACAAACATCTTATTCATTTTACTAAATAGTTTTGTTCGTTTTTTTAGTTTTATGAAATTTGTGTACAATCGATTACGATTTTATATTTCATTTTTCGTTGAAATCTGCTCAATTCATCATCGATTCTTTCCCAAATTTGATTAGATTTTATTGCTGTGCGTATAAAACAAAAAAGTTCAATATTGTATTTCAATAAAGCTTCAGAACTCAAATCAATATTTTGTAAAAGAAGTCATCGGTTTGAGTATTACTCTATTTCCTTTCTGCGGGGCGTCTACCACGTTTGTTTTTGCTGCGCATGATAGTAGTTGTGCTGGGCCAAACGGGCATGAAGCGTGGTGGTAGGGAAGTGTGCTTGCTTGTTGTGTTGCAAACGGATGCGGGATGATGCATGCATTTCATAACTTTTAAGATTCTCAAAACATTAAATATGTTTAGAAAACCAGTTGAAGTCTTTAGTATACGGAAATTACCTTTACATAAACTATTTGCTTCTCGTACAAAAAAATATTAAGAGTTATCTTGAAAATGTTTGCAATAAGTTTTGCAATAATTTGTTTTATTGAACAATTTTTTTTATAAAATTTTCCAAGAAATTAGAATATATCTACAGAACAAATTGTCTGATCGATGAGTTGTCTAGGGACAAAATGAAGATGCCTAAATCAAGAAATTTTATAAAAGTGTATTAGGCTGATGTAAATATTATTTAGAAGTTTATGTCCCTCGACACAAGTAAAGATCGCAAAGGGGCCCAGTCACGAAATTCTAGCAGAGTTCTAGCATAGTTCTCACAGAGCTGGAAATTCTTACAGCATTCAAGCATAAATGTTTCACGATTCTAGCATGATTCTGGTAGAACCAGCTTTACTAAAATATTTCGTGACTGGGGAGAGGGGAAGTAGAATAAAAAATAATATTTCAAGCCACGATTTTAAAATATAAAAGAAAAAAATAATAATAATTCGCTGACCCCTAATTTTTTTAAAACATTTTTAAAGGAAAGCGTAATAAACTCTGAAAAAATTGCTTCAGACCTATTTGATTTCATATTGTTATTGGCTGGTTTGATGATAATTTCGAGCATCCCCCCCCAAACATTATACCTCTGTACAAAATCGACATCCAAAATCTTTTGAGTAAAAGTTGTTTTGATGTATTTTTCAAAATAAAAAAAATAATAAAATTAAGAAAAACAGAATGTTTCAAGAAACCTACTTTCAGACAAGAAGTTGATTTATTGATTGAAAAATTATATATTTTTTAATGCATTCATAATTTTTCAGCGGGATTTTTTTACTAAATGTTGTTTCGCGCTATGGACGTTTTGATGAAGTTTATTCGATTTCATCGAATGATCGAATGATCGAATGATAAAAAATACAGAAGACTAATTGGGAAAATTGCATCATCGATTAAATTTATCAAAAATAATTTTAAAATGTATTTCTGTCAGCGTTAGAATATTTTCAAACATAAGCAGTTAAAAACAATTTGGATTTTTTTTCGCTTTTCCTTTCCATTTATTTTTAACAAAAGCAAGTCTTTATTTGTTTAAAAATTTAGTTTATGAGCGGTTCCCTACGATTTCGCAAATCGACTTTTCTTTTTTTTTTATTTGGATGAAACCCTATGTCAAAAGAAGCAATTTTGCTTCATTCGTTTTTCATGCCAATCTCCATACAATTTTGGGGGCTGGTCACACAAAAGGGTATTTAAATGTAAGAAATTTTGTATCTTGAGAATTGATTTTCTGATCGATTTGGTGTCTTCGGCAAAGTTGTAGGTTATGATTAGGACTTTTCAGAAAAATCGATTTATTGTTTATTCAATTTTTTATCACGAAAAGTAAAATTCCCAAAATACGTATTTTTTTAAATATTTTTTAAAAGTTTTAGGGGACTAAAAAAGACAATTTCTAAGCCATAGTGCGTGATGGTGCAAAAATCTGGTTTTGAAGATATATTTTTTTTAAATATCGAAAACCTGAACAAAATAATTATTAAAAATCATTTTTAAAGCAAAATCAAATTGGCAATCCAAAAGTACTTTAGGGTAAAGTAGTCATCAATGAGACATTCATTGAGAATTGAAAAGTACTTTTCGGTTGAAAATTTGATAATTCAATAATTAATTAATTATAAATATTTTTTTCCATAACCTGTTTTTGCACCATCACGCACTATGGCTCAGAAGAGCTCTTTTAAAGTCCCCGAAAACATATAAAAAAAAATCGAAAATTAAAAAATACGTATTTTGGAAATTTTACTATTAGTCATAATCATAACCTACAACTTTCCCGAAGACAACAAATCGATAAAAACTCCTTCTCAAGATATACATTTACACACCCATTTTGTATGACCAGCTCCCAAAACTGTATGGAAACTTGTATGGAAAATCAAATGATGCATGGATAAAGTTTCATCTAAATAAAAAAAACTGAGGAATCGTAGAGAAATACTCTTATACATATTTTTGCGTTCATGCATTTTTGAACGGTGAGAAACTCGTGAAATATAGCAAAAGTATATCTAAAAAAATCATGTGAGTTTTTGCAAACGAGCAGCCTTCGCATAAATGTCCCCTATTCAAAAACAGCAAGCTGAGAAAAATGCAAGGCAACTTTGTCCCACACAAAGGGCTACGTGTTAAGTTTTCGCGAAAAAACTGGATTTCCTCCGGTTTTCTAGAACACTGCATATTTTAGTTTCTTTTTTTATTTTTAAACAAGCTGCATCAATAACGCAAAATTGATGAAAATGCATATGGGACAATTATGTGTTTTTCAATTTGAAAAAATCTATGAAGTTTTGCATTTTTTCAAAAAACAGAGCAATAGTAGCTATTCAGCTACGTGTTATAAGCTTGGGGTTTAAAAAAATAAACGATTAATATTTAAAAGTTTATACAATATTACCTACTTGACCATGATGCCTAGCTCATATTGACGTTCTTCCTCCCCACTCTTCGACAGTCTGATAGCCGTGTGGGCTAAGGCGCAGTCCTCTTTTTGTGTGCTGTGTGGTTTGAATCCTGTCGGTTGCATTTTGACTCCATTTAACTATTGTTGAGTATTTGACTATCTTCCAGACATCATTTTAAATTGAGTGATTTGGAAACCTTTCAAGTGAGACCAATTGATAACTTCTCGAGAGAAGGTATATATTTATAGTATTAAATTTGGCATGTTAAGCTCTTTTTGAGGGAAATGAGATTCAAAAAAAAATAATTTGGTGAGTGTTTTACACTTTTCTGATTTTGAAGCGTATGGACAAAACAATACAAGTAACAACTGGAAGTTTGTTTGATTATTTTAACTAAATGATTTTAACAGTTATTAACAATATTATTCTTTGCTGCTCACGAAACCAAGAGAGTAATATATCAAAAAATCAAATTATTCGCTCTACAGCATTGCCTTGGCGTTCTCGATTGCGAGATTCCTACTCGAAACTAGGTGTTCGAAGGCTTGATTGTTGAGGCAATTGCAAATCTCTTTTTACACCTTAGCTTCCATCCACCCCGGGATTCGAACTGACGACCTTTGGATTGTGAGTCCAACTGCCTACCAGCGACTCCACCGAGGCAGGACCCAGGGAGACGACTCCTACACCTGGACTGAGCTAACGACCTAACCTTTTTTAGGTTAGTCCGGGACCAACATTTACTTCCCTTCCGACGGAAGGCGTGATCAGACAAATCTCGTCTCGAAAAATGCCACCGGGACCGTCTGGGATCGAACCCAGGCCGACTGGGTGAGAGGCAATCACGCTTACCCCTACACCACGGTCCCGGCAGAGTAATATATAAATATATTTATTTGCTTCAAAATTTAAAGAGCCTAAGCCAAAAATATTTGGAACATCGTTTTTTTAAGTTTTCAAGTTATTCAAATTTGATTAAAAAGAGGGAAAATGATCTGAACACCTTTTTTAAAATCCCCTGTACAATTTTTTTTAAATGAAACCAACTACTTAACTAATAAATTAACTTTTCTGCTCGACAAGAAACAATTATTGAGCAATTCTCTGAGATTACGGTCATTCGATTTTTTTTTGTATTTTTTAATCCGGCTGAATTTTTTTTTTTGGTGCCTTCGGATGCCCAAAAAAGCCATTTTGCATCATTAGTTTGTCCATATTATTTTCCATACAAATTTGGCAGCTGTCCATACAAAAATGATAGCTGAAAGTTCAAAAATCTGTATCTTTTGAGGAAATTTTTTGATCGATTTGGTGTCTTCGGAAAAGTTTTAGGTATGGATATGGACTATACTGAAAAAATATGATACACGGTAAAAAAAATTATGGTGATTTTTGATTTCACTTTTTGTCACTAAAACTTGATTTGCAAAAAAAACACTATTTTTTATTTTTTTATTTTCTAATACGTTTTAGGGGACATCAAATGCCAACTTTTCAGAAATTTCCAGGTTGTGCAAAAAATCTTTGACCAAGTTATGGATTTTTGAATCAATACTGATTTAAAAAAAATCGAAATATTGGTCGCAAAAAAAATTAACTCCCTTTTTTGATGTAAAATCAAATTTGCAATCAAAGAAAGAAATTTTCTGAAAAGTTGGCATTTGATGTACTCTAAAACATATCAGAAAAAAAAATTAAAATAGTGTTTTTTGCAACCCAAATTTTAGTGACAAAAAGTGAAACTAAAAATCAGCAAAAAAATTACCGTGCATCATTTTTTTCAGTGTAGTCCTTATCCATACCTAAAACTTTGCCGAAGACACCAAATCGATTAAAAAAATTCCGTCAAAAGATACAGATTTTTGAACTTTCAGCTATCATTTTTGTATGAACAGCTGCCAAATTTGTATGGAAAATAAAATGGGCAAATTAATGATGCAAAATGGCTTCTTTGGGCATACCAAACCAACCAAAAATTTTTCAGCCAACAACTGAACAATACATTTGTTATAGCTGAAATCTATGAATATAAAAAAAAATAACAAAAACAAAATGGAAACAATCAAAATTTATTTTTCTGTGTTGATTTTTTGGTTTTAGCTTATTTCAACATATTTTGAATATAAGTGAAATTACAAAGTGCAAAATGCATGTTGCATGTTTCTTAGATTTTTTAAAGTAAAGTTTAAATCCCTAGATATTACAGAGTTACAGAGCATTTTACAAATCTCATTGATTTACATTTTTTAAATCGCGGCTTGAAATTCAAATTCTTATTATTATTTTGCCATGCCTAATTTGGATCTTTGCCAAACAGGAAAATATATTTTACCTCCACATGAACAAAACAATATTATTTTCTTTCAAATTTATCGAGGAGCATAAACTTTTGGTATAATAGGGGACCTCATACAACACTGTGAGCCTCAAGAAACAAGCATTTTCGATCATTACCCTCTGAACGGCGATCTTTTTACATGATTGGAAACCTAGCATAACGATTAGATGTATCAAAACAATAATATTAGTCAATGTTTTCAAATCACCCAGCATTTTGTAGCATGCGCGTATGCTCAAAGTTCGGGTTGGTTTGTGCAACAAAACACATTGTTGTGTGTGTTTTGATGCAAGCAGCAGCACAAACAAACTATAGCAAGGATCCACGCCAAGAGCGATAGGGTAAAATTACTTATGTTTCACATATAACAAACATTCATTTTCTAAGAGTTTGTTTTTCATTTAATGGGCTTTAAAATTTGCTGGAATAAACAAAAACAATTTTACATTATGCTTGATGTAAAATCATATAATACAAGATATTGAACAATATATTTCGAGATTTTTTGCTATACAAATTTTAGCCTAATATTTTACAATTACTTTCCCAACAATAACAAATATGTTGTAAATATATCTTCTTGTTGAAATAAAATAAATCAACTCTACATAGTTCACTTATATAACAATTACCCTATGAATCTCTTTGTGGCATCAACAAGCGTGCTGTCGCTGCTGTGCTGCGCAGCGTATGATAGTATTTGTGTTGTATCAAGCGAGCATGATAGTATACCTCCGGTGGTTGGTCACTATTTTGTTTGACACTTTTTAGTTTGTACCCCGTTGGTTGGACTAAATCAAACAAAACTAAAAAGTAACGAACTGTCACTTTTTACACGGAACTTACCATTATTATCAAACCATACTTTTTTCAGTTAAAAAGAGTGTCAAACTAAAAAGTGTCAATTTAAGTGACAAAAAATGTTGTCAAACCGTCGTAATTTGAGTGTAGTTATTTGTATTTGCTTGTTTTATTGCAACCGTTTACCGAATTGCGATCTTGCATAATAATCAACGTTAGTTTTTATTTGATTTCAAATATTTATCGATATGCGAACATTTACTATTGATCCACGGAGTAAAATAGTTCAAAATCGTGAAAGCGTTCATGAAAATGGGAACCTCGAACAAAGTGTTCAAATCACATGGTACGATTTTGAAAAACGTACCGTGAAATTTGAACACTTTGTTCGCGGTTCCCATTTTCATGAACGCTTGTTCACGATTTTGGGAACTCTTTTTTCTCCGTATGGAGATTAGAAGATATCCAAGACTAGAAATTAAAAAATCAACTAAAAAGAAACTGAATTAGTTCATTAGTTTATCAGTTGATTAGGGAGAGTTCTTTTATTACGTAACGCATTTATTTTGCTTTTTTTCCCTCTTTATGTGAAACATTCTCATCACACTTATTTTCATTAGATTTTTTCCCTGTTTAAATCATCAAGAAATTACTTTATCCAAAATTTTCTTATGGATAATTCTCCGCCAACTCACAAACTTTGTCCTAAGGGGTCCCTCCGCCACGAGATATCGAAAAATGTAACTCTTATTCGTGATCAGGAACAAAAATTATCCCTTAGATCAAAGTTTCACGCAAATCGAAGAGGGGTCGATTCAACTTTTCCGATTTCGTGTGAGTTGACGAAAAATTACCCCTATACAAGGACAGTTCTCTAGGATTTCGGTCATTCGATTTTTTTGGTATTTTTTAATCCTACTGAAACTTTTTTGGTGCCTTCGGTATGCCCAAAGAAGCCATTTTGCATCATTAGTTTGTCCATATAATTTTCCATACAAATTGGGCAGCTGTCCATACAAAAATGATGTATGAAAATTCAAAAATCTGTATCTTTTGAAAGATTTTTTTGATCGATTTAGTGTCTTCGGCAAAGTTGTATGTATGGATACGGACTACACTGGAAAAAAATAATACACGGTAAAAAAAATTTGGTGATTTTTTTATTTAACTATTTATCACTAAAACTTGATTTACAAAAAAACACTATTTTTATTTTTTTTTTATTTTTGATATGTTTTAGAGGACATAAAATGCCAACTTTTCAGAAATTTCCAGGTTGTGCAAAAAATCATTGACCGAGTTATGAATTTTTTAATCAATACTGATTTTTTCAAAAACTCGAAATTTTGGTCGTAAAAATTTTTCAACTTAATTTTTCGATGTAAAATCAAATTTGCAATAAAAAAGTACTTGAGTGAAATTTTGATAAAGTGCACCGTTTTCAAGTTATAGCCATATTTAAGTAACTTTTTTGAAAAAAGTCGCAGTTTTTCATTTTTTAAAATTAGTGCTCATGTTTGCCCAGTTTTGAAAAAAATATTTTTGAAAAGCTGAGAAAATTCTCTATATTTTGCTTATTCGGACTTTGTTGGTACGACCTTTAGTTGCTGAGATATTGCAATGCAAAGGTTTAAAAACAGGAAAATTTATGTTTTCTAAGTTTCACCCAAACAACCCACCATTTTCTATCTTCAATATCTTAGCAACTAATGGTCCGATTTTCAATGTTAATATATGAAACATTTGTGAAATTTTCCGATCTTTTCGAAAAAATATTTTTGCAATTCTGTCGTGAAACTACTCAGTTTTCCTGTCATTCTTGTACGACGAAATAGCCTACTTTTTGTACCAAAAATAACAGAATCGAATAGCAACACTTTTCAAAATAAATGCTGAAAAGTTCTACTTTTCAGCACTCAAATGGGTGCTGAAAAGTTGAACTTTTCAGCACTTGTTTCGAAAAGTAACACTTTTCAAAATTTTTTTAGATTTAAACGATTTATTGACAAAATACATTAAAATTTGACAAAAAATTTCACTCAGTGTGTGTTTTTTGGAATTGCAAAAAATGTTGTATGGAACTCGTTGCAAAACTTGATTTTTTCAGCACTCTTCGTATTTATCCAACTCGGGGAACCTCGTTGGATAAATGTACGACTCGTGCTGAAAAAACCTCTTTTTGCAACTTGTTGCATAAACTACTATTTCGGAATTTTCAAATCAAGACTAACATTTCAAAAAGGCCAAACATTCAATATTACGCCCTTTTAAAATGTTAGTCTTGATTTGAAAATTCTGAAAATATTTTTTTCGAAAAGATCGGAAAATTTCACAATTGTTTCATATATCAACATTGAAAATCGGACCATTAATTGCTGAGATAAAAAAAAACGAAACTATTGGCACTACGCCCCCCGGGGCATGGCCTTCCTCTAACGTGGGATTTCTGCTCCAGCGCCTCTGACGAGACAGGAGAAACCGGGACCGACGTTTTACTTCACCATCCGATAGAAGCTCAGTGGATAAGGCGGGAATCGAACCCGCGTCTCATAGCATCATCGGGATCGGCAGCCGAAGCCGCTACCCCTGCGCCACGAGACCCACTAATTGCTGAGATATTGTCGATAAAAAATGATGGGTTGTTTGGCTGAAACTTAGAAAACATAAATTTTTCCTGTTTTTAAACCTTTGCATTGCAATATCTCAGCAACTAAAGGTCGTATCAACAAAGTCCGAATAAGCAAAATATAGAGAATTTTCTCAGCTTTTCACAAATATTTTTTTCAAAACTGGGCAAACATGTGCACTAATTTTAAAAAATGAAAAACTGCGACTATTTTCAAAAAAGTCACTTAAATATGGCTATAACTTGAAAACGGTGCACTTTATCAAAATTTCACTAAAGTACTTTTTTATTGCAAATTTGATTTTACATCGAAAAATTAAGTTGAAAAATTTTTACGACCAAAATTTCGATTTTTTGAAAAAATCAGTATTGATTAAAAAACTCATAACTCGGTCAATGATTTTTTGCACAACCTGGAAATTTCTGAAAAGTTGGCATTTTATGTCCTCTAAAACATATCAAAAAATAAAAAAAAATTAAAATAGTGTTTTTTTGTAAATCAAGTTTTAGTGATAAAAAGTTAAATAAAAAAATCACCAATTTTTTTTACCATGTATAATTTTTTTCCAGTGTAGTCCGTATCCATACCTACAACTTTGCCGAAGACACTAAATCGATCAAAAAATTCCTTCAAAAGATACAGATTTTTGAATTTTCATACATCATTTTAGTATTGACAGCTGCCAAATTTGTATGGAAAATTATATGGACAAACTAATGATGCAAAATGGCTTCTTTGGGCATACCGAAGGCACCAAAAAAGTTTCAGTCGGATTAAAAAATACAAAAATTAAAATTGAAGAAAAAAGACCGATTTCGTAGAGAATTGCTCACAAGTGTCTTTTCTGGCTGGCCATGATGCGGACTTCCAAAATTATTTCAAAAATATCAAATAAATAAATAAATAAATTGTTCACTCTACAGCATGGTCTTAGAATTCCTACTTGAAACTGGGTGTCCGAAGGCTTGAATCTGTGAGTCGATCCAAACGACTTCTAAACCTGGACCCCTGGGTTAGGCCGCGACCTACATTTACTCCCCATCCGACGGAAGGCGTGATCAGACAAATCTCGTCTCGAAAAATGCAACTGAGCCGACTAGGATCAAACCCAGGCTATCTGGGTGAGAAGCAACCACGCTTACCACTACACCACCGAACTCGAAATCGTTGTCAGAATTTCACTTTGCAGAATCGAATCAATTTGGGTTATCTGATTATTGGTAATCTGAAATGTTGGCCAATATGGCAGTAGTAGAATATTGAGAATTTATAATTAGTTACCAATAAGCTGAACTCAAACCAAATAACCTAAATGTCGAGTAATAAAGTACGGGCTGTTTTTGAAAATATCTGGTGAAATTATTTGAAAAAAAAGTATTCAAATTTTGATCTCATTATCTTACTGATTGTATTGATAATTAGTAACAAATGTAATAAGCATTTTTGTATAATGAAAATTGTTTTCAATCATTGTAGGAAACAATTTTAGCTAAAAGCATGGGAAATGTGAATGTGCTGTTTATGTATTCGTAACATCATTACGTCAATCAAAATGTTGCGCAACATGTTCAAAAATGTAGCACGGAAGAAGAACAACACAACTTCCCGGCCTACCTTGGGTCCTTAAAAAAGTTATCAAATAGAAATTTGCGTGCAGAACTTATTCAATTTTATGACAACTGTTGCCAACTTTTCTAGAACGTGTAATGTTTTGTTTTTCGGAAACAACTTTGGAGTTTCAAAAATTTTAATCGGAAATTATTGTTCAATCTTGTTTGTTGATATCAGCCCGTCTTTAAAATTATATTGTTCACCATCGAAATGTTTGCGGATTGCGACGTGAGTGCCGCAGTCAACGACGATTCAGCGGAGATCTCCGTCGAGCCAGAAGAAGAAATCAGCAATGGGTATGAGAAGCATGTAGATTAAGTTTTATTGCAAGTGTTTAACTAATTTGTTTTAGTGACGGCCCGCCTAAAAGAAGGAAATCCGAGAAGAATCAGTACACCCAGGTGCAGCTTCAGCTGGCCTACGAAGCGGTACAGAATGGCATGAGTACGTATCGTGCCTGCAAAATGTACGGAGTTCCAAGGCCCACACTGCAATACCGCATTAAGAAAAAAATAACCGACTTGGAGGTGAAAGCCGGCCCGAAATGTTATCTCAGCAAGGCCCAAGAAGCGTCCATGGTCGGCCCGTTGCACGCCCTGGCCGATGCTGGATTCACCATCACACACAGACTGCTCAAGATCTTCGGTATGGAGTTCGTCAAGGCGAACATAGCACAGTTCCCCGAGGGAAATCCATTTCCGTCGGAAATACCCAGCAAAAGTTGGGTGCTATATTTTCTGAAAAGACACCCCGATTTGGCGACACGCATGACGGAGAACTGGTCCCATTACGGCTATCCCTCGGTTGCGCCGGAACGTGTCCCCGTTTGGTTTGGCTGCGTTTCGAGATATCTGGCGAAGATGGACTTGCAGACAGTTGTTCAAAACCGTCGGCAGGTGTTCACGCTGGACGATACGATTCTGAGGAAAAGTCGGAACGATACCAATTTCACGTGCCTCTTCGGAGCCAACGCCAACGGGAATTTGCTTCCCCCGTTCATTATCTACCCAGATAAAATTAAACTGCCAACGCAGAAAAAGCTATCCGAGTTGAAATACGCCGTCGCTCACCCGGACATCGAACTGACCTCGGGAAACGTCCTTTACCAGTGGCTTTCAAAGGTTTTCCAACCGTGGCTAATCGAAGAAAACGTTCCACGGCCGGTGATCGTCTTCCTCGACGGCCATCGCCACCAAATGGGCTATTTGAGCAGCCAATTTTGCCACCAGCACCAAATCGTCCCCGTGTCGCTCCTCCCACGTTCCGACCACATGCTGCGCCCCCTTAACCTCACCCTGTTCGGATCGATAGAGAAACTGTGGCGCGATGACAAAAGTAAGCACTCCTCCACGGACCCACCGCTACAACCGATTCTCGCCCGCCTCACCGACGCCGAGAACGCCATTCGTGACGGATTCTACCAGGGCAAACTCTACCCGTGGAATCCAGACGGCCACACGGCGGACGATTCGGTGCTTCACCCTGCGCCCAAAGTTCCGCGAAAAAACGCGGCGCCGGTGAAAAAGTCTCCCCCGCTCCGAACCGTCGATCCGATGTTGGCCCTGTTCAGGAGGTTGTTTGAGGCACGGCTGCCGGAGCAACAGCTGGGCGAGTTTCAAGCCAGGAGGCATGAAGAGGTGTGGGCGGGACCGGTTGAGCTAACCGGTTTGTTCGAGATGTGGCGCGATTTGATGAACGAAGTGGACGCCGCTGGACCGCAGGAGGCTACCGAAGGTTTTGATAACTGGTCATGTTCGGAGATGGGTACGGCGCAGGGTGAACATTATATTGAGCCGGAAATGGTAACCGTCAAGATGGAAGGTGGGTGTGAATAAATTAAGGTCAGAGTAGGATTTCTAATGCCTCCTCTCTTCTACAGATCCTGGCGAATGTTCAGTGGACTTTGTGAAAGAAGAGCCGAGTTCCGATTTTGAGGATCTTTGAAATGAGGCGTTTGATCTGTAATTGCTTTAAAAAGTTCAAGTCAAACAAATAAATGTTTTTCGTAATAATAGTCTAAAATTTACAATCCATATAATGTACTGGCTTAATGAATTCCGAGTTCCAGCTATCAGATAAATCCATAATTTTATAGATTATTTTTATTATCATTGGTCTTCTACAAAATTACACTTAAAAAATCTTTCACCACATAGTCTCATGAAATTTCCGGTGGTAGCCAATTTTCGGTCCAAAACAACGTTTCACATGAGTCATGTAACTATCACTATGTATTCATGTCAACTTTGCATGATTTTCACGCAGCTTACACTCACACTACTAAATGTCACGTGAAAATCATGCCTGAAAATTTGGAGGAATGTGAATAATGCATGAAATGTCATGCACATCTCGCATGAAGTTTATGCTAAATCGATCGACTTGATACGATAGTGAACAGTCACCAAGAGTCGGTACACTCAAAAAAATATTCACGTTGAGGTTACGTGAAAAGCTATGTGGTATTTATCCACTAGAGTTTTCACGTAACTTCTACGAGGTGGCCCTAGTAGTATACGCAACAGTTTCTGCTTCCACCGGAAATTCACGTCAATGTTGAACATGTTGATCGATTAACTATACACCCTTACCGAAAATCTTGATTTTCTGAGTTCAATATCCCACTTTTCATATTATTTTTTTTTGAATTCAGGTAAATACCAAGGAGATGAAGTAAGAAGAAGATTCACAATTCCGCATACTTAATTGCAAGATGCTTTAGGTAAACACCGAAAATTTGGTTGAAATTTTTAATAAACAAAAAGTGCTATAAATCTTTTTATTTTATCTGTTTTCGATAAGAAGCCGATTAATTGAATCATTTTATAGGCGATTGACTATTTTTCTTAGCTCCAAAATATATTTTTTGTTGAAAAAACATTGTTGTTGCAAAATTCTCTTGCCTTATTTGTGTTCACCAATATCAGTGTCTTGAGTTTGTTTATCTTTTGCTCTTTGGTCTGGCAGGGGGACGAGGGGCAGGACACAGTTAATCAATTATTTTTACACTAATCAATTAGCGCTGATTTTCGTCAACTAGCTAATTGATTAGCGCTGATTTGACATTCCATTCCCATCGCATATTAAGTTATCTTGTCGTTGAGAAAAGTCATTTTGACAGCTTGAAAATGATCTGAACCGCAGGAAAACCTAGGAAAACACTAGACTAAGTAATCTCTTGTGCGGTTTTATCCGGTGCAGGCAGGTTCCAGGCACAGCCGGAGCATGGATTTCGGCATGGCCTCAACCAGCAGCAAACTCTCGTTGGAGGCCTGCTAAATCCGACCAATTTGGTGCTGCACAAGAAGGCGAATTGAAGATTTTGGCCAAATGAGAGCAGGAGGAGCGCGGAAAGATGCAGCAGGCCTGCCAGTTACGGAAGCTAGACGATGGGATCGATAAGCAGAGCACGGCCATGATGTCATAAGGACCAAAACAGCAGATCTAGGACGCCGCTAGAAAGGAATCGGAACGATGGATAACCCAAAAAAAAAAGAAGATCCGGCACGGCACGGTCTAATGCTTTCGAAAGAGAAACAGATCAAGTGTGCAACAGCTACTCCCGCGGCCAAACTCCCGCCTGTCTCTCTTCCGTAAGCGGGGCCCATTCCAAGAAAGGACTAATTGACGGGGCTATGAGGACTCCGGCTCTGAAATGGACGCCTTTTTCGACGTCGGGAGACCGACATGATTGGCATTCGCCAAGCCACCGATGTCGGTATGTCTTCCGCGTCTAATCATCCTTATCATCCCCAACGGCTAGTTTCGAACTCTACTGCTGCGATCTCGGCAGCGATTCTGTTCCGGTGGCAACCGACATTTGCCCTCGCCCGTTGATCTAAAGGCCGGCGGATGTACCGCAGCGATGTGCTGGTGTGGTGGAGGCGACATCGTCTGCGATGCCCGTCGTAGAAGTGAACGTGAGATCACATGACAGTGGCATGACCGTGAGCTCCACGTCCGAATGATGCTTTTTGCAGGAGAACATATTTCTGTTTTTTTATTTTTCAAATTTTGAGTTATTTAGTGTAACATTAAACAATTTCCATCAAATGTCCACCCCTTAGTTAGGCTTTTGCTTCAGCAGCGTTTCATAAAGCTCGACGGCCTCCTCGCCGGTCTTGACCCACAGCAGCACCGACGTCGGCGGTGGCTTCGTCTCCGGCGTCGGAACGCACACCAACATGCCGTTGTTCTTGCCCATCCCCCGCACCGGCACCGTCTCGTTCAAAATTATGTTAACAAAATCTGGCCGATGCTGGTGTCGGCCCGTACCAGGGCCTGCACCTTCCCGTCCATCTTTTTAATGTGCAGCGTTCCGATGTAGTTGCCGTTGGCTGTGCGTTCCGATGTACAGTGAGTCAAATATTTGTCCGTACCCCCCCGTACGGGAAATGTTTGTGATATAAAAGTACATAAAATTCGACTAAAGTGCCATGTTTTATGTGGGTCTCGTGGCGCAGGGGTAGCGGCTTCGGCTGCCGATCCCGATGATGCTATGAGACGCGGGTTCGATTCCCGCCTTATCCACTGAGCTTCTATCGGATGGTAAAGTAAAACGTCGGTCCCGGTTTCTCCTGTCTCGTCAGAGGCGCTGGAGCAGAAATCCCACGTTAGAGGAAAGCCATGCCCCGGGGGGCGTAGTGCCAATAGTTTCGTTTTGCCATGTTTTATACATCAATCGACGCGGCAAAATGTCCTCTTTAAGACATTGTCATTGGATTTGCAAAAAACTTTTTCTTGAAAAATACAAAAATTGTTTACTGAAAAAAGTCAAAAAAAGAGGTCAAATAATTGTCCGTACCCCTAGTAAAAGTACAAAATCTGATCGATTTAAGTGAATTCATTTATGAAATGTTGTTTCAGTGTCAAATACTAATACCTTTAGCCAGTTTGTGACAACTTTGAACTTCTGATAAGTTTGTTTAGTTAATTTATATTAAAAATTGGATTAAATTTAGTTTTTTAAAGTAAAACTTATCAAAACATTAGTTTATAAACAACTATTTTTATAAAATTGCTATTTTGTGTTGTAAGAGTCTCTATTGAACAAGTTTCAACAATATTTGTTCAAAATATACATTGTTTTCATCTTTTTTTCATCCACTACAGCCCGATTACGAGTCCCTAGTCTGAAATTTGAAATTTTCACTTTCCGTGCTGAGAATTTCTGTACCGTTCTGGGTCAGAATGTTTTGCTTGGGGAATTTGAAAATTTCAAATTTCAGACTAGGGACTCGTAATCGGGCTGTAGTGGACGAAATTGGATGCTTCAAATTGCAAGAGGTGGGTTTTTTGTCCTCTATCTGATCACCACAAAATTTCCCTCCGAGGGGTTGAACCGGTTCCGGGACAATCCGGATTGTTTAACGGTATTGTTCCGAAACAGTATTTTTGGTCGAAAAATGTCAATAAAAAAGATGAAAACAATGTATATTTTGAACAAATATTGTTGAAACTTGTTCAATAGAGACTCTTACAACACAAAATAGCAATTTTATAAAAATAGTTGTTTATAAACTAATGTTTTGACAAGTTTTACTTTAAAAACTAAATTTAATCCAATTTTTAATATAAATTAACTAAACAAACTTATCAGAAGTTCAAAGTTGTCACAAACTGGCTAAAGGTATTAGTATTTGACACTGAAACAACATTTCATAAATGAATTCACTTAAATCGATCAGATTTTGTACTTTTACTAGGGGTACGCTGCCGTTCTACGCATAATTGTCCCATGTTCAAAAAAGGGCAACTGAGAAAAACGCTATTGAAATTTTTCGATCGATTTCTGTGTTTCTACGCATAATTGTCCCGTGGGTCCCTATTCGCCCTATATGTCCCTAATCACCCTGGTAAACATTTTATCACCCTTATTTGTAATAGTCTTGCAGGTAAACAGGTTAACAAGATGAAATGCTTCGAAACTCACGATTTCGTGATAGAAAATACTTGGTGGGACAATTATGCGTAGAAGTTCAACGATGGGACAAACAGACTTGGTGTTGTTTTCAATGATTTTCGGAACAAAGTACTAGATTTTATGTGTTTTTCTGAAAGTATACGTGAAACTAAGCTTAAAAATGATGAAAAGTCAAAATCGTCCAAAAATGACATGGGACAATTATGCGTAGAACGGCAGTACGGACAATTATTTGACCTCTTTTTTTGACTTTTTTCAGTAAACAATTGTTGTATTTTTCAAGAAAAAGTTTTTTGCAGATCCAATGACAGTGTCTTAAAGAGGACATTCTGCCGCGTCGATTGATGTATAAAACATGGCACTTTAGTCGAATTTTATGTACTTTTATATCACAAACATTTCCCGTACGGGGGGGTACGGACAAATATTTGACTCACTGTAGTTGAGTAGTTGCCGTTGGCTGTGACGAACAGATACTGCACGGCTTGGAGAAGATGCTGTCCTTTTCCTTGACCGACGTGAACTCCACCTTGAACGGTTCGTCCTCGTCGTCATCGGTGGTAGCCTTTTCGTCCGGCTTACTGTCCTCGGTGGGTTTGACCACGTTGGGGAATCTGAAGCACGTTCCGGTTGTGGAACTTGTCGAGCCAAACTCGAAGCTGAATGGTTTGTCTGCCGGTGGAGTCGGTGCCGCGGCCGTGTTTGGCGTCGTCGCTGGCACTTTCAAACGTGAGTCCGCTAGTGGCCGGCTTTACGGCCGTTGGCTCCTTTGTGTCCACCTTGCTGATCTTGAAGATCGGCGTCAGCTTGCACACCGAATTCTCCTTGACCTTCTCCGAAATCAAGCGGCCACGACCAAGTTAAGTGCCTTCACGTTAGCACCATACTCCTCATCCCCGGTGTGCTTGCCGGTGGAACCTGCTGTGTCCTCCTTCGGCGGGCTTCCAACCCGGGAAAAGACCTGCTTGCTCGGATCGGTCGTGGCAAAGATGCTGGCTCCCCGCGCGGACGTCGTGGCCGCCGTCCCATTCGTAGGTTTCGCGATTCCAATGAGAAGCGAAAATAGAGTGGTTCCTCCCTCAGCAGGTTTCAACGCCGGTGT
This sequence comes from Culex quinquefasciatus, assembly GCF_015732765.1. Lineage (NCBI taxonomy): Eukaryota > Metazoa > Arthropoda > Insecta > Diptera > Culicidae > Culex > Culex quinquefasciatus. Next base: position 160,728,995 of record NC_051862.1, read on the forward strand.
CTACGTCACCCCGGTGAATCCCTTGAACGCACCTTAACTCCGACGACGATACACCGCTGCCCGCGGGATCTTCCGGAATCACGCGTTTTTTCGGCTCTGGATGTCTGGACAAATCAGCCCACCTCCTCCTCATCGTTCCAGTTGCCGTGGTTCAGGTCGGACTGTGCACCCCGTTTGGCCATCTTGCCTAGAGAGTTTTGCTTCGATATTTGAGTCAGCCGGAAGAAGACCACACGGAGACTTCGTTCAGAACCAGGTTGGTCACTTTAATTTCCAAACGTTTTCTTTACGTTTGTTTTGTTTTGATGTTTTGATGTGTAACCGTCGTATCCGTCAGCCCAAGATAACATTTGAAGGGTAGGAATACGCTAATTGATTAGCGATAATTCTAATCAACTAGTTGTAAATTCTAATTGACTAAACGATTATTATTAATTAATTAGGGCATGTGTCTCACCCCTCGCAGGGGGATTGGCAGCCAAACCCGCTTTGGTCTGACAGTTTTGGTCTGTCAGCTTTATGCTGGATTTTGGTCTGACAACGCGGGGGATTGGCAGCCACACCCCCTTGGTAAATACTACAACCACAAAAATAGTTAGCCGGGACCGTGGTGTAGGGGTAAGCGTGATTGCCTCTCACCCAGTCGGCCTGGGTTCGATCCCAGACGGGTCCCGGTGGCATTTTTCGAGACGAGATTTGTCTGATCACGCCTTCCGTCGGACGGGAAGTAAATGTTGGCCCCGGACTAACCTAAAAAGGTTAGGTCGTTAGCTCAGTCCAGGTGTAGGTGTCGTCTCCCTGGGTCCTGCCTCGGTGGAGTCGCTGGTAGGCAGTTGGACTAACAATCCAAAGGTCGTCAGTTCGAATCCCGGGGTGGATGGAAGCTTAGGTGTGAAAAGAGGTTTGCAATTGCCTCAACAATCAAGCCTTTGGACACCTAGTTTCGAGTAGGAATCTCGCAATCGAGAACGCCAAGGCAATGCTGTAGAGCGAATAATTTGATTTTTTGATTTGAAAAATAGTTATATGGGTTGAACTGAAAAAATCGTATGAAAAGTGGATATTGAACTCACAAAATCATGATTTTTAGTTAGGGTGTACAGTTTTGTAGAGAAATTTTGAGTGTACGTTTCCAAACTTTTGTACAAGTCAACACTCATACACAAAATTGGGTCTACATTTACCACCCAAAATAACCATCCCCGCCTAACAGTGTACCCATCAAACTGTCACATGTGACAGCTAGAAAAGTCAAAACAACTCCGCTGTAGTGGTGTGCGTGTGCACGAGCGCTAAAAACTTCAAAAAATCGCCTTCGCACAAGCTTCTTTTCTCTCTCGCAAATGTTTGAGGTGCTTGATTTTCCTGAATGAAAACCCTCGCGCTGTCGGCAGCAAACCAGCGACGCGATTACGTGTTTTTTGCTGCCTTGCGAAAAAGTCATCTCCCTCGCGGCCTGCTGCTGTTGCGATTTGTGCTAGTGATTTACCTCGAAGGCGGCGTCGTCGCGATGCAGAACTCGACGACGTCGACGTCCGGCGCGAACCATCCGACGGTGGCCGTCCGAGATCCGGCCTCGAATGCGCGCTACAGGCGGAAGTACTGCAAACTCAAACGATACATCAAGGATTTGCTGTTTGTGAGTTGGCTTTTTGGTTTTATCTGAAGATGTTTGTTTAATTTTGGGCTTTTGTTTTTTTTGTAGGAAAATGCATCGCTCTGCGATCACGTTGCCCAGGTCCAGGAACATATCCTGCTGGTGAAGGAGGAACGGCGATACCTGTTGAAGAAGTTGCTGGAGCATGAAAACGAAATGGAAACCCAGCTGGGACGACCTTGCAGCAAGCTGAACGAACTCATCGCCAACAGTTTGCCCCCGAAGAGACAGTACAAAAAGCGCAACTCTGCCGCGACGGCCACGCCGGACGGGGGCGCCACCGGGAAGCCGGAAGCCACCCCAACGGCGACCGCCACAACTCCCAAGGGAAAGCCCCGCAAGCCGCGAGTCAACGCTGCGTCCGCCAAAAAGAACAGCAACAACAACAGCGTCCAGCACAGCATTTCGCTCATTTCCCAAACGATGGGTCATCCGACCTACCCGATCACGGTGGCCGGCTTCACGATCTACAACCTGGGCGAAATCACGCCCGAGCGGACGGCCTACAACTCGGACTACACGATCTACCCCGTCGGGTACACGGTGGCCCGCCCCTTTGGTCACCTGAAAGACCCCACCAAGAAATGCATTTACACGTGCCGTGTCCTGGACAACGGGCCGTCGCCCCGCTTCGAAATCATCCCCGAGCACGACCCGGAGCTCACCATAGCCGGCAACTCGACCGACGCCTGCCACGCCACCCTGCTCCAGTGCATCAACGCTTCGCTCAACTGCCGCGGCATCGACGGCCGGCCGTCCGGCGATTGGTTCTTCGGCCTGTCCCATCCGACCATCTCGTCGCTCATCCAAAGCTTTCCGGCGTCGAAAAAGTGCGTCGGCTATCGGGGCATCAAGAAGGAGAACTTTGCCAACATGGACAAGGAAAACGACCCGACGCTGAACTACGACGCGCTGCAGCGGCACATTGCACTGTCCGCGTACCACACGGTGCCCGAGATCAAGGAGGAACCGCCGGACGAGCTGCTGGACCATTCGGACGGGAACTCGTTCAGTTTGTCGTAGGGGGTTCAACCTTTTTTTTTTTCTTTCTTAATTAGCGTGATACAATTTTTAGTTTCAATCCTGTAACAATTATGTGTCGAGCAAAAATTTAATAAAGTGTAACTTTTATCGTGGATTTTCGGACTATCTCATTCGTTGCCAATTTATTTGACAGCTTACGCATTAAATTACTTTTTTGGTGCATTCGGTATGCCCAAAGAAGCCATTTTGCATCATTAGCTTGTCCATATAATTTTCCATACAAATTTGGCAGCTGTCCATACAAAAATGATGTATGAAAATTAAAAAATTTGTATCTTTTGAAGGAATTTTTTGATCGATTTGGTGTCTTCAGCAAAGTTGTAGGTATGAATAAGGACTACACTGGAAAAATATGATACACGGTAAAAAAATTTGGTGTTTTTTAATTTCACTTTTTGTCACTAAAACTAGATTTGCAAAAACAAAAACACTATTTTTTTTTTTTTTATGTGTTTTAGAAGACATCAAATGCCAACTTTTCAGAAATTTCCAGAATGGGCGAAAAAATCTTCGGCTAAGTAATGAATTTTTGAATCAATTCTGATTTTTTCAAAAAATCGAAATGTTGATCGCAACAAATTATCAACTTCATTTTTCGATGTGAAATTGAATTTGCTATCAAAAAGTACTTAAGTGAAATTTTCATAAAGTGCACCGTTTTCAAGTTATAGCTATTTTAGGTATAGTTTTGCCTTCCTCACCTTACTGAGGAAAGGCTATAAAACTTGCTATAAAATCAGTCAAAAAATGAACTTCTTAATTCGACCTCCTAGACCTAGCAGACCTAGACCTTCATGTATACATATCGACTCAGAATCAAATTCTGAGCAAATGTCTGTGTGTGTGGTGGGATGTTGATAAAACAAATTTCACTGGATTATCTCGGCACTGGCAGAACCGATTTGGACCGTTTTGGTCCCATTCGATCCGTCTTGGGGCCTCATAAGTTGCGTTGCATTTTTTCTGACAAAATAGAATTTTGATAAACTATTGCCAAAACCAAAACCAAACCACATTCTTCAATTGGGTACTAAAGCCATATATCGATTTGTATGTACATACAACGGTAAAAAACACGATCAAAACCCATTTCTGATCACTTTTTTTTTCATTTTAATGCAAAAAAAAAAAAATAATGACAAGACAACATTTTTTCGATGGATCAACTATGGTCCCCTTGGAACGAGCTGTCAAGAAGGACCACGAGATTAATTTTTCAAAATTGATTTAAAAATCCATTTTAAACTCTTTGTGGTCGAACAAAGGATCATTGTACTCAGAAAAATAAGCTTTATCGCTGTAAAAATTAATATCAGCAATCTAAGCCTCATATTAGGACCCAAAAATTAAGTGCGTTTGGGTCAACTAAACCAACAACAATGTTTATCTCCTAGTTTAGGGGAAAGTGGGGCAAGTGTAACAAGCTAAGGAAATGATCGTTGGAACCAATCAAAAACGTTAAAAATCTGTCGGATTTTTTAATTATCATCTTATTTCAGGTCTTGACTAAGACTTTGATAGAACAAGTTTTAAAAAAAATCCTGTTTTTAATGCGAAAAAAATGATTTAAAAAAAATTATTTTCCGTACGTTCTACTCAACTAGTGGGGCAAGACGAACAACCCGTTGGGGCAAGAGGAACAATGCATGAAAAAACATGTTAATTTGCTAACAATTGAACTGTTATCACTTAGATACATCAGATTAGGATGTATTTGAAATATTTCTTTCATTTTTAGATTAAATAATAGTATGTTACTAAAAATTTGATCGCTTTTACGAAAAAAAAATTACTTTGATGAAAAAAGGGAAATTTTCATAATATCACTATATTTTGCATGGACAATTTTTTTAACAATTGTTTACCAGTTTTTAAGAACGTTTATGTATTTATTTTCCAATAAAATATGTTGTTGCAGCAATTCGTATTTTTTTCCATACTAAAAATGCATATGGTACACTTGCCCCACCTGAACAAGATTTTTTAAAAACTCTCAACAAAAATAACCAAAAGTTAAATCATACTTTAAAATAGGTGCAAGTCATTGGTAGGGACACTACTGATCTAGGAAAATTGCATTTTGATAAAATGAGCCTTAAAACGAACCCTAAGCCTTATTTTGTACTTTCCAAATATTATAAGAAAACAAAGGGTTTGAAAAAAACTTCATTAAATCTTATGCTCCGTGGCGTTTACGTCGTTTTGGCGGTTATGTGGTAGTAGAATTAGTTAATTGCACTGCTAGCAACAATTCCTCATACTGGAAATAATCAAAATTGTAAAAATTACGGCCGTACGAGCGATTGTTCCTCTTGCCCCATATGGTCGTCTTGCCCCACCTTCCCCTATCTCCTCTGCGGCCAGCAATTGTTTTATCGTTTGAGTTTTATTAGAAGTCTCTGAATTTGCAAAACAGTTACAACTGTCAAAGTCAAAGTGAAATAAATAGCATTTTCCCAAGATTTAAAATGTTGCATGAGAATATTGATCAGCTTCAAATAAAAAATTATCCAAACCTCGATCAAAATACTATTTATGAAACGTTGATGATTTTATATGAAAGTCAAACAGTCACTCAAATCTCAAAGCAAGATATTGAATGGTAAATCAGAAAAGACTAAAAATAATACAGATAAGGTTTGATTTTTTCATGAATTATTAATTTATTTTAAACAAAACAATAGTAAAAAAACAAACTTGAAATTATTCACAATACGAGTAATTGATTCAAAAATTTTGGATTGTTTTGAACACCTTCACCAGTCGTTTAACAATCGCACATTTTCAAAAAAAAAATACTACCTACGTAACGCAAAAAAAATATTTTTGGACCCATCCCTTTCGTAACAAAATTCCTAAACAAGTTTAAAAATTTGGTATGTCCATGAACGTATTCACAAACAAAGAATTTCATTGAGCGTTTTGATAAATTATTTTAAACACCGGGGTGATTTTGGTAGTGATTACGTCAAATTCACTTTTGGTACGGTTACTTCGAATGTTTTATTTGAAAAATTCGTAATATAGAGAAGAATAAATAAAAATACAAATTTGAATTTGAACCATCAGTTTGGATCAGAAACTCAAGGAAAGCAGACGTGTTTCTGCAGTGAAGAGCGTTGAGCTCATTGTTTGGATCAAGGTTAAATTGGAACTTGAACAAAAGGATCTTTGAAAAATGGAGTTGACACGTGAATTTACTTTGCGACTAAATTTCGGAGCTGGTGCTAGAAAGCCTTCTAGAAATGTTTGACCTATTTCGGAAGCAGAAATGGAAATGTTGTGAATTAAGTGCGTTTTATCGTGAAGAACATTTTATATTTGTTAGATTCAAAAATCAAGGAATTATGAATAGGGCTTTGAAGGATATTGGAAGTGTTTTTATGTTTCATTATGCTGATGGTAAAAAGGAACGGGTTTACGCTAATGATGCTAACGTGAAAAGTACTTATGTACGGTTATTCGGACTTCCACCTGAAATAGGCAATGTGGACATTGAATTGGCGCTATCGAAGTTTGGGAATGTACAACAGGTTGTTCGGGAAAAGTATTCGATCGACACAGGTTATCCTATTTGGAATGGAAACAGAGGAGTTCACATGGAGTTGACCTCGGAAATGCCACGGATTGTTGAAATTCATGGTGTGAGTGCGCGGATTTTTTACGAGGGACAGTGCAAGTCATGCTTTGTGTGCGGCTCAAAAGACCATCAGAGAAGGGATTGTTTGGAACGTCGACCGAAGAACAATAGACAACCATCTTCTGTTAACGAAAATGGTTGCTCTTTCGATGGTATTTTTGATTCAGCAGTAGTTCAACCAGATTCCCATCTAGTTGCGCAACACGGCACGAATCTGGAAAGCTTGGACATTGTGCAACAAAGTATGTTTAACGGAATCGAAAAAGAAAATGGTGCAGTAACAGGAGGAAATGGAAAACAGACCAGGTCGAGGACCAGGTTAACAACAAAACCAACGGAGATCAAAGCAAGCAAAAGAATCAAAAGAATCAGTTAAAAGTTAAGGGAAGGACTGACGAAAAGTCAAAGGTATTAAGTTCAGAGGAACGAATTAAAGATATCTTGTCCGTGATATTATGATTATTATTACCTGTAACAATGGAAGGAAGTAATTGGAAAATAAAGAATCAAAAAAAAAAAAGCCAAACTCCTGATTTCTTTAATATTCACTTAAATTTGAAATTCAAATTGAATGCATCTTCACTAGCATCTTCATTTATTTACTCAAACTTATTTTGTTTTTAATTTTGAATTTTCTTGTTCAAATGCGCTTTTTTGTAACTGTGCCATTTTTGAAGACAAAAACAACAACCAAAACAAATACAAATAATTCCAAAAATCCCTGAAAAAAATTGCCACCCGCAGTTCGGGAACTTCTCGAGCACCTATCTTGGCTACTCGACGGATCCCCGATGAACTTTTTTTTCGCTGGATGAACTCGAATGCTAGTTTAGCTTTAGCGTTGCTACCCGCGGTGCGAAAGTTGGGGTGCAATCATGTCGAGAGCAAATCGGATAAACTCTTTTGGATTTGAAAATGAATAAATTAGATCCCCGCGGTGGGCTTGAATCAGTAGCCAAATTAGCTCCCAGCCGATAGGTTTGCCACGCATTTAGATATCTGCGATGGAGATGCCCTAAATGTGAGGAAGGCACCAACCACCTAAGGGTGGATTAAGTAACGTAGTCGCAGTTTTTCATTTTTTTTTAAATTAGTGCAATTAGTGCATTAGTGAGCAAACATCACTTTTGACAAAAAAAATTTTTTTTTTTAGAAAATTCTCCATATTTTACATTTTTGAACTTTGTTTGTTAGTTGCTGAGATATTGGGGGTCGGGTCAATCGGCAGAAAACCGATCGGCAAAATGCCGAATGGCAGAATACCAAATGGCAGAAAATCACATGGCAGAAAGGTCAAATAGCAGAATAGGTCAAATGGCAGAATATTAAATGGCGGAAAAGTTCAATCAGCAGAAAATTAAAAGGCAGAAAATTAATTGGCAGAATAAGTCAAAGAGCCGAATAATCAAAAGGCAGAAAAATCAAAAGGCAGAAAAATTAAAAAGCAGAAAATTTAAATGGCAGAATGTAAATAAGCAGAAAAATTAATTAGCAGAAAATTAATTAGCAGAAAATTAAATGGCAGAAAGTTGATCAGCAGAAAAATAAATAGCAGAAAATTAAATGGCAGAAAATTAAATGGCAGAATAGTTAGTTGGCAGAATAATTAGTTGGCAGAATAGTCAAATGGTAGAACCGTCAAATGGCAGAATAGTCAAACGGCAGAATAATTAATTAGCAGAACAGTTGAATGGCAGAATAGTTAAATGGCAGAATATCAAATGGCAGAATAATTCATTAACAGGAGAGTTGAATGGCAGAATAGTCAAACGGCAGAACAGTCAAATGGCAGAACAGTCAAACGGCAGAACAGTCAAATGGCAGAATATTCAAATGGCAGAAATTAGACCGAAAAAAATCATCAAAGGCAATAGTGAGGGGGGGGGGACTATAAAAAAAAATCTCAGAAATTAACAAATTATTGTGCCTGCATTTCTTATAAGAGTTAAAACGTTTACAATTATAGTACTTAGAATTTTCACTTATATATTATATTATTTTCCACGGACTTGATTAAATATTAAGAATAAATATTGTAACTTCAGTGTTTATTCAACATTAACAGTTTATCAAGCAATAAAAATAATAATTTTTAATAAATTGAACTGTTTTAACAGTCTTTTTGAATAGGTCCTATAAACATATGAAACAAAATAAATTATAGGACTGGTCACAGGAACTTTAAAAAAAAAAAACAAAACAAAACAAAAAAAGAACACGCAATGTAAACAAATCTCCTACAAATATATGAAAAACAATAGCTTAGAGGATCCATAAAAAACTGGAAATAACAAATATTTTATATTTGTCTAACCGTTCTGTGCACTGAAGTTTGGTTACTGGAGTCCCGAGTTACCTACACGGAAAGAAGGTTTATCGTGAATCTTACTAAAATTTAGTTAAAAATCCTAAAAAAATAGGTTGTTTTTTAAACCACAATTTTTTTAGTTAGAAATCATAAAACAAATCCTGGTCCAAAATATAGTAATCTAGCTAAATTGTAAGCTGGAAAAATGCTGTCAGTCTCAAAAGCTGTTTGTTTTCAGAAAGTCTGTTAGCTATTTTAGCTAGATTTTAAGGTATCCTTATGAGCTTTATGGCTAGCCCAGCGAGTTTTTAGACTATTTCAACTATTTTTTAGGAATAATTTTCAAAATTTTCCATTGATGGCTGCGAATCCACATATTTTCACAAATCTTTTCAGCTAGTTTAGCCAACTTTGCCACTATTCTTGGTATGTGCTATGGTTATAATAGCTACTTTTTCTGCTATTTCTACTAGTTTTCATTTCAAAAGCCTCCATTGCTGCCTGTAAAGCTTGCTCTATTCACCCAGCCTTTTGCTGATTTAGTTCGTTTCTTTTTTGATCTTGTCACGTTTCTCGGTACATCCAGCTAATTTTTCGACTGTTCTAACTAGTAATTTTGAAATCACTTTAAAAGTTTTTGCTGGTGTAGCATGCTTTTCCCCTATTCTTGGAACGGTTTTTGGTAGTCCAGAAAATTATTTGAATGTTTCAATAGATTCCAGGCTTTTGAACTTTGTTATAATTGACCATCCTAGGCTTCACCCATAAAGTGCGTCACGCTAAAATCAGCCAAAATTTAACTTAATTTAACATAATTTAACATAATTTAACATAATTTAACTTAATTTAACTTATTTCATCTTAATTTAACTTATTTTAACTTATTTCAACTTATTTTAACTTGATTCAACCTAATTTAACTAAATTTAAGTTATTTTAACATAATTCAACTTAATTTAACTTAGTTTAATCCAATTTAATCAAATTCAACTTAATTTAACTTAATTTAACCTAATTCAACTTAATTTAACTTAATCTAACTTAATTTAATTCAATTTACCTTAATTTTACTTGATTTAACTTAATTTAACTTAGCTTAATTTAAATTAATTTAACTTAATTTAACTTATTTTAATTTAACTTAATTTAACTTAATTTAATAAAATTTAAATTAACACAACGTAATTTAACCATATTACGTCAAATTCTATTAGATTATACAAAAAGGAACTAATTTCAACTAATTTTTATCATAATTTAAATAAATTTAACTTAGTTAAACTAATTTTAATTAAATTTTCTCAATTTAACATAATTTAACTAAATTTAATCAATTTAACATAGTTTTATTTAATTTAGCAATTTAACATCAATTTAACTTAATAATTTAACTAAATTTAATCAATTTAGCATAATTTTATTTAATTTAACAATTCAACATCAATTTAACTTAATAATTTAAGTAAATTTAATTAATTTAACTTAATTTAACTTAATTTAACTGAATTCAACATTTTTTCTAAATTTAATCAAATGTTACTTGATTTTACTCAAATTAACTTATTAAATTTAAATTCAACTTCATTTTACTTAATAAAACATGATTTAACTTTATTTTATTTTATTTAATAAAACTTGGTTGACCTTAATTTCACTTAATTTAACTTAATTTAAATTAGTTTAACTTTATTTAGGGTACGTTATCCATTAGTGGACCCCTTTCCTATAGTGGACCCTCTGAAGGGTTTTTGATGAAAAATTCAATAAAATCACAATTCCAAGCGTGTTGTTGTCTACAAATCTTTTAATTGGCATGTTCAGCATCATTTAAAACAATGTTGACTGACATTGAATTGTCCTTTTCACCAAAATAAGTGTTTTTAGTTCGACATCTGAAATCAGCCATGGCCACTAGCATTTTCACAACAAAACTGCATTTATATTTTATGATTGAATTAATCATCCAATCATTTTTGACTTATTATTTAACTTCAGCAAGTCGAAATAATGTAAGTTTAAGTAACTTTACTAAAAAAACGAAGAACTGCTCATTTTCGAGCAAAAATTAGGGGGGTCCAATATAGGACAACGAAAATCCAAACTTTGCCAAAAGTGGACCCCTGTTAATTTAACTTACAAAAAAAGAAAACTGTGTATTTAAGCAAAAGTTTCTCTTAAACATACAAAGAATGCTTGTTGTAATCAACTTAAACGCATATTTTTTCAATTATGAGTATAAATATAGCTGTTTTCATGTTAAAAGTACCAAAATGCTGAAGCCGTAAAATTTATAATTAATCAAAACTATAGTTGATTGTACTTAACTGAAGCATCATAAATGCAGTTTGAAATGATATTTTATAATAATAAATCAATAACAACACTTTTTTTTTAAATAAACATGCGTGATTTTATCAGCAACTGTAAACAAATCTATTATTTAGTTTCGGTCAACCATTTATGTAATTAATATGGAAAAATTTTGCATCAAGATTACTTTTTTTAATTATTTTTACCGTCATCTGGGGCGAATCGGGACTACAGTCTGAATAGGGACAGCAGTGTTTAGAGCACTTACAGGTTTTAAATTTGGAAATGGGTGTACACATTTTGTTGGTCTGAGTCTGTTCTATCCGAAACCAACCAGAAAATTAAATTTTTGTGCTCTGACTTGGTTAAAACTGCTGTCCCAATTCGCCCCATGTGTCCCGATTCGCCCCAGTTGACGGTATGTTTATAGTGGATTTTGAAACGTTTTCTCTGATCTTTTTCGGAAATAAATGTTTTTAAATGTCTGTTAGGTTTTTTGTTGTTTAAAGCCAAATTTGTTAACAAAACATATTTTTTTATAATGAAAAGTGAGCAAAATCCATCCTTTATTCATCATATCTATCATTAGACCTACACCATGCATCAAAACATCAAATATCGGTTAAATTTGGTATAAAAATAACAGTTTGCCTATAGTGGACCCGGGTCCACAATCGGATTATGGACCCGGGTCCACTATAGGAAAAGGGGGTCCATAACAAGGCAAAAAAACTTTTTTTTCAAATGGCTATTTTTCTGCTCAAAAACAAATAAATGATGAAACAAATAATCAAAATTGTTCAAAAGACTTCAGATTTCATTGTTTTGTACAAAGGGGTATGAAAAAGTGCTTAAAATATTGAAAATTTGTGAAAAATGTGCTTCGGCTCTACTAGGGGGTCCACTAATGGTTAAAATACCCTAACTCTTTTTTTATGTGCTTCAAAGGCATAAGGTGCCCTGCTCGTTCGGATCTGTCAAACATTGGACAGTCTCGACATTCTGTACCCGCAGCCTTCCCCAATGGTAAATTTATCTGTAATTGGCTAATTTAACCAAAAAATCACTGTTTCACCAATTTGAAGCCAGCTAATTTGAATTGTTAAATTTTAGATGGAACTCCTTTCCGTGTATAATTAAATATGTTTATAGAAGTTGGGAATGTACATTTCATGAAACGTCCAATAGAGTTATCAACATGCGCATGTATTGCGTGTACGTACACGAAAAAGATTGTGGTTAAATTTTGTACCTTCCAGCAAAACAAATGGCGTGCTAGTGTGCGTGAGATCGGGCTTAGATAACTCTATATTACGCGTTCGCACCTTAGGGTACCATTTCATTTTGCTGGCCTATCCCACTCTTACACAACGATAACTGTCACCAGAGCAAGTGGGATAGATTGTTTGTTTACATTAATGTTTTCGCCCTTGTAAAAAAGTTACTACGGAACTATTTAGGACACACAGGGCCAGTACGCAGCTCGAAAAGGAAAGGAGTCAAGAAACATTTTTACGAACAGCAGAACAACGGAGCGTTTTTTGGGGGCTTTCCTACACCATCGCTGGCTTGCTTTCACTACTGTTGTTGCCCATTTGAAATTTTCCTTGACTGGTTTCTTACCAAGTACATACACTGCTTCAAGTGGAAGAAATCTCCCAGTTACGACGATCTAGCACAGTTCTAACAAAGCTGGAAATTCTTACAGCATTCTAGCAGAAATGCTCCACCGTTCTAGCGGGATTTAGCAGAACCAGCTCTGCTAGAATATTTCGTGACTGGGCTGAAGCAACATTTGAAAGGGCCGGTACTACATTGCGGTATTTCTCCCCATTTGAACACATGCACCGTCCGAATCGAAAATTTGCCACCATTTCAACATGCTTCTTGCTCTTGCATAGTTTTTGGGCAGACAGGTCATGTGTAACATAACCTCCTACGGTTATATATATATCCAGAATTTTTTTTTAAAAAAAAGTTCCTATAAGCTATTGTTTTTTATATGTTTAAAGAACCTACACACTAAAAAATTTGGAATATTACATTTGACGTAATCGTGGATCAAACGTAAGATTATATCATGTAATCTTATTTTCGATGTAAAGTTAGGTGTACTTTGACGTAAAATGATAAAATTCCCACTGGTTTTCATTTGCATCGTGCGTGATCTAAAATTACATCACAAATAACCTAACTTTGTCTGATTTGTGAAACGTCAAAACGTTTTTCGTTTAGAAAATCAATGTTTTTGTACTGCTGACCAGAACCTGCTACCATTTTGGATAAAAACGGTAAAATTTCTGACAGAGGTGAGTTTATTCTTTATTTGATGTGAAATAGATGGCTGATGTTTATTGTCGTTTGTAATTTGTTTTTTTTTTAGGTTACGGACATCATGAAACGCGAGGAAAAAAATGTTTTAAACCGCTACGCCGAGGCAGCTGAGCAGCTGGCTGGAAATTTTCTGGGAATGTTTCCACAATTAAAAATGCTCCTGAAGTAAACAAAAACGCAGTGTCCTAGAACCTCGCTGTTCCTCCTCGGATGTTTCCTCTAGCGGGGTGGCCAACATGGTATAAATTGTAAGCCGGAAGATTACTGGTGGAAAAGAAGCCAATGAAGAGCGCTTATGAGAGCAATCCGTGGAAAATAATTGTTTACAATAAAAACATTTTGATTTTAGAAAATATAGACTCGTTTTCTCTTTTCCAATAAGAATTATCAGATTCCAATTAAAAATGGTTGCACCGAAATTACGTTTAATGTAATTTTACACGATCTTGAAGACTGTTCGGATCGTGTAACTTCACGTCTAATTTGACACAATTTTGCGTATAATCTGACGCTCCGGTTATGTGCATCTAATTTAACCGAAAATTACAAGTTTTTTTCGTAGTGTGTATTCAAAAAGACTCTAAATGTTAAACACTACAATTTATTTAAAATTATTACTTTTATTGCGTGCACTGTTTGTTAAACTTGATAAACTGTTAATGTTGAATAAACACTGAAGTTACAATATTTATTCTTAATATTAAATCAAGTCCGTGGAAAATAATTTAATATATAAGTGAGAATTCTAAGTACTATAATTGTAAACGTTTTAACTCTTATAAGAAATGCAGGCACAATAATTTATTATTTTCTGAGATTTTTTTATAGTCCCCCCGCCCCATTTGACTATTCTGATTTCTGCCATTTGACTATTCTGCCGTTTGACTATTCTGCCATTCAACTCTTCTGCTAATTAATTATTCTGCCATTTGACTATTCTGCCATTCAACTCTCCTGTTAATTAATTATTCTGCCATTTGACATTCTGCCATTTAACTATTCTGCCATTCAACTCTTCTGCTAATTAATTATTCTGCCATTTGACTATTCTGCCATTTGACGGTTCTGCCATTTGTCTATTCTGCCAACTAACTATTCTGCCAACTTACTATTCTGCCGTTTAATTTTCTGCCATTTAATTTTCTGCTATTTATTTTTTCTGCTGATCAACTTTCTGCCATTTAATTTTCTGCTAATTAATTTTCTGCTAATTATTTTTTCTGCTTATTAACATTCTGCCATTTAACTTTTCTGCTTTTTAATTTTTCTGCCTTTTGTTTTTTCTGCCTTTTGATTATTCGGCTTCTTAATTTTCTGCTCATTGAGCCTTTCTGCCGATTGACCTTTTCTGCCATATTATATTCTGCCATTTGACCTTTTCTGCCATTTAACATTCGGCCATTTATTTTTCTACCGATTGAAATTTCTGCCATTAGGCATTCTGCCATTCGGCATTCTGCCGATCGATTTTCTGCCGATTGACCCGACCCCGAGATATTGCCATGCAAAGGTTTAAAAAGCAGGAAAATTAATGTTTTCTAAGTCTCACTCAAACAACCCATCATTTTCTAATTTCGATATCTCAGCAACTAATGGTCCGATTTACAATGTTAAAATATGAAACATTCGTGAAATTTTCCGATCTATCAAAAAACAATATTTTATTCACCACGTTGATTTATTAATTTTTATAAGGGAGCAAATTTTATGAAGTTTGGTGAGAATGGACATTGGGATTAATAAAATATAGAATGCATATTATTTTTTTATGTTTTAAAACCAGATATACTGAATATCAATGTAAGCGTATAAATAAGATGATCCGATAATCCTCAAGTTCCAACCCCTCAGTTCATAGGTCCTCGAAGTTGACCTTCGGTTCTTCCTTCACAATGTCCAACGAACATTCACCAGACTCTGTAACGAAAGAAAACGTTAAACCCCCAAACCAAACCTTAATCGATCCACACCAACCTTCCTGCGCCACCTCCGAGTCTGCCAAGCTAACGCCAACCTCTCCGCTAGCCTCCTTCGATTCCACTTGGCCAGCACCGCGCCAAATCCGGAACAAACTGGTGTGTTCGGCCGGTCCCTGCCAAGCACCGCCAGCAAGCTGGGCTTGAAACTCGACCAGCAGTTCCTTGGACATCCGTGCCTCGAGCATGCTTCGGAACAGAGGCGAACCAGGATAGAGGACTCGTCGCGGGGGTTGTGTTTTTGCGTTCTTCCGGACCCGGTAGGCGACGATCGGTGGCGGTTGAGAGTCATCCGGATTCCACGGATAGATTTTACTTCGAAGGAAGCCATCACGAATGATGCTTTCGGCGGTGTCGGCGATCTGCTCCAGAGTCGGCTTCAGCACTAGATGTTCCCCGGATTTTCCATTGCCGAAGCTTTGCATCTCCTCACGATAAAGTTTGCTTATATATTCAAACAGTTTGGCGTTGAGGGGACGCAGCTGGTGTACGGTACGCGGAAGAAGTGACACGAGGACAATCTGGTGCAGCTGGCAGAATCGATTGCTCGCATAGGTAATTTGGTGGCGTTGGCCGTCAACGAAGAGAATCACTGGCCGAGGAATGTTTTCTTCGATCAGCCACGGTTGGAACACCCTCGAAAGCCACTGGTGAAAGATATCTGCCGCTTTCGTTGCGGTGCTCGGGTTTGCCACGACGTAGTTCAACTCGATTTGTTTTTTCTGCATCGGAATCTTGACTGACTCAGGGTAAAGAACCAAAGGAGGAAGCAGATTCCCGTTGGCGTTGGCCCCGAAGAGGCACGTGAAGATGACATCCTTTCTACTTTTCCTCAGTATCATATCGTCCATCGTGAACACCTGCCGGCGGCATTCAAGAACTGCCTGCAAGCTCAACCCTGCCAGATATCTCGAAACGAACCCAAACCATACGGACACACGCTCCGACGCTTCCGTGACCGAACCGTAGTGGGACTTGTTTTCCGAAATGCATTGCGACAGCCTGGGGTGGCGTTTCAAAAACATGACCACCCAAGCACTTCCCGACGGCAGCGATTTCTCTGTCGGAAACAGTTTTGCGTGCGCCTTGATGTAGTCTGTAGCGTGGCTCCGTATCAAACTGTTTGTCAAGTCGAATCCAGCATCGGAAAGCCCTTGCAGGGATTTGACGATGGGCAGCTCTTTGTGCATGCTGTTTTGATATTTGCCACCATATTTTGCCTTCTGGACCTTCAGAGGGCGCTGTTTCTTTGTTCTCACGCGGCGTTCCAACGTGCAGCCGGGAACTCCGAACTTTTTGGAAGCTACTGAAATACTCATGCCACTTTGAACAGCTTCGCAGGCCGCTTGAAGATCCTGCAGAGTGTATTTTGGGGTTTTAATTTGCTTGGAACTAAAAAAACAATATTTTAAATAATTTGTAATGTAAAGTATTTAGCAGGCAATCAAAGTAAAGCATTTTTTACCCATGGCCAGTTTCTTCCTCTGCGATATTTTCTTCCATTTCAGAGATCTCCATTGAATCATCGTCGGCCGAGCTATTTAAATCGATTTCCGCGAGCATTTCTAAAGCAAGTTAGGAGTGTTTCACATAGAAAAAATATTTTTTTAATGATAACGAAGTTGTTCAACGAAATTCCCGTTTCTGGATTAAGTTTTAATGTTTACGGCGCGTTTGACATTTCACATTAGCAACAAAACATTACACGTTCCGAAAATGTCGACCATAAATACATACTTATTAGTACTACACGCTGCACGCGAAATCCAGATACCACAGTTCTGTGTTAAAAAATACACACTTTGTGTATAAAAGTCTTGATGGGAACGCACTGCGAAAAAGTTAAGGAGCTATTACACTGCCACGAACAAACAAACAAACTCGCATTTTTTCATGTTTGACAGTTTGCCAAACTTGCAAACTTGTTTGCGGCAAACTCGCAAACAAGGCAAAATGTATGTAGGCTGACGTCTGTATAAACAAATCCAGACAAACTGGCACACTGTCAAAAAGTGCGAGTTTGTTTGTTTGTTTGCCGTAGTGTAATTGCTCCTTTACTTTTTCTGCGCAAGCTACAAAAATTTAGCAATTCTGATGATACGGGAATAAGGCTTTCTAGTCCGAAATTTACCAACACATTCAAAGTATGTTTACATGACAGCTGGACGTTTGTTTGCATCAGGTTTCCCATCTCTTTCTAGCAAAAGTTTTTTGTCAGGCGCCTTCTAGCTGGTTTTTTTGACTGACCGCCCGATATGTCAGCCAACATACTTCGCAGGGCTGTGACAGCTCGAGCTCGATCATTGTTTGCATCAGGACACTGTGACGAGAAATTCGTCATTTTTGGGTTAAATTATATTTTTTCACTGGGTCTAGAAAGCCTTATACACCAAATATTTCAATGAATACACTCAAACCCCGATGGTTTGACACCAACTGTTGTCAAACGAACGGGGTCACTTTTTAGTTTGACACTCCTTTTACACGAAGTTCACACACACTATCATACGTTTGTTTTGATAGTGTGCGTGAGCGCCGTGTAAAAAGTGACAGTTCGTCATTTTTTAGTTTGACTTTGACCAACCAACGGGGTACAAACTAAAAAAGTGTCAAACGAAAAAGTGACCAACCACCGGGGGTTGAGTGTATAGATTTTTAGTTTTAAATAAGGATTAGTTGTGCAAGTGTTTTTGTTATTATTTTTTCTCCAAAAGTATGCTATTCAATGCAAAAATGTAAAATTATTAGAAATAAATAAAATAACGAAAGTACACCAACGATAAAAGCATTCAGGCATACACTCAACCCCCGGTGGTTCGTCACTTTTTCGTTTGACACTTTTT
Organism: Culex quinquefasciatus; assembly: GCF_015732765.1. Classification (NCBI taxonomy): domain Eukaryota; kingdom Metazoa; phylum Arthropoda; class Insecta; order Diptera; family Culicidae; genus Culex; species Culex quinquefasciatus. The sequence continues at coordinate 160,747,107 of NC_051862.1, forward strand.
TTTACCTGGTACGTTCAAGTATGGAGCACCGGATTCGAGTGGTAGAAATGACCAGGGCTGCGGAGTCGGGTCATATTTCAAACGACTCCGACTCCGACTCCGACTCCGGCTTTCTCAGATTAGCCGACTCCGACTCCGACTCCGGCTCCGGCTTTCAACAAATGGTTGGCTCCGACTCCGACTCCGACTCCGGCCTACCAACTCTAGCTGACTCCGACTCCGACTCCGACTCCACATATTTTTAAATGTTTCAAAAGTTAGTTAACTATTATTAGTTAATTATTTTTAACACATTGATATATAGGATTATTTAAATACTCTCTAAGCGTCATGTTTTTCTAAAGAAAAATAAGTTAAGTAAAAGTAAAGTAAAGTAAATAAACGGAAAAAAAAGGTTTTTAGGTCACAAGTTTTATACGTTATGGAAACAGAAATCAAAAAATATCTTCAGTTTTAGAGGCATTTTGAGAAGAACAGTTTTGTAAATGAATTTGGATTTATTTGCTTAACCTCAAATTTGAAAATATTTTTCTCAAAGCTAATAAATTTAAATATTAAATATTTTTGAATGAATAACTAAAAGAAACCTGGCCTTAATGATCTATTGAACATTAAAATTCAATTTGCTCACTTTCAGGCTGACATTTATAAGAAGTACAGTGACAGGCACATTGTTTTTTAAATGACAATTTTAAACGAAACATTTTTTTTAAGACGTACATGGACATCACGTCATGGCTGAAGTAGATTATTATTGCAAATCAATGTATATAAACAATTTCTTCGTGGAAAAGACGCTTAAGATGTCCTTTTTTAAATATCTGTGAAATGGAAAATATTTTACCCTGGAAATTTTGAATTTATTTTAATTTTAAAATTTTATATACTTTAAAAAGGAGGCGCACGATACTTCGTGAATCTTCACCTAAAACGAAGCTTTATGAATGATCTTGCGCCTCCATCAAAATATATGAAAAAACTTAAAATATAATAAAAAACAAACATCCACAAGTAAAATATTGTCTAGGTCACAAATATTTAATTTTTTAAGGTACATTGAAATGCAATCCCGCATAATCAAATACCAAAGGTGAAACTGTCGAAATCATAAGAAAATTATTTCTGGTATGGTTACCATTTGTGATATTGTTGATATAATGTCACAACCATATAACAAAATTAAAATGGTACTATTTCCCGAATTGTTGCACTTATCTTGACATATTCGAATGGTTGATTTTTTTTCCTACAATTTAATGAACGGTATCTATTCGTCATACGATTAGGATGGTTCGAAACAGCTATTGTTAGAACATAATTGTACTGTAGCCGGTATGATAAAAGTTATGATACCCGGTATGATTTAGTCAAAGAAACCTAAGCGGAAAATTTCCTAAATTTCCTAAGTCCTAATAATTGAAACAATTGCACAACAATTAATGGTACGATATAATTATTCCTCATATGTTTGGTATTATTTCAAACCGTTTTTGTATGATTGAGCCAAACATGAATTTTAGCGAAAATTTTCTTAAGTCCCAATGATTCAAACAATTGTTGAACAATTCATGGAGAAATATAACTTTTCGTTATATGGTAAGGATTTTTCGGAACAGCTATTGTTAAAACATAAGGGTACCATAGCCGACGTAGTATTTCCAACTTGAAGTTCAGCGAAAAACTCTTAAGTCCCAATAATCCAAACAATTGTACAACAATTCATGGAACGATATAACTGTTCGCCTAACGCTTAGGATTATTTGAAACAGGTATTGTATGATTGAGCCAAATGAACTACAGCAAAAAAAATCTTAAGTCCGAATGATTCGAATAATACTTTAACAATTCATGGAACGATATACCTGAATTATGGCGAAAATTTTCCTAAGTCCCAACAATTCAAACCATTGTTCAACAATTCATGGAACGATATACCTGAATTCAGCGAAAATTTTCCTAAGTCTCAACAATTCAAACCATTGTTCAACAATTCATGGAACGATATACCTGTTTGCCATATAGTTTGTATGTAAAGCTAATTTATTTTCGTGATAATTTTTATAAGTCCAAATAATTTAAACAATTGATTGACCATTATCAGAACGATAACTGTTCGCCATGTGATTGGTCTATAATTTATTTGTATGGTTCTACCATACATGTTACAATATATTTATGATAAATTTTGAGGCCACATTTCATAATAAAATGCATTTTAAACCGCCAAACGTAATGTAACTGAGATAGCTCAATTAGATAAGGCGGCAGCACAACGGAAGAATCAACAGGAGACATCATCATCAAGCGGTAACAAATCCCGGACATTACAAAAAAAAAAGCGCTAACCATTAATTATCATATACTTACCATTCCCGTTAAATCCATGGTTCCCAGAACATTTGTAGAGTTTATTTTTTGGCTCCTCCCTTTTCAAATGGTGTCGGTAAGTGTCGGTAAAGCAGTTTACCATTTAAAATCATATTTTATTAATTTGTGGTACGGTTCACATAAAATAAAAATTGAACAGTTTGGGGTACGGTATGACTATGATCCACGAATAAAATCCCTTGTAAAAATGTATTGTAACACAACCTAACGACCTATTTAATAAATTGTAAGATTGTTTGGGGAATGGAAAATGTACGGTTGCACCCTATTTGGTGTATTATCAAGATCATTTAGGAAAAATCATTCGACAAATGGTGACTGTATGGTTGTTGACTATGCGGGATGATTATCACCTTCCGGCATATTGGCGTGGGACATACAATATGAGAAAATTCGTACCAGTTGATAATATTTTTATTTTTTTTTAATAATATTTGAAAAAATAAATTAAAATCCTATATTTTGTTCTATACATTTTTTTATTAGTTCATTTTTGTACTGAATTCTTGAGATTTGTTCAACGATAATTTGCAACAATATCAAAATAGTTTACCTGAAATCAACATCAACAATCAATGATTATTTCAAAATTTGTTGCAACTTCTTTTAATATTTTTCGTTAGTTTCAAGAATTTTAAATGCAACACTTTGATTTTCTTGTACTCAGTTATAAACAAAATGCGCATGTTGAGTTCCAAGTAAGAGATTGTTATTATCGTTGATTATTTGTTACAAAAGTTAAACTGTCAGTGACTCTTTTTCGATTTGCAAAAACAGTGATTACTATTTTTAATCTTTTTATGTACCTCGTAATTTTTTCCTAAAAAATGATTTAACTTAAAACTTCCAAGACATATGTTATCGGGGTAAAAGATGACTGTGTGTGTACTTTTTTCAGAAATAACTGGATGAAATTTGGTCAAATTTGAATTGAAAGGGCACATAAATATAGGCAAAAGGAAGCATTCAAGAATCAATTAGATATGTCTGACTACATAACCAATATTTTTTTTATTTTTTTTATGATTTTGATACTACATACTTGGGTAAGAGGTTATCATTTAGTGATTATAGTGTAATAACACAATTAGAGCTTTTCAATCACAATAAAAAGATTCAAAAACATATTGGCATCTGATAAATCAATTAAAAATATAAGATGTTTTGTAAATTAAGCTGTTCTATAGGAAATACTGTACCCTAAAAAATAACATATTTTTTGTTGAATTTAAGATAACTCCGGCTCCGACTCCGACTCCGGGTTATCAGAAATCTTCGGCTCCGACTCCGACTCCGACTCCAGCTCTTAAAATTTAGCCGACTCCGGCTCCGACTCCGACTCCAACTGTTCGAGTTTTGACGACTCCGACTCCAGGTCCCCAAAAAGACCCGACTCCACCGACTCCGGCTCCGACTCCGACTCCGACTCCACAGCCCTGGAAATGACAGTTCTCCCACATTGTAGAAAAAAGAAAAAAACTGCTCGAACGGAAGTGCTCGTGTAACAATGTCACAAACGTTAAACAAACGTTTAGATATGGGACATTTCTTTCGCACCATTGAAAACAGGCACAATCCTAATCTCACAGAAATCTTATATTTCCTTACTAGAGAGGAAAAAGCAGTCTGATCGTTCACTTTCTTTTTACAAAAATATAAGAAACATTAACCTAACGTAAAAAATAAACTCGCTTCAGATTGGTCACTGCGCAGCTGCTGCTTCCTATTATAATATTTAAAAAAAACTGTCCCAAAGCGATAAAATCCCTAAAAGTCCGAAGAAAAAACATAAACATTCCGTTTGCTATCGAGAAATTAAAAGTGAGAGTGTGTGCGTGCAACATGGAGTTAAACTTTTCAAAGTGCCATGGTAACCTTCACAACAACTTCATAGAAAGTTTAACTCCATGTTGCACACACTCTCACTTTTAATTTCTCGATAAAACATGTTAAACGAAATAACAAACAAACGCAAATCTGAAACCGAAACTGAGCACCATTATCGTAACGTTTTGTTTGTGTGTGTAAAATGTTGATGATTATTTTCATGCACTTTGATTTTTTACCCAATGTGTTAAGTTCCGTCCACTATTACTGTAGGTATATCGCGTTGATCACGTGTTTCAACTGTCCGGTCTCGGCATGATTGTTGGTTCGTCACGTGTCGACCTCCGGGTTGAGGTCGGGTCGTATATTAACAAAAAAAATGTTAGCCGAGTGCGTTCATCTATCATTTGCGAGCGCTTCTATCGTCTGAAGCTGCGGTTCAGGGCGGCCTGCTGCTGCTGCGGCGTCATGACCAGTCCCATGCCGGCCCCGGAACCGGTGGAACCGACCGCCGAGGGCACGGGTGAAGAGTGACGGTGCTGCCGATGGTGCTGCTGCTGTTGGCGCATCCGTTGCTGCTGGTTCAGCTGGAAGTTGAGCGACGGCGTCGGCGTGCTGCTCGAGAGGGCGGAGTCATGCCGCGGCCCATCATCATTCCGGGCGGTCCGGCGGCGGGGCTGCCACTGATCGGCGTGGACAGCGCAGCCTTGCCCAGCTTCGTTCGGCTGCTGAACAGGGCGTTCGTGATGGCCACCACCAGCGAGAACAGCTTGAGGGGGGTTTCGCTGGGTGAAGAAATGGATCGATATCAAGCTTTGTCATTTTAACTACATTTGCGGTTTAGAAATTGTTGATTGTTTCAAAAAAATTTCTCCTTTCTTTAAAATGCGAAACTTCCTTTTTGATTTGATAGGCTCCGTTTTTCCGTGTACTGATCCCAACTCTGGCAGCGAGTTTTAGCGGTAAATAGCGCTTTACGACGTTTCGCGTACGCACACTAGCGCGCAATTTGATTTTGCTGGCTGACAAAATTTCACCTCACTTTATTTTCGTGTACGCATACGCAATACATGCGCACGAAGATCATTTTTTGTTGAAATCTGAGTGAAATGCACTCAAAACTAACATATGCCTTATTTACTCATTTCTGAGTTTAAAAAAAACTGAGTAATTTTCAATGTGCGTGTTCAATTTCACAGAGCTGTCACTCGCTGCATACGCTGATAAAAGAATACTGTCTTTTTGGGTTTTTGATACACTGTTGCCATAACTTCCACTTCTTCGGGTTAAAAGACTCAAAATTCTGCCAAAATACTTACCACACCGACACCTTCGGAGTGGCCTCGTTCGCGCTCAGAATAAACAGCGGAAACAGCACGGAGAACACGCACCCGCTGATGACGAGCGAGTTGGGCATCTCCGACAGGATGGCCAACGGCAGCCCGAACCCGATGAAGAACGGCCAGTTGGTCTCGATGTAGGTCAGCCGTTTGTGCAGCTCCCAGCCCATGTTGAACCATTTGTACTCGAACGCGTAGAGCGAGCACAGCAGGCTCATGTGGACCATGTAGAGGATGCTGCACGCGAACGGCACCGGAATCGGCAGGTACTTGATCACGGTGCTCTGCAGCAGGAACAGCACCTGGATGAGCAGACTGATGAGGGTGTCGGCGATCAGTTTGCTGATGCTCGAGATCAGCTGGGGTCGTCCCTTGCGGAACTTGTAGGCCGAGTCGGCAATGTCCTGGAACCAGAGGCTGTTGACGATCTTGCTGAGCAGGAAGAGCGGCGCGACCCAGAAGCTGTGGAACAGCAGCGAAAGCGACGGCTTCATCCAGCCCCAAACGGTGGAGACGGTGCCAGAGTTCGAGAACAGATACGACAGGAAAAAGTTGAGCCCGGGCAGCACGCCGTACTCGAACAGGAGGATGCTCAGCATGAAGACGCCCCCATTGAGCAGGCAGCACTGCAGCACGCGGTGCAACACCTTAGATTCCTGGAGAGTGTAAAACAAAATGTTTAAGCTAAACGGGCAACGGGCAAAATAGGGTGAGTTTTACTAGATTGTTTTACGTGGATTTTGACGGAATCGAAGTGAGAATAATTTAATTCGTCAGAATTGAGTTATTTACAGTTTACACGCTAATTCTTGTTCCATCTTATTTGCGTTCAATCTGTCTGCTTACGCGAAAGAGCAACAGATTGCGCTAGTGGGCAAAATTTAATTTGTTCCAAGATTCATGTCCGTTTTTCTATGATTTTCTTATGAATTGTTGTGTGTATATGTACTTAAAAATAGACAACAACAAAAAACGACGCAAATCGGTACAAATACGCAACATCTCAATGAAAAGAAATCTAAATAAATACGCACTCTTTCCGCTTGCCTCCCCCTCCGTTGTCTTTGTTTACAGTCGACGATAATTTCGTTGTGGTGGCCGAGGGCTGCTGCTGCTGCGGAAAAGCCACGGGCGTCGACAGACTTTCCTTGGTGGCCCGACCCGGACGCGGCTGCAGCGACTTCCGGTTCGCTTCCTTATCTAGGTAGAAAACTACGGCTATTCCCTTAATGCTATCTAGTACTCCGAGTAATATTGCAGTCCCTATGTTCTGTGGATGGTTTTGCAAAGGGAAACCGAAAGGAAGTTAGTGCAGGAACTTTTTTTTTTGGGGTTTCAAATATCGCCCGGAGAGCGCACTTTCACGCCACTTTCGATACTCACGTATAAGCTGTCCATTATGCAAAATAAAGTTGCATATAAATAATTAACTAGGAGGAAAAGGAAACATAAAATTTTGCGATTTTATTGCGAAGAAAGAAAGGAGTTGCTTTTCTCTTGTGTGTGTTTGGTGCGATTGACCAGCTGCCAGGCCAGGGAAACCAGTGGTGGCAAGCAGCGACACCAAAATATACGTCTCATCCTGACAAAGGTGCGCGGAATTAGGCAAAGTATTGCAACTTTCCATACCTTTCGCTCGCGCTAAATTTGGGAGAAAGTCACGCGCGCTTGAGCCCCTTCCAAATCATCTGTGTTTTGATCCTGCGGTGGGCAGCGCAAACGGCACTCTCGCGAAACATTTTTGACTGCTCGAATTTTGAGCAACTGTCAAACTCGCGCGAAACGTCACAACATTCGATTGTTGTTTTGATTTTTGAGCAAAAAACTTTCGCGTTGACTGATAGAAACAGATTCTCGCGAAAATGGTCATTTACGGCGTTTATATTGTGAGTAAATCCGGCGGGTTGATATTTAATCTGGATCACAACGTGCCCAAGATTGAGACGGAACGGACCGAGAGCTATCCGCTGGAGTACAGCTTGGAGTACGAGCCGAAGAAGGTTTCCGTCGCGTTTGGGCAGAAGGATGGGGTGAATGGTGAGTGATTCGATCTGTAATAAATTAGGGAAGAAAAATGTTTAAAACATTACCGTTTGTAACACTTTAATCGAGTTTTGTTTGCTCAAAAAATCCATTTGATTTTTGTTTTCCTTTTTGGTACACTGGTCTTCAAAAAAGGTGGTCAAAATAGTTACTCGAGCAGTTTGAAATCACTTTTCAAAAGGTTCTACAATTTGTAAAACAAAATGTAAAATTTGTAAAATGTTTCACAAATAAAATAGTAATGTATCAATACAAAATGTACAAGTGTACAAATATAATGCTCTCAATTATTTAAAATACCACCTTAATTTTAATTTTGAAAAGTGAAGCTACTGATACTTGGTATTTAAGTAGCATAATTTATTCCATGAAAACATTAAAGGCTTTCTAACAAAAAAAAAATACTAAACAAAATCAAAACCACCTAAATTCCCCAGTGGGCCACGTGCTCGTCAGCGTCAACGGGATCCTCGCCAACGGCTGTACGCTGGAGGATGGCCGCGACATCAAAGAGCTAATCGAAAACAAGGACAACTACCCGCTGACGCTGAAGTTCAGCCGGCCAAAGATGACGACGAATGAGAAAATATTCCTCGCCAGTATGTTCTATCCGCTGTTTGCGATCGCCAGCCAGCTTAGCCCGGAGCCGAAGAGCAGCGGCATCGAGGTGCTCGAAGCGGACACGTTCCGGCTGCACTGCTTCCAAACGCTGACCGGGGTGAAGTTTATGGTGGTGGCGGAAAACATCCAGCCCGGGATGGATGTGCTGCTGCGGAGGATTTACGAGCTGTACGCGGACTACGTACTGAAGAATCCGTTTTACTCGCTGGAGATGCCGATACGGTGCGAGTTGTTTGACACAAACTTGCAGGGGTTGCTGGAGCAGGTGGAGAAGAATGGAATCGCTAGTATTTAAGGAAGAGAATAAAGCAAGTATATTAAAGTATAAGTAAAGTATAACTTATGGGAATTTTATTTCTGCTGAATATCACAGTCAAACATGCAGGCCAAGGATTGATACCTAAGAGCATGCAATGGCACTGACATTGTTGCGTGCTCTTCGGTTGACGTCCACGTAAGGAACATCCTGGAAGGAGCGTAACTAACTACATCCGTAGTTCTGTAAAATCATCCGAATTATCTTGATCAGAACAGTATAGCTCTGCTTCCTTGCGAGTGTCCTATCACAGACAAACAGACGGGACACTCGAGTTCGGAATCATCGTCCTTCAATAACCGAGCCATAACGGTTATTTCAAATGCAATTTAGCTTCGGCATCCACTCACCCGGCGCTGATGGCGCTGCTGTCGTGACAGCTCGTCCGTCTTTCCTCAGTGTGTGTAATGCGAGGTGTAATGTGTTTTTGTTGTTGTAAAGTTGAGCGTGAGCACGTGGCAGCAAATGAAAACAAAGAAATATGATAGAATTCAGGAATTCTAACGGTGATCCACAATCCAGGCTTTGCGGGACAAGATTGGGGCAGTTTCGACCAGGGTCAGATGAGCGGCTGACTAGCGAAGACATACCCTTTGTCCCACTATTAAGCCGATAGGCCTGCCGCTGCCGAGGCTGCTGATGAGGCGTCCACTACTGCGGAGGAAGCCAGATTGTGTGGTGAAGTCATCTCCTTCGAAGCAACCTTGGAGCAATTGCTGCTGCTGGTCGTCCTTTTGGCGATGTTGCGTCGATCGTGAGCGCCACTCAATCTTCATCCACAGTTGTTCTGTTTCGATGTAAGAGTTTGCGGCAGCGTTTTTTTGAATCTTTGCGACTTTTTTCATCTCATTCGTCACTTTTTGCTGTTTAACGCAACTTAACTACTCCGTGGACACGTTTCCCGCGGATGTTTCGAAACGCCCATCGTTGGGATACATTCCGGTAGATTTGAATTGATTTTTTTTTCTATTTCGGCGGCCACTACTGGTGTTTTCGTGACTTATATCTTGTTGATCAGGTGTAATGGTTCGAGGTTTTGGGAGAGAAGTAATGTTGGGCAGTTTTTGGGAGCAACGGGGAGGACCAGTGGTTTGGTCTCTGTCGTTGCGTTTGTGATGCGTCGTTGCTGATGCTGCCGCATGGTTTGGCCGTCATCTTCGGCCGTCGGTGTGAATGTTTATTTTTATTTCATCGAGTACTGATGATAAGCAACAACAACATTATTTAAATCAGCTGTTGATGTTTAAGCAATCGTTAAGGCTTGATTATTGCTTTCCAAAATGATTTTTGAACATCTGTCCAATTTATCATCTGCCTAATCTTTTTTGATTTTATTGGTGAATCATTTATTTGAATAATTTTATCTGTACTATAAATTCATCATTACTATAATCTAAGCTTGTTTTGTATCTCTATTTATTAACTATTGTCTAATTTTACATCTAATACATCTAGCTTCTCATTTTTATTCTTCAAAATACGCTCATCATTCTCTTACTACACTCAAACCCCGTTGGTTTGACACCAACTGTTGTCAAACGAACGGGGTCACTTTTTAGTTTGACACCCCCTTTAACATGGAGTTCACACACTACCAAACGTTTGTTTTGAAGGTGTGCGTGTGCGCCGTGTAAAATGTGACAGTTCGTCACTTTTTAGTTTGACTTTGACCAACCAACGTGGTACAAACTAAAAAAGTGTCAAACGAAAAAGTGACCAACCACCGGGGGTTGAGTGTATTGATACTTGATTTTTATAAAAAAAAAAATTAATTCTCTTTTACTGTCAATTTTTTTCAATCTTCACCCCTTTTTTTAAAACAAGTGAGGTTTGAGCCCTTACTCAATTTATGGAATGGTTAAAGGATTAACACAAATATTACTATTGTATTTTTGGTAAACTTTTATAACATGCTTAGGACCAAACATTGTAACAAACACCGCGACAAAAGAAATAGCAAAAGATAAACAGACTCAACAATAGGGAAGATTTCAGGAGAAAACAATACACAGTAAATAACAATAAGTTTTTGAGTTCAAACTAAAAATAAAACAGTTTTTGCTTTAATGAAAGTTGATAGGCACACTATAAATGGTTAGGCGCTTATACTTACATCAAACCCTTCTTAATGTACCACCCCCGGCCGAGTTAAAATGCGTAACCGGAAAAGAAGGTGTGCATGCCTGGCACGAACACTCAAAGCGTGTTCTAGCGTGCTGCTCGTACTGACTCAGAGCAAGGGTAAGATGTAGGTGTAAGGGCAGTGCGTTTTCGTCGTGAACCTAGTGCATAAGATCGGGACCATCCATAAACCACGTGGACACTTTAGAGGGGGGGGGGGGGTATGACGATTGTCCACGATCCATACAAAAAAGTTTTTTTTGTTATGGACAATTGTCCACAGGGGGGGGGGGTACGAGATTCCCAAAAAAGTGTCCACGTGGTTTATGGATGGTCCCATCGGTCAAGGCCCGTTCTTACACTGAAAATTGCGAATTGCGAATTGCTGAATATCACAGTCAAACATTTTTAAATTATTATTTTCTCTTATTTTTGTTGTTTTTTTATTTTACACTTTACTAATTTGCCTGAAATTTTAAATAAAATTTATTGCAATAATTTTAATAAATATTGCTCTTGATTCTTCATTATTTTTTCGTTTGAACAGCACTGACCTATAAAAAAAGACTGCGCAGGGAGGGAAGGCATGAAGTATGGGGTCCCAAGAAACACATAAAAAAATCAAACCATCCACATAAACACGACCCACAGCTTGAATAGGGAGGGCACCCAAACCTCTTTCAACTTCTTCCACCCCGGGGTTCGAACTGACGACCTTTGGATTGCGAGCCCAACCGCCGCCAGCAATGAAGCACCCGATTCGAGTGGCAGAAACCGGTCAAGAAAAATTCCAAATGGGCAGCACCGGTAGCGAAAGCAAGACAGAGAGAGTGAAGAAAAGCCCAAGAAAACGTTCCCTCCCTTTTGTCCTGCCGTTCGTAAAGCTGTTTCTTGACCCCCTTTCTTTCGAAGAGCATACCGGCTTATAAGCGGTATACGCACTTCGGAAGAAACCGGTCAAGAAAAAAATCAAATGGGCAGCAGCGGCAGCGCAAGCAAGTCAGAGAGGGTGAAGAAAAGCTCCAAGAAATCACTCCCTCTTCTTTGTTCTGCTGTTCGTAAAGCTGTTTCTTGACCCCTTTCCTTCCGATCTGCATAATAGCCTATAAGACTGTTTGCAACGCGGCTCTACTTTGTTCTAGCTGTTTCATTTTTCAAATAGAACTGAAACAGACCACCCGCAACGCGGAGTTGCAGTTTTAATTTTCGAGCAGTATTTTGAAACCGAAATAAAACTGCTCGACGAGTTTGTTTCAAACGTGAGACGATTTGGAACTGGAATAGAACTCAGTTTAAAAAAAAAACAGATATATAGAGATATCCACGTATTCTTACACACGCACTATGATGCTGTGTTGATAACCAAACGCACACAATTAAAAGCATTTTTTGAAACAACATTTAGATCAGCGCGTTGCGAGCATCGTGTTCTAGTTTCATTTCCGCCAGTTCTAAAAATTTAAAACTGCTCGCAATTTGAAACAATTATAAAACTTCGCGCTGCAGACAGTCTAAGACTGGTTGCAACGCGGCTCTACTTTGTTCTAGCTGTTTCATTTTTCAAATAGAACTGAAACAGACCACCCGCAACGCGGAGTTGCAGTTTTATTTTTCGAGCAGTATTTTGAAACCGGAATAAAACTGCTCGACGAGTTTGTTTCAAACGTGAGACGATTTGGAACTGGAATAGAACCAGTTTCAAAAAAATCAGATATATGGAGATATCCACGTATTCTTACACACACTATGATGCTGTGTTGATAATCATACGCACACAATTAAAAGCATTTTTTGAAACAACATTTAGATCAGCGCGTTGCGAGCACCGTGTTCTAGTTTCATTTCCGCCAGTTCTAAAAATTTAAAACTGCTCGCAATTTGAAACAATTATAAAACTTCGCGTTGCAACCAGTCTAAGGAATACATTACATCTATAGAAAAAAAGCAAAAACTGGTCGAATGGAAGTGCTCTATTCCACCGGAGCGGGCATGGTTTGGTGTGTTGTTTGTCTTTAAAGCAGGAAGACGAGTCCCACGGCCTAACAATAACCAAGGTTGGGACCGACGTTTTATTTCCTCATCCCCAGAAATAAGTGCACTTTGCATTTAAAAAAAAAATAACATAGACAGGGCCGAATGGGTTTCCTCCAAATTCGCTGTTGCATACAAGGAGTAGCGAACAGCACTTTATTGCTGTGGCAATCATGTTTCCGTTAACTTTAACTACTTGCCGGAATTTATGATCGCTTGACATGTGTTCAAAGTTGCTATTTGCTTACTTATTTATATACCTATTAGGCATTTTCAAATATAGATGAATTTTCTGATTGGCATTTTTGATCTTTTTAAGCTTTATCTCCCTAGGTTTTTTTTTACAAAAAAAAACTATTTTAAGCTTCAGCATAAACATTATTCTCTTATTTCAACGTGTGTCTTACACGGGCATCAAATCTCCAACTGGTCAAGTTCGAGAAAAACAAAATGATCGCCCACTCGGGTCAACTGAGTTCGTAACCTATTAGTAGAAAACAAACCCAAAATCTAGCCCAAAATAGAGCATGCAAGGGAGGAAAACGAGAAAGAGAGCAACATTTTTGAGTTTTGTGCAGGGTTCGATAAAAAAACAGTAAAGGCCTCAAACAACCGGGAAATTTCAAAAGTGGCCACTATATAGCACTGTTGTTAGTGCTAAAGTAAAAACCTTTTAGCTTTTACTCTCAGCTGAAGGCGCATATAGGGCCAAACAGTGACGGTTCAGTGCTTAATGGTTACTTGGGTAATGCAATTGAAATAAATTAATTTGAATTTGATTCAAATCCTTTTGATAATGTTCACCAGGAAAATATGCCCATTCCCATCCTACTAAGCGGTCGGGTCTGAATGATGCTGGATAATCTTTTACCAAAATTGATTTGTATTCCTCTTACAAGCATTTTTCAAAAATATTTCCATAGTCTATTCTGGTCTGACAAAAATTCCCTGTTGCCCACGTTATTTCTATTATTGGCCATGAAAGCAGCATCAGAAGTGCATTGAATGTAATCTTATGGGCCATTATAAACAGATATTGTGTAGCTGAAGTCGAACAAACTCTCCATATGCCGAAGATAGATGATTGACGTAAATAGGTACATTTCCCCTAGATTTCCTAAAAGTCAAGCTGCGTTGCGTTGCAACTTTCACAAAATCTGCTCCCGCAAACACGCAAGCTGTCAAAACTGCTCGAAAACTGAGCACTCTTCTCGTCACACCGCGCTGTCATCCAGCAGCCGCGAACCATCGAAGGACGCGAAAGGAAAAAACGAAACCGTGTTGGTCGCCATCACGCGTTTCTTTTCGGCCCGCCGCTCGCGGTCAGTGTGTCCGGGGCCGAAATTTTCGTCTACTTTTTTCGTCTACTTTTTTCTCGTCTCTTCATCCCGACGAATTTGCGGACGGGGGCTCGCGCACTTCGATTGGGCCGTCGTCGTCTCACCTTTTTTTTTTCGTTCATTCCTTTCTCCGTTCCGTTTTCGCCGTGCGGTCATCGTGTGTGAGTTTGTGTGTACGTGGATGGGTTGCAGGGGGAGGTACCAGAAGGCTACGGCAGGGGGATGTCGTCCTGAAAAAGCAGGCGATGACGACCGCGACGGATTGTGGTCAATTATCACGCAGGAGGAGGAGGAGAAGGAGTTTGAAACACGGAAGAGGGGCCATCTGGAGAGAACCAGCAGCTCCGGAATGTCAAGTGACCTCGCAAACGTGCAGTCTTGTTTGTTGTCTGGTTTGATTTCTCAGCAGCAGCTCTCGACGACTCTTTGTCATCTCCGGTCGGAACACCTTGGAGTTGGATTGGACAGAGAGCAGCAGCTTATTGCATTTTTATTTGCTTTTTTGTCGTCCCCTTTCCGTCTTGTGGGGGCCAGCGAGCAAGTGTTTGTGTGTTTTTGTATGCTGTGCACACACAAACACAAACATTCTACACTCGATTTTTGCTATTTGTTTCGAGTTTTGTTGCTTCACTTTTTTTGGGGCCACACGGGCAGGGTGGCAAGTTCTGCATAGGATTGTGATTAACACTTTTAATCTGCTTGTTGAACATCTGTAATTTTTATTATTTAAAGTGAAAACATTCGAAGGGAAACTACGTCGAACCTAGCACTCGCTCAAAATGCACAACCCACTTCGCACGCGACCTCTGCCCTTCTCATTAAGAGAGAGAATCAGTTCCTGACGAGCTATGCAGGCTAAGCAAATCAAACGCGAGAACCAGATTTAACATCGTCGTTGTAACTCATTTAATTATCTAGTTGCTAGTTGTAATTTCACCAAACTGGCGTAGAAGCCAACGAATCCGGTTCCAGCGATCGCCCACTAGCCAAAAAAAAAAAAAAAACATTAAATTTTCCTTGAAGACGACGATTTCACTCGCATTTTACGAGGCACGCTCATTAAGTCGTCAACGTTTTGCACGCACTATTGTAGTCGTGTAGACCGTCACTTTGACCATCAGCAGTCGAACGTGGCCTCGACGACCAACACTCTCGTCGATATACCTACAACGGCTACCACGTTTTCAAGGCTTCAACTTCAAAAAGATTGAAATTGTGCTGAGACTTTGTTGCTGGCATCGTCATTGCAATTTTGCTTTGTTTTGTTAATTGCTTGGGTTGGTCTTTGCTTGTTCAGTTTGGGGGGTTAGTTCAAGTAGAGAGAACGCATTGTTGTACAGTGTAGAGCGCCACCATGGTGTCTATCTAGACTGACATTCTAAGATATTCTACTATGGTCAAGTTTTTATAGCTTTTTTAAATTTTATGTCTCTAACGTTTACCTATTTTTTTACTTCAATTCAAAATTTATCGACGCTTATGAAGAGTGAGTATTTCTAGAATGTGTCACAACTCGTCTTAAGGTGCTCTGATTAAGATGAAACTGTTGATCAGATGGACTCACGCCAAATATGAGCACTCTGCGACAAAAGTCAAACTGACATCGAAATTCGTGGTTCAAGAAACATTCAAAATCTTAAAATTTGCCCTCTATTCGTAACACTTGACGAAACCCAATAACTTTTGCAATTTCCATAAGTCCGTTGCAAATATTTTTTGAAGTTTATAAATCTGTCTAGTTGTTTTGCCATCATTAGTTTCCAAAATATCTATGTATTGAGGAAAATTTTATTTTTTGCGAAATTTTTTTTTTTGCGGTGGTTTCATGAAAATTCAAAACATTTTTAAACAAGCCCAAACATGCTAAATATGATTATCAATACAGAAAAATGCATTTCAGATTGTTTTCAGTTGATTGGACTTCTATTTTCTTGGAATTTTTGAAGTTTTTTGGAAAAATAGTTTTTTGCCCCCTGATTATTCAGACCAATTTTGAAGGGGGCGACATAAACTTTGAAAAATATTTGCAACGGCCTAATTGAAAGACGCAACTTTTGGTATATCGAAAAAAGTATAGGTCATCGCTCAAATTTAAAAATTATCGCAGTTTTAGTGAAACAAGTTGTTTCCCCCGTTTTTTTTTGTATTTTTTGCGTTTTTGCTAGCCTAATGGTTTAGCGATCAGCCTTTCAAGCAGACGATCAGGGATCGAATCCCGTCTTATTACTAACAGCAAGCCCAACTAGTGTTGAGTGAGAGGGGAATGGACGGGAAGATGACCAACCAACCACACCACAACGCGTGAAGGAAAGAAGGCAGGCTCTCTTCGAACAAGACAACCAGGACAACATCATCTTCCGTCAAGACGAAGAACAACAGATCTTGGATCTATTAATAGACGCACGGCTCTGTGATGGCAAGGCCGATTGAGCCAGTTAGGGTATAGGCAGAGCCGTACCTGTGGGTCTACGGCGCCCTTGGCAGTGCATCAATTTGGCGCCCCTTCTAAATACTTCAAAATGTTGATAAATTTCCTTGTTTTAAAGGATTGCCGATTGCTTAAAGGAATTCTGATTTTATTATTATAATTTGAGTAAAAAAATAGGTTGATTTAAAGTTTTCCTGTTACATTAAATTCTAGGTAATGATTTAATTTTATTTTTATTGATTTTGCAAATGGACTCCTTAACAGATTGGTTGAAAGGAAAATTTACTGTCAGGAAATAGCTAACTGAATATGTTGTTAGTTTTCAAAAAATCAACAATACTAGCAGAGTGTTGCAGTATCCCTACTTAGATTTTTTTTCATGTTTTTTATTCAGGAATCAGATAAGAAAATTAGCTTAAACTCTGATTTTCTGAACTAAATTTTATCAAATCTAACTTTTATTTCACGGTTTACTGTTTTGGCGATGGATTCCATTCAGTATAGTCAGAGAAAATTAAAAAAATGTCGCTACTTCAAATTTAAAAGCATCTCAATTTTAGATCAAATTCTTGAAAATTCGTGGTTTTAAAACATACCAATTGCTATCCTTTGATAAAACATATATTATTGATTAACAGTTTTATTATTACAAAATCTCAAATTTCAGAAAAAAAACCCGATTTAATCCCACCTGGGGTGAGATAGAGCCTTTCTTACTAAAGAATATAACAATGGTAGAACTTTTATCAATTCATAACATCGACTTTGTTTATTTATAACGTCAGCACAAAAGAAAGTCTTATGATGAAAGCAAAGTATTATAAATGATATGATTTCCAAAAGAAATAAAAAACGCAATTTTCACCAAAATAATTAATTCAATCGTACAATATGCTTGTACGTTTGTAATCAAACAAGCGTTTATGACAAACGCGATCATAGCAAGCTTCCCATGCGCCAGTGACAATGCACACCGCGGTTTTGGTTTTTTAGCTTCGGTGAACCGCGTGTGCCGCACGGTGCAGGGAAGCTAGCCTAAGAAGCTTCTAAGAAAGTGACAGAGTCAGAGATAGCTATTTTCAACAACCGCACCACTACACACTCAATCGCGAGAACCTTAGGTAGAAAGCCATTGGCGTCGCCAGCATTGAAAACATTGAAAACGATATAAACGATGAAAGCTTGGAAAGCTCCTATTGGAATCCAATGAACCCTGTTAGATAAACTTACGACAAATGAAGTCTACATTTAGGCGTTTTTAGGAGCGCACGGGAAACAAATTGATTGTAGCCGGATGAATGTCCTATGTCACAAATTTTTTTAAATAAACATTGGACAGATATGTAAAAACGGACAGGGCAAAAGAAACCGAAAAGCTACGATATCTTACATGTTGTAGAAAACATCGGTAGACAAGCTACTACAAACGAGTATAAGTCGAGCCAGCAAATATATGCGCCAACATTCTCGCGCCAGTATTCGAAGCTCAACTTGACAACTTGTCGACTTGGCGACGAAGCGTCGAAAATCGATGCAGTGTGATTTTTTGACGATTTTTCCGCTTAAAATTCATGCTGAATCGACATATTTACGAAGATGAAAATGACGTCCTGGCTTAAAGTAAAACCTATACCTTTCTTTCCTGTTGCCGATCGATGTCGAATTTGTTTCAGATGCTCACTCATGGTCTGTACTATGAATGTAGCAAGAAATTTTGAATAAAATCAGAAATGAAAAATGTTGGCGAAGGTCACCAGGTGGGCTTTTACCTTTTTTTAGGGATTTTTTTTCTTTTGGTAGGTTAATCAAACGGCTCTAACTCCAGAACCAGATTATGGATCTGGATGAAAATTTGGGAGGTTGTAGAACTCGAAAATTTTTTGAGATAAATAAAAAATATGAAAATGAAAAAAAAATTACCATATTTTCATTTGAAAACTGTGTATTTTGTTGAAAAGTCTGGCCGCATCCGAAAACAGATGGATATTTCGAAATTTGCGTGGCAACTCGCCCAGGTTCAGCACACTAGCTTTCATCTGCATTCAGAAGAATCGAAATCGGATTTATGGGAGCTGAGAACGGCGCGACACAAAATTTTGCAAAATTTTACCACATACGAACATCATTCGACCTCCACGGAATTTATTTTCTCAAAATTCGAGGATTCGAGATAGACGAGTTCTGTCAAGGTGAATCGATAGAGCGTCGAAAATCGATGCAGTGTGATTTTTTGACGATTTTTCCGCTTAAAATTCATGCTGAATCGACATATTTACGAAGATGAAAATGACGTCCTGGCTTAAAGTAAAACCTATACCTTTCTTTAGTAAGAAAGGCAAAACTAGAAACACTCAATTAACATACTGACAATATGGCTATTCTGAGCGCAGATTGAAATTTATCGGACATAAAGTTGGACAATTATTGAGTCTGGAAAACGGTTTACCTTATCTTTTTAGGGTGCAGTCCAAATTTTATTTCTGTAGCTATTTTGAAGAGCTTTTGTACATATTCTCAAAAAAAAATAATGCTACTTGTGCGCTTTTGACAAAAAAATATTAGTTAATATGTACTTACCAAAACATCACGGTAAAAATATTCAAACAGTTGATTTTGGCACCCAAAATGTTATACATAAAATACAATTTTGTTTTTTTTAATAATGCTTAAAATTAATGTTATCAATAACAATAATATTTTAAAATGTTGTTGTTTACACAACTTGTTACACAACATTAAAGACTCATTTAACAGAATGGAGCACCCGCAGTCGAGCAGTTTTTGACAGTTCGCTCCATAAGGAATGGAGCACTTCCATTCGAGCAGTTTTTGCTTTTTTCTACAATGTATTTCTTATGGAGCGAACTGTCAAAAACTGCTCGACTGCGGGTGCTCCATACATAGAGTTATCTACGTGCGCATGTATTGCGTGTACGTACACGAAAAAGATTGAGGTTAAATTTTGTACCCGCCAGCAAAACAAATGGGGTGCAAGTGTGCGTGAGCTCGGGCTTAGGTAACTTTATTGTAGAAAAAAGCAAAAACTGCTCGAATGGAAATGCTCCATTGGAGCACCCGCAGTCGAGCAGTTTTTGACAGTTCGCTCCATAAGAAATTGTAGAAAAAAGCAAAAACTGCTCGAATGGAAGTTCTCCATTTCTACCATCGTATAATCTATGTTACCGAATTTCCACCGTACCAAATTTTAATTGACGACAAAATGTGGTAGTGCAGGACTGATCAGCGCCACGCTGGTATTTTGTTAGACTTTATCCTCTCTAAGGATAGTGTGCAAGTCGTGTTCGCTCGCGAATGGTTGCACGCCACAGTCGGCAAACATTCGTTCGGTGATGAGTAAGTAATTTCTGATCTTTGAACCGAAAATCAGGACCCTTGAACGAAAGTTTTAATTCTAGTTGTTGGAAATGCATATGTGGGAAGTAAACAAACAACAAAAAAAGCTTCAAATCATTTATAGGCTTGGTGGTGGAACCATAAAATTAAAATCCACTTGGGGCAGAATGGATTTTATTAGATTTTAATTAAATAGATAATTTTACTCCTGGCAGCTTCACAAATCTCGTTTAATGGCACATTAGTCAACTGTTCAGTTATTTCGATGCTTATTTATGAAAATAAATTGTTGATTTTAATATGGGAACTTTTACCCTATGGATCATTCGCTCCCGACAAATTCGAATGTATTCAAATTAAAAAGCACGTGGTTTCAAGCTTTTGACAGCTGTCAGTCGTTCCTATTAGCGGATTTGGATTCGCATATTCAAATTAGCGATTCCGCTCTGTATTTTCAAAATTGTTTGTCTTGCAAACTTCACGGAAACTACGCTAGTTCAAAAATCAAAAAAAAAAAACCAAACCATCCACATTAACGACCCCCGGGTCTTTTGTGGTCTCTATTGCAAGTTTCTGCTCGAACCTAGGAGTCCGAAGGCTTGAATGGAGAGGGCACCCAAACCTCTTTCTACTCCAAGGAACCTTCCACCCCAGTGTTTGGACTGACGACCTTTGGATTGCGAGTCCAATCGCCGTTTGGTGTTTGGTTGGTTTGGTGTGTTGTTTGTACTTATGGCATGGAGATGACTCCTACACCTGGAATGACTTAACGGCCTAACAACAACCAAGGCCGGGACCGACATTTTACTTCCTCATCCGATGGAAGGTTGGAGCAGATGGGAATCGAACCCAGAATCATCCGCTTACAAAGCGAACACCGGAACCATTCGGCCACGCACTGCCACTACGCTAGTTATTTTTTATGTAAAAATAATTCATCGAAAATTTACGAAAATCGACCCGACATCCTTGGGATGGTGCACACAACACACCCTCATTACTGAATTCAGTTAAATTTACTGAAATCTGCACGACTAAAATTTTCAGTAAATGAAAAATTGCTGAAGTTTCAGCAAATTTTGACAGCTCCATACAAATTTTAACTGAAGTTCAGCGAAAAACTAACTGAAAATTTCAGTAGTGCAGATTTCAGTAAATATTAACTGAAAACGAACATCAGAAATTGCTGTGTGCCAAAAAAGAAAGGGTGGTTTGTTTATGCTGAAATTCGGGATTATTCCATGTTTCGATAGTATAAATAGCTCCGCCAAATTTAAGCATGTTAAAAAAAAGTTAATTTCGAATGGTGTGCCGCTTCACATTAAATTAACATTATTTAAATTGGGGAATGTTGAATCGTCAGGAGGATAAACACTGATCAGGGCTGGAATAATAGCATAAACATCTTTTTCGTTTGCGAACTTTTTTCACCTGCAAAAGAGGGAGAAGGCGAAGCACGCAAAAAAAAATCGCTCCCGAACTTCTCAAAGAAAATCAATCAGTTGCAGAATTTTTGAGAATCTCCTTGTTGGTACCACTCAAATTAATATTATGTCAGGTCATTTTTCGACGTGTGACGTTACACCTACAAGTGTAGTTCTGAAATCACTGAAAAAAAATTCCCACCGAATGATCAAGATGATGATTTTTTGAGATTCTTTTTTCCGATCTTTCGTGCGCGAGAGAGGAGAGCCATGTTTCCTTCCGATTTTATCTCTTCACGATCATCAAAATATTTTCTTTTGATGCTGATATTTCCATCGCTGACGCGGATTTTGCGATATTTTCATGTTATGACATTTTGAAATGTTTCCAAATTTGAAGTGATACTCTGTTATCTCATGACAGAGTTGCCAGGTCTACAATCCCCACCTCTAGACGGGCTTCGATCGAAAATTTTGCCAAAAATCAAATTTTCAACCAATTTTTGATCTTTTAAAAGCTTTGGAAAGAAGAACTCTTAAAATTTAAAAAAATCTAAGGTTGGAAGTGTGATTAGTTTGTTGTGACTTTGCCAATGTTTTTAAAAATGTACTTTTTCTGGGATCAACATTGGCTTTGTTTCTTACGAACATTTCAGTAACAACTTTTCAAAAGGGCGAAACCCTCAGATGTAAACAAACTGAGTTTTTGTCAGAATCATATAAAGCGAACAAAACTGCTTCTAAAACACCCTCCATCATCTCAAAATTCCGAAAATACGTAGTTTTAAAAGCAAAAAACAAAAGGGCTAATCAACAACATCAATCAAAAAAACCAAATTGAGTTTCCGCCCTTGTGTTTTCATCCAATCACGAGGGGCGAATGTAGTGTTTTCTGCAAGTTCCGACGTATATTAAGAAATACTAAATTTTTGTTATAATTTAGTGAATTTTTACCTGACAATCCTCAAAATGGATCAAAATGTATGTTTTTGATGTCTCTGACCACAATTCCACAACAAACACAGACTTGTATGATCCAAAATACATAACATTTTAATTTCAATTATTGTAGTATCGGATCTGGTCTGGATTCACAATCTAGAAATGAAGGTCCATAATTTACCGGTTCTTGGGACATCCGGGGATTCTGGGTCGAGCAGTTGCAGGACAAAAAGTTAGTGTAGGGAGGTTTAGGAGGAATGCCGTACAAAATCATCGCCTCCGTAACCATTGAAGCTATGCAAAGATTGAGAAGGCAGGATGGTGTCGCGGGGTGTCATGTCTCCCACTTCCGGCGGGTACACCCCAAGGAACGTCACTTCAATATAGACCACATCGTCAAACCAACTTGCTACTTACGGTGTATCCTAGCTCAACGAGTCTTGGCCTGAACCGGACTGTTTATAAAGGCTTTCTAGACCAATTTTTTATCACTGAGGTTGCAAATATCACTGTATTATCACTGACTGTAACGTTTCACAATGATAAAACAGTTGTTTCACCACTTTTTTCTTTAAAAACCCGAAAAATTAACAAAAAACAAAAGGGCGAATCTGTTGTTTACTTCTGCTTTGTGGCGTAACCTGACGGGCTAAACCGTGGTTTCGGTTGAGTGGGTGGCGAATACTGTGGGGCGAAAATGTAGGCACGCTCTTCAAAAAGGCGTAATTTCTTTTTCTCAATTTTAAATAGCAAAAACACCTTAATTAATTTCAAATTGCTCTCTATGATGAAATTATTGCTATTTTCTATTACGTTTTGACAAAATTGATGGTTTTCATGCTTTTTTGTGGAAATAGGAATTGATCGAAATTGCAAAATTTTGAATGTTGGTTTTCCCGAAACGGCAGGATCGTAGGTTTCGCCTTTTTGAAATGTTGTTACTGATTTCCTCTATATTATGCAGAAATAAGTATGAAGTAATATTAATGGTATCGTTCTAGAGTAGCAAAAGCAAAAAATTGAAAAAGTGACTGTAAAAACAGGAAAAAAAACTAGATAGGTAAAAAAGTAACGAGACAATGTGATAGAGTAAGGCAAATACTATCAAAAACAAACTTAAACAAAACATGATAAATGCAACTTAAAATACTTAAAAATGAAACAAAACAAATATAAAACAAAAGAAGTGAAGTTTTCCGTAGAACACTACTAAAAACTAGAAAAAAATCGAAAAAAAAAATTAGTGTTAAAATTGTTGTCAAATCGATCTTAGTTTAGCCAAGTTTAGTTCAAAACGATGTCCTTTCGCCCATTCTTATTTCAATTTGACCTGCAAAAAAAGTAAAACGGCCCCATTTCTCTTATGATTGCCGATTTGCCCAAGCAAGGCAGAACCTACATTCTGAATCTGGAATCCTCCCCCCGTCTACCGTGCCACAAAAACACACACACACGTGGAAGGTCGTCTCGTGGGTCCCCCCGCAACCCCCATTATTCGTGGAAAGTATTAACGCCCTAGTGTTCTAATTTGTTGCAGCATTTCGTGAAAAACGTGTAGCAACACCAAAAAAAGAGGACATTCGTACCGGTGTGGAGGCGTGCTCAATGCTCAATGGAATAATGCATAATTTGTTCGACGAGTGCGAGCAGCCGCGTTTCATTCATAAAGCAGCAGTAGAAAAGGTCGAAACCGTTTGGTCGACGGTGGTGGAATCGAACAGCACCAATACACGAATGCAGCAGTGCTGGCCACAACAACAACAACAACAACATCAGCATCAGCACGACCACCATCATCATCAGCTGCTTCTGCCGTTGTTGCTGCAGTAGTGAGAGTGAAAATAACAGCAGCTCCCCAAACAGCAGCAGCCAAATCTTCCCCCCCGATATTCGAGTGGAGGAAAAGGGTGGAGAAGAAGAAGAAGGAGAGTCGTTCAAGTGTGTGTGTGTGTATTGCTATCTTGTGAGTGTGTGTGAGTAATGTTTTCGAGCGAAATCAGCAACGATTGTACATTTGATTGATAATCAAATTATAAAATAGTGCAGAAGAAGAAGAAGGGGGAAGAAGAGACCACAATTAGAAGCTGAACTGAAAAGCTTAGCAGAAGAAAGCAAAAAAAAACAACAAGAAGAGAAATTCAGTGAGTGTGGGCGGAATTTGAACCCGCCTCCTCTCCCACAACATCATCCGGATTTGCGTTGGACCGCGACACCGACCATTGTCACCCGGCCAAGATGAGTCGCATTTCGACGCAGAAAAAGGAAGGCAAGATGCGGATTCGGGCTTTCCCGGTAAGTGGCGAAAACAACAACCGCAAAAATGCTTCATTGTGGGGAATTTCAGATGAGAGCGATCGATTGATGGCCGAGGTGTAAAAAGGAAAGGGGAGCGACGTCAGCTGGTTCGTTGGGATGACGAACTTTGGCAATGGTGGCAAACCCGGAGCGCACTGTGACTGTGGGAGGATACTGAACCGGTGAACCGGGAGGGAATTCTCAAGGTCGGTCGGTCGGAGTTGATGATGGGAATGTCTCGTTTGAGGGTGATTTTGTTTCGTTCAGGGACAGGTGCGGATGCGGGTAGATTTGGGGCTTTGAACTTTTCCTGGAATGCATTTTTTTTTAATTTGTGAATTTTCTTTGAAAATACTTAATCCACCTTTAGGTGGTTGGTGCCTTCCTCACATTCATAAAGTCAATACATTCAGTAAAAATAGCAACATTCCCCTAACATGTTTAACAAATCAATTATATTACTGATTTCTTTTGAGAGGGTTCGCAGACCTACAATTTTTCTGGCTCATCGGCAAGGTGTGATAAAAAATACCTATCCAACGAAAGTTCACATGGAAGATTCAGACAATATTTTTATCACAATATCTCAGATCCGGCCTCCAGAAAGTATATAAATAACACTTAAGTGCCAATAATTTTTGATAGGGCTGTCAGATCCTTGATGTTTTAGGCTCATTTGAAAGGTCTTTCAATTATCTAACTAACGATGGGTCGCATGATGGACCCGGACATAATTTTTACTGAAATATCTGAGATCCGGCCTCCAAAAAGTGTATAAATAGCACTTAAGTGCTAATAACTTTTGATAGAGTTGTCAGATCTTCAATTTTTTGGGCTCATTGGAAAGGTCTTTTTAATACCTTTCTGAAAATGTGTAACATGATAGTGTTTCTTGCAAAAACCACCCTTTTTACAATCTTCCGAACATACGCCAAAATCGTTTTTTAAGCATAACTTTCGAAGTACTTAACTAAACTTGCTGATTTTAAATAGAGACCTATGGGACCCCAAGACGGATCGAATGAGACTAATACGGTCAAAATCCGTTCATCCAGTTCGGAGATAATCGAGTGACATTTTTTTGTCCACCCACCTACACACATCCACACAGACATTTGTTCAGAACATGATTCTGAGTCGATAGGTATACGTGAAGGTGGGTCTACGAGGTCGAATTAAGAAGTTCATTTTTCGAGTGATTTTATAGCCTTTCCTCAGTAAGGTGAGGAAGGCAAAAACTTTTTTAGATTGGGATTTCAATTAATTTGAAATGTATTTTTGCCTTCTTCACCTTACTGAGGAAATGCTACAAAATCACTCGAAAAATGAACTTCTTAATTCGACCTCGTAGACCCACCTTCGCGTATACCTATCGACTCAGAATCAAGATCTGAACAGATCTGTCTGTGTGGATATGTGTAGGTAAGTGGACAAAAAATTGCCACTCGATTATCTCCGGATTGGCTTCACGGATTTCGACCGTTTTGGTCTCAGTCGATCCGTCTTGTGTACCCTTGTGTGGACCCATAAGTCTCTATTCAAAATCACAAGTTAAATTAAGTACTTCTAAAGATATGCTTATGGATCTCCCCTAACGTGATCGCAGACCTCTTAAAGAGGTCCTAATAAAAATAAGTGATGTGCATAAAAAACACACTACCTACAGACTATTTGTCAAGATTATACAGACACCGGCTTTGAGGAAAATGGCATCCCTCTACACGGCCATTTCGTGGCGATCAGACCCGACCATTTGAGGTTATGTAAATTCAGACCATTTTTTTTTTTTAATTTTAGATAGGTAAGTCAGATCTTGAAAATTCTCAATCCTCAAGGAAGGTCATTTCATAACCTTTCTAAAAATATATAATATTCCATGCAAAAACCACCCTTTTCTGCAAATTGAAAAATTTATATGCAGCATTTGTTTAAGCTTAACTTTTGATGTGCTTTACTAAATCTTATAAATTTCAATAGGGACTTATGGGACCTCAAGACGAATCGAATGAGGCCAATACGGTCAAAATCGGCTCAGCCAGTGACGAGATATTCCAGTGACATTGATTCGGTACACATGTCTACATACAGCCAAACACACAGACATTTGCTCAGCTGGTGATTCTGAGTCAATATGTATAATTGACGGTAGGTCTAGGAGGTCTAATTAAAAGTTCATTTTTCGAGTGATTTTATAGCCTTTCCGCAGTAAGGTGAGGAAGGCAAAACGATCTTGATTACATTCCGAAAGATTATAAAAAAGGTGGTTTTTGTGAGAAAATCGGTCTCGTTACACATTTTTAGAAAGGTATTGAAAAGACCTTTCCAACGAGTCCAAAACATTGAAGATCTGACAATTCTATCAACAGTTATAAGCACTTAAGGGACCATCCATAAACCACGTGGACCCTTCTATTGAAATCTCAAAAATCCAAAATTCTGCGTTACGTAATTAAAGAAAGCTTCCAAAGATCATAGAAAAACGATTTTTTTGAATAAATGCCTTTTCACGGGTTACATCCTGTTTCAAATTCAAAGGACATTACAGGATCACGGTGGCAGGCTTGGCCGAATGGTTAAGCTGTCCGCTTAGTAAGCGGAAGCTCATGGGTTCGATTCCCATCTGCTCCAACCTTCCATCGGATGGGGAAGTAAAACGTCGGTCCCGGCCTTGGTTGGACTCAGATATGTTTAATTAAGTGTATCAGAAAATTGTTCATACAGCCCTAATCTAATCTAATCTAATCGAACACAAGCGCAGCCAGTCCGAAGAAAGCATCCGGGCAGAACTTATGGTTAGATTACGCCTCAAGTTCTTTCTTGTCATTATTAATGATTGCAGTACTTTCGAGAACCCCCGAAATGTATTACACTCACTAAAGCGGCCCGGCAACGCAGTAGGCATTAACCGCAAGAGACAGATTCTATGAACGGAACCCACATTTCATGGAATCATCAGGGGAAGAAGAAGAAGTGAGGACATACCGTACCAACCACTTCGAGTTATTTATAGAATATGGTGTGTAGTGTGTGTGTAGGGGAATCGTTGGGGAAGGGATTGTTGTATTATATAGTAAATGACCTTGTGACATTATTTCACCACTACGGATTAATTCACTCAAGGGTTGTCAACCCCTCGGTGGCCGAGTGGCTATAGCATCTGACTACCAATCCAAAGGTGTGAGTTCGAATCCCACCTGATTCCATGCGTTTTTTGTTCATATTCAAAGTTCAATTATAGTCGAATAATTTCAAGGAGAAAAAAACGGAAAAAACGGAATCGACGTAACACCTTATAATGTGGCCCTCTTAAACCTTGCGGTTTCGTCAACGGATCCACAGGCGTGTATCGTTCTTTTTGCGACAAGACTCCGCCTCCCGGGTATGAAGTGTGAAGGTATGGAGACCGGTCGGGAATCGAACCCGGAACCTTCCGCTTATAAGGCGGGAGCCGTAGCCATTAAGCCGCGGGCCGGTCAGTATCAGAAAATTGTTCATACAGCCCTGTACAGAAACTTTATCCGTTGTTAAATATCTGACCTCTTTGTAAAGTTCCAACATTAAAATCGACGGGAAAGAATGTCGTCATAACTACCCTGACATTGACCTGCCAAAACTATCTACTTTAAAAATTGCAAAATTTACTAAGATATAAATCAAGGCCAAAAAATTTTTTGTACACTTCATTAATCCACAAAGTTTGATTGATTTTTAACAAAACATTAATGAAAATGTAGTTAGTTTTTTTCATATTTCAAAGTGCATCTTAAGGTCGTATTAAGGAGGTATTA
This sequence comes from Culex quinquefasciatus, assembly GCF_015732765.1. Taxonomy (NCBI): domain Eukaryota; kingdom Metazoa; phylum Arthropoda; class Insecta; order Diptera; family Culicidae; genus Culex; species Culex quinquefasciatus. The sequence goes on from NC_051862.1 coordinate 160,775,365, forward strand.
GACTATGGATAGCAAACAAACAAACTCGCACTTTTTTGTGTTTGACATTTTGACATTTTGTCTTGTTTGCGAGTTTGTCAAACAAACAAACTCGCACTTATGTTTATAGGACCTATAAAAAAACACTAGAAATGCAGGCAAACTGTCAAACTGCTCCGCCATATTGTTTGCGGAAAAGTTTTTTAACAAACAGCTTGCAGAATTGGCAAACGACTGGTTTCCAAACTTTTACACTGTAATTTGTTTTTGTTGACCTTCAATATTTTTTTTATTTCTCATGAAATATTTTAGAGCCCAGTTTTTGGTAAAAAAAAGTTTTTTTTTGTTTTTTTTTTAGAAGTAATAGAACAAAAATGATAGTGTTGGTGTAGGGTAAAGCATCAAAAGCACTTCTTAAAAATGTGTGGGTAATCTAAATGTAAATTATTATTTGACTTTAAATAAATTATTTAACTTAGATACATATAGAAATGTTATTGTAAGTGGCTTTAGAAAAATGTGTTGACCCATAACTTTTTAACAGTCACAACATGTTTATTCTCTCGTGATAAATATACTATGCCTTCTCAAATTCAATGATTTATTTTAAATTTTTATAATATTTTGAAGATTTTCTAAAAATTTTACTTCAACACATGGGATAACATAGACAACTTCTGTTCAACTTAAATCAATTAGGTTTTATGCTTGTTTTATGCCGTGACTTCATTTTTTTTCCTCATTGAAGAAGGTAAAAAAGGATTCATGTAACGTGGTTTATGGATATCACCAAGGTAGACTTGAATATTTTTCACCGGGGTTGCTGTGATCGAGCTTTCCTTTTGACAGCTCGTTCAGCTTTTTCCAAATTCTTCCCAAATCGTGCACCTTTATACAATTCCCGCTTCCAATTCCCCCCCTCAAGATTTACGATTCTTTCTAAGCAAATTACGGCCCACTCCCGTACCCATGATCACGCGCTAGCGCAATCCCGGGTTTCGTCGTCGTCACGGTCGTCCGCCATGAAGAGCAGCGGATCAGCAGTCGCCGCCAGCAGCGGCAACAGTCGTATTCCCCGACCAGCTGCCGCTCTCCGCCGCAGGACGGTGCGCCGTCGTTCCGTTCCGCTGCACGAACGCCACCCGGTGTGGTGTTCCACCTTGGCCAGATTTCCGTTCATCTATGTAGTTTTTGAGGGGTTGTTTGAGTGGGGGGTTTTGGAGGTTGTTGACGTTTTTTTTTGTGTTTTTCTATTTTTTCAGATGACCATGGACGAGAAGTACGTCGAGTCCATCTGGTCGCTGCTGAAGAACGCCATCCAGGAGATTCAGAAGAAGAACAACTCGGGCCTGTCGTTCGAGGAGCTGTACCGGAATGCGTACACGATGGTGCTGCACAAGCACGGCGAGCGGTTGTACACGGGGTTGAAGGACGTGGTCACACAGCACCTGGAGACGAAGGTGCGCGAAGAGGTGCTGCGTAGCTTCAACTCCAACTTTCTGCAGACGCTCAACCAGGCCTGGAACGATCACCAGACGTCGATGGTGATGATCCGGGACATTTTGATGTACATGGACCGGGTGTACGTGCAGCAGAACGACGTGGACAACGTGTATAATTTGGGTTTGATCATCTTCCGGGATCAGGTCGTGCGGTATGGGAGGATTCGGGATCACATGCGCGAGACGCTGCTGAACATGGTGATGTGCGAGCGGAAGGGTGAGGCCATCGACCACATCGCGATCAAGAACGCGTGCCAGATGTTGATGGTTCTGGGCATTAACTGCCGCTGGGTGTACGAGGAGGACTTTGAGCGACCGTTTCTGACGCAGTCGGCAGCTTTCTACAAGCTAGAATCTCAAAAATTCCTGTCGGAGAACAGCGCCAGCGTGTACATCCGGCGGGTTGAGGCTCGCATCACGGAGGAAGCCGAGCGGGCCAAGCTGTATCTGGACGAGAGCACCGAGAGCCGCATCGTGGAGGTGGTCGAGGACGAGCTCATCAAGAAGCACATGCGCACGATCGTCGACATGGAAAACTCCGGCGTCGTGTACATGCTGAAGAACACCAAAACCGACGACCTGGGCTGCATGTACAAGCTGTTCTCGCGGGTCAACGGCGGCCTCAAGACGATCGCCGACTGCGTCTCGCAGCACCTGCGCTCGATGGGCAAGAACCTGGTGAAGGAGGAGGAAAGCGGCACCAACCCGATCACGTTCGTGCAGAACCTGCTCGATCTGAAGGACCGCTTCGACCACTTCCTCCACCACTCGTTCAGCAACGACAAAATCTTCAAGAACATGATTTCGTCCGACTTTGAGCATTTCCTCAACCTGAACAGCAAATCGCCCGAGTATCTGTCGCTGTTTATCGACGACAAGCTGAAAAAGGGCTGCAAGGGGGTGAGTTACCCTACTCAGCGTAATGATTTTGTACGATTAAAACTTTGTTTCTATCTTTCGTAGATGTCCGAGCAAGAAATTGAAACGATCCTGGACAAGACCATGGTATTATTCCGATATTTGCTGGAGAAGGACGTGTTCGAGCGATACTACAAGGCACATCTGGCAAAGCGGCTGCTGCTGAACAAGTCGGTCAGCGATGACTCCGAGAAGAACATGATATCGAAATTAAAGGTGAGTTTTTTGCGAGTCGCTCGAGGTTCAAAACTAAACCCAAACGTTTCCATTTGCAGACTGAATGCGGTTGTCAATTTACCTCAAAATTGGAGGGCATGTTCAAGGACATGTCCGTGTCCAACACGGTGATGGAGGAGTTCAAGAACCACATCAGCAACGACCCGTCCGCGCTGGACGGGGTCGAGCTGTCGGTCCGGATCCTGACCACCGGCTTTTGGCCCACGCAGGTAAGTTTCATCAATCTCAGCTGTGGGTGTTGGTACTAACGAAGCTGATCTTTGCAGTCTGCCACGCCAAACTGCAACATCCCGCTGGCACCGCGGAGGGCGTTCGAAACGTTCAAGCGGTTCTACCTGGCCAAACACTCGGGCCGGCAGCTGACGCTGCAGCCGCAGCTCGGTGAGTATTGGATTTTTTATTTAGATTTTTTTTTCGTTGATTTTTTCATAGATTCCTTGATAAAGATTTTAAATACATCGAAACGTCGGACAAGTAACAATTCAACCGTTTTTTGAACTTTGCCTCAACGACTGCCAAGCCAAAAAAAGAATTGATGTTCTACATGGTTGGTGCAAGATTACCAGGATGACATCAAGGATGGGAATACCGAACGATCAAATTACTGACCAGGAATGTTTTGAACATTAGTAATTGTGTGATCAACAAGAACCTCAACAGAGAGCGCATGGAGACGGCTTTGAAGCCCAACATGGTACCCCGCATCTGACAAACAGTTCCCGACACAGTGAAGAGGGAGATCAGACTGCTGAAGGACAACAGAAAGCCAGCAAAGATTGGTTACCCGGTGCTCTCTTCAAATATGGTGATTCCTTCCCATCACATCGAGGGTTACGACAAGGCGACGGCTTATCCAATGCGCTGTTTAACATCGGCTTGAGATGTGGAAAGTATTGACACGACAGGCATGATTTGCAACAAGTCAGTTCAGCTGCGATGGTGATACGGGTTTATGCAGACTTTAAGACCCTAACAAGATGGGAATGACTGACCATCAACAGTCTGGCTCCCGGTAGCTGCAAGGTGGCAGCCCCACCTGGAGACTAGGTATTCGCAGCCCTGGTAAGGCGGCATACCGAAGCAAACCACCAACTCAGATAAACAAAATAAGAAATTCAGGACGAATTAATCGGCATCAGACCATACGATATAAAAAGGACAACGATTAGAAACTCGGCTGGCCTTCTTGCTCGGGAGCTGCACAAGCTGATCGTGCATGTGGCCACCATCCAGGAAGTTCCGTGGCCCGGTCATGGAGAGCGAGAATTCACGGCGGTGGACCCCATCGCCAACACCTCTTTCAAGTACTACAGTGGTGGCGGAAAGGCGATGTACGGAGTCGGTTTCGTAGTGATTGGGGATTCAGAAGAACCGAGTGAATGGCCGGATCTGCGTGTTGAGAATAAAGGGAAAATTCTTCAACTACAGCCTGATCAATAACTACGCACCGACGAACGACAAGCCGGATGACGATTTCTACGAGCATCTCGATAAGACCTATGGACAAGACACGGCGAGAAAATAGTCATTGGAGACGCAAACGCGCAGGTCGGAGGGGAAGCGTTCTTCCATCCTGTCATCGGCAAGCAGAGCCTTCATCCTGGCACGAATGAAAACGGCCTACGTTTGGTTAATTTCGCCGCAGGATCGTTTGCTGGGCCACCCGAATGGCGAATCGTGCACTCAAATCGTTCACGTTTCTACGGTGGATGGTCGACACTTCTCGGACGTGATGGATTTCCGATCGTACAGAGGACCGAACATCGACGCCGATTACTTCCTGGTAGCGTGCAAGATCCGAGCTAGGCAGTCGAACGTGTTGACCCCGCGGACGGCGAGGATAGTGCGGTTGAACGTCCAGCGCCTCTCGAGTAACGACTTTGCTGCAGAGTACAGTCGGAAGCTCGACGAGCGGATCAACGAGGACACGCCTACGGGTAACCTGGACGAGCAATGGGGAGCCCTCTAGAGCATCGTCAACACAACGGCTACCGAAGTGATCGGCACGACCAGAGGACGCAAACCCAAAGGGAAGTTCGATGTGGAGTGCCAGCGAGTAACTTTACGGTCACGAATGGTGGACACTAAAGGAGGTTGACCAGAGAGAGCACCTGGGGTCTTCGAGCGGAGAATCCTGCGTTTCTATTTTCGGCGGCAATCTAGTAGGATACATTGGAGAACCGACCAACGCTTAAGAGAGAGAGAGAGAAGTCTGCTATTCTCTTAGCGAAGAATTGTGCAGAATCACAGAAATTTAAAGTCAAGTCGAGATCACATTTTTTTGTCATCTTACACGAAATTTTCATCTCCAACAGGCACCGTGTACATGAACGCCGAGTTCTACGGCGTCAAGGCTGAGAAGGAGAGTGCCGAGGGTGGCTGCAGCAGTACCGCCGTCGTGGCGTCCGTTTCCGCTCCACCCTCGTCGATGGCGCTCGGCGCGCCCCGGAAGCACGTCCTGCAGCTGTCCACGTACCAGGTAGATTGCCTTATCTTTTAGGCGGTCACCACAGTTTCTAATTGGTGTGACTCTTTCAAGATGTGCGTGCTGATGCTGTTCAACAACCGGGAGCGGTTGTCGTACGACGAGATCCAGCAGGAGACGGACATCCCCGGCAAGGACCTGATCCGGGCGCTGCAGTCGCTGTCGATGGGCAAGCAACAGCAGCGTCTGCTGGTGCGGACGCCCAAGACCAAGGACATCGAGCCGACGAACGTGTTCTACGTGAACGACGCGTTCGTGTCCAAGTTCCACAAGTGGGTGCCGTTCCTGGGGGGTTGAGAGTGGGAAGAGTTGGATTGTAATCGTGAAATGTTTTTCAGGGTCAAAATTCAAACGGTGGCCGCCAAGGGCGAGTCGGAACCAGAGCGGAAGGAAACCCGCAGCAAGGTGGACGAGGACCGCAAGCACGAGATCGAGGCCGCGATCGTGAGGATCATGAAGGCGCGCAAGAAGATGGCCGTAAGTATCTACGCGGTTCTGCCTGGGTTGGATTCGTTTACTAACGCTTTCTTTTTTTCAACTGCAGCACAATCTGCTGGTATCGGATGTGACTACCCAGCTCAAGAGCAGATTCATGCCGTCCCCGGTGATCATCAAGAAGAGAATAGAGGGCCTGATCGAGCGCGAATATCTGGCCCGAACGCCCGAGGACCGCAAGGTTTATGTGTATCTAGCTTAAACACTGTAACAAAAGGGAACGTAAACAGTTGCATTGGAAGGCATCAGCTGCAGGACACTACTCACACATACAGACACACATACACGCTCACAAATTCGGACACACCAACACTCACAGACACATTGGGAAACCATTCAATTAAAGAAGAAGAGAAATGCAGCAAAATGAAAGTTAACTGGCGAAGAAATTCCTCTCTTTTAAAAGGAAGATCTCCTTTCGTGCGTGCGTGTAATTTTCATCGAATAAACCGGTCACCCTGCTTTCGTGATTCCCGCGTGTGATCGTGCCGTGCTTTGTTCATCGTTTCAATGTTTTTTATTTTGATTTTTGTACAAAGAAAATAAAGAAAGCAAAATTATATTCGTAGTTTGTTGAACGCGCGCAGCATTGTGTTCAGTTCATTTACTCTCACACCCACAAACACACTCACTCACACACACACACACACTACTTCCTATCGCCGTAGTTGTAAAACACTTTTTTTTGTTTGACACAAAACCCCCCGCGCGCGACTATTTATTACAAATAAACGCGAGAAACTTATAAATATATTATACATAGAAGAGCAAAACTTAAAGGATTAAAAAACAAACAGAAAAAAAAAGAGATAAAGAAAGCAAAACACACACCGACACACACACACATATTTAAGGCTAATTAAAACAGAGACAAAGACAGACCGACAGACAACCGGAAACGTCGCGCGATTCTTTAAGTGAATTAATAGCATTAGGGACACACACAAACAAACAAAAAAACTGAACAGAAAAGAGGAAAAAAATGTGAAGGCGAAAAAAAGTGCGTTTTAAATTCAACATTAAGAAGGTAAACTAAAAGAGCAAAACAGCCTGCAACAACAGATGGAAAAAGGACACAAAATTCTATTGTTTTTTTTTCTTCAAATGGCGAAGTGATTCGATAAACAAGAGCGAGAGGACAGAAGCATATTATTATATAGTAACGTAAAGTAAATTAATTATTAAATTTGAAGAAGAAAAAAGGAAACCCCCTATTCATTAAAAATAGAGATGAACAGCAAAAAACTGCGAACAAAATTGGTACGGAGTGTTTTCTTCTGTTTTTGAGTATCCGAAATCCATTTAAAAATTGGGCAATTATCTACGAAATCACCCATACAAGAATCCATAAAAATTTGGCAGGTAAACAAAAACTCTGTAACTTTTGAGGGAATTTTCTGATCGGTTTGGCGCCTTCGGCAATGTTGTGGGTATTGATTAGAAATATTTAGAAAAAGAATAGCTACACTCAAAGTAAAAAGTATCCTTTTTCAAGTTCACCCGTCGTCACCCTTTAAAAGGGTATCGAAAATGTACTGTTTTTGACATACCCTTTTAAAAGGGTGACGCCGGGTGAACTTATGAAAAGGATAGAAAGCATCCTTTTTGAGGATTGAAAGTACCCTTTTGAGGGATACTTCTGATTTTGAGTGTACATTTGAGCCATAGAAAAGTATGGATTAAACATTTGCCGCTGAGCTATTGTTTTTGAAAAAAAAATCTTTAGGAAACAGACTTTTTTTAATTTCATTTTTTAATAAAATTTGCAATTGAGAGATACTTTACAGATTTCTCACCGTTTTCAAGTTACAGTCACTTAAAGTATAATATAAACTGGGAAATTCTCGTTTTTTTTTTAAAATAGTGCCCACAATTGTTCATTCCTAAAAAAAATCTTTCTGCTTTATTTGAGGTGTGCATTTTTGTGAAGAACTTTCCACAACTTGCACGATTATCAAAAAAATGTTGCAATCTGTAATAAGAACAAATTCTAGAGTTTTTTATGGTCCTATAAAAATATGAAACTCTATAGCGTTAAGGACCATCATAAAACACTCTGGAATATGCCTTTAAAAATCTGGACTTCAAACCGAAGCAAGACAAATTAAAATTCAACAGCAAGTTGCCACCCAGAATTTGGAACACGTTCACAGATTGCAGCTCTGTCAGACACGGTACTGTCAGGTTCGCCTGTTCAGGTAACTAGGTTGATTCTCTCACTCTCTTTTTACCTGTGCGTCATCATTAAGGTAGTGGCCGCCGCTATTGACCTTGAGGTTTACACAGTTTGCGTGAATTTCTTGAAAAAGACAGGGAAAACCTCGAGCCAATCTGATAAGTTTTTTTCACCTTAAAAAATTTAGCCAGATTAAAAAAAATATCAAATTCAAAAAAAACCAAATTATTCGCTCTACTGCATTGCCTTGGCGTTCTCGATTGCGAGATTCCTACTCGAAACGAGGTGTTCGAAAGCTTGATTGTTGAGGTAATTGCAAACCTCTTTTTACACCTAAGCTTCCATCCACCCCAGGATTCGAACTGACGACCTTTGGATTGTAAGTCCAACTGCCTACCAGCGACTCCACCGAGGCAGGACCCAGGGAGACGACCACTACACCTGGATTGAGCTACCGACCTAACGCTTTAGGTTAGACCGGGCCAACATTTACTTCCCCATCCGACGGAAAGCGTGGTCAGACCAATCTCGTCTCGAAAAATGCCACCGGGACCGTCTGGAATCGAACCCCAGCCGACTGGGTGAGAGGCCTACACCACGGTCCCGGATCAAGGGTTTTTAAATTTAATTTATCAAAGTCTCCACAAAAATCTCCGTAGTGGGGTTAGCCCTTTCCGGCCTAATGGGTCATATATGACACAAAAATCAAAATATTTATTCTTAAGGTAGAGGGGTAGGCGTGGCTGAATGGTTACGCTGTTCGCTTTGTAAGCGGAAGGTTCTGGGTTCGATTCCCATCTGCTCCTATCGAGAAATTATGGAAAGAAGGAATTCTGAACACTTGAAGAATATGAACGAAAAATTCATTAGCTCGCGGTGGGGTTCGATCCCCCGTCCTTTGGGTCAGCAGACAAAAATGCTAACCACCAGTCCATCGAGATTTAGTTGACTAGACGGAACAAGAATGCTATAAGAATCCAAGAAACTTGATGGGAATCTGAGAACCATAGAACAGACAATGCAATATTGAATGCAAAGTTGAATTCAAGAACTTACTCGACTGCATACTCGTTAGCAGAATATTGAACTTTCAACACGACCAGAATTCACCACTAAAAGCTTGGTGAACCAAATTGGAAAGCTTCTAAGATGAATCCAAGAACATAAAGAATTAAGAACTATAAATAGATTTGACCGGCCGCATCACTTACCACGGTGAATCCTGGCTTCACACCCGTCTTACTAACACCCTCAAACCTCACGTGATACTTTGTCGAAGACGCAGCCGATTTAGCGGTCTTCATCACTCAAGTATCGGACTAAAATTCCTATCCACTTCCCCGTGTCTTACCATTGGTCGTGGCCGGCGCTGTGATTGGCTAGCATGATAGGGACATCTGGAAGTTGCGAAGTGGTGATGATTGGTTCCTACTCTTCATCTGTGGTCCACGGAGCAATTCTTGGAGGTCCTGGTCAATAACAGAGTAGCAACTACGGGTAGACACCAATGCTATGCCAATGCTAAATTATTAATATTCTTAAGTAGCCTATAATTTTTGTATGGTCCTCAGGATCATTTTAAATTCAGGCCTGAAAGGGTTAAACAAATAAACCTAGTTTTTTAAAAGGTCCTATAAGCTATTGTTTTTCAAAACTCTAGAAATAAAATAAACCGACGAGACTAATCTATCCCAGTTCCCCTAGGAGAACACCCTTGAAAAGTATCGGGGCCAGCATTGCAACGTGGAATCAATGGCATTTTTTGCAACTAATATTAGCATTTTTAATTAAAAAAGTCAAAAAAAGGTCCTATACACATAGCTAAGAGCTTTAAGATACATAGGACAGAGGACCTTAGAAAACAGCTATCGAGAAATTAGAAAGAGAGATATGAGCCGGTAACAGGGAGTGAAACATTCCCAGCTGTCATGGAAAACTTCACAACAGCTTGACAGAAAGTTAAACTCCATGTTGCACTTTTAGTTTCTCGATAGATTTGCATTTTTTATGATCGAGGCGATAACCACTGCTTCACCTTAACCATCATCAACCATCATTGCGCAAAGCTCTAGATGCTGCTGAACTGGGGTGATGTTTTTGTTTTCAACTCTCGCGCTCTCTCGCATTTGCCTCCTTGGACGTAAACAAAGTAGTCCGTGATCTGATGGTCGTTTTTGCCACCCAGCCAAGCTGTCAGTGAATTTTGCTTTTTCTCCAGCGCGAACGACGAAGAATCCCCGATGGATTCCGGAGCCTGTCCCGCGGTGGATCACCAGCAGCCGGAACCCGTTCCGACGATGACGACGTCACCCACCGATCAGCAAGAGGACGGCGGAGGAGGAGATTGTGCCCGCTGTGGCGAATCCAGATCGCTGGACGCGTCCCTGATGGAAGAGTTGAACCAGCAGTACGAGCGACGACTCCGGATCGTCGAGGACCACGGGGACGATCTACAGTTCAAGGTGAGTGCGGCAGCTGGAGCGTGGCCACCGCCACCACGGCAGGTGTAGTAGATACAGACGTCAAGGTCACTGGAGCAAGACGGCGCTCCACTTGTCCACCCCACCTGTGAGAGTAACAGGTGGTCGCGGTCTGGCTGTGATTTGAGGAGGACCTTGAGCGGAGGGGGAGGGGAGACACGGCGGGAGTGTAATAACAATAATAATTTCAATTATAGTACCTGGTACAGGTTTTTCGTCACTCGGAACGGAGATGGCCGTACTAGGTAATATGGATGGGATGTGGAAGAGGATGAATTATGGTGCATCTTAAGAGGCTGGGAACGACTGGAATTAAATTTAATGTGGCTGAAGCGAGTACAGGGTTACTCAGCCAGCTAGGAAGGATAGGTGACGGGTATTTATTTGTTAAGTCCTCTTTATAGCATCGCAGCTCGGGAGGCACAGGAATACAAAACATAAGAGTAAAACGGGGCAAAAGTACGCTCCAGCTTCTTTGATACTTAATTTAATCATATAAATCTCATACTTGGGGTTTCAACTTGTTTAAGGGTAACTTTTATGTGTTTACAGGGGGATCGAAGCAAGCCGTGCGCGCGTCGTGACGTTTTGAATTTTTGCTCCGCATTTTTTTCGTTTCTAAGTGAATTTTAAGTTTAATATTTTGATTACCCGGGAGGTTCAGAATCGGATTTCGAGTGCTGAGCGACGGAATTTCAAATTGGAGGTCAAAGAGAAGTGTGATTCGTAAACTAGAAGTTCTGTGGCAGTTTTTTTTGGGCAATCAAAACCGATGTCAGGGACCCTCGAGGGTGAGCTTGCCCTAGCTAGAAGCAGAACATTTTGAAGCTGCTGGTGGAAATTTCGGTGCTGTCGGGAGCGATTGATGCTGAATGGTGGTCGAGATGATCGAGTCAAAGATTTGGATTTGTCTCTATGTTTCGTCCAGGATCGTTTTGTCTTATCCCGGTGAGCTCTTTCCTTGTTGGATCTTCGTTTAATTTTCACGGAACGGAACGGACAAAAATATGGGAGTGGCCGTTGCTGACTGGTAACGGAGTTCGCTTTGTAAGCGAATGGTCTTGGGTTCGATGCCCATCTGCTCCCAACGAAAAAGTTTAACACTTGAAATACGTAATATGAACTAAAATCAGAGTCGCTCGAGGCGGGGTTCGATCCCCGTTCTATGGATTGATAAGCAAAAATGCTAACCATTGCGCTATCACAGCTTGGTGAGCTTGGACTGGAATTAGGAAAACTGTTACTACCAACTAAATACGCGCTGGGTTTTTGTCCATTTGGCAAGGATCCGGAAGTTCTGAATAACGTTTGAATCCGATTGATGCAAACGTTCTTTAGGGCGGGGCTTGTCGGTTCAAGCTGAGGTACCTCGCGCAAGGCTAGCCTGCGTAGAAATGGGTCACCGAAGCTCGACAGAGCTAACACTTTCCAAATGCCTATGCGAGTTATTTGCATGTATAGAATGTAAATCTAAAATACATGGAAACAACTCAATTTGTAAGAAGCGGCCGCGTGGCTCCGTTTGGTTGGTTGCACACACACACACACACTTTTATGTGTTTACAAAAATAGAGTGGAAAAATAAAAGTTTGTGTAAGTTAATGGGAAAAGTAACTTTTGAGCAATTCCAGCTTAAATCAGGATTTTTTTCTGGTACTTTTGTACCAGCCCTCTGTCACTGCCGCCATGTTTATGAAACCAAAATATTCGATGACGAACACCAAGAAAACAAAGAAGAAAACGAAGGTGTCTACTAGGTTTTACGCCGACTCGATTTGGAGGTTAGAAAGAGTGCACTGTTTACATGGACTTAGCACAGTTCGATGCGGTCGTCGATTTTGTTCGGGGAAATTCGTCGACAATCGACGAAGACCATGTAAACAGTGCACACGAGCTGTCAAATGACGTCACGGCGTAAAACCTAACTGTTAGATTTTGAAAAATAAACAAAGTGTGGGGAACAATTCGAGCCAAACATTTCATTAGGGCACAAAAGCAAAAACCGCGATTCGAGAAAATCGCTTGCAAAAAATGGACAACTTGTTTCAATTCCTATTTAAAAAATAAGCATGACTGATGGTATTTTTACTGATGATTCGATAAAATACACCATTATCCTCAACTCTGCTTTACTGCTTCTTAATTTATGTTGATTTTCGCAATAAAACTCATAATTTTAAAAAATCTCGTTATTAGGCCCTTTTAGCTTTCCAACTGCTGTTCATAATGGGCCCTTTCTAAATGCAATTTCGAAGAGAACTAAAAGGGCACTAAAGCGCTGTCACCGGATTGTTGTTTTGAATGATGTTTATGGGCCCTTTTGTTTAGTTAGAAATAATGAGGAATTCAGTGGAAATTTTGATAATTGGTGAAGTTTTATGATCGAATGGAGCAGATAAGGTATGTGAAACATTAAAATTCTTCAAAAGTGTACTGAACAGCAGCCGCGGGCCGTTTTCAATATTGTATTTCGACGAAGTTTTTTTTCTGCAGAAACCCTTGGTGAAACGTTAACCAAACTTTGTTTTGAAGAGAATTAGTGTTAAGAATGTATGAAAAGTTCACTTTATAACATAGAAAGTTCCTTAACCACGAAAAACTAACGAAAAGAAAAGGGCACAATTGAACTTTTTTCTGGTTTGGAGTGAACATTGTTATGTGCCCTTTTGTTTTTTGATTTTTTCAATAGGAAATTGTTTGCTATCAATCTGATTCTTGGAGGGCATGTAGGGAGTGTACTATGGAGTGGAATAGTGGAATAATCCCAAATGTTTACTTTTTGGTTTTGTGCCCTAATGAAATGTTTGGCTCGAATTGTCGATCCTCGGTCCCCGATTTTCCCGGTCGATTCGAATGTTTCCTTTAATTTGGTTTATCCTCCATTGCTATTGTTGAAGGTTCTTTACTTCTTCTTTCAGAGCAGCTTTCGGTCGGATTCTTGCTCCGAAAAAACAAGAACCCGGCCGGTACCGGTTTTCGGAAGAGGTATAATTTTACTCTGATTCTCCGGCTGCAGCCAGCCAGCCGGCCGATTCAAGAGCTCCTTGGTTTCCGGCCTCATACACACACGATAAACGTCCAGAAATATGCCCAAGATACACAGGACCACTCGCGTGACCACTCGAATCAAATTGTGTAATAATTTTATCACAAAATTATTATTTCTGATTTAGCGCGCCATTCATGTAAACAATCAGAAGACACCAATACTACTTCATCCAAGGCTTTGTTTATGATGGGCTCTTCACACATACTAATGCTCAAACTCTATTCAATGCATTGTTTATTGTGGGCTCTTCACACATACTAATGCGTGGGCTCTTCGAGGTTTTGGTGACTGTCAAACGTTCTAGACATTTACAGTGGTGCCAGGGGGCTGTTTTGTACCCAACCGGACCCTAAGATGACAATTTTCGTGAGTTACGCGTATTCACCAACAGATGGCAAGTGGGCCTCGTCGGAGTCCGTCCATCAAATACGCAACTCAAAGTTTGCATAGGAAATTTTTTTTTCGTAACGGCTTTTGCGGAACGCTCACTTCAACTGTTCTAGACTAATATTTGAACGTGGCATATCTCTAAACAAGTGTCTCAAGAAAATTATTCCAGAATGCTTATTTTGTCATTTTAAACCAAAACAAAGCAAAAACTATATTTATTTAAACTATTCGGCATTTTCAAAAGTTTGGCCAGATAATATCGAAGGCCGCCATCTTAGGCCCACTGGGCCCACAAAACGGGGTACGCTCAGTTTGTATGGGAGCTGTCAACATGCTCCCGGGCTGTTTGTACCCGACCCTCTCCGATTTCAATGAAACTTTGTAGACATGTTATCCTAGGCCTATATAAGCCATTGTTGTGTATATGGAGCCAATAGTACTCGAAAATAACTTTTGAAAAGGGCGTAATCTGTAAGCCCTTACCTTACATCCAATTGAAATGCTGTCAAAGGCAGATATAAGCTAATTACAAAGACAGATACAGTAATTTTTAAATTACAAAATACAAAAATATTTAAATACCTTACGCCCTTTTCAAAAGTTATTTTCGAGTACTATTGGCTCCATATACACAAAAATGGCTTATATAGGCCTAGGATAACATGTCTACAAAGTTTCATTGAAATCGGAGAGGGTCTGGTACAAAAGTACCAGAAAAATTCCTGATTTGAGCTGGAATTGCTCTTTTTGCAATTCCGTAGTGAAACTACTTACTTTTCCTGTCATTCTTGAACGACGAAATAGCCTACTTTTCTGTACCGAAAATAACAGAATCGAATAGCAACACTTTTCAAAATAAATGCTGAAAAGTTCTACTTTTCAGCGTTCAAATGGGTGCTGAAAAGTTGAACTTTTCGGCACTTGTTTCGAAAAGTAACACTTTTCAACATTTTTTTATTTAAACGATTTATTGACAAAATACATGAAAATTTGACATAAAATTTCACTCAGTGTGTGTTTTTTGGAATTGCAAAAAATGTTGTATGGAACTCGTTGCAAAACTTAATTTTTTCAGCACTCTTCGTATTTATCCAACTCGGTGAACCTCGTTGGATAAATGTACGGCTCGTGCTGAAAAAATCCTCTTTTTGCAACTTGTTGCATAAACTACTATTTTGCCATTATAATCTAATTTTTGATGTTTACATAAAAAGGTTTACAAAATTTCCGGTTAAATATTTTTTTAACTAGTGTTTAGATTAGCTAATTACATACCTTACTAACCATTAATTTTTTAAAATTCCTCTTCTTCTAAATTACTAATATAATTTTTCCCAAAAAAACGCACTAAAATTTTCATACATTTTTGTATGAAGAAAACTTAATCACATTTCTAGATAAATTTTTAAAACAACCTATTCGTCATGGGTTTCCTATGCAGATAGGACCTTTTGAGAATTAAATCTAGATTTGATAATTTTAATTTCTAATATTATTGATTCGAAATAAATGGACAAAAGTATTTCTACCATAATCGGACAAAACAAACCTTTGCACAAATAGCAAGGTTTCTCTCCCTATAAATTAAACTTTAGTTATACAAATACTAATAAGTACATGTAATTGCCTTTTTCTCAAGATCCAACTTCATGTTTTTTTAATACTGGATATAAAAATTGAAATTTTGACAGATTTCGCTATGCTAGGAACCGGTGATTTTAGCGGATTGTAGACTGGACTTTGTCATGTGATGTGACTCAAGTTGTCGATGACTTGATAATTGTGAATAAAACCAATTCCATCTGAAGCAGATTCTCACCACCACGATAGCGTCCATTGTCCTTCACCGTTCACCAAGGACATAGAAAGGGGTTTGGAAGACGGAAAGTGTTGATGCTCCTTTTTTTAAGTGGATAAGAGAAAATCTCCTCGGTATCTACAAAAAAGTTTTGCTTGCAGTTGGACTGTATTAGGGAAGGATATGCTATACACAAACGTCCTCGAGAGTTTAACATTCAAAACATTAAACATTCCATCCTCACCCAGGTCCAGCTGTTCAGCGACTGGATCAAGCAGCTGCGCACGATGAACCTGGACCTGGTGGAGGCGATCCAGAACATCCAGGACACGTGCCGCACGCGGCTGGAGCAAATGCGCGACATGTACCGCAAAAACGAGGCCCGCTTCGGGCCGGAAGCGGCCAAACGGCTCGAGGGTGACCGCAGTGCCCTGCTGGAGGTCATCCGGAGGGCGTACACCACCGGTAGCTGGGACATTAGCGGCATTGAGTTCTTCAACGTGAGCATCGAGGAGCTGTTTGGAAGTCGCGGTGATGCGGCGAAGGTGAAGGTGGAGGAACCGACCATATCGGTGAATCTGGCCGTTTCGTCAAACTATCCGATTGAGAACGCCCAGGTGGAGGAGCTGCGGCAAGAGCTGGACGCGAAGGAACGGTGGGTGTTGAGGCAAACGAGGTTGAACTTGCGATTCATTGTTTTATTTTAACTTTTAGACAAATCAAAAACCTGGAACAGCTGTTGGAGGAAAAGTTCCATCAGACGGAGAGTGAATTCGATACGGATTCCAACATTCGGTCGGCAGATTGTGATTCCAACAGTAAGCCAATGTTGGATCAGCTGAGACATATGATGCAGGAAAAGAACCAAGAGTTGGAGCAGCGATCGCTGCGTATTGATGAGATGAGCAAAGAAATAGATCTCCTGAATAACTCGTTGGAATCTTTGAAGGATTCCAATAAGGTAAAAAAAGTTAGGTTTAATGTTGGAACGAAACTTCAAGCAACCTTATTTTAGCTTCACTCCCAGTCGGACACCAAATTGCTGCAAGAGTTGCAGAACGTCTCTCGTGCAAACTCGGAGGAATTGGACGCCACCAAGCGGGAAAACGCCGAGCTTCGCAAGCAAATCAACACCTTGAAAAACCAGCTAGATTCACAGGTAAGCTCATTAGCTTTGATGAAACATCTTGAAAATGTTAAATATTTCGGCTCTGGCCACCGAACTCAGTCAATTGTCGACAACCGGTCGCTGGTCGACGAGGTGAAGAACCACTACGATCGTAACCGGCAGCTCGAGCGGAAGCTGCGCAAGTGTGAACAGTCGCTGGCGGAGGCGAACAGCGCCGTAAGCCACCGGAACAAAGTGATTGACCAGCTGCGGCAGGAGCGGAACTGCCTGAAGAAGGTACCGGATTTGTTCTTTTGTGTCTTCGTTTAGTTGTTGTCGTTGGTGGTGGTTTTGCTAGCTTGTTTGGTGTTTGTCCTTGTTTGGGTTGTCTCACACCTACTAACCGGGGTTGTGTTCCTGTACAGATTGTGAAGACTGGGGAAATCTTTGGCAGCTACAACCGTCTTGGCGAGGAGAGTTGTGCCTCGAGCGTTAAGGAAACGGTGTCGGTTTCGAGCTGTGAGCGAAACAAGAAGGGTGCCAGAAAGAGCGATAGCGTGGGCGATCATTGAAGCAATTTTTGAAAAGTTTTTTTTTCTTATTTTCTCGATGATGTTTTATTTGAAATATATCTTCCAGTCTTGAAATAGGTTTTTATTCACACGTAGAATATTTATTCAATAAAAGAATAAAATGCAAAATATCAAATTCCAAAGCAACTTCTAAAAAAAATCCTCATGCGAAGTTTGATTAAACTCGGGTCCTTTTGATGTGAAACCTGCTGGTTTGGCATGAATATATTTGACAAGCAATTTTCCTATCGATACCAGTGCTGTTAAACGTTTAAATTAACGACGATACATCCTATGGTTTGCCAAATTTTAAGTAGTAGGTACTATAAGAAAAACAATATAAAACTCAACAAGATTAATAAATGCAAGCTTAAATACTAAAAATGAAATAAAAAAAAAACAAAATGAAAAAAGTACAACATAAAATTCTTCAAGAAATTGGCTAATTTAGTGTATTTTTTTTTGTATTTTTATGAGCAAAGAAGCCATTTTGTGTCATTGGTTCACCCATCAAATTTTGGCAGCTGTCCATACAAAGATGGTAAATATTCCAAAATCTGGATTATTAAAAAAATGGTTCACGGAAAAAATACAAAGCCGCAATTTTTGAGGCAAAGAAACATATTTTTTTTTTATTTTTTGAAAAAATCATTTTTTTAAATTGAAATTTGTCTCGATTTTTTTTACTTCAGTATTTCACAGATTATTTGATGAAGTGCACCGTTTTCATAATACATAGTTTTTTTTTATTATTCTTATAGTTTTTCAGCCGGAGGCTGGTTTAACCTTGGGTTCATCTCTTCTTTCAAGATAGTTTAATTTTAACTGAAAAGTACTAATTTTTCGATTTTTTTTAATGTGACTATGACTTCCAATCTTGAAAATATTTTTCGCGTAATGTTAAATAAATACAAAAAAAAAAATGCTTAAGAGACATTGAATATTTGACCATTAATTGCTGAAATTATGCGAATAAAAGAAATAGAAACAAGAAACAAAACAAAATTTAATTTTTTTAGTGTCTTGCGTAATAGTGAATATCAAACCTTTTAAAAATAGTCTTGCTTCCAAATTTCAAAAAATATTTTTTTTCGAAAAGGTTACATTTTTAAACTACCTTGAAACGGTGCCCTTTATCAAAAAATATGTAAAGGACTTTTCGATTGCAATTTTGATTATGCATTAAACATTGAAATCATGTTTTTTTCTGGTAGTGAAAATATACCCTTTCTAATCAAACACCTATCTTCGTCATATGGAGAATTTAATGCTCAATTAAAACTCCAAAAATACTATTTAGTAGCAACAGCACCGTCTTGAATAAGCACGCAAATATATGCCACTTACTGGCCAAAAGATCAAATTTAATGCACTTTTGATCATAATTTCAATTTTTTGAGACCATTTCTTATCATTTTGTTGGCACACACATCCACACGCAAGATGAGAGCTTAACTGCTTAACGAAAGTCGCCATCAATATTTTTTACTTGCGCTAACGTTTTCAAAGCGCTTAGGACATGAAATTGCTTCCAACTACCGGCAACATGATCTTTTGAACATTAGTTAGTCGCTCTCTTGAAAAATAATCCCGAAAAATGTAAATAATTACCAAGCGCCATAAAAAAAAAACAAACGCGCCAAGTCTTTGGACGTTTGACTTTTGACGACCTATTCCAACAGAAGTCTGAAGAAAACCGAGCGAGAAGCGAAGCCAAATAACGAACAAAGGGTGGCCACCAACACCACTAGCAGCGCCTGATGGTGTGAGTCAGTGATGCCAGGAAATGTTCTCTATAAATGATACTTTTCGTGAGTGTTCGCTTAAAATTTCATCACAAATGACAGTACTAAGTAGACCCAAAAGAGCGCTGGAAGAAAAAAGCACTAAGCTGAAAATAGAAAAATGGGCGTTGCCCAAAGCATTCTCGTCTGATTAGAATACATTTGGGAAATATTTTTTTTAAATGCTTGTAAAAGGAAAAGAATAACTTTTAGTAAAAGTGAAAATAAACAGAAATGCTCTACTCGTTGGTGTACTTGGTTTTAGTAAATTTCAAGGAACACTCCAGATTATCCAGCATCATTCAAACACGACCGCTTATTAGGATTAAAATGGGTATATTTACCCTAAAATTTAAAATTTTTCCGAAAAAAACCACAATCTTATCAAAAATTAATAACTCAGCGGCATTATTTTTATCCATACGTTTCTATAGAGATCTCCACGGATTCTCTCACGCACACCATGTTTCTGTGTTAGTATTTGTATTTAAAGTATTGTTTTGGTTTTGATCGATTGTGATTGGCTGAATTCCAAGCAGCTGATTTTGTTTACACTATTTACACGCAGACATAGGCAAATCGAGTAGACAAATCGCCTGTAAAAACCAGCTGTTTTCCACGTGCTCGTGGTATAACAAAGGGCACAGCTGATTTTGACAGACGAATCATTCTACTCGATTTGCCTATGTATGCGTGTAACTTAACTTCAAACTAACACACTCTCGCCCGTGGATATCTCTATGGCTCGAAAGGTGTTCCCAGAAACATAAAAAAATCTCATAATAAATGAATTTTGCGAAATTGATTTTATTCCTTAAAAAAAGTCTAATTTAAAATTCTTCTAACTTTGCTGAAGACACCAAACCGATAAAAAAAATCCTTGAAAAAAAAACTTCAGATTTTCCATTTCCGGTTTTGGTGGAGAATTGTTCAGTAGAAGTAAGGTTTGTAACTATTGGAAAAAATTGTCCAAAATAACTTCATGAACATGCATTGAACAAAAATGTTAAGCAGTAGAATATAAACTAAAAATGCAAATTGTTGGAAGCAGATATTTCAACTAACCTCGATGGTAGTACTTGCAAGTTAGTCTTGCTTATCATAATAACCTTCATCTCAATCTCATCTCCCCCTTAATTTCCAGTGCATTCCTCCGGCCGCGCTCGAATCGATGGCCCTGGTCGACTCGCTCGCCTCCGAATCGTGTACCTCCCTGGGCAGTGGCAGTTCCGGCTCGTCCGTCGAAACGGTCGTCCACTCGAGCGATCTCAAGTCGAAGCTGCTCGAGCTGCAAGCGGTACGAGCCGGCCAGGACAACGTGATTGCCGAGCTGCGCGGCAAGCTGAACGCCAACGAGAGCGAGCTGAGAGCGCTGGTAGGGGTGGTGGAGAGTTGCGCGGTAGGGCAGAGGGTGCTGATTTTGGTTTGTTTTTGTTTTTTTTGTTTTTCAGCACAACGATTACGACAACAACGAGCGCAAGTTGTTTTTAATACGCACGGAGATTGTGAGACTGATTAGAGCTACGAGGGAGAACTTTAGCAAGTCCGGTATCACCCTAGCGTACAGCGTTCGAGCGTTGGAGGAGTTCCTGTCGCAACCGTTGATTGGTGTTAACTTGTCCGATTTTACGCTAGACGAGAAGGATCAGGCCATCTTGACCTGTCTGCAGCAGCATCTGGGAGCGATCGTGCAGGTGTTTCTGCAGTCGCTGGAGAATCAAAGCGAAATACGGGCAGCCCTGGAGGATTCCCGTCAGGAGATCATGTGTAAGGCCTTTAATTCTGGTAGAATTACCCTCCGATCGTAAATTTCCCATTCCCCTGGTTGCAGTGCTGCAGCAAGAAAACCGCAAAAACCAACAGCTCATCGAGCTGCTAAAGGCGGAGGATCAGCAGCAGCTAGACGAGGAGGGAGATTCCGCGACCACCCTCGAGGACAAGGAAACATCAATCGATTCCGACATCATGAGCAGCGTATCGTACGAACAGACGGTGAGTCATCGTCAGGGTTGGAACCTTGCTGGCGGTTAGTCGCATCGCCATTCAATGGATGTTTTTTTGTGTGTTTGCGTACTTTTTGTTGCAGATAACCGAATCGCTTGCAGCTCAGCGCGCCCGAATGCAGCATGTTCTCAGAGACATGGCAAAAGAGATTTCCTATCTGGTACGGATTCGTTTGTTTGTTTACCACTTGATGTTCCCTTTCACCTTGTGTGTATGTGTGCACTTTGCTATTTTCAACAGGTTAAAGTAGTTGCTCTTAAATTCTGATTGCGTAGCGCGTTTGTTGTTTATCCCAATTATATCCCCACTCTTGAGCTGGTTGGTGGGTAAACATAACACTCGGGGTTCGCACCTTGTTGAAAAGATGCTTCACGTTTCGAAAAACTTTAAAGGTTTTTTTTTTGTTAAATGAAATTTGAACTACGATTTTGTGTGAAATAGGAATTGGTTTGCTACGCAACATAGAAGGTATTGTTTTGATTCGTTCTATGTTAAAATAGTGTTGTTGGTGTCAAGGAATTTGATTGGATATTTTGTGAATGAGAGATAGATTAGTGAAAAGTTCTCTTTCGAGTACTCTCTCAGTCGAAAAAAAACATCTTTCAAAACTTGTACATACCAACAAAAAATCAGCCTAAAAAGCCAACAAATAATGTTGTGTCAAATTTTAGAATACTGTGAAAATGCCAAAAAATTGGGCATTTCTAATGTTTTCACATTCACTGACGTGAAAGAGATGCACTGGTCGTATCCAAATCCACATAGACCCATTTGCATTTTTTGTGGCATGAATTTGCCAAAAATTAAAACTTTTTTTTGTGTTATGAAAAATAACTTTTAGTAATTTTCGTGAGTTTCTTTGTCATATTGGTCATGCCGACGGTGTTGTGCTATCTTGTCCCATGTCGCTTATTGACGTTCCAAGAATAACGCGTTTGAATGTTTTACCTTGAATAAACAAAAAAATTGTGCACGCAATGTAAACAATAAAAAAAAACCCGATTTAATATCACCAGAGGGGATATAGAGCCTTTCTTACAAAATGATGAAACTCCGACAAATATATTGATGCA
The DNA here is from genome assembly GCF_015732765.1 of Culex quinquefasciatus. Lineage (NCBI taxonomy): Eukaryota > Metazoa > Arthropoda > Insecta > Diptera > Culicidae > Culex > Culex quinquefasciatus. The sequence continues at coordinate 160,797,415 of NC_051862.1, forward strand.
ATTATTTTTTCAGAAACAAAATGATACCACTCAGTGAGAATTTTACCTAAAGCTTCGAATATTTTCAGGCTAAACCTCGAATACAATTTTTTTTTAATTTCAGAGGTACATTTTGGGTCGCAAGGTATTAAAAATTAATTAAGAAAAACATATTGGATTTACATTATTAGAAAAATATAAAGGGTACTCAGTCTTTAATGTTAGTCTATGATTAACTTAAAAAACTATGTATCGCTATTGCACTTTGTCGATCTACCATGAGAAGCCATAAGAACACTTTCACGCGCAGCGTAAAACGCGCAAACGTGCTGGCGTCTATGCTTCGACTTGACAACTTGTCGATCTTTCGAGCGAGAACGAGCCGGGACTTGGAATTTGATGTTCAGTATATGATTCTGTATAAAACAAAAAAACAAAAAAACAGTTGGAAAAAATAGGGTAAAAATAAGACGTAAAACACTAATATGGCTATATCTCTGGAAATAAATTTTGGAAAAGCTTCAAATTTTGGTCACAAGCAGTTTATGGCGCATGTTTGAAGCGGTTTTCCAATAATGGAAGACACAAATTTTTAAGAGCGGATACAGACATCGCTCAAGTATTTCAGAAAAAGAGCTCTCAAAAATCAGACTTTGAGTTCCGGGTTTCGGGCAAAAATTCAATCGAAAGAGCGCATTTAAACCTTCAATTTAGTAATAGGATTTTTTTCTGGGACAACTCCCCGCCGCGCACGAATTTTTTAAGATTTCTGAGAAAAGTTTTTTTCTAAAAGCAAACCTCTTTTTCGGTTTTTATTAAATATGCATCTCAGGGTTGAACTCTAATTTTGGGGATCTATGAAGGTAAAAAGGTGAGGCATTTTGAGCTTCACAAATTTGCGTTCTTAACTCAATTCAAGCAAAGCAATGAAAATGGGCCAAAGCCGAAATGTAAACAAAGAGTCTGTCCTGCTCGTTCCTACTGTAATTATTTATAAATATCCACTGACTTAAGCAGGACAGACTGAGATTTCCAGAAAAGTGTCACGTGTTTTTTTGTGGATGGTCCCCTAAGGAAAGTTCTAACAAAACAAAAAATAACATAATACAATTTTAAAAAGAATCCATTTCTGAAAGAATTACTCCACTAAATTCTTCTACAAGTTCTATGCAAGCAAGCGTGGTTGTTGTTTATCCCAAATTAATCGCACCCACTGGCACTACTGCCGGTTTGTAAACTATCTGTTGGATTGGTGATCGAAGTAGGTATTCCATGCTCCTCCAAACTTAGCTTCTTAGAATCAGACTATTTCCAATCACCGCCGCCGCCGACTTAACCCACTTTCGGCCACAATTCCGCAACTATTTATAGCTCGCATCGTGAAATGGAAAGTGTTTGCGTTTTCTCCAAGTTGGTGGCCAAATTGAATGACGTTGCTACTCAAACAGTTTGTTTTGCAGTATTGTTACTAAAATGACTAGTCAATTTGTAAATGTGATTTTTCCTCTTTTTACCCTTCAAATGGCTATCCCATGTCAATGATGGGATCATAGTAATCGGTGCGTGCGGTCGCGAAAAATCTTTGCTCCGTCATATTTTTTCTTGATTTTCGTAATTTAAAAAAAAGTTTCTAAAATGTTTGGTGATATACCTAAAATGGATATGTTTAAAAAGAACCTGGACATAGATATGAAATTGCGTTGGACTGGTTGTTATGAAAATGAAATTTGGTCATTTTTGGAGTATAACCGGAAGACTGAAGTTACGAGTGACGAAACCCAATGGAAGGACCAGAATAAAAGATGGACATTTACCTCAAGCTTTCATTGCTCGATCATGGAGATGGATCCTGTTTGCAACGGGACAAAAGCGCACTGGAAGGTTTAACTGAAGGAGCGCTGAATTTTTCGATTGCGGAGGAAGTGGTCATTGCCGGAACTTTGTTGCGCAAATCATAATGATGATTTCGAGTCATGCGGAGGGACTGGTTCTAGAAGAAACGCAAGCCACCATCAAGGAATTTGGTGAGATCAATCCATTTTAATTCCATATCTGTACTGATGTCTTTGTGATGAGAGAGTCCACTTTGCTCTCCATCCGTTCTTATTCCTGATTTTATGTTCTTCTATTGCTCTTTCTACCATCTGTTTCTTTAATGTCCTTGTGAGGGGATCATCGATCCATCCGCATTGACATACTATCTTTTCATTTTTCTTCTTATCTTTCTTCATATTTTTCACTCTTTTTGCCTTTCTTACTAAAGAAAGGTATAGGTTTTACTTTAAGTCAGGACGTCATTTCCAGCTTCGTAAATATGTCGATTCAGCATGAATTTTAAACCGAAAAATCGCTAAAAAATCACACTGCATCGATTTTCGACGCTTCGTCGCCAAGTCGACAAGTTGTCAAGTTGAGCTTCGAATACTGGCGCGAGAATGCTGGCGCATATGTTTCGGCTCGACTTATACTCGTTCGTAGTAGCTTGTCTACCGATGTTTCCTTCAACATGTAAGATATCGTAGCTTTTCGGTTTCTTTTGCTCTGTTCTTTTTTGCATAACTGTCCAATGTTTATGCAAAAACTTTTTTGACATAGGACATTCATCCGGGTACAATCAATTTGTTTCCCGTGTGCTCCTAAAATCGCCTTTAAGTAGGCTTCATTTGTCGTGTCGTTTTATTTAACAGAGTTCATTGGATTCCAATAGGAGCTTTCGAAGCTTCTAAGCTTTATATCGTTTTCAAAGTTTTCAATGCTCGCGACGCCAATGGCTATCTACCTAAGGTATTGCGATTGAGTGTGTAGTGGTGCGGTTGTAAAAATATCTATCTCTGACTCTCTCACTTTCGTAGACGCTGAATGGCAAGCTTCCCACTGTGCGGTTGACTCGGTTTTGCTTTGCGCCTGCTTTGTTCGGTTTTTGGGCTCGTACCAAAACTAGAAAACCAAAACCGCGGTGTGTGTCGTCACTTGCGCATTGGAAGCTAAGAATTTGTACGATTAAAAATATTCGATAGGTGAAAATTGCGTTTTCAATTTCTTTTAGAAAACACATCATTAATAATCCCTTGCTTTCATCATAAGATTTTTTGTATCAAGTCGATGTTGTGAATTGAGAGAAGTTATATTCTTTAGTAAGAAAGGCTCTATCTCTCCCCTGGTGGGATTAAATCGGGTTTTTAACACTTACTACCAGTCTTTGTGAGGGGATACTGAGCTCGATTTGCTCTCCATCCGCATTGACCTGTTCTCATCTATGTTTTTTTTGCTTTTTATTAGTAGTTAGAATCAAAGCCGGGGATCGGGAAGGGAGCATCAGGGCAGTGGACGGTATGCTGTAATGGCGGAGATTGGATGTAGATAGTGGAAGACCAGAACTACGTCACAAGGGGAAAATAACGTATTAATTGTACAATTCTTAAGGATTGTCTAATTACTATATCTATTGACCCCTGTCAGTCTCCAGCTGTCTGCCGCGCCCTTTTAGGCCCCCAACAGGGTGCGAGTCCTGTTTTTCAGCTTTGTCAGACTTTTTTCGGAGTTATTGGAGGTTACTGTCGGAAGGAGATTCTCATCCCCTGAGGACACCGTGAGTGATTTTGCTTGTTCGCGTCCAACCACCCCCTTTTGGCCCTTCATACGGCAGTAATTTGAAGATGCTCCCTTTAAGTCTGAGCCACTGTAATTCTAGGCAACCGCTACATAGGTCATCCTTGTGGCCCTGTTGGTTATCACATCAAATCAAATCAAATCAAATGGCTATCCCATGTCAACGCTGAGAGGAACATCTACCTTTCAGAATTCTATCCCACAATCTTGGCAAGAACTTATTTTTAGAAAATATTCCCAAAATTTTGCTTCGTAATGCCGCTCACAAAATGTCTTTTCCCGGTTCTCCTATAGTGCATCCCAAAGAGCAGTGCATTTTCTGTGTCGAAATCGTTTAATTTTATCTTATTTCATCTTCTTTTCGCTCTCTCGCCGGTGAGATGTTTGTAAACTTGGGCCAGCGTGTCGTCAAACGCCGTCAACACGCCCGCGCGGAAAATCCGTGACCACGTGCGCCAAGAAGAAGTGGGTGGTTTTGGGGAGTGATGCGGCTGCAGTTTTTCTTTTTTCTTTTTGAAACCCGACTTGTCTCTGTCATTCTCAGACGTGCGTGAGTCTGGGAGTGGGAGATTTAGACGAGGACGTGGAGCGAGGAAAAGTGCAGTGCGCTTTATAAATAAACAGATGGAGTTTGGTGGTGTGTGGCGTTCGGGAGATTTGGACGCGGTGCGTTAGATGCGTAATTTTTGGTCTCTCACAAGTGTTTTAAAATACCTGAACGCATTCTACTGTTAGAATCAATAGTTTTGCTACAAATTTTGAAAAACAATGTTTTGAAGCACGAGTCGTACATTCACTCGCCAAGTTAAATAAATACGACATGTGCTGAAAAATCGAGTTTTGCACCGAGTTGCTTACAACATTTTTAAAATTCACTTTAAAAAATCCTTTAGATAGGATTGGTTGAATTCGATGGACTGTTGGATGAACTCTTTCAGTCAGCCCACCGTTAGACACGGCATAGGAAGCTGCAACAATCTCTTCGATCTCGCGATGTGAAATCTTCCCTCCACTTGAGAAGAGTTCCCGCTCAGCTTAGAATTTTCCCAGCGCGTGAGAACGACTGACGACGGCTGACGAACACGAACCGTAACAGATCCCGCTCAGTTTCATTGGATCGTTCGTCGCGTGCGCGTTCGTCGTCGTCGGGATCGGAGTTGTGAAAATTTGGGAAAATCGTGCGGGAAATGAAAATGGGATATCTTTCTTGAAAAAGTGTAAAAGAGCAACTACTGGAACCGTTTTAAGCAAAGACACACACACAAAAATCGCATTCACACAGTAATGGGCATTCTCCAGTTAGGAAAGGATTTGTCAAGCGAATCCTTGAGCACGTTCTCCGAGCTGGACGCCACCCCGCTGCACTACCTGATCGAGGACCTGAAGCGCGAGATCGACGCCAAGGACACGCTGCTGCAGGGCAAAACGGAAAGCATCGTCCAGCTGGAGGAACGCGTGACCGTGCGGGAGAAGGAACTGCACCGGCTAAAGTTGCGCCACGATTCCGCCAGTCAGGAACGAACGAGTTATGAGAAAAGGGTAAGAATCCGATGCAAAATGGCCAGCGCGGAAGTTCTCACCGATCGATTCTTGTTTGTGGCTCTCTCTATAGATCGAGCATTTGCAAGAGGCACTGCGCGAGCATGACCGGACGATCGAGGCGTTCCGGCAGCAGAATGCCATCCTCGGCCAACAGCTGGAAGATATGAGCGAAACGGTGAGTACAGAGAAGAGTTTGTGGTATTATAGCTTCTATTAATAACTTGACGGGTTTTGCGATGGACGGATCGTTCCGTTGAGGGGTTAGGTATGTTTAAAGCAAATCACGACTTCAATAATTGCAAAGTTATTTGAAAATTTTTCGCTTGTTATATAGCATTAAAATATGACCAATAGGGGTTTTTGTGTTGAAATTATGTAGTGAAAATCTTCAGTATCACTTCTTAAATGGTATATTATGATTGAATTGAATTTATCTCACATTATTAAAGCATATAACAAAATATAAAAACATAGATAACTTTTCCATCGTCTCGCGGAGCTTCTCGGCCAGGCTGAATCATCTATAGAAAAAGAAATTAAATAAAAGGCAGGGTTGGATCAAATATTTCATTGATAAAAAGGGGGAAAACAATTACACTGAATTATTTTTTTCTAAATGGTAATAATTTTGGGCAATCGATTTTTGCCAGAAGAACGAATAGATTTAGTTTGTAGGAAATTTCACAGTAAATATTTTTGTATCACAGAAAATGCTATTTCGATACTCCAGAGCCAAGATGTTCAAATTTTAGTGTTATTTTTTCCAATTTTTAAAATTTCTCAGAATTCACTAGCAAAACTTACACATTGCACGACGTGTGGCCAGAAAAAATAAAATAGTAAGGAAAGTAATTTTTCACCTTTAGGTTACTTTTTCAAATCAGTAAAAAATCCGATGGTAAAATCACATGCAAAAGCATGCACACCACCTTCGTCAAAAAAGACACTTAATGTTACACACTGCATGTACAATTTTGTTTTAAAATGCATTTTCCAGTTGTTTTGCAATCATTAGTTTTCAAAACATGTTAGATTTGACGAAAACAAAAATAATAGCCAAAATATATGTATATATATATATATATATACATATATATATATATATATATATATATATATATATATATATATATATATATATATATATATATATATATATATATATATATATATATATATAACTTCGATATCTCAGCAACTAATGGTCCTATTTACAATGTTAAAATATGAAACATTCGTGAAATTTTCCGATCTTTTCAAAAAAAATATTTTCAAAATTCAAACCAAGACTAACATTTTAAAAGGGCGTAATATTAAATGTTTGGCTCTTTTGAAATATTAGTCGTGATCGGAAAATTTCACGAATGTTTCATATTTTAACATTGTACATCGGACCATTAGTTGCTGAGATATCGAAGTTAGAAAATGGTGGGTTGTTTGGGTAAGACTTAGAAAACATCAATTTTCCTGTTTTTAATCCTTTCCATGGCAATATCTCAGCAACTAAGGGTCATATCAACAAAGTTCAAAAAAGCAAAATTTATAGAATTTTCTCAGCTTCTCAAAAATATTTTTTTCAAAAGTGTGCTAACATGTGCATCAATTAAAAAAAATGAAAAACTGATACTATTTTCAAAAAAGTTACCTAAAAATGGCTTTGACTTGGAAACGGTGATTTTTTTTATTTGATTTCGATTTTTTGAAAAAATCAGTATTGATTCAAAAATTCATAACTCGGTCAAAGATTTCTTGCGCAACCTGGAAATTTCTAAAAAGTTGCCATTTTATGTCCCCTAAAAAATATCAAAAAACAAAAAAAAATCAAAAATAGTGTTTTTTTGCAAATCAAGTTTTGGTGACAAAAAGTTATATTATAGTTATATTAAAAATAACATTTTTTTTACCGTGTATCATTTTTTTAGTGTAGTCCTTATCCATACCTACAACTTTGCCGAAGACACCAAATCGATTAAAAAAATCCTTCAAAAGATACTGATTTCTGAATTTTCATTCATCATTTCTGTATGGACAGCTGCCAAATTTGTATGGAAAATTATATGAACAAACTAATGATGCAAAATGGCTTCTTTGGGCATACCGAAGGCACCAAAAATAAATTTCAGCCGGATTAAAAAACACAAAAATTAAAATTAAAAAAAAATACCGATTTCGTAGCTTGACAATTCCGCCATGTTGGTTTCCCATACTGATGAGAAAATTTATTTTACACCCAGGGTTTAAGAGAGTGACTTTCGCGAAAAGGGGTGCGTGAAACTATTTTATAATTTTTTCCTGTCTTAAAAAATATTGTTGCATATATGATTATCTATAATTTAAGAAGTGAGCACCTCCCAAGTGACCTTTTAGGCTTTATCAAGGCTGTCCAACATTAAAACCACTAAGTCATAACAGCCTCCCCAGAACCCCGATAAATCTCTGTTAAAACCCAAAAGGACCTCCGCAAAAGGTTGTCACGGCCTATTTATAAAACCTACATAGGAGTTCAAGGCTTTAACATTGAATCCTAACAACCTCCTCAAAGCCTTAATAAAACCTTCGTTAAAACCCAGTTAGGAGTTATGGAAAATGACATTTCATACGTCTTATACCAGACAGATTTTATTATGGAAAAAAATAGTCTTTGTCTTGCCAAATGATATAGGGGACATATACCTATTTTAAGCCTATTTAGCGATGACTCTTGATTCCTTTAAGAATTTCTCTGCAGGTTTCAATTAAATCATCAAAATTCTATGTTCATGTGGAAGGGCAATTCTTCCTGAACATGCTAATATAAAATAATATGAAGTTCAGTTATTTCATCTATTTTGTAAATCATTTTTAAATCACTCCATCAAATTTGTATATTCAGCCTAATTTACCTATTATAATCACTCCCAGATACCTATTTTAATCAACGCCTTGAAAGCACCACTGAGCAATTCTCTACGAAATCGGTCTTTTTTCTTCAATTTTAATTTTTGTATTTTTTAATCCGGCTGAAACTTTTTTGGTGCCTTCGGTATGCCCAAAGAAGCCATTTTGCATCATTAGTTTGTCCATATAATTTTCCATACAAATTCGGCAGCTGTCCATACAAAAATGATGTATGAAAATTCAAAAATCTGTATCTTTTGAAGGAATTTTTGATCGATTTGGTGTCTTCGGCAAAGTTGTAGGTATGGATACGGACTACACTGGAAAAATAATACACGGTAAAAAAATTTGGTGATTTTTTATTTAACTTTTATCACTAAAACTTGATTTACAAAAAACACTATTTTTAATTTTTTTATTTTTTGATATGTTTTAGAAGACATAAAATGCCAACTTTTCAGAAATTTCCAGGTTGTGCAAAATCACTGACCGAGTTATGAATTTTTAATCAATACTGATTTTTCAAAAATCGAGATTTTGGTCGTAAAATTTTTCAACTTCATTTTTCGATGTAAAATTAAATTTGCAATCAAAAGTACTTTACTAAAATTTTGATAAAGTGCACCGTTTTCAAGTTATAGCCATATTTAAGTGACTTTTTTGAAAATAGTCGCAGTTTTTCATTTTTTTAAATTAGTGCACATGTTTGCCCAGTTTTGAAAAAAATATTTTTGAAAAGCTGAGAAAATTCTCTATATTTTGCTGATTTGGACTTTGTTGATACGACCTTTAGTTGCTGAGATATTGCAATGCAAAGGTTTAAAAACAGGAAAATTGATGTTTTCTAAGTTTCACCCAAACAACCCACCATTTTCTATCGTCAATATCTCAGCAACTAATGGTCCGATTTTCAATGTTAATATATGAAACAATTGTGAAATTTTCCGATCTTTTCGAAAAAAATATTTTTGGAATTTTCAAATCAAGACAAACATTTTAAAAGGGCGTAATATTGAATGTTTGGCCTTTGTGAAATGTTAGTCTTGATTTGAAAATTCCAAAAATATTTTTTCGAAGAGATCGGAAAATTTCACAAATGTTTCATATATTAACATTGAAAATCGGACCATTAGTTGCTGAGATATTGACGATAGAAAATGGTGGGTTGTTTGGGTGAAACTTAGAAAACATCAATTTTCCTGTTTTTAAACCTTTGCATTGCAATATCTCAGCAACTAAAGGTCGTATCAACAAAGTCCAAATAAGCAAAATATAGAGAATTTTCTCAGCTTTTCAAAAATATTTTTTTCAAAACTGGGCAAACATGTGCACTAATTTAAAAAAAAACTGCGACTATTTTCAAAAAAGTCACTTAAATATGGCTATAACTTGAAAACGGTGCACTTTATCAAAATTTTAGTAAAGTACTTTTTGATTGCAAATTTGATTTTACATCGAAAAATGAAGTTGAAAAATTTTTACGACCAAAATCTCGATTTTTTGAAAAAATCAGTATTGATTAAAAAATTCATAACTCGGTCAGTGATTTTGTGCACAACCTGGAAATTTCTGAAAAGTTGGCATTTTATGCCTTCTAAAACATATCAAAAAATAAAAAAAAATTAAAAATAGTGTTTTTTTGTAAATCAAGTTTTAGTGATAAAAAGTTAAATAAAAAAATCACCAAATTTTTTTACCGTGTATTATTTTTTTCCAGTGTAGTCCGTATCCATACCTACAACTTTGCCGAAGACACCAAATCGATCAAAAAATTCCTTCAAAAGATACAGATTTTTGAATTTTCATACATCATTTTTGTATGGACAGCTGCCGAATTTGTATGGAAAATTATATGGACAAACTAATGATGCAAAATGGCTTCTTTGGGCATACCGAAGGCACCAAAAAAGTTTCAGTCGGATTAAAAAATACAAAAAAAATCGAATGACCGAAATCCTAGAGAACTGCTCCACTACAAACAAAATCTGCATGAAAATCATAATTACCACGTGGATGAGAAACAGCTGGAATATTTCATTTAAAACTTTTTTTGAACTAGAAAATGATCACCCTATGGGGGCTCTCATGCCCCTCATGGCATGCCCTACAAGGGGAACCATACTAAAACTTGATCGGAGAACTTTTTGAAAAACGTACCCACCCTAATGGTTATACTAGTTATGTCAGAAATTCATTATAAATGTGTGTTTTCATCAAATGCTAATCAAATTATTGCCTTTTCAACTTTTTCTACCAAGATGGCGGTCAATCACAATCAATGAAACCACGCGTTTATCGCCACATTTATGCATTGCTATTTGGCAGCGTTAAAAACTTTTTACGAGCTTATGGTTTAAAACCAAGCTTTTTGCATGCCTAAAGGCAATTGACAGCTACAACACCCTTGGTTTTAAAGAACCATGAGATAAAACCATTAGCCATGACATTGCCATCGGGTTTTTAAGACTCTCTTAAAACTTTCATAAAACCTTATTGAAAGCCATTTGGCTTTTATTGCCACCAGGTTTTATGTCCGAAGCATAAAACCTTCTTAGAACCTTTAAATCAGCTCATGCTTATTAGTTGCTGTGAAAGCCAACATAAAACTTACGAGCAATCAAGATGCTATCATAAAACCTCAATAAAACTAGGTGGTGGCTAGTTGGTTTAAAAATGTTACTTGGGCTAGAACTTCTCGACAGGACCTCAACATTAGACAGACTACTCATAAAAAAATTGTTATAATATTACATCTTGGAATGGTTACATCTTTTATGTCACAAAAAATGTGTTATTCTACTTCTAAAAAAAAGTAAATTCGCCACTATTTTAGTGTTTTGCCACTTTTTCAGAACTAATTGAGGTAATATTCCATTTACGCCTTCCATTTATACACATATTCTTGCTGTGTACTACCTTGATTGAGTCCAGTTCTATCTCTGGTAACCTACAGTTCCAGAACATTAATTAAAATGTTTGAATCATAGCAATTCAATTCGATTCATTTTGTAATAAAAACAATCAGAATTCCTAACTGCCAAATAAATTTATTTTTTTTATCTGATGGTTTAAAGGGTTAAAAGATGAGAGATTTTTAAAATCTTCATTACGATCATATTTTATTACGCTTCTTGAATAATTTACTATCTGTTGTGATTAGACCAGTCTTCCTAATTACACAATAAACTTCACGCTCTCCCCATCACAGAGAAACCCAGTAATAAAACAGTAATTAATTTATGTTCTTCACTGTTTTTTTCTTCATCTTCTTTTTAAACAGCTGCAAACGTACAAAGAAAACCTCCGACGGACCGTCGAAGAGAAAAACAACGCCGAGGACGAGGTAGGTGGTGGTTGTGATGTGTGCTGAGTGCGACTGATGATGAGTGATTCTTTATTTACTCTTTCCCTACACGAACAAACTACTCTTGGGGGTTTTTATTTTCCCTCGGTTTAAGTTAATACCTACTTTGAACCGTACGGTGCTGCTGTGCAGATTTCCGGAGGTGCTCATGTTTCAATTTTTTTTTCCGGGAATAAATTTTGTTTTATTTTTGTTGGGAGTTAGATTTCATGCATTTAATTCGTCATTTTTTAGAGTATGATGTATTTCATAAGTTTTTTTTTTCATTTTCTATTCTCTCATTTCCAAAAAATGTTCAGTGTAAAAATCAGCTCGTGACCATCTGCAATCTTCGATCGGCCCTCGAGGAGACAAAGCGCAACGGGGGCGCTTCCGTGAGTTTACCTGCCTTGCTCGGTCGGGGGGTGGCCGGTGGTGGTCCGCCCAGCCCTGGCAACCACTATCAACCGCAGCATCACCACTACCACAGCAACAACAACACCACCAGCAGCGCCACTAACACTAACAACAATAATAACACCGCTAGCAGTAGCAGTAGCACCAACAGTGGACCTTCCTCCTATTGGAGTGCCTTTTGGCGTGCATGATCCTTGCCCTCCTCCACCTCTACCCACTCTCTATTGCTTTCTGTTGCCAATTTAAACCAGTTACAAAGTCTTATGAATTCTCGATTGTTGAATCTCCGAATAGCATGCTCAAAGGTGTTTTTTTTGTGTCGAATTAATCTTTGAACTTAACGATTAAACAACCAACGTTCGAACTTACCAAGTGCCAATGTCTTGTGTCAACTTTGTTACTTACGTTTTCTCAAATATATACAAGAGTATTATTATTATTTTTACTGTGTAAGAAACTAGAACCGCTAAGGGCTTCCAAACGTTAAATATTTATTGTGAAATCGGACCGTACTACTCTGAAGAGATTCAAATTGTACAAATAAACTTAAAATCGATGTTACAAGTTTGGTGTTTTTTTTCCTTAATCATACTAATCCAGTTGTTCGGTAAGTTTTACCTATTTGCCAGCAGTTTTTCATCAACCATCTATTCTTTTACGCCGTTTGTATCTCAACAGATCCAACAGCTTCACGACGTGATTCAAACGCTGCAGTCGGAGGTAGCGCTGCTAAGTGAACATTTGAACTATGCATTTCGGGAGGTGAGTGTCTGTTAGCTCGAAGATAATAATTGATTACGAATTAAAGTAATAAATTTAAACATTTTCCTGAGAATTTCTCTGTAATTTTAGTTCAGGATTTGAGGGGTTTTCCCTAACATCAAGTTATCATTAAAAATTATGTATTTGATTCTGTTTTGCCCGAAATGGCTTATTTATCACAAAATAAAGTGTTGAAAAGTTCATACAAGCACTCATTTAAATGCTTTAAAGGTCGACTTTTCAACACTCGTTTCGAAAGTTATATTGTTCAACACTGGACGCACCTTTAGCAAGCAAACAATCGATCTCTGGTTGCTAAAATACAGCAAATAAAAGAAAAAGAAGCAAAATTGAAGTTTTTTATGTCTTATCCAAACATTCCCACATTTTCTAATGCCAATATCTCAGCAACTAATGATCCAATTTCAATATTAAAACTGAAACAATTGTGATTTTTTTTGTTTTTTCGAAAAAAATATCAATCAAGACAAACATTTGAATGGGCGTAATATTGAATTTTTTGCCCTTATCAGTCAGTCTTGATTCCAAAATTTTCAAAATATTTTTTTTTGAATGATCATAAAATTTCACAGATTTAGATTTTTAAAGGTTCTATAAGCTATTGTGTCTTATATGTTTATAGGACCTTTAAAAAATTCTCTTGCTCGAGTTCTCTTGTGATGTTTCATTTTTCAACATTGAAAATTGGATCATTAGTTGCTGAGATATCTGCATTGGAAAATATGGGAATGTTTGTAATAGACTTCTCTGTATTTCAGCAAACAGAGCTCTAATGTTCAATAACTCTCCGGCAATTAATTTATTTATTGGAAATTTTCTGAACTTTTGGAAAAAAATATTTTTAGGAATTGAGAAAAAAATTAAAAACGTGAATTTTTCAGTTAAAAATAATATTTATCTTGACGAATACGCTGCACTTTATCAATAAATTTATAAAGCACTTTTCGATTGCAAATTTGATTTTACATTTAAAACTGAAGTCAAAATTTTGGTTTGACTAAAATTTCTAAATTTAACTAACTAGGTGGAATTGTTTTGTCCATGCTTCTCTATGGATTAAAAGTTGCGGTTTATTTTGTCTAAACTTTGAAAATATATGCAACGGTCTTATCTGGTTTTAGATATCTTTAAAATACCAAAAAATCCACCATAAAACTATGGCGGAAAATGTTATTTTATATCTCAAAAACTGTTGAATGGAAACATATTTTAAATGAAAAATATAATTATTTATAGATTAAAATTAAATATTAATTCGTTATTTTTTCAAGACATTTTTTTTGCTCTATAGTCCATATCAAAATCTACGTTCCATATCAAAATCTATGCTCAAAATTTAGAAAATATTGTAGTTTTTTAATAAAGTGCACCGTTTTCATATATAAGAGTAAACATTGATATTGTGAATTAAAGTTTTATTCTTCCCTGACTGGTCAGATGAAAATGGCATACTTGAGAATCTCTGAAAAATGTTTCGATTTCAAATAATAAAAGAAATTTGAAATATCAGATATTTAAATTCTCTGGCTTTTCAAACCCCCAATTAAACCCTTAATTTCACTGTGTTTCCACCAGAATCTCGCCAAGGACGCCGAGCTGGAGCAGTACCGGGACGCGAACCTGCAGTTGCGTTGCCAGCTGGCCGAGCTGAACAGGGACGTGCAGGAGCTGAAGGACATTGTTTCGCTGGTTGACGTTCGCAGGGAGGTAAGGAAGCAAGCCCCTCTCCTCCCACTTCCCTAACAACTTTCCAACCCTCCTAAGGACAGGATCGGGGTGCTAACCGAGTCAAATTTATGCCGTCGTAGAATAAATTTTCTTGACACATTCCCGGACCTGTGTTGTGATTTCTGCCGCACATAATATAACAACTCAGTTATGGTTCTGGACAGAGATAGTCAGACGAGGAAAGAGTTGTTTTTCATTATTCGCCAAAAATAACGGACAATTTGAATTTGGAGTGTTAGCGCGCTGTAGTTAGGTTGACTTATTAATATTTCTCCTAATTTCGGTAAACTAAAATTTTATTCCAAAGTTGTGCATAAAGACAACAGATTGCGCTGGTGTACATCGTTGTCTTCAATTAAGTTAAAATTCACGCCCACTTGTCTGTGATTCCAATCCGTTTGGTTGCTGGCCTGAGACTTCTTGACGGCGCACGGTTTGATTGAAACGTTTCACGTTCGTGTCACGGTGTCATCGGTTTGATTTGTGAAGAATAATATTTATTATTCTAACTAAAAAGGGATGGGGGGAAAGGAGACCTGCCATACCACGTGTTCGGTTGAAAGGTGTTGACACATTAGACGCCGACCATTTGTATCGATTACACAGCGCTAAATCATCTGTCGAAAATTGATTTATGAGGCCAAACATGCAACCACAATCTCTTTTTTTAGTTTAGAAAAAGATACCACCTCCCACACCAAACCCCCTTCGAGGTGATGATGGTCGCACGTTATTAACAACGCATTAACCTCAGGAGGGGGTGTTAAAGTGCTCTCGTTGTCACCCCTTTGGCCACGGCAATTTGCAGCAGGATACGGGAAGGGTGGTGGGGTTGAACAGGTTGGAACAGTGAAAATAACTTGTTACACGCGATGCTTTCCAACGGCAAACTTTTTCCGAAGACGGGAGGAGAGGGTGCTGAAGAATTTAGTGAAATTAGGTCAAACGAAGTTGGACTCGATCGGAGGAATGGTTAGGTTAGGAGCAGAAGTAATCAAAACAGCTTTAAAGGTTATGAAAAAGTTTTCAACTTTTATTGAAATAATCAAAAAGAGCAGTAATCGATAAAGACCGGCGTGGAATTGAAAGTTAAAATTGATTTGGCAAATCTTTTCCTTTTTTTTGTTTTTTTTTTCTGAGTAATTTCTGGTAAATAAAATCATTTGTTGTAATAGATTATACGTTTACAACTTTTTTAGCAAAAAAAAAAAATCAGTTTTAAGGGTTTTTTTCTAGATAGAAATGCTTATACGGACAGAATAATTGTTATGCTTTTGTCAAACATTTAATAAATTGATGGAATTCATGAATATTTTTTCCCATCTGTCTTAGATTTGAAAAAAGGCCAACCACGTGCAAAAAGTTTACTGCTGATTGTACAAATTTATATGACCATTTTTATTTCTGTTTTTTGCCAAATTTTAAATAAATATTGTTTTGGCCAAATAACTTATAAAACATTTTTAAAAACATGATTGGAAATTTGGTTTTCGTTAAATTGCACTTTCCTTAAACAACTGTATAAAAATCGAGACAAATGTTTTTTGAAGATATATAAATATAATTTATTATTAAGTTGAATCAAGAGGATATTTTTTATTTTGAAATAACGTGTTTTTAGTACATTTTGATATTTTAATTTAGAAATAACGGGTTGTTTTGTAACTTTGCATAATTAGTTTTTTAGTGCTGAAAAAAAGATTGAAAAAAAAACACCATTTTTGTGTACTTACATAAAGGAAATTGCGTGTTATTAAGGTCCAATTTTCCAATGTTTAGTCTCCAAAATTCACTCGTATGCGTTTGAAAGTATTTTTTAAAAGTTCATACAATTTTACATGAGTTTAGCTTTTGGAACGTTTTATGTTGGTTGTGCAATGCTTGAGTTTTAGAATTGAAAAAAACCTTTATATTTGTATATCAAGAACGTTTTTATTTAAGAGCGAGTCCACTAACAAAGCATACCCCTTTGTATGGGACGTCGTTTGGACCTCACCAATCTGCCTGAAATTTTCAGGGGTTGTTTGTACATATAAAACTAGCATCTGGCCAAAATATGAGCACTCTAGGTCAACGGGAAGTGGGGCAAATCGGGACACAAAGTTTGGTGGTTCAAAAACGTCAAAAATCTTAAAAAGGCTATAAATTAGGCAAAATTCAATTTAATTTCAAAATTCAAAATGCATCTGAAAGGGCTTTAAAAATGCAGCAAAATGCAGGAAAAAGCATCCCAATTGGTTGAATCTAAAGGGAGTTATTGGCATTTTAGTGAAAAAATAGCATAATTTTCAAACTCAAATAAAAAAAATGTTCCATCCAGATATCAACTCGCTTAGACCTGCAGCTTGTAGGGGACATCTGAGACTACCATCTGAGACTGAGAACGCTTTGGGTAAGGCAGTTTAACGTATTAAATAGACACTTTTTCTTTAAGTGATTTTTTTGTTTGTAAATTTTTGCTCGGGGGACTCTTCGTATTTATCCAACTCGGTGAACCTCGTTGGATAAATGTACGACTCCACGGAGAAAAAAGAATTCCCAAAATCGTGAACAAGCGTTCATGAAAATGGGAACCACGAACAAAGTGTTCAAATTTCATGGTACGTTTTTCAAAATCGTACCATGGGATTTGAACACTTTGTTCGAGGTTCCCATTTTCATGAACGCTTGTTCACGATTTTGGGAATTCTTTTTTCTCCGTGTCGTGCTGTAAAAATCATCTTTTTGCAACTTGTTGCATAAACTACTCTTATGAAATAAGTTGTAAAAAAATTGTTTAGCACGAGTCGTACATTTATCCAACGAGGTTTACCGAGTTGTATAAATACGACGAGCAGCGATGGAAAAATCATCATCCAAAGAAAATCTGTTTACGCTCATCAAGAGAAAAAAATCGTAAAGGAACATAGTTCTCCTCTCTCGCGCACGAAGGATCGATAAAAGGAGTCTCAAAAAATCATCTTCATGATTATTAGGCAGAACATCTATTTCACTACTACACTTGGCAGGTGTAACGTCACAAGTCGAAAAATGACCGGTCACTTTTTGTAGATGGGGAATTAGAGCGTTCAATTTCCCGTCCCGGGAAAAAAATCCCGGGAATTCCCGGGATTTCCCTGAAAAAAATATTTCCCGTTTCCCGGGAAATTTTGTAAATTTCCCGGGAATTCCCGAAATACAAGCAGAAGTATACATTTTCCTACCTTTTTGGCACCAATGTTTTGAAATTATACAAAAAATAATTGGAGAACCTTATTTGATTTTATTTATTTCCATCTACTGTTCATATTGAACTAATCAGCTTGTCTGTAAATTTCATGTCAAGGTTTAATTCAGATCATATTTATTCCTGAAGCATTCACCACTAGGAATATTGTTTGCTTATATGTTGGACCACAAAACTTACGCTGTTATGGAATGAATATAAACTATTTTATTTTTGAGAACCTTTTTTAATGGTTTTTTGTAATATTATTTGAAAATAAGATCTTTACATATTCCGGCCTAGATCAACATTGAGATTTGTTTGATTTTTTTACCTTGAACATGTTGGATGGAAATTGAACTGATATAATTACATTAAAAAAAAAGGTTTGTGAGAAGAATTTTTTCCTGAGTATTCGAGAAATTACAGATTGATGTTATAAATTTATGAAGCACGTGAGCTACCAAGGGCGTAAGAGGGTTATATATGAAAAAATATCGTTGAATTTCAATCACTTTTAAATACTCAAAATTATTTTAATCTAATTAATTTATTAGGCTGAATACCATATAACTAAAATCATATCATAAAACCATTAAAAAATAACTTCGTGTCATATGAAATTTACCCAAAGAATGTAACTATATTTCAAAACTCGCTCCAAATATTTGCAAACTTTGAGTTGTGATTTCATGAAATAGTGTTTCAAGTTAAAAAGCGCTAGAAAGTAGATTTTTAAGGTAAATTCAGTGTTTATTTATTTATTCTTAAGTTAAATTTTTGGTTTTTAATTTTAACTTTATGGTCACCGAGACAAATTTTAAAGCAATTTTATGGTTGTGGAGCATAGATTTTCACTGTCCAAACACTTTGATTTAAAAAAATCCTTCTCAACAAAAAAAACTAATAATATTTTCATTCATTTGGGACGATTTGAAAGATTTTAAAATTTGAAAGTTTATATATTTTCTCAAAGTTGCATGATTTTTTACACTGCCCACCATTGAAAAAACGGCTAATATCCACTTTTGGCAAAAACGAGTTATTACACCCAAAACTGGCAGCGCTAGTCCGAGAGAATGATGGTCTCGAGTCGAGAGAATAGTGGTACCATTCACGGACGCAGAGAACACAGCTCGAGATGGGCGATAGAACTATTCTCTCGAGGTTCATTTGCAAAAAAGTTCATCCGTCAAACAAAAAAGCAAAAGTGTCGACAACGGGAATCGAACCAGAGACACCTTTGACAAACCAATCCAATGACATAGCTGCCTCGGCCACCACAGCTTGGTGCCCAAGGAGAAGTCAGAAGTCGATGTATGACACTTGTTGGAGATTTATTGATTCAACTAACGAATGAACTCATTTGTTATGATGGTGTGAGTTGGTACCATTATTCTATCGATTTTGGCACTGAGCCCTCAATAAATTTTGAGAGGACGATTATCTCGACTCTGAATTTTGGGTGTAGCACCAGGTGGTAGAGGATGTTCCAACGCATCTTTTGGAACTTGAATTTCACTGAAATAGTGTTTAGACTTGGCTGCCGATGCGAAAAACCAAACGGCTAATATGCCACTCTTATGGGAAATTGCCTTCACAGAGATTTTGTGACAAACACTAAAACGCGTTTTTCTCGGAATACTTGATTTGGCATAATAGCTGAATTTTCAATTATGGGCAGTACAAGCAGTCAAGCCATTAATTGATCCTCACACTCATTTTGACCATTAAAGTTGCTGTTCTATACAATTTCGTTGCAAAAGATTAATCAGAAACAGGATTAGAATAATTTTCGTCAAATTTCAAATTTCCCGGGAATTCCCGGGATTTCCCGGGAAATTTGTTGAAAATTAACCCCGGGAAATTGGACGCTCTATGGGGAATGTGTGTAAACAAAACGCAATAACATAATTTAAGTGGTGCGAACAAGGAGATCCACAAAAAATCTTTAACTGATTGATTTTCTTTTGCATGATTTGCCTCCTCTCTCTCTTTCGCGGGTGAAGAAAATTTTCAAGCAAAAAAAATTCTTACAATTGTTCCATCCCTGACGACGAGTGCTGACAAAATCAAGTTTTGCAACGAGTTGCTTGCAACATTTTTTATAATACCGAAAGTAATACTTTTCAATATTTTTTTGATTTGAACGGTGAAATGACACATGGACTTTTAACTTAAAATTCCATTCCATTCAGATGAAATGACGCGGAGGTATGATTTTTTGAAAAAGTGTTTTTTTCCGAAAAATTACGAAAATTGTCGTTTTTCGAACCTCCCCACCCAAATGGCCAAACAAAAAAAAAAAAAAAAAATGCGGGTCTAATTATGTTGGCCAAGAAACCCCCAGAAAAATTTAGAACCCGATCGGAGAACTTTTGTTTTGGTTTGGGCTTTTTTCAAATGGAATTATTTAGTGTAACAATATTCTACAAAGTTATATTAGAGAGATTCAGCTTTAATGTAATTTCCAAGTAATTTCATTTAACTAAATTTTGTATTTTTATAGACTAATTTATTTATTTTTATAGCTGAATTTGCATAGTCATAAATCCATAGACAAATAATTAGTCTATGATAAATCCTTACACCTGCAAAACCCAACGTGCAAATGTGTCTGGGTCGCGGTTCCGTCGCTGCAGTTGTCTGTCAATCGTCGTCCTGGTCTTAGTGTGTATGCTTTTACGAGGTGATGAATTACTACCAGCCCGATGGATTTGTTGTATACCCTTGGAGGCAATGCGGGGTAAATCGCGTGCAAAATATTAATGTTTGATGAATGAAACTTTTTTTGAAACGATTAAAATTGTTTGAATGATGGATTTAGGAAAAAATATTTCCATAGAATTTACTCATAATATTTTAGTAATCATCCATTTTACTTCAAGATCCCAGTTAGTGACACGGTCGTAGTAAAGCAGTAGTAAATGTGTGCACGAGCAGCAGCACAATCACGTGCCGAGGGGAGGCTCACGAAACCGAACACGAAGCTCGTGCAATTTGTACACAAACAATGATGGGTGGGCGGAAGTGGTTGGATGGGGTTGAATTCCGATGCCACACAGGGTTGATGGAATTGCGATACATGACGAGTCGCCCAGAACACTGCGACGACGAGGACGAGCCTACAAATGTGTGAAACCGCCAGCCTGCCTGCATCAGTCAGGGTGAACGAACAACAACTTCTTGCAAGCCAGAGTAAGAGTTAGTTTGGTTCGGGAAGTGCAGGAAAATAGGTCGGTTTTTCGGGTCCGGACATTTGTTGGACGAATTAAAGTTTCTGTGTGAAGTGAATCGAGTGTTAGTTGATGATTTTGGGATAAGCCAAGAAGAATTTTAACCTTAAAAAAATTTAATTTTAAAGCCGAAAGTGATTCAGTACAAACAATGGATCTACAACAAGTGTAAGCAACGTCAAAAAATATATCAACCGCAAAAGATTTTTTTATTGATTTTCCCACCAGAAGCAATTGGTTGTGGTGGAGTTTACAATTAAACTTGTTTTCCATCACAGTCCACACGGTCCCAGATGGCTCCATTCGAAGGGCAGATAGTGATGAATGAATTCGGTGGTTACAGCTATTCACCGGAATTCAACTCCACGACGATGGCTCAATTTTCCGGGTGAAACTTAGACAATAAATGTGATTTATTTGGCGATTGTTGCTATTGTCTGGAGGGAATGTGGTTTCTGTGTTTTGGTGATTTTATCAGTCTAGCATTTAGTGACATCGATTTGATTAGTATCAAAGACATTTTTTTTAATGTTTAGAATTGAAAGCGAAAAAGTTTCGGTACTGGCACGGTACTTGCCTATTTGTAAAACCAAAATAACTGAATTACTACCAGCCCGATTGATGGTTTTGTGTCGAATAAGTTTAATGTTTGATTGTTTTTCAATTATTTATCAAGAACAGCAGAAAACTGGCTCCACATTTCTTGTTCCATAATTTTGGGATAATTTAACTGATAATTTTACACGAAAATAGCACGTAGTTCATAAAAAACATAACAAGTTTTATTGGTCCTGCGTTTAAAGACAAAAAAAAAATCACCATTCTGCTTGAAATGTTTAGGAGTTGTTTGTACATATATAAAACTAGCTGCTGGGCAAAATATGAGCACTCTAGGGACACAAAGTTTGAAGGTTAACAAACGTCAAACATCTTAAAAGAGTGTAACTTAGACAAAATTCGCTCTTAAAGTGTTTCGACTTGAACAAAAAATTTTCAAATTTTTCCTTCGTTCGATAAATTATTCAAAAGAATATAACAAAAGCTTCAAATGAAAAGGGGCCATCAATAAAATACGTGCACATTTTTTGGTCAAATGTTCATACTATATATTTTCTTCCCCAGTTGTCTACGAAGTTTGAGGATGAGCCCATCACAGTTATGATACAATAAAAAAATTGCAAAATATAAATTAACTTTTGAATTTATTACCTTAGAAACCATTAAGTTGATTTTATAGCAAGCAAACCTGTTAGAACCAACCACTATTGGTTGGTATAACTACAAGGACTTCGCTGCCCTGGGCTCCCAAGAAGTGTTTGAGTACGGCACCAAGCGAAGGTGCCGTATACCAAAATTTACACTTGGAATTTTGAGCGCCCGCCGCGGTATTCGAACCAGCAACCTCTGAATTGTGAGTCCAGTGCACGGTCCGATTAATCCACACGAGCGGGTCCTATGGTTTCATGTAATTTTTCGGTCTGTTGGAGATTTCGAACTAAAACTTTTGAAAGAAAATGTTATTTCAATTTTCTGTCTCTTGTCTCTTCAAAAAGTTTCCAAGGAATCGAGATGTAACTTTTTTGCAGCTTCTTTTAGAAAGTACTTAATTTGCCAGCCTTTCTATAGTGTCGAAATGGCCAACTTATAACAGTACTGAAAAGTTCATTATAGTTCAGACTCAATTATCCGAAGGGTCTTTGAAAAATTTCACTTCGGAAAATAGAATCTTCGGAAACTTTTTTTTTGTTTTATTCTTTAATTTTAAGCTCATGTATAAGCCCTAAACAATACAATTTAATAAAAAAAAACGAAGGCTTATTGGACAACTCTGAAAAGATATTCTTTCTATCTTTGCCTCAGCAACCAAGTGCCGTATCAACAAAGTTAAAAAAAGCGAAAAACACGAAATTCTGCGATTATAAATTTAAAAAAAATTGTCCACGATATTTTTGCAGTTCCGTTGTTAAACTAATTACTTTTCCTGTCATTCTCGCACGACGAAAAGACCTACTTTTCTCCACTTAAAATAAAAGTTTCGAAAAGTGATACTTTCCGATACAAGTGCTGAAAAGTTCTACTTTTCAGCACTGAAATGGGTGATGAAGATTTGAACTTTTCAGAACTTGTGTTGATAAGTTATACATATTTTTTTAAATTTTATTTATAAATTTATAAAAAATTTCAGCAAATTTATAACTTAAACCCCGATATTATCCCACCAGGGGTGCGATAGAGCCTTTCTTACTAAAGAATATAACTTCTGAGCAATTCTCTACGAAATCGGTCTTTTTTCTTCAATTTTAATTTTTGTATTTTTTAATCCGACTGAAACTTTTTTGGTGCCTTCGGTATGCCCAAAGAAGCCATTTTGCATCATTAGTTTGTCCATATAATTTTCCATACAAATTTGGCAGCTGTCCATACAAAAATGATGTATGAAAATTCAAAAATCTGTATCTTTTGAAGGAATTTTTGATCGATTTGGTGTCTTCGGCAAAGTTGTAGGTATGGATACGGACTACACTGGAAAAAATAATACACGGTAAAATTTGGTGATTTTTATTTAACTTTATCACTAAAACTTGATTTACAAAAAACACTATTTTTAATTTTTTATTTTTGATATGTTTTAGAGGACATAAAATGCCAACTTTTCAGAAATTTCAGGTTGTGCAAAATCATTGACCGAGTTATGAATTTTAATCAATACTGATTTTTTCAAAAAATCGAAATTTTGGTCGTAAAAATTTTTCAACTTCATTTTTCGATGTAAAATTAAATTTGCAATCAAAAAGTACTTTAGTGAAATTTTGATAAAGTGCACCGTTTTCAAGTTATAGCCATATTTAAGTGACTTTTTTGAAAATAGTCGCAGTTTTTCATTTTTTAAAATTAGTGCACATGTTTGCCCAGTTTTGAAAAAAATATTTTTGAAAAGCTGAGAAAATTCTCTATATTTTGCTTATTCGGACTTTGTTGATACGACCTTTAGTTGCTGAGATATTGCAATGCAAGGTTTAAAAACAGGAAAATTGATGTTTTCTGTTTCACCCAAACAACCCACCATTTTCTATCGTCAATATCTCAGCAACTAATGGTCCGATTTTCAATGTTAATGTATGAAACAATTGTGAAATTTTCCGATCTTTTCGAAAAAAATATTTTCAAAATTTTCAAATCAAGACAAACATTTTAAAAGGGCGTAATATTGAATGTTTGGCCTTTTTGAAATGTTAGTCTTGATTTGAAAATTTTGAAAATATTTTTTTCGAAAAGATCGGAAAATTTCACAAATGTTTCATATATTAACATTGAAAATCGGACCATTAGTTGCTAAGATATTGACGATAGAAAATGGTGGGTTGTTTGGGTGAGACTTAGAAATCATCAATTTTCCTGTTTTTAAACCTTTGCATTGCAATATCTCAGCAACTAAAGGTCGTATCAACAAAGTCCGAATAAGCAAAATATAGAGAATTTTCTCAGCTTTTCAAAATATTTTTTCAAAACTGGGCAAACATGTGCACTAATTTTAAAAATGAAAAACTGCGACTATTTTCAAAAAAGTCACTTAAATATGGCTATAACTTGAAAACGGTGCACTTTATCAAAATTTCACTAAAGTACTTTTTGATTGCAAATTTAATTTTACATCGAAAAATGAAGTTGAAAAATTTTACGACCAAAATTTCGATTTTTGAAAAATCAGTATTGATTAAAAATTCATAACTCGGTCAATGATTTTTGCACAACTTGGAAATTTCTGAAAAGTTGGCATTTTATGTCCTCTAAAACATATCAAAAAATAAAAAAAATTAAAATAGTGTTTTTTTGTAAATCAAGTTTTAGTGATAAAAAGTTAAATTAAAAAATCACCAAATTTTTTTACCGTGTATTATTTTTCTAGTGTAGTCCGTATCCATACCTACAACTTTGCCGAAGACACCAAATCGATCAAAAAATTCCTTCAAAAGATACAGATTTTTGAATTTTCATACATCATTTTTGTATGGACAGCTGCCAAATTTGTATGGAAAATTATATGCACAAACTAATGATGCAAAATGGCTTCTTTGGGCATACCGAAGGCACCAAAAAAGTTTCAGTCGGATTAAAAAATACAAAAAAAATCGAATGACCGAAATCCTAGAGAACTGCTCTTCTTTCAATTCATAACATCGACTTTGTTTATTTATAACTGAATCGTCTTATTTACGAAGATGAAAATGATGTCCAGACATAAAGTAAAAGCTTTACCTTTCTTTAGTAAGAAAGGCAAAAACGGGGTACTTTATCAAAATTCACATAAGTACTTTTTGATTGCAAATTTCAGATGAAAAAAATATAAAAATCGAATAGCCGAAACTCTGAAAATTGCGGAATAGGAAAAATATGAATAGAATAAAAAAAGTGTTTGCTTCTCTTCGCAATTCTCAACATTTTAAGCACTAGTCATGTTTATCCAACTTCGTAAAAAACATCATTGTGCAATTTGTTGCATATACTTCTATTTTCCCCTTATTTATTTATTCTATAAAAAATCAAAAATACAAAACATAATGTTCCAAGGAAATATTTTTTTATTAAATTTGCCGATTCTTCTGCCAAAATTATCGCCTAGTTGAAAAGGTTGAAATCTACTTTTGGATTCAAATTGACTTTTCTCGAGCACTATTACATAATTTTTACTAATCATTCTTGTACCGTCATCTGGGGTGAATCGGGACTACAGTCTGAACAGGGACATCAGTGTTGGATGTACATATTTTGTTGGTCTTAGTCTGTTCTATCCGAAACCAACCAGAAAAATCAAAATATTGTGTTCTAACATGGTTAAAACTGCTGTCCCAATTCGCCCCATGTGTCGCAATTCGCCCCAGTTGACGGTACTGGTTTATTTTGGATGTTTATTGGTAAAAAATGCGAATTCCAACGAATTAGTCAAATCAGTCATAAATGGCAAAGCACAAATCGTCGCCGTCGTGCTAACTTGTCGTACGTGCATTTTGGGCCAAATTGAGTTAAGAACGCAATTTTGTGCATCTCACAGTGCCACATCTTTTGACCTTCACAGATCCCCGAAATTCGATTTTAATCCTAAGATATTCAATGAAAACCAAAAAAGCTCCGAAAATTTTTGTCACTTTACATTTGAAAGTAGTTTAAATCTTGTCGTGCTATCTTGTCACTCCCTGATAATTGATGTAAGTGCGACAAAAGGCCAACGGGATTTCAGGCCAGGAAAGTCAGGATGCGTTTGACGCACGTACAAGCTAGACTACCGTAAACATTTGTAATTATAACTCGGGACTACAGCAACCAACTTCAACCAAACTTCGGGACAATGCACAGAATGGCCAGCCAAACAAAGCGTGTTTGTTATTGTTTACAATGCGTGCTCTCATTTTTGTTTATTCAAGGTCAAACATTAAAACGCTTTTTTCTCCGAACGTCAAAATGGCGGGTGCGACAAGATAGCACGACGACGTCGAAATGTAAAAATATTTATTTTCACATCATATTCCGGTTCCATAATTTCAAAACTTTTGTTTCATGGATCCTATCACGACTTCGTGATTCCAGTGGAGTACACCTTCAAAGTGTTATTTTATTCACTGCTCAGAAAAAATAATATACTAAGTTACTGAGCACGGCCATTTGCAAGTTGCAAGTTAATTAAATTATAAACACCTGCTGCAGCATATCATGCAACACGCGCCACAAATTTACTGCAGGATAAACTTTTCCCCCTTGAATGCTCCCCTCATCCCCTGGGTCTAATATAAACTAACTTCTTCTTCTTCTCCTTCTCCTTCCCACTAAAACCAAAGCTCGAGGACCAGAAGCACCGACACGTGGCGCTGCTCAAGGATGAAATGAAAAGCCTGCAGGCCCAGATGGCCGATTTCCAGCGCGAGATTGCCTCCAGACAGCGTGACCGTGAATACCTGACCTACTTCCGGGAAAAGTGCGCCGAACTGGTAAGTCGAAAATTGACACCCTCCCTCATGGTCGTACCGGAACGCACTCTCAATTCGTGGTGGCCTTCGACAGGAAATGGAACACCAGCTGGAACTGCAGCGGATGCGGGACGAAATCGAGTCCCTTAGCGGCCAACTGGCGGGCTACGGTGAAACGGTGAGTGCAGCAAGTTGATTGGAAAGTTTAATCTGCGATTGGTTTGATTATCCGTGATATACTTTCAGAGCGTTCAGCACGAGCAACTGTTGCGGGAGTCGAACACGCTGCAGAACACGATACAGGAGCTGCAGAACCACAACGATGTGCTCCAGAAGGCGATCCAGTCGCACGAGGAAAGCATCGAGCAGCTGCAGCAGGAGCTCAGCACGTCCAAGTTTCAGGTAACCGTTGTAATTAGCTTAATTGGTGTGTGTGCGTGGGCGTGCGTGTGAATTTTGAAAAAAAGTAAAAGTTTTGTGATTGGTATCGTTTTCGATTAGTTCGGTAATATCAACCAGGAGCTAGAGAACCTTAAAGCATCGTGCAGTGAGAAAGATAGCAAAATTATAAGTCTCAACGTGGAGCGGGAGAAGCTGCAGGGTGATTTGAGTCTGCACAAACGGATGTGCAAATGTAACTTTAATACAAATGTGAAGGAGAGGGTAAGTTAGTGCGAACATGAAATTGAGTTTACCAAACAATATCAACCGTATTTTAGTCCAAAACGCCCGTGTCGCACTCGCTCCAGAAGCAGGTGGTGCAGAAATCCCTCGAAGCAACCAAGGCGGCGGATGCGTTGAAACAGAAAACAGCCGAGTTAAAGAAGCTCGAGACGCAGTACGTGGAGGAGCGGATTCGGCTTACGGAGCAAACGACGGATCTCTTCACGCAGGTAGGGTTTATCGTAGTTAGGCGGAAATTGATATATTTCTTTTTGAAATTTAAGCAAATGAAGCATCTGTCAAGAGCTGATATGAAGTATTCAAAATTTCTCAATTTGTTTTTTACTTGAAGGGATGGAAGGCTATGTTTATTAAAAATAAAATAATTTCAAATGAACGATATTATTATCTCGAAGTATTTTATTTTAGTTGAAATACAAGATTCTACGGACCGAATAACTCAAAGTTCAACGTCAAACGTCGACGTGTGGAGTCGGACTCTAGTTTGGATGATTTAGGAACTTAGACTCTTCCTCCGGAAGAGTTTGCGATTCCAATACTACACGCATAAAAGTCCGTTCGCGTAAACGAACAATTAACAAATGAACAACGTACCATGAAATAGGAAACAAGGCCATTTTCACGCAATAATTTTTCACCGTGAACAAATGCATGATTGCAACCGAATTTCATGTTTACGAAAAATCGTAACGCCTGATTGTTTTTCGTTGGAAAGCCTTTATCTGGGTTTTTTTTAAAGGTCCAATAAAAACATTGATAGCTACGGGCTCTCTACTTTTTGTAACAAGAGGGCGAATAGCAGCAATTTGTTTTGTTATAAGTAGCATATTAAAAATCCGATCGAATTGAACCAACTAATACAACTATGTTTATACTGATTAGATCATCTGTTAGGGTTTAGAAACATAAATAAAAAATATTTAATAAAATACCTATAACTATGCTTAATTAAATTGCATATTAATATAGTTTAAATTTCAAAGTGAGTTGTACCGGTCGCCTACTTAAAACTCTATAATAAAGAATATAAAAAAGTTTTAGTTTGATTTTCGGTTAAAAAATCAGAAATCACTTAGTCATCGCCGAACGGATCTTCGCCGACTGAAGCGCGCAACCATTCGTGAGCGAACACGACTCGTCCGTCGATCAAAGTCACAAACGAATATGTTCGGAGAGGAAAACAAAATACCAGCAAAATACTACCACAGTTTTCCGTAAATTTGTATTTGGCATGGTAAAAATTGCAATTTGCGAATTGACGGCAGAGCTGTCAATCGTGCCGAAATAATCTTCATTTTGCAACTTGTTGCATAAACTACAGAAATTCTGGAAAGACGAAACGGGCTACTCTTCATTGCAAGAAATGACAGTACTGAGAAGAACTTTTCAGCCTTCATTTGAGTTCTGTAATAAAGTTAGTAATACTTTTCAATACTGTTTTGGATTTTGATCCTTATCTTGACAGCAAATAACATTACGGAAGACACAAACGTTTCTCTGCAAAAAAATCTTATACAAAGGGTGTTCTCCGGAATCGCAAAAACAAAAACTGACATCGTTCCAAAATATGATTTGTTCAGCACGAGTCGTATTAATTGTATCAATGTACGAATGTATGCACTAGGTAGTATTTTGCCTTTCTTACTAAAGAAAGGTATAGGGTTTGCTTTTGGCTCCGACGCCAAATCAAGCTTCGATCCCAAATCATTTCTCGAGAAATATTCATTCGAAAAATCTGCAAAAAATCATGGACGATCGATTTTCGACGCCCGATCGATTGACAATGACAGAATTGGTCTACCTCCAATATCCGAATTTTGGCGCTTAATTTACTGTAGAGCACGCGTGACGTCCGTGTGTGGTAAAAAGTGCTCAATTTTGTGGTAGGGGGTTTCTCAGAGCCCACATTATGGATTTAAGCTCTCTTGGGCGCATTTGAAAGGGGATGTGCTGAACCTGAACCAGTTCCATACCAAATTTGAATTTATCCATTTTTTATGGGGACTCGGAGTTTGTTTTCACCAAATCAGGCGGTTTTCAAATGAAAATTCGGTCGAAAATTGAAGTATTGAAATCGTTTATTTATCCAAAAAAATGCATTTTTACAGCCCTACATCCTCTCAAATTTTCATCCATGTCGGTAATGTGGTTCTTGATTTACAGCTTGTGGACTAATTCACTGTGAGGGGGAAAAACCCCTAAAAAAGGTAAATGCCAATTTTCACCAAATGCCAAAACTATTCCTTTGGCATTTTATCTAATTTTTTTTCTCCACATCATAATCTAGACTATACTCGATGTTCTGAAACAAATTTGACCTCATTCGGATTTACCGTTCAGATTTTAGAAAATTTCCATTTTTGCCTTTCTTACTAAAGAAAGGTATAGGGTTTGCTTTTGGCTCCGACGCCAAATCAAGCTTCGTTCCCAAATCATTTCTCGAGAAATATTCATTCGAAAAATCTGCAAAAAATCATGGACGATCGATTTTCGACGCCCAATCGATTGACAATGACAGAATTGGTCTACCTCTAATATCCGAATTTTGGCGCTTAATTTACTGTAGAGCACGCGTGACGTCCGTGTGTGGTAAAAAAGTGCTCAATTTTGTGGTAGGGGGTTTCTCAGAGCCCACATTATGGATTTAAGCTCTCTTGGGCGCATTTGAAAGGGGATGTGCTGAACCTGAACCAGTTCCATACCAAATTTGAATTTATCCATTTTTTATGGGGACTCGGAGTTTGTTTTCACCAAATCAGGTGGTTTTCAAATGAAAATTCGGTCGAAAATTGAAGTATTGAAATCGTTTATTTATCCAAAAAAATGCATTTTTCCAGCCCTACATCCTCCCAAATTTTCATCCATGTCGGTAATGTGGTTCTTGATTTACAGCTTGTGGACTAATTCACTGTGAGGGGGAAAAACCCCTAAAAAAGGTAAATGCCAATTTTCACCAAATGCCAAAACTATTCCTTTGGCATTTTATCTAATTTTTTTTCTCCACATCATAATCTAGACCATACTCGATGTTCTGAAACAAATTTGACCTCATTCGGATTTACCGTTCAGATTTTAGAAAATTTCCATTTTTGCCTTTCTTACTAAAGAAAGGTATAGGGTTTGCTTTTGGCTCCGACGCCAAATCAAGCTTCGTTCCCAAATCATTTCTCGAGAAATATTCATTCGAAAAATCTGCAAAAAATCATGGACGATCGATTTTCGTCGCCTCGTCGACAAGTTGTCAAGTTGAGCTTCACATGCAGACGCGAGCAATGCTGGCGCGTATAGAGTTTTGATACTAGATTACCCCCTTTTAGTGCAAGTTGCTTTATCGATTGCTCGTTCATCACACATCGCCTATCATTATTTTCTATGCTAAGCTTCAGTGAACGCAAACTAGACGCAAGCAGCTATCTGTTCTGAAGCCTCATGCTCATTCTTTTGCCTTTCTTTTTGTTTTGCTCATTCTCTGATCGAACTCTGAGCGAACGAATTTCTGGGAAGCGTCTAAGCTTCCCATGTGCCAGTGACAACGCACATCGCGGGTTTGGTTTTCTAGCTTCGGTACTAGCCTTTTTGTGTATTAGTATTTTTGTTCATCGTACCAGCGCACCAAGGTGGTTTATTCGGTACGTTTGCGTTTGTCGTAGTGAAGTCCCACCGAGCGCTCAGTCGTTGTATGCTTCCCAATCCCAAAAACGCCTAAATGCTTGCTTATTGAAAGCTCACAATTTTGCCTAACGCCTAAATGACAGTTTAGTGAATTACAGTAGGCGTTTCAAAGCTTTCAAGAACATTTATGCGGCTTTACCGTTACATCGTTGTTTACAACACGGCAAATTCTCGGGTGTTGAAACACTTTCTGCCAGTCATTTTGTTACCACTTTAACGCATTGGAGCAAGACGGAATTATTTTGTTTTCTCGTTAATTTTTTAATATTTTGAAAAGTGCAAAAAAACACTCAGAGAATACGAACAATTTAGCGATATGCAGAAAACATTACGAACATCGCAAATTGTGAGCTAATTCTCTGCCTCAAAAATAATTTGTTCTGTTTTAAAAATCGAAAATGCTTGTGTGCGAGCACAGCTTACAACCGGCCATGGAAAATGGGGCAAACACCAGCGCTTTATAAGTTATGTGAAAAAATAAGGTTGAGTTTAGAATTGTATTATGAATGGACCATTCTTTATTTTGCTATTTCTTTGGAAAAAAAATCAACTGCCGTTAACTTCCTTTTGTAAGAAAGGCTCTATCTCACCCCAGGTGGGATTAAATCGGGTTTTTATTTATTTTTTAATAGTTTACAGCTGAATTAAAGATTAAATTTTCCAAACAACCTATCCGTAATGGGTTTCCTATGTAGAGAGGACCTTTTAAAAATTTAATCTAGAATTCTCAAGCTTGTTCAATAATTATTTTTGCAATTCCGTCGTGAAACTACTTACTTTTCCTGTCATTCTTGAACGATGAAATAGCCTACTTTTCTGTACCAAAAATAACAGAATCGAATAGCAACACTTTTCGAAATAAATGCTGAAAAGTTCTACTTTTCAGCACTCAAATGGGTGCTGAAAAGTTTAACTTTTCAGCACTTGTTTCGAAAAGTAACACTTTTCAACATTTTTTTGATTTAAACGATTTATTGACATAATGCATGATAATTTGACATAAAATTTCTCTCAGTGTGTGTTTTTTGGAATTGCAAAAAATGTTGTATGGAACTCGTTGCAAAACTAGATTTTTTCAGCACTCTTCGTATTTATCCAACTCGGTGAACCTCGTTGGATAAATGTACGACTCGTTCTGAAAAAATCCTCTTTTTGCAACTTGTTGCATAAACTACTATTTCTGTTTTTATTCATATTTTTTTCTTTCTGATTTAATGGGATTATTTTGAAGATGAGAAAACAAAACCTTGAAATGCAATTTATTTTAGCCTTGTTAAAACGAACTTTATTCTGACAGATTGGCAAGCTGAAAGGCAAAAACTCAAACCTGGAGCAAAGCCTGTTCAACAAGGAGGAACTCATAGAGCGGTTACAACAGAACCTCCGCGATCTAACGCAACGGTTGACGGCCAAATCAGAGATTGCACAAACCATGGAAACCAGAAGCGTCAAGTACGTTTTAAGCTGTATTTTTGCCTAGTTATAGTCAGTAAATAATATTTTCTTTCAAATGCCAGCCTCTCACAAAAACTGGACAAAATCCGGGAGGACTCGACGGCGCGGGAAAAGCGCCTCTCGGAGGAACTCAACACCATTCGGCGCAGCTCGCAGGACCAGCAGAACCAGCTGCAGCAGTGCGAGAACCAGCTGGCGTGGCACCGCGAAGAGCTGAAGGAACTCCGAGGGAAGGCCGAAGCCGTGCTGAAGGAGGTGAGTTATGAAATGGTTGCAATTGGCACATTGATGAGAATTTTCGATATTACAGAGAAATTCTTTGCGACAACAAACGTCGGATCTCACCAGCAAACTGTCGATAGCGGCGGGGAAGGAGAGTGCCCTGTGTGAAGTACTTAAACAGCTCCAGGATGAGCTCTCTACCAAAACTAGTCGATTAGCGGTATGAAGTTTTAGTACTTTAAATATTACGATAAATTAAGTTCCTCGTTTGCTCACAGGAAGTGGAGGACAACTATCGTAAGATAAGCCACGCGTACCAAAATCTACGAGTGTTCAACGAAGATCTCGCCAAGCAGAACCAGGCGGCTCGCGTTCATCTGGAGAACTACAAGGCGCTGGTGGAGTTCAAGCGGCAAACCATCAACACCGTCGAGCTGGGCCGGAAGTGTGCCGAAGAGTCCCGAGCGCGGGAACGTTTGCTGGAGCAGAAAATTGCCGAACAGAAGCGGTTGATTGGCCAACTGCGCGAGGATCGTGTCAAGCTGATGGATAAACTTCAAGATTACCACAAGGACTCGTTGATCCTGAACCAAACGATCGAGGGTTACCAGCAAACGTACGACGATAGTCGAAGGTGATAATTAGCGTTCTTTGAAATTTTCGAATAAAATGTTGCATTAATGGGCTTTGCGTGTTTTCCTAATTTTAGAAACCAAAATACTTCTCTGCATCAACCATTCTATCCATCCGGAGCGTTCCGTCTGGTTCGGTCCAGCAGTGATCCAAACTGTAAAGAGGTCTGTATTGTGGAGATGGGTGGTTCGCACTGTCGAGTCAAAATCAGTATGAAGAACTCTGGTCGTTGTAGGGTGACGATTTGCTACGGAAACTTCAGCTGACCAGGTCCCGGCTGCACAGGACGAGGGAGTTTTGGCAGCAGGGCATCAAAGAGATTTTGGCGCCCAAGTGAAGAGTGAGGAGGAATAAGCACCGTGGCATCATTTCGAAACCAACACTAGGGACCGTTATTGCATTTGTGACGTAGTTGCGTAGCTTGAAAGGTCAAGTTTTTCGATGAATTTCCGTACAATTTGTATTATATTTTGATACGTTGATTATTTCGTATTTTATACTGTAGAGAAGATGTTTTTCGTAAATTAAACTGCGTTTTATTTGAATCCGAAATATTCCTGTGCTCTAACTTTAACCCCGTTTTGAAGGTTATTTTGTAACCTTTTGCCTTCATGTCATAAGTTTTCAACGCGTCAGTTGTTCTTGATAAGAGCAAGTGATGGTTGCGATGAACTCGACGGCCGCCGAGCGACGAACTCTCATCAAATTTTTGAACAAAATATTTTTTTCTTTATCTTCATGAAACTTTTATGTTACTAGAAATATGTTTAAGTCCACCGCCATCTTGTAAAAAAACATTTTGTTTTTGCAATTCCGAAAAACGCTTTTTAAATGGAATTTTATACCAAACATCTATGTGTTAAGAGCGAATCCACGAACAGGGCATACCCCTTTGTATGGGACGTCGTTTGGACCTCACCAATCTGCCTGAAATTTTCAGGGGTTGTTTGTACATATAAAACTAGCATCTTTTCAAAAATGAGCACTCTAGGTCAACGGGAAGTGGGGCAAATCGGGACACAAAGTTTGATGGTCCAAAAACGTCAAAAATCTTAAAAAGGCTGTAACTTTGGTGAAACTCAATTTAATTTCAAAATTCAAATGCATCTGAAAGGGCTTAAAAATGCAACAAAATGCAGGGAGAAGTATCGCAATTGGTTAAATCTAAAGGGAGTTATTGGCATTTTAGTGAAAATATAGCATAATTTTCAAACTCAAATAAAAAAGTGTTCAATCCAGATATCAACTCGGTTCGACCTGCAGCTTGTAGGGGACATCTGGGGCTACCATCTGAGACTGAGAACGTTTTGGGTAAGGCAGTTTAACATATTAAATAGACACTTTTACTTTTAGTGAATTTTTTGGTTGTAAATTTTTGCTCGGGGACCCCTTAGATCCCATTTTCTGGTGAAAATTTTATCATATTCGTGTTTCTGAGACAATTTCACAATAGAAACATGCATAAAAATGTTTATTTTCATCAATTTTAATCCTTTAAAAAATAAAGGATAAAAAAATAAGAAGCTGCTTTTTTTCTGGTGTCATATAGTATCCTTGGAAACGAACTTGATTTTCAATAAATGGGTAATTCTCCGCCAACTCACACAGCAGTTGCCCCGACCCCTGTTCGATTTGCGTGAAACTTTGTCCTAAGGGGTAACTTTTGTCCCTGATCACGAATCTGAGGTCCGTTTTTTGATATCTCGTGACGGAGGGGCGGTACGACCCCTTCCATTTTTGAACATGCGAAAAAAGAGGTGTTTTTCAATAATTTGCAGCCTGAAACGGTGATGAGATAGAAATTTGGTGTCAAAGGGACTTTTATGTAAAATTAGACGCCCAATTTGATGGCGTACTCAGAATTCCTAAAAAACGTATTTTTCATCGAAAAAAACACTAAAAAAGTTTTAAAAATTCTCCCATTTTCCGTTACTCGACTTTAAAAAAATTTGGAACATCTCGTTTTATGGGAAATTTAATGTACTTTTCCAATCTACATTGACCCAAAAGGGTAATTTTTTCATTTAGAACAAAAAAAAAATATTTTAAAATTTCGTGTTTTTTCTAACTATATAGAGTTATTTTTTAGAGTGTAACAATGTTCTACAAAGTTGTAGAGCAGACAATTACAAAAATTTTGATATATAGACATAAGGGGTTTGCTTGTAAATATAACGAGTTATCGCGATTTTACGAAAAAAGAGTTTTGAAAAAGTTGGTCGTCATCGATCATGGCCATTCATGGTCACCCGCGACAGACACGGACGACGAAACAAAGAGAAACGCAAAAAGTAACTTTTTCAAAACTTTTTTTCGTAAAATCGCGATAACTCGTGATGTTTATAAGCAAACCCCTTATGTCTATATATCAAAATTTTTGTAATTGTCTGCTCTACAACTTTGTAGAACATTGTTACACTCTAAAAAATAACCCTGCAAAGTTAGAAAAATACGAAATTTTAAAATGAAAATTTTGTTCTAAATGAAAAAATGACCCTTCTGGGACAATGTAGATTCGAAAGTACATTAAATTTCCCATAAAATGACATGTTCCAAAAATTTTACAGTCGAGTAACGGAAAATGGGAGAATTTAGTGTTTTTTCGATGAAAATACGTTTATTCGGAATTCTGAGTACGCCATCAAATCGGGCGTCTAATTTTACATAAAAGTCCCTTTGACACCAAATTTCTATCTCATCACCGTTTCAGGCTGCAAATTGTTGAAAAACACCTCTTTTTCGCATGTTCAAAATGGAAGGGGTCGTACCGCCCTCCGTCACGAGATATCAAAACGGAAAGTTACCCCTTAGGACAAAGTTTCACGCAAATCGAAGAGGGGTCGGGGCAACTTTTCCCGATTTCGTGTGAGTTGGTAGAGAATTACCCAAATGTGAATCGAAGATTTTTTTTAACTTTAAGGGTTAAAATTGCCAACTAGGACGTCAATGACTGTGCCACAAAATTATATAAATTTTGAAGCACATTTGATTTAGACCAAAAATTCTTTCAGTGGCTTCACAAAGGCAACAACCGGCACATGCTGATTCATTTTGGTGCAGAAATTCGTTAAATTAAATTCAATGCAGAGCATTTTAGAGTGATGATCAATTTTCTTCGAAAATGATCAACGGCTTACCCTTAAGTAAATTCTACGTTCAGAACAAAACATATTTCAAAATGTTGCTTTACGATACTAGTGCAGAAAAATTCATCATTCATTCAGTACTACAAAATAGAATTTTTAGCACTAGTGTTGAAAGGTTTTAATTTTCCATTTTATTATTTTTGGTAGAGAAAATAAGGCCGTGTTGTTGCTCGAGAATGACACGTAAAGTAAGTAGATTGCCGGTGGAATAGCAAAAAAGTCATTATAACACATTTGGGCGCTGAAAAGTTCAACTATTCAGAACTTTTATTGTAAAAATAAAACTTTTTGAAACTGTTTTGGGTTTTAAGTTGGTTAAAGCACACATAGTATTTATCCAACTTGGCAGATCCTCGTTGGAAAAACGTACGGCTTATGCTGAAAATAAAAACATTTTTGTATTTTTTTTTAAATTACGAAAAACACCATTAAATATACATAAATACAAATTTTGAACACTCAACCCTCGGTGCACGGAGAAAAAAGAGTTCCCAGAATCGTGCACAAGCGTTCATAAAAATGGGAACCACGAACAAAGTGTTCAAATTTCATGGTACGTTTTTCAAAATCGTACCATGGGATTTGAACACTTTGTTCGAGGTTCTCATTTTCATAAACGCTTGTTCACGATTTTGGGAACTCTTTTTTCTCCGTGTGGTTGGGCACTTTTTCGTTTGACACTTTTTTCGTTTGTACCCCGTTGGTATGGTCAAAGTCAAACTAAAAAGTGACGAACTGTCACTTTTTACACGGCGCTCACGCACACTATTCAAACAAACGTTTGGTAGTGTGTGTGAACTCCGTGTGAAAGGGGTGTCAAACTAAAAAGTGACCCTGTTCGTTTGACAACAGTTGGTGTCAAATCATCGGGGTTTGAGTGAGATTTTTATGTAAATTGTTTAAGTTTTTAGTCAATTCACCGATAAAATCAAAACAATACTACTTTTCGATACTGCTGTTCAGCACTGAAATGGGAGCTGAAAAGTTGAACTTTTTAGCACTTGTATCGAAAAGTTATACTTTTCAGTATTGTTTTGATTTATTGATGAATTGACTAAAAACTTTGACAATTTACATAAAAATCTATACAAATGGTGTTTTTCGTAATTGCAAAAAATGACAAAATAGTAGTTTATGCAACAAGTTGCAAAAAGAGGTTTTTTTTCAACACGAGTTGTACATTTATCCAACGAGGTTCACCGAGTTGGATAAATACGACGAGTGCTGAAAAAATCAAGTTTTGCAACGAGTTCCATACAACATTTTTTGCAATTTCGAAAAACAACATTGAGTGAAATTTTAAGTCGAATTTTCATGTATTTTGTCAATAAATCGTTTAAAACAAAAAAATGTTGAAAAGTGTTATTTTTCGATACAAGTGCTGAAAAGTTTAACTTTTCAGCACCCATTTCAGTGCTGAAAAGTAGAACTTTTCAGCATTTATTTTGAAAAGTGTTGCTATTCGATTCTGTTATTTTTGGTACAGAAAAGTAGGCTATTTCGTCGTTCTAGAATGACAGGAAAAGTAAGTAGTTTCACGACGGAATTGCAAAAATGTTTTTTTTCAGCATGAATCGTACGTTTCGGAATCGCAAAAAATATTGTAAGCAACTCGTTGCAAAACTTGATTTTTTCAGCACCTTGTTGCATAAACTACTATTTCGTCAATCAAACCAAGTTGGAGGATCACAACAAACTTGGCTTACACACTGATCTAGTACATAATTTCAAATTTAGTTTGACAGAAAATGCGGAGCGAAAAAGTGCAGCTGGAGTGAAAATCACTCGGTTCGAATTAGTGCCAGAGTGACAATAAAATAACAATAAAAAAAATTATATACTTAAATTACATAGCTTCGACTATTTCCACGAATCTCGCATCACTGCCACATTTCCATCACCCCTCTTCCATGTTCACCGTTTCCCCACGCCTCCCCTTTTATGCACTCAGCAGCCGCCAGCTGATGGCCCCCACGTGCTCGCCCCCAAGCGCGACCGAAACCGCATACCGGCATGCGCGCGCCAGAGCGGGAACGCACCAAAACAAACCTTTCGCAACTGTTCTACGGGCGTCGCGCTCTCGCGTGAGAGGTTTCCGCACAATCTCTCGCGTATAACGCTTTTTCACGCGAGAGAGCGAGCGACGCCCGGTTCGGCGATCGGCGCTTATACGCAAAGCTTTCCTCTCCGGGCCAGTTTTCGGTTGACGCTCGTGCGGTGCAGTTGTGGTGCGCGCTTGAAGAGTGCTTTTCGTGCGTGCGTGCGTACGCGTGTGTATGTCGTGTGTTTTTCGTGCGCGTCGTGTTTTATTGTTTTGTTGCGATATTTTTTGGGGGAGCATTTTTCGACAGAGAAAGAATAAAAAAGTTTTCGTTGACCTTTTAAAGCTTTGGAGAAGCTACGATTTTAGTGGCAGCTTGGTGCAGTGAAATCCGGAAGAACCCGCAGCGATTTGTGGGGTGTGAGAGCGACCTTTCGGCGCTTACGGGGCCAAAATAAACAAGTGAATTTCGTGAAGAATAATAACAAGTTGCGGTAGCGCAAGCAGAGAGAAGCCTCTTGTGTTGTGGTCATCATTCAAGGTAGCAATTGGAGTAAAGAGTAGACCAGCGCGAAGATTCGTCAGCATCCTAAGAAGATAAAAAAGATCATGCAGCACTGTGTGAGTGTCGACTTTGTTATCAGCTCGTGTTGATATCGCACTGAAAGAAGAGGCGACAAACCAAGAAGAAGATACAATCGGTGGTGACGTTTCTCTTGTTGGTCCAAGAGTTGTCAACCTGAGTGTTTTGAAGTGTTTTCGGGTGACGATAGTGACCCTGAAACCTGCGGTCAAGGTGGTAAAGCGTTGGGATAAATCGGCACTGCGTGACACGGTGTGAGAGTGTGTTTGTGGATGTAGTGTGCAAAGAAATACACCGATACAAGAGTCACCCATACCGGAATACTTGGGAAGAAATCGATTTCCTTACGGGGAGGCGATATAGCACAGTGGTTGAGCACGTGAAGTTCAGCAGATTGCAGGTCAGCGGTAACCATTGTGACCTGTCAAACAATGTGACAGTTCGACGAGTGTCACAACAACAACAGTGCATTGTCGTCGTCGGTGGTACCTGAAGCAACACTGCGTTGAGGAAGACCGTCGTGTGTGATAAGAAATTGTTTATTTTTGATAGCAGCGCCTACTCATCCTACGTGGCCGAAACACGGTCCCGAAGTTCAACCCCGGGGTAGAAACAACCATCTGTGTCGCGTTTGTGTTTGTGTTTCGTTTTGTGCGTGCGTGTGTAGAAAGCAATGAGTGATATGTTTGTGTACAACAAAGTGCAGCCGATTCTGTACTGCTTACGTCGCAGAGAAGATCTTTAACTAACCCCCTGTCACAATAACCCACTACGAAAAAAAAGAAGAACCAAACCGACCGTTCGGAATGGCCGAAGAACCGAGCAGTCCCATTCCGGCGTGTCCGCCGTTGCCCAAGGACCTGGTCGCGGCGGCGACCTCCCCGCGCAAGCCTCCACCTACGAAACCAATCAATCGGGATGTAAACAACCGGCGATTCCCAAAGGCCGCCCCCGTTGTGGTGACCCCCAACGAGGACACCGTATCGCTGGAGGAGGTCCTGAAGACGTTCAATGCGCCCATCTCCGAGGACCAGGCGTGGGCGTTGATCTACCAGAGTGCGCGCATGTTCAAGGCCGCACTGCTGCAGGAAGGCGAAGGGGGCGGGGACGGGGATGATAGTGGTGGGGGAGGGGGCGACGATGGGGACAGTGGAAGTGGTGGGGGTAGTGTTAGTGGGGGTAAGGGTGGGAAAAGGAGAGGACGGCGACGCAGGCCGGAAATCCGGCTGCCGGTCAAGACGCGGCACCTGAACGTCAACAAGGACGGGAGCTGCTCGGTCGCGGTCGGAGATGAAGGTGAGTGCATTTTTTTTTGATTGTTTTGCGGATTAAAGCTTTTTTGAAGAATTTAAATTTTTGAAAACCTGTTCTTATGCTAACTTGTGCAAGTCAAGACTCGATTATCCAAAGTTTTGATTATATAAAGATGGGATTGATTGAAGTGAAATGGTTCGGAGGACTTCGGATAATCAAGTCTGGACTGTATGACCAATTCAATCAAACATTTAATGTTTAATGTGCATTTATTGTACTTAAAATAAGAAGACTACAACTAAAGACTGAAAGACTGATATCCATAGCACAATTTTTCTTTATAATAACATGCACGATCGATTGCTTTTTAAAAATATATTTCAAAGCATTTATTTTTGTTTTGTTTTATAATTCTATTAAATATCGAAATCAATTAGAAAACATATTTTAAAAACAGAAATTTCGAATCACAGATCGGAAATCAACTAAGGAAAGATGAAAAAATAGTTTGTCAATTTCAATAATTTTAAATGAAATTTGTAAAACATAGCTTTAGCATTCATTTTGGTAATATTTGTATTGCAAAGATTTTTCCCATTTTTTTTCAAATTAAAAATTGTAAAGTTAACGTTAGAGGGGCCAAAATCAATAAAAAAATAACATTTTATCAGCTTTTGAAAGTTATTTTGTTGGGTTTGTTTTCCTTCAAGATTTTATTTTTCAAGTGACAAATAAAGATTTAAAAAATTACAATGATATGTTTTGATTTTTTTTTCAATTTGGAATGAACTTTAGTTTTTCTGTACAGATTGAAAAAAATAAAATTCTTAATTTTTTTTAAAGGTTAATATACTGTTTGTGCTGCAGTGCATTTAAATTTACCAAAATTCATGTCAGTTTCGAAAATTTCCAAAACATGCTACTTAATTTTTTTTTACTAGGTTGA
The DNA here is from genome assembly GCF_015732765.1 of Culex quinquefasciatus. Taxonomy (NCBI): domain Eukaryota; kingdom Metazoa; phylum Arthropoda; class Insecta; order Diptera; family Culicidae; genus Culex; species Culex quinquefasciatus. Next base: position 160,838,730 of record NC_051862.1, read on the forward strand.
CAAAAAAGTGATTTTAAGGGTTACCCCCTGGTTCTGGAGAAAAAAAAGTTGAATTCTGGAAGGTTGGAAATTTGGTTGGTTGAGTATTGCATATTTTTTGGTTAATTTACCTAAAAAAATGTGAAAAATGTGAAATTCATCCGGAACTGTGAAAATTCATCAGTTTCTGATGTAAATTTTTTTGGCACAAATCTGTCACCATTCTCTGATGAATATTACCATCATTTTCTGTGTACTCTGTGCTTCTTAAAGTGATAAGACTCCTATCTGTTTATATAATTGTTTGTGTAAAGGACACCAAGTTATTTAATCGTTTCCTGATGCACACATAATTTTGCAGCTAGACCAGTCAATGATTTGAAAAAATAATATTTTGTTTTAAATTGTCAAGATTGTTTATTTTTTACTCTTTGGTCTGACAGTCTTTACAGATTTGATCTGACAGCTTTATCTTGGATTTTGAACTGGACCAAGCGAGGGATAGGATACAACTCCCTTTTGCTTTTCAGGGCAAAACAGATATGGTTGCAATGTTGCCATACACAATACATGCAATATTATCAAGAGTTAGTAAGGCCGTTAGAAACCTTCCATAAATCAAGTGGATACTTTTTTTTGAATGTTCTAGACCTCTCCCTCTTCCCATGTGTACAACTGTTTTTGTTTGTGTGGAGTGTGGATAATGGCCAAATCCCCCCTATCTTAGCGGATTATGGATGACCCCTTATAATTATTTTCAAAAATTGTATGAGCCCCTATACAATCTTTCGGATAATCGAATCTTCGAATAATCGGGATTTTGGGTAGTTGCGTATCAAGTAGAGTCATGATTTGTAACAAAAAGACAAAAAAAATTTTTTGTTGGAATACAATAACATCCAAAATCAAAAAAAAAAGTTAGCTTTCGAAGGTTCTTTTACATTTTTTCCTTCTCTGTTCAATTCATTCTACTTAGTACCAGTAAACTCTCCCCCACTTCAAACAAAATTTGAATTCAGTGTTGAAAGGTAGTCCATATCTCGGCTCAGGATAAGACCTGCACCAATGCAATTGTTAAAGCAACCTAATAAATGAAATGAAAAAATGTATTCCTACTTGATACGATTTTTTTTAATTTGAAATAATCATTGTTATATGATTTTTGTTAAACTTAAAAAAATGAACAAGATCCAACTTATTTGATTTTAAAATGCAACGCAATATTCGGCACCACAACAATACACGCAACACCGCAACCACACCCCCCGAAATACGCAATCCCACACACTTCCGGATCATCTCGAGGCCCCACATCTGCTGCCCTGTGGTGGCTTGTTGCGTTGTTTTCATCCACCCCGCCATTGCAACATGCACCAATTTCGAAGTAACCACCCTGTGCTCCCTAATGCCACACTTCCGCTTGCCGCAACAACGAGAGTCAAATCTTCGGTAACAAATCTTCTGGCCCGGGCAGCTTTACGATCAACCAGCAGTCAGTTAGCCTAACGCAAACGGTACGTTCCAGCAGCCGTTGTTGCCGCCAACACTTTAACGACCACGACGACGACCTCAAATCAAACAATAAACAAATGAAGACATAAATCGGGCACCCGAATGTTGTGGTACAGCCAACCCATCACTTGTGTGCGCACCATTTCGGATCACCAATTTGATCACTTGCAAGCAACACAGCACTCCGCAGACATTCGGCGTCGTTACCGAACCTGCCCTGATCCGGTGGGGCCATAATCGGTCCAGTGTCTGGAGGAGACCAGGGCATCGCGCGTCGGCAATGTGCCGTGTTCCACTCTACTTCTTCGGAAGCTCTCGCGGAACTCAATCTCGGTGAAAAGTGTGTAATTTAAAAATTTTCGAGCCCCCAAATAGGCGTATTATTATTGTTTTACGCGGCGGCGGCAGCTGCGCGCGAACGCCAAATTCAAATCGGACTCGGAGGCCCGGCCGAGAGCATCATTTCTCTCCCCCCCCCACTTTTCGAGGTTATGTCACTAGATAACGACCTACAAAATGATGCGTGTACTTACGGTCGGACAGCACTTCCGACTTGCACCGAACCGACTGGATGGTGAAGTTTGGAACTTGAGCCGCACGGAAAATTGAGCGGACTGACTGAAAACCTCAGAGCAAAATGCTCTCAACTCTTTTGTATTTTATTCTCTGAGTTCGTACTCTGTGCTGTTTGCCTTCCATTTTGAGAGTTTTTTTTCTCCCAGTAGAAGCATTTTTGGGTATAGCTATGTCATCCATACAACTCAAACTTGACATTGTTTTGAGTCACAAAATTCAGGAAAGTTTCATGTGACAGCTGCTACAAACTTGTGTAACTGAGCTGAATCAACAGCATAACAGTCACATTCCTGCAGGTTTATCTGCCAAAAATTATCACATCAATGTCATTACCACTGTCATGTAACTTATCGCTGAACATCTTCCACTTTTAACGATAACACAGTCACCTAGTATTACTGATAAGAACACCTTCCGAGGTGAGTAATGAACACAAAAAAAATCAATCGTTTCTCTGTTGTTGTTTCAACTCTCAACGTAAACAGTTATTTGATATTCTAAATATTTTTTTTTGCATTTGAAAAGCAGTTTCGTTTAGAGATAATTGCAATACACTCAACCCCCGGTGGTTGGTCACTTTTTCGTTTGACACTTTTTTAGTTTGTACCCCGTTGGTTGGTCAAAGTCAAACTAAAAAGTGACGAACTGTCACTTTTTATACGGCGCTCACGCACACTATCAAAACAAACGTTTGGTAGTGTGTGTGAACTCCGTGTAAAAGGGGTGTCAAACTAAAACGTGACCCCGTTCGTTTGACAACAGTTGGTGTCAAACCATCGGGGTTTGAGTGTACCAAAATAAAAAAAAAATCAAAGCATCCACATTAACGACCCCCGGGTCTTTTGTGGTCTCTATTGCAAGTTTCTGCTCGAACCTTGGAGTCCGAAGGCTTGAATGGGGAGGGCACCCAAACCTCTTTTTACTCCAAGGAACCTTCCACCCCAGTGTTTGAACTGACGACCTTCGGATTGCGAGTTCAACCGCCGCCAGCGATTCCACCGGAGTAGGCTTGGTTTGGTGTGTTGTTTGTACTTATGGCATGGAGACGACTCCTACACCTGGAATGACTTAACGGCCTAACAACCAAGGCCGGGACCGACATTTTACTTCCTCATCCGATGGAAGGTTGGAGCAGATGGGAATCGAACCCAGAATCATCCGCTTACAAAGCGGACAGCGTAACCATTCGGCCACGCATTGCAATACCATTTCATTCATAATAAATTACAAGCAATCGATTTCCGATCGAAACGGATTAAAGGGTACAACGCATAGTTTCAAATCGAACATTTCCACTTTTACATAACCTCTTTCTTTCATGTAAGAAGAGGTTTTCACACCCAGTAAAAAGAAAAAAAAGCTTCAACCCTAATCGCCGTCCCCCATTAAGACGCGACCAACCCTTTGGCCCCTCGCTGATCCGATCCGTAAGGAAATGGATTATCATTTCCTTCGGGCCCGGCTTTGACCGTATCGACTTTGCGTCAAATAGGTGTTACCTTCGTGGGGGCGTCACCACCACCACCAGTCGAATTGGCGCATCCAGATCAATGCTCGGCTCATCTATTTCGGTTGCGTGCTACTTTTAATGTTTAAGGATATACCGCGTTGAATCGAGGTATCACGTCATCGTTTGGGATAGTGAGTTTTTTAGAGGAAATTTGGTCAAAATGGTTCAAATGACAAGTTATAAAAAGTCATTAGGAAAAAAAAGCTTTTCAAAAATTATCTTAATTTAAAGTTCTCTTATTTTTTAATTTACATCCATAACTGAAGGTGAGTTAATGAAAATATTGGAACATTTTGATCTCGGAGTAATTCTAATCTTAGACCTTTTTAGTTTGAGCTGTTTGCTGTCAGTGAGCAATTCTCTACAAAATCGGTATTTTTTTTAATTTTATATTTTTTAATCTGGCTGAAACTTCTATGGTGCTTTCGGTATGCCCAAAGAAGCCATTTTGCATAATTATTTTTTTCCATATAATTTTCCTTATAAATTTGGCAGCTGTCCATACAAAAATGATGTACACTCAAACCCCGATGGTTTGACACCAACTGTTGTCAAACGAACGGGGTCACGTTTTAGTTTGACACCCCTTTTACACGGAGTTCACACACACTACCAAACGTTTGTTTTGATAGTGTGCGTGAGCGCCGTATAAAAAGTGACAGTTCGTCACTTTTTAGTTTGACTTTGACCAACCAACGGGGTACAAACTAAAAAAGTGTCAAACGAAAAAGTGACCAACCACCGGGGGTTGAGTGTATGAAAATTCAAAAATCTGTATCTTTTGAAGGAATTTTTTGATCGATTTGGTGTCTTCGGCAAAGTTGTAGGTATGGATACACAAATTTGAAAATATTGTTTTCGAAAAGATCGGAAAATTTCACGAATGTTTCATATTTTAACATTGTAAATCGGACCGATATCGATGGTGGGTTGTTTGGGTGAGACTTGGAAAACATCATTTTTTCTGTTTTTAAACCTTTGCATGGCAATTCTCAGCAACTAAGGGTCGTATCAACAAAGTTCAAACAAGCAAAATATAGAGAATTTTCCAAGCTTTTCAAAAATATTTGAAAGTGTGCAAACATGTGCCCTTATTTAAAAAAAAAAATGAAAAATTGCGACTATTTTCAAAACAGTTACATAAGAATGGCTTTGACTTTAAAACGGTTCACTTTATCAATTTTTCGATTTTTCGAAAAAAATCAGTATTTTTTGCACCACCTGGAAATTTCTGAAAAGTTGACATTTGGTGTCCCTGAAACATGTCAAAAAATAAAAAAAAATAAAAAAGTGTTTTTTTTTGCAAATCAAATTTTAGTGACAAAAAGTTAAATTAAAAATCACAAAAAAAAAATTTACTGTGTATCATTTTTTTCAGTAAAGTCCTTATCCATACCTACAACTTTTCCGAAGACACCAAATCGATCAAAAAAATCCTTCAGAAGATACAGATTTTTGTATTTTCATTCATCATTTTTGTATGAACAGCTGCCGAATTTGTAAGGAAAATTATATGGAAAAACTAATGATGCAAATGGCTTCTTTGGGCATACCGAAAGCACCATAAAAATTTCAGCCGGATTAAAAAATACAAAAAAAATCGAATGACCGAAATCTGAGAGAATTGCTTTAGTTTATTCTTTACACAAATCAAAACTTTAGTTTTACACAAACATTAATTGACTAAATCCCACTATGCGATGAGTAGGTGAGAGATGCCCAACCCGTCAGGTAACCCCTTATAATGTCTTACTTCCTTTCTTTCTCGCCAACTCTCGGCACCCACTTAAAGGGTTCCACCTTCGGCGGCGGCTCTCTTCCATTGTGCATTACATCTTCATCGGACAAATCCGCTCACATCATCGCCATCATCTTCATTTCTTCAGCAGCATCCAACCCCCCTCCAACCGGGGCTACCTTAAATTACAGGTCCACGCACTACTGTTTTGATGACTGTTTGTTTTTAGTTGCTCTCTTCGATTCGATTCTGGTGCGTATCAGAGGGGACCTTGAAGATAAGGGCTAAGATTATTGCCCAGTAGGTGTGTACTTCCTTTAATTATGGCTCTCACGAATAACTCTCACGAATAACTCTCCCCTAATTGGGCTTAATTTAATACTTATAGTAATGATTTTATAGGTATAAAACTTGTAAACTACTGCAGAGACGGATCGGTTTTGGAAATAAAAAGTCTTCTTGTTCGTATGAGGTTCCAAATGGAAAAAGAGACTCGACACACGGTCGTAGCTTTATTTATAGTTTCATTACATTTGTTTGTATTCGTGAGCTCCAATTGCTAAAACGTCAAACTGACAATTAAGCCTAAATGTCGAGGGATATGACAATTCCTCCCTCTTTTAATAGAAGAATATAATAATGACAAAAAAAAACTAATTCAGCGAAATGTACAGTTCATTAGATTTTTCAAATCAAGATGTACCAACAAGATCAAAAGTTAATGAAATAATTAGAAAGAACAAAAAATTTTGAATGTTCACTATTAATTAAGAATAAACAAATTCTGAATTCTTCGCCGGCTTACGAAGCCGCTTCGATCTTCTAGGATAGCTGTCAGGCAATTCCGCCGTTCCAGCGTCACGTTTTCTTCTCTTTGATCCGGTCGAGACAGGCTCCGGGAAACCCCGGAATAAACCGCTCCCACCGTATCCGGTTCCCAACATGTTCTCGTCCAAATTCAGCATTTCTACGTCCACATCGACCATTGCCGCGCCCGGCGTAGACTTTTCGAACGGCGTCATCAGGTTCGGCCGCTCGCCTTGTTGCTGGTAATGTGGTTTAAGCTGATCGCAATGCGCTAGCCACACCGCGCTTCCAGTCGACACCGATCTTCTTCGAATCCACAACACGACGATTCGTGCTACTAGGCGCCATCGCGTTTTCTTGTCCTCGCTCCACTGGGAACCGTGTTGAACGAGTATCTGTTTAAAATACAAATAAAATTGTTTTATGACATTTATAATGAAAACTGTAATAGCAAATCTAAAACTCAGGACAGAAATCCAGCATATCAGCCTGTGAACAAAGCCAATAGACCTTGATACAACAAGTAATTCATCACTATTGTGGATTTTCGATTGGGAATTAATGCAAACACTGCATAGAGTCAAGATATTTTGATCTATTTTATGAAAATATATGCTAGGTATGTCCCAAGTTAAAGAGACTACCTCATTCACCACCCTTTCAAAAAGTTTCCATTGAAACCATTGAGTTTCCACATCTACTATCTGATCATCTGTCAAACACTTCTCTTGAAAAGTTTCGGTTTTAGGTATGCTATAGTTTAACTTGTTTATAGTTTGCTTTTCATTCAATGTACCGTTGCACACACAACTATTTGAAATTAAACTAAATTTCCATGATAGACAATCATCGTCTTGAATAAAATAAATGAACTGAATTGAACAAATGACCAACAAACTAAAATTATGGAATTCTCCATTCGTCATTTTCTTTAGCCCGCGATTAAGATTTCTTAGCAAACAAATTGAGAAAATTAATCTCAAAAATGTAAATGACACAATGACTATTGCCAAACTGTCCAGCACACAATTACTTTCAAGCGAACAAACCAACAGTTTTGGTTTGATGCTTTTAATAAGATTCCTGTTCAACATTTGTTGTTTCTCAATAGTGTACCAAATATGACTTTTCAAAAACAGATTTAATGATTTGGCATAGATGACTTGTAAACATTTCAATTTCCCGCTTTGAAAAAATAGCGGTTTGCCAACTTTGTCATTTAACAACCAGCAATCGTCCACAAATTTTTGATCATGCCGACCACAAAAATTGTCAACAAAGCGATTGTCTAACTTTTTAGCACATCCTTTACTCAAAATCAAAATAAATTGCAAATTTGCAATGCTCGTCAAAATTTCAGTCATCAATTTGTACAGAAACAACGAATTTTGTATAGCTTTAAACCTTGCTTTAAACCCATTTTGGCAAACAATTACAGCAATCATAATCAAAAATATTATCATCAATTCTATGTTTTGCATATCATACTCGTTTTTCAAATTAGATTTACATAGCTTTAAACTCAAACTACTACCTTTTCGTCCTGACATCTCAGAAACTTCGTCAAATAATACTTTTTCAAAACAAACACTTTCCGAACTTTCTTGAAGTGTCAGACGAGTTGTCGCTGCGATCGGCTTGAATTATGTTTTTTCGTGTGAAAACTTTGGGATTTCGGATTGAAATTCGTATTAATCGTTTCGCGTTGGTGTGCTCCATTCAAAGATTATGAAGTTACGCAATAATTTTGAGGTTTTTTGCGAGTTTTCGAGTGTTTTATCCGTGATTCCTCCTCCGAAAATGCGTAAACACAAAAGTGAGCATCGAAAAGAGCGAAGTGTCATTTTATACGAAAGAGAAAGTGGAAAAAATGAGAACAAGAGAAGAGAATTTTTCGAGTGTTAAGAGCGGCTCTTTCGATAGAGAGGGGAGGAAGGAAGAAGTGAAATGTAGTTTTGAGCCTGCTGTTGCTGCTGCTGCTGTTGCCCTGAACGAGAGCGGTGACGGTGACCTTTCTCATGTGCTGTGGTTCGGGCTGTCGTGCCGATCACGAAGAAACTGGTCGGCGTAGAAGCAAGAGAGAGTGCATCGGCAATCAACCACTAGCACTGCAACAGACTGGTTGTTCTCGAATAAGAGAGTATAAAATCGATGATTCAAGTCGTCGAATATGCCGAAGGGAGGGATGCTCATGCAGTCAAATATCCTTTTCCAAAACTAAATGATTGATCAATTTTTTTACAGCATGGTTTCAAGGTAATTTTACATAGCAAAAATATAATTATTATTTTCATTTATAACAAAATGCATATACAACTACAAACAGGAGCGTTTGGTACGGTATGTCCACGCATCCTTCCTCCCCTGTAGATTCTGTGAAATGTGATCCGTTCTCAGAATCCTCTCTGCGGTAAACACAACGCAGTAGGGCTGGCCGCTTTAATTTTTGTAATACATTTTCGGGTGTTATCGGATGTACTGCAATTATTAATAATGACAAGAAAAGTGCTTGGGGTGTGATCTTATCACAAGACTTTCCAGCATGCTTTCATCGGACTGGCTGCGTTTGTGTTAGATTAGATTAGATTAGATTAGACAAACACTTTCCGAACTTTCTTGAAACATTCCCCAAATTGGGGTTAAAATCAAATTCTGAACATCATCAATACAACACTCAATTCCACAACCATCATTGCCAATCAGCAGCTTTTTGTCCGAACTCTCACAGTTATCAAGATTTGCTTGATTTGAGTTATCATTAGTGGTAAATAAACATTCCAAATCAAAATTGTCACTGTCTTCCCAATTTGAGGTATAATATAAATTTGCTGCTATTGCATTGCTTGAAATATTCCTTTTGTTATCAAAATTATGTTCCATCGAACCCACGTTATTTACCAACATCATATCTTGTTTCATATCCAAAACATCGTCATACAAAAATAAGTTATTCAAACCACACACAACATTTTCTTCCCAATTTGGGGCACCTTCAAAACTCACGCTGACATCTGATAAAAGTTCATTAAAACCTACATTCTTACATTCACCACCTTCCATGTTCTCATCCTGTAAAAATCCAAAACCACAAAACAAATTTTCATCCCAATTTTGGGCACCATCACAATTTTCATCAATATTATACTTGTTATCAAACAAATCGTTCAAATCCAAAATCGAATCATCCTCCCAATTCGGGGTAAACAAACTTTTCAAACCAATGTCAACATAACTATCATCATCAATTGGTATAGAAAATGTGCTGTCATTCAACAAGCAACTATCATCAACTTCCAAATCAACGATTTGGTCCTCTATTGTGTTTCATCCAATTTGACATAAGTTGTGTTCAAAACAGTAAAAATTTTCATGCATTGGTCGTTATTATCTTGAAAGTTTTCTATTTGGTTGAACATTTCCGCATTTGCGTACTCAATTTCACCACCTTCATTGCAGGAATAATCATCTGCAGTACTCTCACCCATGAAATTCACAAATTGTCTGTTAAAGTAATCAAGTTTGAAGCAATTTTGCTTAGAATGACCCATTTTTCCACAAAAATCACACGAAGTTCTAGTCTGAGGAAATCTCCTATCATAGCTTTTGTCAAAATACCTTTGTTGTTGTGTTTGGTTATTGAACCTTCGGTTAGTGTAAACTTGAGAATCAGAATTGTAGTTTTTATAAGGCTGAAATCTGGAATTGTTTCGCCTTTCTGGAAAATGTTGTTCCTGCAACCCATCATTTTGTCTGTAATTTCTGTACCGTGAAGAACCTTGTCTGTGTGTTGTTGTCTTTTGAACGTAATGAATTTGTTCTGGTGTAAAGTAACTGTACTGTCCCAATTGAGATCCTCCAGGTTGATTGTTTAATGCGTCAACGTTTTGTTTTGCTATGTTCCATGTTGTGATGAACTTGTCCATCTTGTCTAAATTCAAACCTTCCTCCTTCAGCAAATTCTCTTTCAAATTCCCGTCAAGAAGACCCGCCAGAACTCTGTCCATTATGGCCACGTCCTTAAACGCACCAAAACCACAGAATTCCGCCTGCAGCTTGACCGCCTGCACGAAATCCTCATTGGATTCATCAGGTTGCTGGTTTCGCTGACTAAAACGAAAGCGCTGAACTAAGTCCGGCTCCGTTTTGTCCAATTTTTGTTTCAATTTTAACACAATATCAGCATAAGAGGCCTTATCCAGCTCATCTTTGCTGTAGTATAGCTTTAATTGTGAAAAAAGAAAAGAACCGCAAATCGTCATGAAATGCGACTTCTGCCGATCAACAGCAACCTGATTGGCATGAAAAGTATAAGCCAATCTTTCGGACCAATCCGTGAATGACATACCCTTTCTGTACGATTCAATAGAGGTAGCAATTCCATTAGAACCCATGTCTAATTTACAAAGTTTTACAAATTAAATTACCAATAATTTTTTTTAAATGGCAAAAAATTGAAAAAATAGAGAAATAAAAAAAACAACGAAAAGGCTCTATTACACACTGTTCAGGGATCAAAAGTTTTTGTAGTACTCACCGACCACGTGCCCGGCCTTTGCCAGCTTTTGCTAGTACTCCACAAGTGGAATGGACACCTAACCTCAAAATCCACACGAGGCTCGAAATTTCCCGAACCGGTCCTCCGTAGCTCCGCAAGATCACAACCAAACCACCACGTCGAGCAGCAATTGCCGGCCCTGGTCAAAAACGCCCTGCCGCAACACAGCAAAATCCAGCCGAAATTCTCCCACCGGTCGAAATATCCAGCACCCGGAACTTCCCGGAAGATTTGCGCTCTCGGTCCCGTCGGCTACGTCACAGCACCTGCCGTCAAACGGAATCCACCGACCAGCGAGATCTGCACACACACACCCGGCGTCACCGCAGGTTGAACAAAATGGCTGCTGCTTACGCCGCCGCACGAGGTTTCCAACCAGCAAATTTTCCGCTTCCTCCTGCTCGATTATACGACCAATTCACGCACCCGACCGTCCACGCACGTAATTGTTCCGATCAGCCGCGCTGTTCTTGTTTCCCCGTCGCCAGTTATAAAACTTGTAAACTACTGCAGAGACGGATCGGTTTTGGAAATAAAAAGTCTTCTTGTTCGTATGAGGTTCCAAATGGAAAAAGAGACTCGACACACGGTCGTAGCTTTATTTATAGTTTCATTACATTTGTTTGTATTCGTGAGCTCCAATTGCTAAAACGTCAAACTGACAATTAAGCCTAAATGTCGAGGGATATGACAATAGGGTTCTAGAGTTTTATATTGCAGGGTGTGGCGTTTTGAGAAGAGGAACTTTGAAAGTTTGTTAAATTACATGATTTGATTGGAACCATTTCTCTTTGAACTCTTTTAACTTAACTTGCTCAAATTCGATATCAATTCAGAACAGTCCGCGGTAATAATAAATTGATTCAATTGTGTTGGAAGCTATACGTTAAATGTGTTTGAACAATGGATAATCAAGCTTGTAACAAATCTCATTAATGACCAACTTCTGTGACAAAATAGTAGAACGAGTTGAGAAAATCTAGTAGATAACATTCTCAACTTGAGTCGGATACAATCTATTGTTCCTGATTGTTCATGAGTAGAATGTCGAATACAATAAAGAGCTATAGAATTTTGTTTCGCTTTTAATAATTGTTAAAATATGTGAAGGTGCAAAAATTATTTAATTTATCGAATTTTAAGAATTTTGAGAACTTTCAAAAATGTTTCGTTTCTCAAAATTGATACAATTTACATCGATCGGGACTGGCAACACCAGCCAGCAACAGTCAAGTGTTCGGAGCTCTTCAGACTTTTCGATTTTTTCGCCGTAATTTACCGTGATTACCCGCGAGTTTGCTCCTCCAGCATGCCAAGGGCCAGCCGTGGCCGTGGCAGTTCGAGTGCGGCCTCGAAAAACCCGCGAAGTTCATCTACCGGCAGAGTGCAGAAAGGTAAACACACCAATGCCGCATCGACCGCCATCGCGCACGGGAGCGTGCCCGGTGACGTCACCGATCCTTCATTTTTACACGTGTCATACCGTCCACGTGAGTCCCCGGTACGGACGAGACAATCGACCCGGGCATCCGGAAGCACTTCCGGCCAGCAGCAGCAGCAGCAGCAGTCCACCAGCACTACGACGACAACCACTTCCAACGTTCCCACCAGCAACGAGATGCTGAGTGGAGATGAAAACAACACCGACAGTGACAGCAGCAGTGCTGGCGACGACGATGACGATGACCCACATTAACTCAGTGCGGACGTTACGCATCGGCGGCCGTTACTGATCGTGTGGTCCGCCCTAGAACCGCCCTGGCGAACCGAGGGCGGGCCGACTGGGCGGTTGAAATTTGACATTTGAAATTTTTCAATTTCGTCCGCCCTCCATCCGCCTTGGCGTGCCATGGGCGCATCGCCTGGGCGGTTCAAACTGATCGCTGAAATGTTTCAATATCGTTCGCCCCTCAATCTCCGCGGCGAGCCAAAGGCTGATTGCCGTGGCGGTTTGCATCTGAAGGAATTTATTTCGAATTTGACATTTCAGTCAGTTTTCAACGAGCTTCGGTGGGTGTTGTATTTAATCGGCGGCTGCTGATTTTCGTTGTTAAGTTCGTGTTGGGAGAAGTGTTGTGTTGTTTAGATTGTTTACTTATGTAAACAAACAGTTGAAAGTGCGTTTGCAATAGTGATTGAAGGTTGTTTTGCAAGAATAATCGTTATTGTTGGTGTAATTTATGTGACACCCCTTATAAATATTGTTGGCAGATGTGCAATCATTTGGAATACTTTGAATTTGATATGTTTCATTGTTGTTATGATTTGATTTATTCTTTTTTGTATGTTTGTATGGAAATTTGGTGTACATTTTGGTAAAAAGTATACCTTTCCCAGGGAAACCTCTTGAAGAGTATCGAAGTGGCATTTACAAAGCGGATTTTGTGCCAATGTTTACTCAATTAATGTTAATGTTTTTTTTTTGTGTGAATGTTAACACTCCAAAGGTTGCGGGTTCAGTGCCAGCAGTGGAGGCAATTAGTGGTGCAAAAGCGATTTTTGTCTTTCTTTTGTTTGACGTTTTTTAGGTGTGCATGATGCAGGACGTGGGTAGGAAGTAATTTCAATTATTTTCAATAATCAGTTCAGCGGCAACAATATCATTTAAAATTGTGTTTATTTTTTTACAGCTTCCTGGATCATTTATAAATGAACGGCTTATATGTATTTACCTATTCTTCATTTGATTTATTTGAATGTTTATTTCATTCCTATTCCTTGTCCTTTTTTCTACCATTCCTCCATACCATATATGATCAAATTTCATGAACTAACGACAGTTACTGAAATAGCAATGGAACCATCTGAAGAATTTGTCTTTAAAATATAATTATCTTTCTTCCAGCTTCCGGAATCTTCTTCAATTTTAATTCCTACATTTATCTATTCACTAGATGATTTATTTAAATGTTCATATCCTTCCTTATCCTATTCCTTTTCTTTCAGCAATGGAACCATCTGGAGCATTTGTCTTTTTAATTATAGTTGTTTGTTTTGCAGCTTCCCGGAATCATCTTTAAAATTACTGCTTATTTGTATTTATCACTGTAAGATTTATTTTTATTAGAGGTGGGCAAAAAAAGAGCGAGCCGCTCAAAGAGCCGGTTCACTGAAAAGAGCGAACGAACCGTGGCTCACAAAAAAAGAACCGCGGTTCTTTTTTAATCTCCGGTCTTTTGGAAGAACCGTTTCAAGATGGCATAATTTTTATATAAATATAATTTATTGAATTTAAAAAAATTAATATTAGATTTGTTTTTGAGAATCTGAAATGCCTTTTCAAAAATGTCAATGCTTATAAAAATTAATCCCAAAAGTAAATGATTTGTTAAAATCTTAACAAAAATGTACTAACTACTGAATACTGAATATTTTATCAATTCAATCAGAATGTAGAAAAAGTTCACAGAATATTTTCTCCAAAAAAAATTTTAGCATTAATTCAATTCATGTAGAAATTAATACAATTTTAAAATTACAAGAAATTTTCCGGCATCCTAGATTTAAGTTTGGATGCCATTCTATTACTCGAATGTTTAGGTTCGAGTAGAAATCTTGACATGAAGACCACCAAGACCTTCAAGGGCAAGGTTTTCAAGGGCATCTTCTCATTTTCAGTTTAATTTTTTTTATCAAATAATTTATGTCCAATGTGAAATAACTTATAAAATCACACGATTCTTTAAAAAAACCTTTTCATCCAAATTTTGAAAAAGAGCGAAAGAGCCGTTCAAAAGAGCGGCTCTTTTTAATGAGCGAACGAAAATGAGCGGCTCCTGAAAAAGAGCGCTTTTGCCCACCTCTATTTTTTATATCGAGAAATTAAAAGTGCAACATGGCGTTAAACTTTCTGTCAAGCTTCTGTGAAGTTTACCATGACAGTTGAGAAAGTTTAACTCCATGTTACCGGCTCACATCTCTCTTTTTAATTTCTCGATTCATATCTACCATTCCCCCATACAATATATGATCAAATTGAATGACAAGAAAGAACATGGGGTGTAATCTACTAGGATACTTTCTTCGGATTAGCTGCGCTTGTGTTTTATTAGATTAGAGTATGAATTGTTAACATTCAATACGTTGACTGTTTATATGTAGGGGAAATTCTCGTATGTTTGGCAGGTTAAGCACTCGCTCCTAACTCCATCCAATTTGCTGATTTTCACTATTTAAACAACTAATTTTGCAAAACTATTGATAGAAACATGCTTGCTCACTTCTTATTGAGCTATTTATCACTCGAGTTCAGTTGAAAACGCTTTTAATTAGCTTTAATTGAATGTCAAAGTTCTGACCTGCCAACATTAGAGGCACGCTGGAATTAGATGCTGTTCCCCTAAGTACCAATAATACATGAACATTTTAAATAATTTAGTTTTTAAGAATTAGTTAAAGAATTATTTTTATTTGCAGGAAATGGAAAATTTCGCAACAAGTTTGCTTATCAATATATTATTTTGTTTCTTTATTTTTTTCGTCATGTCACCTCAGTGAACTAACAACGCACGTAAGATGTATTGAGAACAAAATTATTTTGAAAATTATGTTTTTTTTTTCATATTTTTGTTTTATTTCTAAATTTTAGCACACAAGAATCTACAAACTCTACTTTGTGTTTTTTTCAGTTTTAGATGAACTTGAAAAACACTATCAGAATCCTGAAGGAACCTGAACGGGTATTCTGCGTGGGTGGATGAAATATGTATGAAAGGCGAATCGAGGGCGGGCCAAGGCGGTTGGGGCTTTTGGGCAGATGAACTTTATATAGGGGTGGATCGGGGGCGAGCCGCTGGCGGACCAACCTATAGGGGCGGCTGAACCGTATATGAGAGGCGCAACAAGGGCGAGCCAAGGTGGTTGGGGCTTTTTGGGCGGATGAATTTTATATGGGGGGCGTATCAAGGGCGGCTGAACCGTATATGAAAGGCGCATCAAGGGCGAGCCAAGGCGGTTGGGGCATTTTGGGCGGATGAACTTTATATGGGGAGCGTATCAAGGGCGATCCGCTGGCGAACCAACCTACAGGGGCGGCTGAACCGTATATGAGAGGTGCATCAAGGGCGAGCCAAGGTGGTTGGGGCTTTTTGGGCGGATGAATTTTATATGGGGAGCGTATCAAGGGCGACCCGCTGGCGGACCATCTTACAGGGGCGGACGAACCGTATATGAAAGGCGGGTCGAGGGCGAGTCACGGCGGTTGGGGCTTTTTAGGCGGTTGAACTTTCTATGGGAGGCGTATCGAGGGCGACCCGCTGGCGGACCATCCTATAGGGGCGGTTGAACCATACAAAACGGCGTATGTAGGGCGGATGAACGGCGGGTGAAACATTTCAAGGCAAACCTGGGCGACCCGGGGCGAGTCGCTGGCGGACCAACGTCACGATAAAAAAACTGATCGTGCGCCAAATTGTTGCAAATTTTATCCGCCAGCGGGTCGCCCGTGGTCCGCCAAATCAAACGCTGGCGGATCGCCAGAGCGGTTTGGCGGTCCGCCAGCGAACCGCCGGCGGGCTGCCCAGTCAGTGTGGGGATGAACTTGCGCGCAAGCAAGGAAAGCAGAAAAATGGTAACTCTCCGAAGGAACGACGACCACCTCCAATTTTTGTTTTGGATACGTTGGCTGACGATGTTGACGAGTTGCTTGAGGGACTCCAATATTGTCTCAAAATTAGCAAAACTTCTGTGCAAGTGATTACCCACAAAAAGCTGCATTTCGACTTGGTGGTGAAGAAGTTGAAGTTGCGAAACTTCAAATTCTTCACATTTGATCCTGCAGAGAAGGTCCCAGTGAAGATCGTCCTTCAGGGATATCCGGACCGCCCGATTTCCGACCTGGAAGAACACCTGACGGGCGTCAAGGTTAAGCCTCGAGAGATAAAGGTGCTCTCAAAATCGACTACGGTGACAGGTACGTACACCTTGTACCTCCTGTACTTCGATCGCGGGTCCGTCAAAATCCAGGACCTACGGCGGATCAAAGCACTGGACGGCTTCTTTGTGACGTGGCGATTCTACACGAAGAATCCGGCCGACGCAGCCCAATGCCACCGCTGTCAGAAATTCGGACACGGCTCAAGAAACTGCAATCTCCCACCCCGGTGTGTAAAGTGCGGTGAGACCCACTTCACCGAAAGGTGCAGTCTTCCGCGGAAAGACCAACTGGGGGAAAACGCCCAGCAGCACAAAGCACGTGTCAAGTGCGCCAATTGTGGTGGAAACCACACGGCGAATTTCCGTGGCTGTGCCGCGCGGAAAAAGTACATCGAGGAGCAGGACAAGAAGAAGAAAGCGCCAGCGTCCCGCCAACCTCCGAAGACTTCGAGCTCGACCGCTGCAGCAGCTGGCGGCGGAGCGGCTCCATCGACCAACCCAGCGTTCCCTCCCGGTTGGGGAGGTTCGTACGCTAGAGTAGCCGCTTCTGGGGGCGGTTCTCCCCCGGGACAAGCTGATGTTACCGGTGATGATCTCTTCACGCTTCCTGAGTTTTCGCCCTTGCTGGAGAGATGCTCACGCGCTTTCGTGCCTGCCGAAACAAGGCAGAACAATTTCAAGCTCTCAGTGAGCTGATGATGAAGTACATCTACAACGGATAAGCTGCCTTGTGCAGCGAAGTTTTTCGACGTCAATAGACAAAACATACTGTGATTTAGTTTTAAGCTTTTCTTTTTCTATCCTTTTCCTTAGCAAATCTAGAAGGTTTTTTTTTTAATTTTTCCTTCTCTTGCCAAATCCATTGTTAGAATATCCAATTACATCAAAATGAATTATAGTGTAAGCCATAGTTGAAAGGAACTCCAAAACTCTATTAGGTTATAAGAAATACGGAATTGTAAATTGATTATTTACTAACAAAATAAATTGAATTGAATTGAAAAATACAATTTACATCATATTTATCGTAAGAGGAACTATACTGAACTTTGTTATCAATTTCTGGTCAATTTTTACCGAAACCGGTAGTTTGCAATTTGCCGACATGTTTAGTTGTTGGAGAGTTAATAAAAGCTTCCATGTTTTTAATGCGAGCTTCTCTTTTACCGCTATGATTTAGATTTTTTTTGGATTACGCAATACAGTACATATTTAATTTTGAAAATTTCGCTTTGTTTTTTCAATGGGATTGTTTTTGAAATACTATGTAATTCAGATAAAATGAATTTCAACTAGTTTTATTTGATGATCGACTGAAGTCAACAACAATAAAAAAAACGACGTCGTCGTGCTATCATGTCGCACCCGCCATTTTGACGTTCCGAGAAAAACGCGTTTTAATGTTTGACCTTGAATATTCAAAAACGAGAGCACGCAATGTAAACAATAACAAACACGTTTTGTTTGGCTCACCATTCTGTGCGTTGTCCCGAAGTTTGGTTGAAGTTGGTTGCTGGAGTCCCGAGTTATAATTACAAATGTTTACGGTAGTCTAGCTTGTACGTGTGACAAACGCATCCTGACTTTCCTGGCCTGAAATCCCTTTGGCCTTTTGTCGCACTTACATCATTTTCATGGAGTGACAAGATAGCACGACAAGATTGAAACTACTTTCATATGTAAAGTGACAAAAATGCACGGAGTTTTTTCGGTTTTTATTGAATATCTCAGAATTGAAATCGAATTTTGGAGATCTGTGAAGGTCAAAAGGTGAGGCATTGTGAGCTGCACAAAATGGCGTTTTTAACTCAATTTGGCCCAAAATGCACGTACGACAAGTTAGCACAAGGGCGACGATATGTTAGTAAAATTCCCATATAATTAGGAAGCTCTCGATGTTCTCAAAAGTGTCGAGAATTATCCTTGGAGGGAGGGCCTCGTGGCGCGGTGGTTAGCGGCTTCGGCTGCCGATCCCTAAGTTGCTATGGGGCGCGGGTCTCATTCCCGCCTTATCCTTCTGGAGCTTTTCGTTCAATGTTTGTCTCGTTTAATATTAGTATCCAGTCTGCAAAGACGGTGTGATTGTCTTCTTTCTAGTTTAGGCTATTATCTTCTCAGAACGTTTCTTTAATTTCAAATAGAATGTTTACTAAACTTGACCTCTTTCATCAAGAAAAAATAACTTCTACGTGAATTCTCACATATTTTACGCTTCATGAAGCCTCCAACAATTGAAAAAGTTTCGCTCTGCCGCAAGCAATATCAATATCATAAAACGATTACCCAGTTTTTATTTGATACAAATTCGGCTATTGAAGAACATTTCGGTTTCCAAACTAGTGTGATTCAATTATCCGGCATTCTCCCCCTAAAACCGAGCTGCATTATAAATTCTGTGTGAAATTTTCGACCGTTTCTAAAGAATTGCCGCACAACCGAACCAGAACGCCTTTGCTGCCGCATATTTTAGCTGATTTAAGGCTCTCCGAACCAGGCTCACCGCCGCTCCAGCACCCCTATTTTGTTTACATAATGCCTTACCCTAATTAGCGAACAATGCCACCTTAAAAATAGATTCCTCCTTTTTTCGGACTTCGATTCCCAGCTATGTTGTCCGATGTTGTTGCTATAAGAACGTTGAGCCTTCCCTCGGGGGGTGAACTCATTTTCTTATCAAATCCACCTAATTAAGTCAGAATTCCACAAAACCACACGAAAAAAAAAAGACAAGACAAGGCACACTCCAACTTGAGCGCAGACAAACACGTCCTGCAATATGTCTGTTTAGTCGCACAATCACGCAATACGCGTTTGCTTTGTACAAACAAACGCGCCGAATTTGGACTGAAATTTGATAAGCCCCCTAACCGAGTGCGCGACTTTAAAACAGCAATTCGAGTTGAGCTCATCGTTTTGGCGAACCTCCTGGAACCAAGTCACGCCCGGAGATTGGATCATAGCGGGTGATGCCATAAATTCATCGGTTTTTGGGCGGCTTCTGTGTGATGAAAGTATTTTTTTTTCTGCGGATGTTCAACAGAGCATTTATGAGCTCATCTGGAGGCACACTTCAAAGCTGGCCGGGTTGATTTATGAGTTGTGTTTGGCTGGTTGTTGTCACAAGAGAGGAATTTTAATTAGTGCGATTTTCACTCATGTTTCACGGCGCAAATTGCGCCTGACGGTTGATGATAAGGGATTTCGAAAAAGTGACATCATGTGTAATACCCAATTGAAGAGCGTGCGAAATCCAACCCAAGCTCTTCAACGCGGACAACTCTTCCTCGTGACACACTTAAACGGTCGGAAACTTGAACCTCCCGTTCATTGCTTAACACTGATATCACACTTGTCGAGTCAGTCATCCAATAAAAATAGATTGGGGTTCTGCAAATAAGTGGTGGTTCCCATGCATCACACGTGGACAGCCGTCGACTTGCGTCGTCTTTGTGGTACAATGCGATCCAGAATTGTGGAGCTGTCAGGGTAGATTTATGGATGGTGAGCGCCTTTTGAAGGTTTTGGTTTACTTCATAAATCATAATAAGGGAACGCGATTGCAATATTGAGGGCATGACGCATCTAGGGTTTCGCATTTTCTTGATAGCAAGGTCCAACAAAAATAAATCAATGTTGTCTCCCTAAGACCAAATTATGTGATCTTAGTTGCATTTTCTTTTACAGAATCAGAATGAGTGATCATTTTACACATCGTTGGATAAGTTATTGAAAGACCTTTTTAATAAGTTAAACAGATTTAAGATCTGGCAAGCCTGTTTCAAGTAATGACCTAAGTGTTTAAAGGTGATGTCACGATTTTTTTTTTCGTCCAAAAGTTTTGAGGAAATAGGCTAAGGATGTTACAAAAAGTGGAGAGATATACCATCCTGAATTTTCGTCAAAAAAATCGTGACATCACCTTAAAATTTGACTTTTAAACATAAAAATCAAAAAATCTCATAGTAATGGCGTGTATTTTTATTTCAGTGTTTTTTTCAGAAATCCCGTCCAATTTCATACAACTTTGTCTTTGACCATTTTTCGATACGATGCAACTGCTTGGAGATATAGTTATTTTTAAATTACGAAAGACAAAAATATTTTAATAACTTAAGCCCTTCTCAAATGTTATTTTCGAGTACAATTGGCTCCATATACACAAAAATGGCTTATATAGGCCTAGGATAACAAGTCTACCAAGTTTCATTGAAATCGGAGAGGGTCGGGTACGAAAGTACCGGAAAAATCCTGATTTGAGCAGGAATTGCTTCATAACTATGTCTGACATATCAACACCTGAAAATTTATCTTTTTTGGGGTAATTTTTGTAAATAAAAAAGAAAAAAAAATAACAGTATTCCTAGCAATTATACATTCTGGAAACATCCAAATCCACCCAAAAATTTCATATAAAGATACTACAGTGGACTCACTGATTTTCGATCTCCGCTGTATCAATATTGATCCAACAATCGACGGCTTCTGCAGTCCTTTAAAATTCGATGCATTTTTTGTTTCGATATTCTTCCTAGCTCGATGAATCTGATCCTCGATGGACCTTTGGACTTAACCCTCTACTGTCCAATTTCTTTTTCGATTTTTTTTAACTTTTCCTGTTCCCTCCTTTCAGGAGTTCATTTTTAGCATTCTTTGTTCTACGAAAAACTGTACTTCTCTTGTTTTATTTTCAAGTATTTTAATTTGAATTTATCTTGTTTAGTTTACGTTTGTTATTGGTAGTATTTCTACCACCTCCTATTATTTAATTTTGCCTTTTTATTTTTTTCCTGTTTTCACAGCCACTTTTTCAAATTTTTGCTTGTTTTTCACATTTTTGGTATAGAATTGCATCATTATTATTTAAATTGTAAAAAAAACGTAAACGCATAGTCTGGGACACTACAGAAATTACTGCATACTTATTTTTACTTAAACTATAGGAAATGTTAATAAAAAACACAGCCAAAGTTGTCCCCTAAAAAATTACATTTTCAAATCATTGGCAAAGTCACAAAAACAAGTTAAACTTCAAACCCTAAAATTTTCTTAAATTTTAAAAGTTCTTCTTTCTAATGCTATTGAAATATCAAAGATTGGTTGAAAAATTGATTTTTGCGACGATGTTTTAGATCGAACCCGTCTGAAGGATTTTTCTTGTTTTTAATTCTCTTAATTTTAACATCAAATTCGAGTTCATAAACCCCATTTTAGTTGAATTGAAGTAGTTATTGTTCTATTACCAAATGCATTTTTCAAACAGTAAAAAAAAAATGATGGTAATATTACACCTGGGAATGGTGTTTTTTGTGTTACAAAATGTGTAATTTTAAATAAGATTTTTTTTTGATGAAATTTCATCAGTTTTTGTTGAATTTTAGCATTTTTTACACATTATTAAAAAAAATACTCAAAGAGATGTTATTTTCAATCAACCTAAGAAAAATCATGTTTTTTTGCTGTCCAGATAATTAGAAAAATAATTATTAGAACATATTTTTGAAGACATCTTATAATCGAGGCTGGACAGTACTGAAATTCAATAATGAATAATCAAATAATTTTAATATTTTTTTTGGTAAAATTGTCCGTATCCGAAAAATATATTCCCAGACACACGATTTGTCGAAGATGCCGTTTGATTTAGGATGCTTTTGAATGAATTCCAAAATTTTTTCTGGTTCACTTCTCCTACATTTTGCATGCAATTTGTAGATTGTATGCAACAGCGACAAACTTTGGAAAGTTAACTATAAAAAAAATCCAATAAAATATATTTTTGCAATTCCACTGTGAAACTGTCAACTTTTCCTGCCCTTCTGGAGAAACGAAACGGCCTACTTTTCCCTACCAAAAATAACAGAATGGAAAATTAATACCTTTCAATAACAGTGCTGAAAAGTTCTACTTTTCAGCACTGAAATGGGTGC
This sequence comes from Culex quinquefasciatus, assembly GCF_015732765.1. NCBI lineage: Eukaryota > Metazoa > Arthropoda > Insecta > Diptera > Culicidae > Culex > Culex quinquefasciatus. Next base: position 160,861,208 of record NC_051862.1, read on the forward strand.
TGAAAAGTTGAACTTTTTAGCACTAGTATCGAAAAGTAACATTTTTCAATATTGTTTTGTTTTGAACGATGAATTTACTAAACACATGAATGTTTGACATAAAATTCCATTGAATAAGCCTTTTTAGGAATTGCAAAAAATGTTGTAAGCAACTCGTTGCAAAACTTGATTTTTTCAGCACTCGTCGTATTTATCCAACTCGGTAAACCTCGTTGGATAAATGTACAACTCGTGCTGAAAAAATCTTCTTTTTGCAACTTGTTGCATAAACTACTATTTTATTCAACAAGTAAATCTAAGCCAGACTCTGACAAGTTTTAAGTATTGGATTAAAAATTATAAATTTTTAATATCGAGCAAAAAGTGTGTTTTAAATATTTGTTATAAGCAAGCTAGGTTTGCTACATAAAATAGTAGTTTATGCAACAAGTTTCAAAAAGAGGATTTTTTCAGCACGAGTCGTACATTTATCCAACGAGGTTCACCGAGTTGGATAAATACGAAGAGTGCTGAAAAAAATCAAGTTTTGCAACGAGTTCCATACAACATTTTTTGCAATTCCAAAAAACACACACTGAGTGAAATTTTATGTCAAATTTTCATGTATTTTGTCAATAATCGTTTGGATAAAAAAAAATGTTGAAAAGTGTTACTTTTCGAAACAAGTGCTGAAAAGTTCAACTTTTCAGCACCCATTTGAGTGCTGAAAAGTAGAACTTTTCAGCATTTATTTTGAAAAGTGTTGCTATTCGATTCTGTTAATTTTGGTACGGAAAAGTAGGCTATTTCGTCGTTCAAGAATGACAGGAAAAGTAAGTAGTTTCACGACGGAATTGCAAAAAATAACTTTTCCCACAACATGTGTGTGTTTGGCCTCGGATCAACCAAATTAGTCTTTCGCCTGCCCTAAATGCTCACCTCGGAGCAACCCTGCCCAAAACAAAATAAAAATAAAAAAAAAACCAAAATTATTCAAATTAAGTCATATCAAATCGGTCAACGCTCGGCCGCGGTGGCGTCCACTCTCGCGCTCATCTTCCTGTGTCAAGTGCTTATTTTTTGTTTTCTTTTCAACCTTTTTTCGGTGTTTTTATTTTCACCTCACCAAAAGGTTGTCCCTTTGGGTTAATATTAAATTTTTTATTCATAAAATGCAACGACCCTCAACGTCGTCGTCCCCTAACAAACTCCGAACAAAAAAAGAGTTTGAAAATGAAGCGAAAAGAATAATGATCACTACCCCACGTTCTCTACTCTTTTTTTTTCCTTCCTGTGGTCGACCTCTTGTTGTGTTTTTATTCCAGTGTGTGTGTGTGAGCGGTTTTTAATTACAAACTCCGCTGGCGTTCTCCAAATTTAGCCCCCCACCAGGGGTGTGTTTGATGGGCTTGAGCTAGGTAGATGCGCATTTGGCTGAGGGCGCCTACAGTGCATATATGATTTTTAGGGCGCTGACAGTCACTAACTGATATGTGAGGCGCTTATAGTGGAAACGTATTTTTAAACTTAAAAATAAAACAAAATCCTAAAGTACCTAAACATACACATGGTTCTTGATGGTTAATAAACAAAGCGTAGATTAAATTAAAAATTAAAAAAAAATATGGTAAATTTACCTATTTTAACAAAGTAGTACATATATAACTTAAGTTTAATTTTTGGGATTAAAGATTACTATTTTTGCATAAATTTTATTTTTGGTACGATTTCTGCTGATATTTTTTTTCTGTGATTTTGAATCAATATTATTAGAAATTAAAAAAGTCTTGTCGCAAAAGAACGATACACGCCTGTGAATCCGTTGCCGAAACCGCAAGGTTTAAGAGGGCTAGATTATAAGGTGTTACGTCGATTCAACATTATCAGAAATAAAAGTTATTTTATGTTTTTGATTTTTTTTTTTTTCATTCAAAAATGTAAGCACCTTCCCGCAAATTTATTTTAGGAAAACATAATAAAAAGAATTTCAAAAATTCTTTAACAGTTAGTAAGGTAATTCGCTTGGCTAAACACTTGCTTGAAAGTGTCAAAGATTTCAAGAACCTATAGGTTTGAAAACATTATTTAGTAAACTTCAAATATAAGATCAAAACAGACAAACAGTGACTTTTGCCCTTAACATACACAAACTTCACATTATTTTGAAAATTCATAAAATTGACTCTAAACCTAGTCGTAAACCCTTTCTTTGTCCCGTCCTACTCGATAATGAAAATGCCCATCCCCCAACAAATAAAAATGTTTTGTCTGCAGCGTGGAAAAACGCAACCCATTGCAATGAAACAATAGAATCTTTTAGTTATTTAAAATTTTTAAGGTCGCACCTATCATAAAAGATAACTCTATCTACACATAATTAAATTTGATCCATTTTGGAATTGATAATAAAAACTGACTCTCACGTATTCAATCCAGAAGTCAGAATTATATATTAACAGGGTATCCAGATCCACGGTAAGTTTCGGAGAACAAATCTAAGATAAAAGTGAATATTTTTTATCGATTTTAATGTATATTTCTATGGAAAAATCACATGAAATTGATAGAAACACGTACATTCATATTTATCAAATTTGTCATGAACATGCCTGGAATGACTTGAACAGGACCATCCATAAACCACGTGGTCACTTTAGGAGGGTATGGTGATTGTCCACGATCCATACAAAAAGTTTTTGTATGGACAATTGTCCACAAGGGAGGGAGGGTGGTGGAGGTAACAGATTCCCAAAAAGTGTCCACGTGGTTTATGGATGGTCCCAACTTGAAAATAACATATAAAAATCCTTATTCAGCTATCCGAAAAACACAATTACTTAATAAGGAAAGGAGGCAGAATTCTTAAAATAAAGGAATTTCGTACTTTTTTTATTTCAGTGTATGGCTTTTGAACTTTAACTTTGCAATCAAATCGGAGAAAAAAGATTGACTAGCTCTCAATAGAATAATCTGATGCGATTTAGTATTACATAAAGCGTCCAATTTCCCAGGGTTACAAAATTCCCGGGAAACGGTAAATTTTAAATTTATCCAAAATTGTTCTTATATTGGTTCTGGTTAATATTCTTTAACAAAATTGTATAAAATAGCAACATAAATGATCAAATTAAGTGCGAGGGTCAATTAATGTCTTAACTTCTTGCAAAAACATTTTCAAGAAAATATATTGATATTCTAAATCTAAAGACTATTTCTAAATTTACTAGTATTTTTTTTTGCAGTGATATTTTTCCAATCACAGTCTTTTGACGGCGAGTAAAATGAATCCATGCTTCAAAACCATAACATTGCTATACATTATGGTTCTGTGAACAGTTTGAGAGAATATGATAAAGAATAATATTGAGCCGACGTTGAAATGAAAATAAAAAATAATGAAGAAAATATGGATTTGTTGGCAAATCTTTTTTCTTGAACAAATCTTACTTCTTTGAGCTCATAAATAAATAGATAAGCATTGGATTCACCTTAAATATCAGCTTTTTCACTTGAAATATCATTTTCATAAAATCACCTTCTACATAATACGGAGTAGTTTTTTTTAATGATTCAGCTTAATAAATGATTTCGTCTAAAAGAATTTTCATAGCAATAAAAGAAGTTCAGTTCATATTAAATCTCTTACGCCCTTGTTAGCTCAAGTTTTTTTTTCTTGATATTAAACTGTTAACACTTTTTAACAAATTTCCCAATTTTTTTTTATTTGGAATGACCCTCTCTGAGACATCAATTGATATTTTTTTCAATTTTCATCCAATTTGGCCATGGTAAACAAAACCGTAAAAAACATAATTTGATCTTGGCAGAACAGGATACCTAAGTTTCAAAGGATATAACAACAATTTTTGTTTAAAAAGCTAACCAGAATTATAATAGTTAATTTTCATTTCATAATATCGTAATTTTTGTTGCTCAACGAATAAACAAGATCCCAGTTGTGAAAGCTTCAGAAACTAATATTTTTGAAATATTTATACTTTGATATGAAATTTTCAGGCGAACTGAATGGTTATAAGAACAATAAATCGAAATGAATAAAATAAAATTAAGTTTTTCATTACTATTTTTTGAAAATTTAAAAATGTGCCAAAAAGTTAAGAAAATTATGAAACTATATTATGTGCAATTATCGTTACTATTAACGGCATTGCTTTATTGAGACAAAAATTGATATCAAAATTTTATTTAATTTCTTTAAAAAATAAATATGAGCATTCAAAATGTCTCAGTTAACGCTTCCTATTGTGTAACTAAGCGAAATTCGCATATCTCAGCTAGTAACGAACAAATACTGATATTTTATTATGAGAACTTGTTCCGAAAATTGTTCTTAGAGATCTAATTGATAAAGTCTAGATTATACAAAGTGGAATCAAATTAGATAATTTAGAAGAATATGTGCAATTTGCATAGATTATGTATATGTATTAGGATGTAACAAAAATTACATTTTGGCGGACATTCAGAGGTTTGTTCCGGTGGTCATACTGAGCTCAAATTCCAAATATGAGCTTGATTGGATGTAACAGGAGCTGGTGCTTTGCATTTGAATTTTAAATGGGATTTAACCCGTAAAAAGATTTTTTTTTTCAAAAATGTAATTTTTTAAGGCACTTGGCCACTGAAGCGCTTATTTTCAACATCACTGGCGTGTAGGCCCGATTCTTGCACATCTTTTGGTATATATAACATTGATTTTGGGGCACCCCGGAGCTCAGTACAGACCTTAAAAGTTTGGCATTTTTCGAAAAATCGATCCCAGTATAATCAAATAGTATCTCGGACGCCGCGAGATGCGACGTATATCTTTTACGATTCAGTAGCCAAAGTGCTTAACAAATATAATAAGTATATTGTTTCAATCAATTTTCAGTGACTTTCCAAAGAAAAATCTTATAAGATCGTTATAAAATTCTGAGATTCTTAGAAGAAGTTGCACTTGGCGCTAAATATTATATTTCAATTTAACCCTCAAAATTTCGGGAAATAGACTTTCTTACAAGGTGCAAAATATCAGACCTACCTTATTTATCTAGGAGAACTCTAAATAATCACACCGTGTACATTGTACACTGTATGACTTAATAAAATCAAACTATGTTTCATTTCCCATATCAGTTCTCGATCTATAAAGTAAACGAAATCATTTAGTAAAGTCCTCTACTAGAATAAAGTTGCCACATAGAGCGATTTATTTTGAGTCCCTATCACTTCAAAAAACTTTAACCAGAAGCGAAGATCTCTTTCATCAAAAAATAAAACAGCAATAAAAAAATTAATATTAATGGTACTGATTTCAAAAGTATTCTTTTTTCAAAGCTTAGGGGTAAATGTTCCGAAAAACTCTACCCGTCAAAAATCATCCTCTGTTAGAGGATTCAAAGTAAGTCAGCCTACACAAGTCATCTGTTGGAAACATGTTGACAAAGCGATGCATAAAGTTTGCATGCCCTGTGAGGCTGTTGCTGCGAAGTGGTTGTTCAAGAATGCTACACCGTTAAATACTGTAAGCACAGAATTAAAGGATGAATAGCACGTATTTACAATATGAAAGATGATAATGTTCTCATAAACATTGATGATCGTGCCAAAAAAATAAAACGCATTACGCAAATGAATGACGAATTAGATTTTGCGCACTTCCAAACAAATAAAAAATAAATCAATGCGATTGTGCTTTTAAAACGAGCTCCAACATTTTTACCAATTCGGAGTATCGATTCACCTGAAGGGTAGGCTTACTCCTTCAATCTGAGAAAGTCATTTGAAATCATTGGTCTAAATTTGATACATTTTGGTGAGCGAGTCGGCTTCTCTCGCTCTTGGGAAACATATAGTTGCGTGCGCACAACAACCAAAAATCATTTAGTCAAATAAAAAAACAACCAAACCACAAAAGAAACTTATGCATCGCAAGAGTGACAAAGCTAAATTTAAATAAAACAAACAACAAACCATCGCGCAGCGATCGCGCATCGACTTAGCGACTTTGCGACTGACTGCGACAGCACTACCTTGGAACATTGAAATGTTTGGTTGACTTTCCAGAAAGAGTGCATATGACTTGAAAAAAAGAAAAGGGCGCTTCAAAATTGAGCCAAGAAATTGGTGAAACTTGGTGCAAGCCCTTTTATGGTCAAAAATATCGTTTAACTTGAATATTTTTCCTTAAAAATAATTAAATTTAAGCAAACAGCTAAGTAGATGTCATCTACTCAAATCTACCCATAAGCACACCCCTGTTCAATTTTTTCAGCCATAAGGGCGCCTCCAGTCAAATTTTCATATTGAGAAGTTTAATAATTTTTTTAAGTCGTAGGGGCGCCTCCAGTCAAATTTTCATATTGAGAATTTCAATACATTTTTAAGTCGTAGGGCGCCTCCAGTCAAATTTTCATATTGAGAATTTCAATACATTTTTAAGTCGTAGGGCGCCTCCAGTCAAATTTTCATATTGAGAATTTCAATACATTTTTAGTTCGTAGGGGCGCCTCCAGTCAAATTTTCATATTGAGAAGTTCAATACATTTTTTTAAGTCGTAGGGGCGCCTCCAGTCAAATTTTCATATTGAGAAGTTCAATACATTTTTTTAAGTCGTAGGGGCGCCTCCAGTCAAATTTTCATATTGAGAATTTCAATACAATTTTTTAAGTCGTAGGGGCGCCTCCAGTCAAATTTTCATATTGAGAATTTCAATACAATTTTTTAAGTCGTAGGGGCGCCTCCAGTCAAATTTTCATATTGAGAATTTCAATACAATTTTTTAAATCCTAGGGGTGCCTTCAGACAAACTTAATTTAAAAATATCGCTCCTCGACTTGGCGACTTTGCGACTGACTGCGACAGCACTACCTTGGAACATTGAAATGTTTGGTTGACTTTCCAGAAAGAGTGCATATGACTTGAAAAAAGGGCGCTTCAAAATTGAGCCAAGAAATTGGTAAAACTTGGTGCAAGCCCTTTTATGGTCAAAAATATCGTTTAACTTGAATATTTTTCCTTAAAAATAATTAAATTTAAGCAAACAGCTAAGTAGATGTCATCTACTCAAATCTACCCATAAGCACACCCCTGTTCAATTTTTTCAGCCATAAGGGCGCCTCCAGTCAAATTTTCATATTGAGAAGTTTAATAATTTTTTTTAAGTCGTAGGGGCGCCTCCAGTCAAATTTTCATATTGAGAATTTCAATACATTTTTAAGTCGTAGGGGCGCCTCCAGTCAAATTTTCATATTGAGAATTTCAATACATTTTTAAGTCGTAGGGGCGCCTCCAGTCAAATTTTCATATTGAGAAGTTTAATAATTTTTTTTAAGTCGTAGGGGCGCCTCCAGTCAAATTTTCATATTGAGAATTTCAATACATTTTTTTAAGTCGTAGGGGCGCCTCCAGTCAAATTTTCATATTGAGAATTTCAATACATTTTTTTAAGTCGTAGGGGCGCCTCCAGTCAAATTTTCATATTGAGAAGTTCAATACATTTTTTAAGTCGTAGGGGCGCCTCCAGTCAAATTTTCATATTGAGAAGTTCAATACATTTTTTTAAGTCGTAGGGGCGCCTCCAGTCAAATTTTCATATTGAGAATTTCAATACATTTTTTTAAGTCGTAGGGGCGCCTCCAGTCAAATTTTCATATTGAGAATTTCAATACATTTTTTTAGTTCGTAGGGGCGCCTCCAGTCAAATTTTCATATTGAGAAGTTCAATACATTTTTTAAGTCGTAGGGGCGCCTCCAGTCAAATTTTCATATTGAGAAGTTCAATACATTTTTTTAAGTCGTAGGGGCGCCTCCAGTCAAATTTTCATATTGAGAATTTCAATACAATTTTTAAGTCGTAGGGGCGCCTCCAGTCAAATTTTCATATTGAGAATTTCAATACATTTTTTTAAGTCGTAGGGGCGCCTCCAGTCAAATTTTCATATTGAGAATTTCAATACATTTTTTTAAGTCGTAGGGGCGCCTCCAGTCAAATTTTCATATTGAGAAGTTTAATAATTTTTTTTAAGTCGTAGGGGCGCCTCCAGTCAAATTTTCATATTGAGAATTTCAATACATTTTTTTAAGTCGTAGGGGCGCCTCCAGTCAAATTTTCATATTGAGAATTTCAATACATTTTTTTAAGTCGTAGGGGCGCCTCCAGTCAAATTTTCATATTGAGAAGTTCAATACATTTTTTTAAGTCGTAGGGGCGCCTCCAGTCAAATTTTCATATTGAGAATTTCAATACATTTTTTTAAGTCGTAGGGGCGCCTCCAGTCAAATTTTCATATTGAGAATTTCAATACATTTTTTTAAGTCGTAGGGGCGCCTCCAGTCAAATTTTCATATTGAGAATTTCAATACATTTTTTTAGTTCGTAGGGGCGCCTCCAGTCAAATTTTCATATTGAGAAGTTCAATACATTTTTTAAGTCGTAGGGGCGCCTCCAGTCAAATTTTCATATTGAGAAGTTCAATACATTTTTTTAAGTCGTAGGGGCGCCTCCAGTCAAATTTTCATATTGAGAATTTCAATACAATTTTTTAAGTCGTAGGGGCGCCTCCAGTCAAATTTTCATATTGAGAATTTCAATACAATTTTTTAAGTCGTAGGGGCGCCTCCAGTCAAATTTTCATATTGAGAATTTCAATACAATTTTTTAAATCCTAGGGGTGCCTTCAGACAAACTTAATTTAAAAATATCGCTCCTCGACTTGGCGACTTTGCGACTGACTGCGACAGCACTACCTTGGAACATTGAAATGTTTGGTTGACTTTCCAGAAAGAGTGCATATGACTTGAAAAAAAGAAAAGGGCGCTTCAAAATTGAGCCAAGAAATTGGTGAAACTTGGTGCAAGCCCTTTTATGGTCAAAAATATCGTTTAACTTGAATATTTTTCCTTAAAAATAATTAAATTTAAGCAAACAGCTAAGTAGATGTCATCTACTCAAATCTACCCATAAGCACACCCCTGTTCAATTTTTTCAGCCATAAGGGCGCCTCCAGTCAAATTTTCATATTGAGAAGTTTAATAATTTTTTTTAAGTCGTAGGGGCGCCTCCAGTCAAATTTTCATATTGAGAATTTCAATACATTTTTTTAAGTCGTAGGGGCGCCTCCAGTCAAATTTTCATATTGAGAATTTCAATACATTTTTTTAAGTCGTAGGGGCGCCTCCAGTCAAATTTTCATATTGAGAAGTTTAATAATTTTTTTTAAGTCGTAGGGGCGCCTCCAGTCAAATTTTCATATTGAGAATTTCAATACATTTTTTTAAGTCGTAGGGGCGCCTCCAGTCAAATTTTCATATTGAGAATTTCAATACATTTTTTTAAGTCGTAGGGGCGCCTCCAGTCAAATTTTCATATTGAGAAGTTCAATACATTTTTTTAAGTCGTAGGGGCGCCTCCAGTCAAATTTTCATATTGAGAATTTCAATACATTTTTTTAAGTCGTAGGGGCGCCTCCAGTCAAATTTTCATATTGAGAATTTCAATACATTTTTTTAAGTCGTAGGGGCGCCTCCAGTCAAATTTTCATATTGAGAAGTTTAATAATTCTTTTTAAGTCGTAGGGGCGCCTCCAGTCAAATTTTCATATTGAGAATTTCAATACATTTTTTTATGTCGTAGGGGCGCCTCCAGTCAAATTTTCATATTGAGAATTTCAATACATTTTTTTAAGTCGTAGGGGCGCCTCCAGTCAAATTTTCATATTGAGAATTTCAATACATTTTTTTAAGTCGTAGGGGCGCCTCCAGTCAAATTTTCATATTGAGAAGTTCAATACATTTTTTTAAGTCGTAGGGGCGCCTCCAGTCAAATTTTCATATTGAGAATTTCAATACATTTTTTTAAGTCGTAGGGGCGCCTCCAGTCAAATTTTCATATTGAGAATTTCAATACATTTTTTTAAGTCGTAGGGGCGCCTCCAGTCAAATTTTCATATTGAGAATTTCAATACATTTTTTTAAGTCGTAGGGGCGCCTCCAGTCAAATTTTCATATTGAGAAGTTTAATAATTCTTTTTAAGTCGTAGGGGCACCTCCAGTCAAATTTTCATATTGAGAATTTCAATACATTTTTTTATGTCGTAGGGGCGCCTCCAGTCAAATTTTCATATTGAGAATTTCAATACATTTTTTTAAGTCGTAGGGGCGCCTCCAGTCAAATTTTCATATTGAGAATTTCAATACATTTTTTTAAGTCGTAGGGGCGCCTCCAGTCAAATTTTCATATTGAGAAGTTCAATACATTTTTTTAAGTCGTAGGGGCGCCTCCAGTCAAATTTTCATATTGAGAATTTCAATACATTTTTCAAGTCGTAGGGGCGCCTCCAGTCAAATTTTCATATTGAGAATTTCAATACAATTTTTAAGTCGTAGGGGCGCCTCCAGTCAAATTTTCATATTGAGAATTTCAATACATTTTTAGTTCGTAGGGGCCCTCCAGTCAAATTTTCATATTGAGAAGTTCAATACATTTTTAAGTCGTAGGGGCGCCTCCAGTCAAATTTTCATATTGAGAAGTTCAATACATTTTTTTAAGTCGTAGGGGCGCCTCCAGTCAAATTTTCATATTGAGAATTTCAATACAATTTTTAAGTCGTAGGGGCGCCTCCAGTCAAATTTTCATATTGAGAATTTCAATACAATTTTTTAAGTCGTAGGGGCGCCTCCAGTCAAATTTTCATATTGAGAATTTCAATACAATTTTTTAAATCCTAAGGGTGCCTTCAGACAAACTTAATTTAAAAATATCGCTCCTCGACTTGGCGACTTTGCGACTGACTGCGACAGCACTACCTTGGAACATTGAAATGTTTGGTTGACTTTCCAGAAAGAGTGCATATGACTTGAAAAAAAGGGCGCTTCAAAATTGAGCCAAGAAATTGGTAAAACTTGGTGCAAGCCCTTTTATGGTCAAAAATATCGTTTAACTTGAATATTTTTCCTTAAAAATAATTAAATTTAAGCAAACAGCTAAGTAGATGTCATCTACTCAAATCTACCCATAAGCACACCCCTGTTCAATTTTTTTCAGCCATAAGGGCGCCTCCAGTCAAATTTTCATATTGAGAAGTTTAATAATTTTTTTTAAGTCGTAGGGGCGCCTCCAGTCAAATTTTCATATTGAGAATTTCAATACATTTTTTTAAGTCGTAGGGGCGCCTCCAGTCAAATTTTCATATTGAGAATTTCAATACATTTTTTTAAGTCGTAGGGGCGCCTCCAGTCAAATTTTCATATTGAGAAGTTTAATAATTTTTTTTAAGTCGTAGGGGCGCCTCCAGTCAAATTTTCATATTGAGAATTTCAATACATTTTTTTAAGTCGTAGGGGCGCCTCCAGTCAAATTTTCATATTGAGAATTTCAATACATTTTTTTAAGTCGTAGGGGCGCCTCCAGTCAAATTTTCATATTGAGAATTTCAATACATTTTTAAGTCGTAGGGCGCCTCCAGTCAAATTTTCATACTGAGAATTTCAATACATTTTTTAGTTCGTAGGGGCGCCTCCAGTCAAATTTTCATATTGAGAAGTTCAATACATTTCTTTAAGTCGTAGGGGCGCCTCCAGTCAAATTTTCATATTGAGAAGTTCAATACATTTTTTTAAGTCGTAGGGGCGCCTCCAGTCAAATTTTCATATTGAGAATTTCAATACAATTTTTAAGTCGTAGGGGCGCCTCCAGTCAAATTTTCATATTGAGAATTTCAATACAATTTTTTAAGTCGTAGGGCGCCTCCAGTCAAATTTTCATATTGAGAATTTCAATACAATTTTTAAATCCTAGGGGTGCCTTCAGACAAACTTAATTTAAAAATATCGCTCCTCGACTTGGCGACTTTGCGACTGACTGCGACAGCACTACCTTGGAACATTGAAATGTTTGGTTGACTTTCCAGAAAGAGTGCATATGACTTGAAAAAAGAAAGGGCGCTTCAAAATTGAGCCAAGAAATTGGTGAAACTTGGTGCAAGCCCTTTTATGGTCAAAAATATCGTTTAACTTGAATATTTTTCCTTAAAAAATAATTAAATTTAAGCAAACAGCTAAGTAGATGTCATCTACTCAAATCTACCCATAAGCACACCCCTGCCCCCCACCCGAAAATTGAGTGTTTTTTGTGTGACAGAGAACACCCGGGATGACGGGCTGCGACACCACCAACAGGTGCGATGGGAAATTGTATCAATCGGGTGCAATCAACTGTTGAGACGGTGTCCCCCCTCTCGCTTTTTCCAGAGTGTTTGGAGAACATGACGCGGGTTTGTTTGTTTTCGTGAAAAAGGTTTTCGGTTGAGGTGCGTTACGCTCTGCTTGGCAATGATTCACTGTTTTTGGTTGGCGAGAGAGTGTTATGTCACTGTTGGAGAGTGTCGAATTTTTATTATTGAAAATGGTTGTATTTATCCAAACATTTAAATAAAATTTGATGGATTATTTATGGGAGGCCATAAAATCAAACACTAAAATCGATCCGTTTGAGAGGAATCCCGTTTATTCGTAAGAACATCCAAAATTGCACTTTGAGTCACCCATAAATCTATTTTTTTAAACAAGGAAAAAAACTGAAACAATCTACAATAACAAGACAACGTTAGAATGTTGAGGTTAGGTGACAGAAAAAAAAACCATTCGATTCGCGTCGCTGTGACTGGAACGGAGAAACATTAAAGAACCGTTCGCCAAATAGATTGGGTGCGATACAAGGTTGCCCAAAACGTTATGATAAATATTTTAATCAAGATCGGATGAATTGAGGAGGGTTTCTCAAACCGGTATGAAAAAAAAATCGAAATTTCAAGCCAGATTTTCGAAATTTCGTAACAAAAGTATCGCAATATGCTCTATACATCATAACAGTTATGAATTCATATAAATATAAAAATTCATATAAATATATTTTTTTACTTCTACTTATACGTTTCAAAAATTCAAAATTTGATAAAATATTAAGTAGTATTTTTATTGAAAATGCATAAATAAGCGTTACACAATCAAATTCTGAGTTTGCCTAGCATAGCATAGCATAGCATAGCATAACGGGTCTGCACCACGCTGTAGGGGGTGCCACAATGGTCAATTCAATATTCTTAGACAATTTGATTGCTGCCCGGTACAACCAAGAATATCTAAGAACGTAAATTTCCACACTGTGCTCCAAGGCTACGCCCATACAGTCCCGTGGGGATTTGGGAGGGGATGTTTTTGTTGTTCACTAGTGGCAAAAGTGCAGGGAACCCATGCGACTTTTAAAAGTGAACGGAATATTTTTGGGAGGTTTGGAATGGGGGTTAGGGGAATTTCATCGGGCCGATGAAAATGGTTGAATCCGTAATGTATTAAATGATTTGGATGTTTGTAAGTGTAAATGTGAGTCTGTAGTGTATTATCTAATAAGCATATAGTTTTGTAATAATGATAAATAATAAATATAATAAATATAGTAAATAGAATAAATATAGTAAATATAATAAATATGATAAATATAATAAATACAATCAAGATGATTCCAGGAAGCTGTGAAAAAGAAACAGTAATTTAAAATATAAATGCTCCAGATGGTTCCCATGCTGCTTTAGAAAGTTTCGTTACTTTAAGCAATTTGATCATATATGGTATGAGGAGATGGTATGTTACAGGAAAGGAATAGGATAAGGAATAATATGAAAATTAAAATAAATCATATAGTGAGTAGATAAATTTACATGTAGAAATTTAATTTAAAATAATTCCAGAAAGCTGTAAAAAATGAAAATAATTTAAAAACTAATACTCCAGATGGAAATACAAATAAAACAACAGAGACAAAAAAATCCTAACACGCGGCTTCGCACCTTCCACAAAATTCGATATGATCACGACCACGAATACAGCACAAAAAGAACACCACAAAAATCCATCTTCCCGGCGCTGCTGCTCACACGATACTCACAATCAAATTCTGAGTTTACAATCGATTTTCCAAGTTCTTTTCCATGATAATTTCAATTTCAGTCAATAATTATTTTTCTGCCTCCTGATTTTTCGAGAGAATTTTGGCGTTTGGTGTAGGATAGTGCGTCCATCCCGGGAATTCCCGGGACAAAAATCCCGGGATTTTCCCACAACCGGGAATTCCCGAATCCCAGGATTTTCCATAATTTGTCCCGGGAATTCCCGAAATTGAAAAAAATAATCATATTTTGTTCTGGAAATTCAGATTTTGTTGTGGATATAGTAGAATACTAAGTAATCGATAAGAAGCATTAACATAGAAGAACAGTTGAATACTAAGAAATCGATAAAATTAATTTAAGTTTGTATTCGGCAAATATCAGCATTTATTTTCTTATAATTTTAGTTACCAGGTCCACAAAATGCCTAGCGCTTTAATTTTATTCTCTTTTATTTTTTAAATAGAATGGATATATTTACGTATTTACGTATATATTTACGGTTTCTCCTGTCTCGTCAGAGGCGCTGGAGCAGAAATCCCACGTTAGAGGAAGGCCATGCCCCGGGGGGCGTAGTGCCAATAGTTTCGTTTCATATTTACGTTTATTTACGATTTTAAATTTGAAAAAAAATCTCATGTTAAAATATTTTTAATTAAACACCGGCATCTGTGGCAAATAAGGACAAATGCTACTTAAGCAAAAAAAAAACATTTGAGATGACTTCGGTTAAAACAGGAACAGAACAAAACAATTATTACACCGATTTCCAAATGTATTGCTCTAAAATCTCCTGTACATATTCAAACTTTAGACCCGATTTTCCTCCGGTTGGCGGTAGTAACTTGAAGTTAATTTGTTAAATATGTTTTATATAAAACAATGAATTCGAAACTATTCAAAAATTAAACATTGACTTGTACAATTTTATTTGTTGTCGTTTTTTGTTTTTTTAAAACATATAACTTTTAAAGCTGTTTTACTCATGTCATATAAAAAAATTATAAGGAAATATTTTCATAAAGACTGATGTCATTTTAACCGCAAATCAAAAAAAAATATTGAATTTGGAATTAAAAATTGTACTTGATTTAAAATCCAAACACCACAAAGAACAAAATTGATTTTTATCAATTTTTAATTTCTTATAGGCTATTTAAAAACTGTCGTCTTTGTTTAGATTGAAGTGTAGATTATCACCATTTAATATTATTAAACTAATTCTATGATTTTAAACTTGAAAACATAACAAATATAATGAAAACATAGATTTAATTACTGATAAAAAAATTCCCGGGATCCCGGGAATTCCCGGGATTTCAAAAATATTTTTCCCGTTTCCCGGGAAATTCAAAACCCGGGAAAATTGGACGCCCTAGTGTAGAAGGAAATTAAAACTTGAAATAAAATTGACAGTGGCCGTATGGTGGAAAATAAACAATTTATTAATGTTATTAGTATTTTTCATAAAAAAGTTTTTAGCAAAATTTGGAAAAATGTATTTTTCAATGTTGTTCTAAAACAATATTTTTTATGAAAACAGACAAATCGTGAGTTCTAAACGATGTTTGGGATTTTTTCGTTGTAAGAAAACATTGTTCCTGAGGTTTCCACAATATTTTTTTTGAACACATTAATGTGTTGCAAAGTTGTAGTCATAGGAAAAATAATCGTCGTTTTTCTATAGTTTTTGTTTCCTTTGAATGATTGATTAGCTTTTCTTCGATTCAGTTTCACGAACCATAATTTTTTTTCCTAATTTTTAATATTTTTCTATTTCTGACTTGAAGTTTGTAATGAATCAGGTTCTGTACAAAATGGTAAAAAAATGTGTCTCATTAGATTGAAATGTTTTTTCTTCATTATCGAACAATAAATAAAAGGAGAAAACATTGAAATGCTTTAAAATGATCTGTTTTTGTTTTGCTAATCTATATGGTTTAAATTTTATTTTCCTGTGAATACAAAGAGACGAGTTGTTCCTTTTAATTCCGCTGTATATTTTTAATATCTTGACAGATACGTATTTCGTCTACTACTTGCAGACTTCATCAGTGTTCTGTTCTCGACTTCGAGAACAGTCGAGAACAGAACACTGATGAAGTCTGCAAGTAGTAGACGAAATACGTATCTGTCAAGATATTAAAAATATACAGCGGAATTAAAAGGAACAACTCGTCTCTTTGTATTCACAGTAATGCATTCTGCTAAAACGCTCAACCAAACCACAATTTATTTTCCTATTTTTTTCTAAAAACGAAGGTTTAGTTGTGCCCGATTATTTTTTTTAATTTTCTCATAGAAGTTTAAAATACTTTTGTGCTATAGAAAACTAACTGTTTTCCTTGTTTCGTTTCTGTTTTTATCCTCATTTTTTTTTATTAAGCACTTTTTATTGCAACTTTAAAGCTATTAATTAGGTAACTTTTGAGCAATACATATTAGACAGCGTTGCAATTTTATGCTAAAATGTAATTTAAAAGTCTTCGAAAACTTTGAAAAACGGTCATCATTCCATTTTTAGATGCAAATTCGATTTTTTCATCAAAAAGTACTTTTCAAAAATGTTCATAAAATGCACCGTTTTCGAGGTGGATCCACCTAATAAAAATATTTATTGGAAAAGTTCAGAAATTTTCTTAAAAATTTGTCTAAGTCTAATTCCGATTGCCGCAAATGTTTGTTCGGTTTTAAATGTCAAAAATTAAACATACGTGAATTTTCCTGATCCTTCCGATAATTTTTTTTACCAAATTATTAAAATAAAGACTATTATATCATTTGATTTGATTATCAATTCTTGACGAGAATGTATCTGATGATTTCTGATCATCCGATTAATTTGTGCAAAAAAAAAAGTTTCATCAACCCTAGTGTTCCGCCAAAAACCGCGCACGGCCGTTTACTAATCACAGATTAAGTTTTTTCTCTCTCTCTATTTATCCACATCAGCTTTCTGCCCCGAAACTTTGTTCCGTTTCGTGCGACTCGCCGAGAAGAGGTTGCCTTTGAGTCATTGAAAGGGGTTGTCTTGGGGTCATTGGGCTCAACTGAAGTTGCTTGTTCGATATTGTACCGGAGATTTGACCAGTATTACTCGGCATCTTGTTCCTTTTGACCTAATTTTGCCAATTTTGCCCCACATGTCCCTTCATATGCGAGGGGAACACACGAGAGAATCCCGCTACTTGGAGGCAGTTTTAACAATCGCCACCTGGCGAAAGAATTAAATTCTTCGCGAAGATCACCCCGAAGGTGATGTCTTCGGCGAAGACGACGACGATGTAATCGCGTGCGGCGGCAGACTTCGCCTTCGAAATCGGCATTAAAAGTGTCATCGACCTAAATGGCCGTATTTCCGCGCGCTGGCAGCTCTGTGCAAGATCACCGTGACGCGTATCTCGACGACTCGGGAGAACTTTGGGACTATGATCACTCTTCCTGCTGGGAGTTTGATGGCATTTGGTTTCGCATTATGAGTTCTAGATTGGATCCGGGATCGTTTCTGGAGGTCTTGGCCGTCATTAAGCCGTGCCGAGATCGATTTGGAAACGGTACAAAACGATTTGGCAACTTTTTCGGCTGTTGGATAATTGTTTTAAACTTTAAGCGCGCAGACATAACACACTTCCTGCGTTGTATCGTCTGTTTTTTGTTTTCGTTTTTGACCAACTTGGGAAGTAATTACAGCGTGGTGTGAGATTTGGCAACTTTTCACCTTTTGGACCTGGGTGATGATGCTGGTGATGGTGGTTTGCCGCAGGGCCATTTTGGCGCGTAATTCGGAAGAAATTTTATCATCAGTAAACAAAGACGCTTATTTAGCGCACGGGTATCGATTAGCGCGGTTGATGAGTAGTTTGCGTGTGAGGTAAATTTGCCATACGGGGTAATTAAGGGAGGTGAGAGGTAACGATTTTTGCCAGTTTGGGATGTATCATTAGTGTTGGCACGTGTGGATTTAGAGGGGGTGATGATGAACTTTTGATGAAAGGTGAAGAAAGTTTGATTGGGGTGTCGAGGTTGACGTATAAGTTTCTTGGAATCTCTCAGAATTCAGCTTAGGCAATTTTGGTCCTTTGACGTTTCATCATTGAGTGGGACTCTCTGTGAAATTTAATTTACCTTTGTTGTTCAGTTTAATCAAAAGTACAGCTGCAGGTGTTTTAAAAATACATTCCCCCTTCTTGGCCGCTTCAAAATCGTCGTGTATCGTACGTATCTTGATCGAAGAACGCCAATTTTACGAGCACCATAACCGAACTGCGACTTCGTAAGTTTCGGCAATTTCGGCCAAAAAACTACCAATCATCAACCGCGTAACGACCCAATACGGTCCATCACCAGCATGTTTCAATTCTCGCTCGTACTCTTTCGCTCTCTTCTATCGGCTTCGGGTCCCATCTAATGGCAGCTGTTCACGTCCAATTAGCCCTTTCCTCCTGCTGCTGCTGCTGCTGATGGTCACTTGCTGCAGAGAGTACTCGAGCGATGATTGCCGGCGCGGAAAGCGGAACAAACAAGACCCCAAACCGGTCTCTGCAGACTACTGTTGCGCGCACGGAAGTTCTAGGTCATGCTTGCTTGGAGCAGTCCCTGGTATGTCTGAGCACTTTCCAAAACCACTGCAGCACCACGTGGAGTAGCAGCAGCAGCAGCGATTTGTTGTGTGGTTTGGTTCTTTTGGAATCGCTGCTACACTCAAACTAGAGTTTTTTTAGTACACGCTAAAACGCAAGCTAGTTCGTCGAACACTGATTGTCAGAGACCTTTCGTTTGGGTGTACTCCGAAGTCAGCAGTGGCTGGATGATGTGGTTTTTTTCTAGAACGGAACAAAAATGTGTACTACGTATCCAGCGTGTCGGCTATTTATACCTCTCTTCGACTAGTAATTCGGCGTTGTAATGTGGCGTTCTGCTGCAGCAGGCAGCTCACGCCACGGTTGCGGTTTTCCATGTTCTTGGCAGAACACGTCGGTCTCCAGTGCATGAAGAACGAAAGCGCTCCCCGTTAGTACATCAAGTTCTTACACACTTTTATAGCTCGAGAGAGATATCGTTCGCTCCAAATAGCATCATATTTTGTTTTAACGCCCATTAAAAGCCGGCACTCGCGTTGCACTGATATAAACTGTTCAATAAGGTGAAATCGTAGGCGAGCCGCGGCCAATTGTCACCTCGGGCCGTAAACTTCCCACGCAGCGCACCGAGTCTTGATTCTAACTTCAAGTGCTTCTAAATAAACCCCGGCATGATTTATGAAATTGAATCAGATCGCCCGGCCACCTAACACTTCCCCCGAGCTATAAATGTCATATTTTAGGTGCGATCACCACCGGGTGCGATAAATTCCGTGACTAATGGCGGCCACCACCCTACCCCTCCTTCTTGCCTTGTTCCGGACTCCGTTTTTAAATCCGCTCCGCTAATCACAGGCACGTGACGGCCCCCCAAAAAAAGACCAACCGCGCGTTACAACGCACCCCGACATGTCGACATCGACTCTTGGTCCGGAGGGGTTTATTTTTGGGAGATGCACTCCCGCGAAAGAACCCGCAGTAGCACGTTGACACCGTCGTCGCGGAGACAAATAGCTGCGCCGCAAAAGACCACAGTCATCTGGATCGTGTCAACCGGGCTCCCGTCCCATCAATCTTGCTCCACATTCCACGTTACGTTGTTGTTGGTTGGAGTTTTTTTTCGGGGGTATTTTGCGACGAGAAGTGCATCTACGGCTATTTATAGTGGCGGCATCAATGCGGCTATTGACGGCGCGAAGAGAGGCTCATAAACGGGCCCCTAATATTTTGGGGGGGAATTGCAGATTTGGGCGAGAAGGCCTATTACGACACAGCTCCGTTTGTGCATCCAACGCTTGGGGCTTAAACATGCTGGGATGCTGAGTTGATGCTTCTTTTTTTTTGTTTCTTGGTGTGATGAGCTGGGTTGTAGTTTAACAGGAATTTGATTGAACTTGTTTGTCGTTTTAGTCACGATACTAATATTTGTGTACGATCTTTGGCGAAAACAATTACCAATCGTCATCCCTTTTATGATCAATTTCATTTGAAACCGACCAGATTATTCGAAGATTTTAATATCCGATCATTTTAATATCATATGTTCTTTGAAACAACGCATTTATTTTTCTTCGCATTTCTTCCTTAAATTGGTCACTGCACACCAAAATAGAGTTATTACGAAAAAATCGGCAATCCGAGATGTTGGTGAACTTCTTAACAAAAAAAATCGCTGATGTAGTCCTTTTAAGAAAACCAATACAATCTATACAATTTCCGCATTGAATAACATGCATTTCAGCATTATCCCTATTAGGCATACCTGGCAATTTCAAAATGATTTGAGCATTTTGAAGATTATGCATTTAAAGATGATAATGATTTTTTTATTTGATGATTTCTAAGGAGGGTTGTAAAAATCCCAAACTTTCAGTTCTCAGCGACTACAATCATGATGCCTGAAATCTCATTTGCCAACTATCACTGCCCTTCTTTCCGTCGCGAGATTCTCAGCAACAGTCTCCATCTCGTGTTTACATAGTCCCGTGTGACATTCTCTTTTTCTCGCTTATTCCCGCATTGACAATCTTCCCCCCCCTTTCAGTAGAGCGTAGCCACAAAAGCCCCCACAAAACAAAAATTGTCAACGAGCCGTAATACGTGGTCGGTTCCCAATCCCCCTATCGCGTTCTTTCATTGTGGTTTTCTGAGAAAATAAAAGAATCTTCGGCGAGTGTGTGTGAACGAAGAAAAGAGAAGGCGTGATAGAAAGAGGGCAATCATGAGATCGAAGAAGAGAACTCACAAGCTTCAGGGATGGTCGCTATACTGTATGATATTTTGGTGCAAGAATCATCAAATGATAGTTTTTTCTATCATTTTTGAACAACACTGCTCCTAAGCATCACTGGACCAAATTTCAGAAGGTTTTCTGATGTTGTTATTGAGATACTGCCATTTTGAAATGCTATATCCGATATTTAATAAAAAACCTGTAAAATAATTATCTTTGTATTTAACCAATTCAAAGAATGTACATTTTGGAAAAATGATGGATTCTGCTTCTGATGACTGCTGATCTTAGGGTTTCAGAATGTTACAGAAAGTAGGGTGGTGATTTCTGAGGGGTGCACCCCTTTTGGCATAATAGACATTTGGCATAACGGGTTTTCAAGAAGGACGTTTGGCATAATGGACGTTTGGCATAATTGGTCCAAGACATTAGGGACGTTTGGCATAATGGACATTTGGCATAATGGACGTTTGGCATAACTCGTTCCAAAACAATCAAGGACGTTTGGCATAATGGACATTTGGCATAATAAACGTTTGGCGTAATGGACGTTGGGCATAATTATTACTAGATTATTTTTGTTTTATTTTTCCCCAATAGTAAATAGTTTTCTTGTTTGAATGATTCACAATAAATCTTTTTAATGAAGTTTTGATATTTTTATTGAAAATTTAGTTGAAAGAAGGAAATATCTCTTGTAAGCTTTACATTTTTCCCCAATCATCAATCAATCCATCAATCAGAACACAGTTGTAGATGACCGAGAAAATTATGCCATCGAGTCCATTTAAAGGAAAAGTTCATCCATCAAAACAAACCAGGGAACTTTTAATAGAATAACTCAATGACTAAACTGCCTTGGCCACCACAGCTTGGTGACACAAGTGTAGTCAGATGTCGATGTATGACTCTTGTTGCAGATTTACTGTTTTTATTAAGTAGGTAACATTATTTTATCGAGTTTAGCATTGAGCTCTCTATAAATGTTGATGGAACTATAATCTCAACCCTGTATTTTGGGTGAAGGGATGTCGATTTAGCCTTTCTTTAAATATTTTGCAATAATGTTTTTTATGCAATTTTCCCATCTTTTTTATATTCAACTTGAAGAAGAGAGATTCTCTTATAGATGTTCTCTAAAAATTTCTATCATTTTTGCACATTTTTGGTCTGTTGCTTTATTTTTTTTTGTTTATACAATTTTCCCTTCTTGTATTTAGTCAAGACTTATCTTAAAGAAGTGACAATTGTTAAAAAAATAATTGCTAATTAAATAGATTTTTTGAATAGAGGTAGGTGAAAAACATTAAAATAAAGCGATTTTCAAACATTTAAAGAGTGGCAAAATGTAAATCTTTAAAGAGACTTTTCCTACTATAAGTTGATTTTATATACAAAAAGGGAACAAACTCAATTGTCAAATATTCCAAAAGTATTTTTTAGAGATTTTCTCTTCTAAAAGTTGAATTTAAAATAAAAGGGAAAATTGCATAAAAAACAATAATTGCAAAATATTGACCAAAAAACACAAACTGAGCATCTTTTGAGAGATTATGCCTTCTTTTCGTTTTAAAATAAAAGGAGAGAAAATTGCTTTAAAAATCTGAATTGCATTTCTTTAAAGAAGAATAAAATGTACATACATTCTTTAGGTTGAATTCAAAAAAGGAGGGAAAATAGTATAAAATCTTTATTGCAAAATATTTAAAGCCTGGCAAAACTTACATCTCTTTGTTAGTTGAATTTAAAATAAAAGAAGGAAAAATTTAATACTAAAAAATAGCTGCAAAGTATTTCAAATGGAGAAAAATCTTAATATTATATAGACTCTTTTTAAAAAAATGTAAAAAAATATATGAAAAAATGCATTTAAAGCTTTATTAAGAAAAATTCCAAAAAGAGGAAAAATCACATCTATTGAAAGAAAATAGATACTTGATTTTTTGAAAAAAAAATCTTTAAAAGCAAAATTATCTGTTT
This sequence comes from Culex quinquefasciatus, assembly GCF_015732765.1. Taxonomy (NCBI): domain Eukaryota; kingdom Metazoa; phylum Arthropoda; class Insecta; order Diptera; family Culicidae; genus Culex; species Culex quinquefasciatus. The sequence continues at coordinate 160,883,927 of NC_051862.1, forward strand.
AGAAAATAGGAAAAAAGCTATAAGTTATTATTCTTTACAAAAAATACATACTAATTTAACAAAACAAAAAATGCTACAATAATTATGGCAAACGTCCATTATGCCAAACGTCCCTGATGTCTTGGACCAATTATGCCAAACGTCCATTATGCCAAACGTCCATTATGCCAAACGTCCCTGATGTCTTGGACCAATTATGCCAAACGTCCATAATACCAAACGTCCTTCTTGAAAACCCGTTATGCCAAATGTCCATTATGCCAAATGGGGTACACCCCATAGTAAAGTCTACACAGTAAAAAAATATGGTAATATTCCATCTTGGAATGAGTACATGTTGGAAAAATGTGTAATTTTTGCAGAACTACCAATATTCCGTTGTGATGCCTGTTTTCAGTATGAATTTAGGTAATATTATATTATAAAAGAGATATTTTTTAACCTTCCAAATTTACTCAATTTTTTACTGTGTAGTAAAAACTCTGTGGAGTAAATAATTAAACAAAAAGAATGTGGAAAAATTACCACAAGGTAGAACATAAGCAATGATATTGAAATAGCAGAAAATGTTATCTTTTGAACTATTTTTTTTTTGAAAATGGCATTTGTTTTGAAAACAAAAATTCTACAGAAATTCAAACTTATTGGCAGGCAAAAAGAAAATTTCACAAAAAATGTCGATAAAAATAATAGTTCTGTAAATGTGTGAAATTCACACTGTGAATATTTCAGTGAGTGTTCAGTACAGCTATTTTTAATAAAAATTCTTAGAACGTTGTACTTTATTGTAAAATACAATCCATGTAAAGCGATTGTTTTTTTTTGCATGTTAAGATTTTATGTATTTAAAATTTAAACAAAGAGTTCAAAATTTAATAAAACCAAGTGGAGGTTGATGATCCAGTTTCTTTGTCCAGATAGTACCGTAATCTATTGAGGTTCACTTGAACTAATTCAGTATATATACTTCCTGAATCTTTTGAGCTTCGTTATCAGGATGCAGGATGAACTGCTCAACTCACTACAACCCAACGTCGCCTCTAGGCGGGTTACGATCTAAAGATTCCCCAAAAAAAAACAATTTTTCATCCAATTTGTGATCTTCAAAAGAGGAACTTTTAAAATTTTAGAATATTCTAGACTTGGAAGTTTGATTTGTTGCCAATGTTTTTAATGCCATTTTTTTAGATGTCAAGTTTGACTATGTTATTTACTAACATGTCCTATACTTTAAACAAAAAATAGTATTCTGTAGTTTTGGAACCACTTGCAGAAAACGTGGAAATTGCAAAAAAATGGAATAGTGTCTAAAAAATTTGAAAAGCTATAAAGCTAATGATAGAAAATGGTCAAATAACTCAAATACTACTAGAAACAACATAAACTAATGAACACAAATGCAAATTAAAACCCTAAAAATGAAACAAAAAAACATAGAATAAAAAAGGCATTTTTTTTCGAAGAGTTGCTCAAATGTCTTTCTGAACACGTTAAAAACCCGATAAAAAATTGGGCATTGGAAGGTTAACTATATACAAGAAAAAATGATTTAGAGTTATTCAATATGATTTGAAAATAAGTAAAAAAATAAAATTTGAAATCCCTCTGATTCGATTTCAACCCTGTCCCTGTATGCTGGATCATATTACACACGCCCAACTCTATTAATTAACGATTCCTCACCGCGCCAGCGCCATCTCTTCGCGCTTTTCATCTTTATTTCTGTGCGGCTGTATTTTCTTTTTGTTGCAAACCCTCTTAGGGAGTAGATATTGGCGCTCTGGTGGCGTCTTTACGGGCGTCTCGTTCGGGCGTAACAATTTCATAACCCGATGATTTTGTTTTGATCACTCGCACAACACACCACAACAGTACCACCACATGGCAGCCAAGTCCCATCAACGCCCAAGGTACCAATTTTGCGCGGCGTCCAAAGGAAGCTGGGGTTGGCCAAATTTGTCCGAAAAAGAGTGTGTGTGTGCTTGAACGCACATTTCGTAACGGAAACTTTGGGTACAGCGGAAGGTTGCTGGTTTGACAGTGGGCGTTGTTTGATTGCAACTATGGCTTATCAAAAAGAGCCAAATTCCAACCACCGGCGTGCTACTGTAGTGGTGCCGCCAAAGGTGTTAAAGTCGCAAACTGGCTCCGCCATATCACCGCGCCGCGCCGCCATTACCTTGATAATGAAAAGTGTAGCACCTCGGTGTTCAATTAAAAGCACTCAACCCCGATCCGTGCACGGGTGTAAGTCAGTCAGGCGGTCACGGCGGAAGTCGCTGCTGGGAGGTTCAGCTGTATCGCGTCGATAGCATCAGCCGCGAAGAAATCAATTTGCTGGATCACTTCAGATAAGAAACACTACCAGCACTCGGCTCTCCGATGGTCGAGTTGTGCAAACTTCAACGCGTTGTAAGTTGGTTGAGTTGGTGTTGTTTCGTTGTTGAAAGGAGGAACTTTGGCAAGCTCTCGTGTGGAAACTGCAGTTCTTCACGCAAGCCGCGCTGGCATACCGATTGGCGTTTGCGTAACACGCTACTTAATCGAATGACATAACCTCAAAGTGGGTTTTAATTGGAGCCTTTGTGGGGAAACTCCCACTTTGGCGAAGAAGTGCTGGCCCAATAGCGTAGAAATATGTCACGTCATCCGGTCGACCTTGGCAGTGAATCCGTCGGAGAACGCCATTTGGCACCGACACGACAGTGAATGCCGCAGAACCTAACTAGGCTTGCCAATACGGGTCGTTAGTGTCACATATGTGCAATTCATTTTCTCTCTGTTTTATTTCCGGCAGACTTGTACCGGGTACAACAGTGACAAAACACAAAATGAAACAATTTTCATGCAAGCTATTCAGAATCGCAAAAAAATAAAACATCGCTGAGATGAAAGCAAAACCCCAACTAGTGAAAAACAACCAACTCGGTACACAACCACAAGCGGAAAACAAAACATTGTGGAAAACTCATTCCACAGGCCAGGCAGTCATTTACATACATCATGTCAGCGGCACAACGGCATGACAGTTAACGACACTCACCAGACTGGAAAGCACTGCTGGCAGGTGGAAATAATTTCATTTTGATGCTAATATGCAGTTCCACTTGTTGCGTGCGAGTCGGAGTCCGTTGCCTCGAGATCATCGCAGTTCACACGTGCCCGAAGCATATCCGATGACGGGGCCGAATCGTGATTTGGGAATGGAAGCTCTCGTGATGAGTCATGTTGGTGTTCACTTCACCTGTTGTGGGTGCTCCTAACAAGGGAGTTTTCACACTGTAATTAAGAGAAGGACAGAGTTGGACATTGCAGATTTTGATGGTACAAAATCGAACAGTTGTGTACCTTTAACATTTGCAGTGTCCCACTCTGTCCTTTACTTCATTACTTAGTACAAACGAAATTTTGAGTAGCCAAATTTAAAAATTCTTAGAATCCAAGAGTTCAATGGTCCAAGTGTCCAACATTGAAAGGTCTTAATGTCCTTATGTTCTGAAGTCCTAATTTCCTAATGTCCAAATGTCATATTGTCCTATTGTCCTGTTGTCCTAATGTCCTAATGCCCTAATGTCCTAATGTCCTAATGTTCTAATGTCCTAATGTTCTAATGTCCTAATGTCCTAATGTCCTAATGTCTTAATTTTCTAATGTCCTAATGTCCTAATGTCCTAATGTCCTAATGTCCTAATGTCCTAATGTCCTAATGTCCTAATGTCCTAATGTCCTAATGTCCTAATGTCTTAATGTCCTAGTGTTCTGTTGTCCTAGTGTCCTGTTGTCCTAATATCCTAATGTCCTTAGGACCTATGTGTTGGGATGCGAATTTAAAAGTCCAAGAGTCCAAGAGTCCAAAAGTCCAAGAGTCCAAGAGTCCAAGAGTCCAAGAGCCCAAGAGTCCAAGAGTCCAAGAGTCCAAGAGTCCAAGAGTCCAAGAGTCCAAGAGTCCAAGAGTCCAAGAGCCCAAGAGTCCAAGAGTCCAAGAGACCAAGAGTCCAAGAGCCCAAGAGTCCAAGAGTCCAAGAGTCCAAGAGTCCAAGAGTCCAAGAGTCCAAGAGTCCAAGAGCCCAAGAGTCCAAGAGTCCAAGAGTCCAAGAGCCCAAGAGTCCAAGAGTCCAAGAGTCCAAGAGCCCAAGAGTCCAAGAGTCCAAGAGTCCAAGAGTCCAAGAGTCCAAGAGTCCAAGAGTCCAAGAGTCCAAGAGCCCAAGAGTCCAAGAGTCCAAGAGACCAAGAGTCCAAGAGTCCAAGAGCCCAAGAGTCCAAGAGTCCAAGAGCCCAAGAGTCCAAGAGTCCAAGAGTCCAAGAGTCCAAGAGTCCAAGAGTCCAATAGTCCAAGAATCCAAGAGTCCAAGAGTTCAAGAGCCCAAGATTCCAAGAGTCCAAGAGTCCAAGAGTCCAAGAGTCCAAGAGTCCAAATGCCCAACGATTAAAAACTTCAAGAGTCCAAGAGTCCTCCTGAGTGATGAAAGTTCGAAAAGTATATGAGTCCAAGAGTCCAAAAGTACAGAAGTCGATGAGTCCAAGAGTCCAAATTTTGTAAAGTCCTTGTGTTCAAAAGTCTAAAAGTCCTAGAGTTCTAAAGTTATAAATTCCAATAACTATTCCAGAATTTCAGAGCATAATTTCTAAGACAAAAACCAAACCGAAGGAAACAAAAGTCAAGAGTTAGGGGAAATATGCCCATTCTAAGCCTAATAAGCGGTCGTGTTTGAATGATGCTGGATAATCTGGATTGTTCCTTGAAATTCACTAAAACCAAGTACACCAACGAGTAGAGCAACTTTTTGTGAACATTTCTGTTTATTTTCACTTTTATTAAAAGTAATGCTATTCCTTTTCCAAGCATTTAAAAAAAATATTTCAAAAATGCATTCAAATCAGTCGAGTGCATTGGGCCACGCCCATTTTTCTATTTTCAGCTTAGTTCTTTTTTTTTTCTTCCATCGCTCTTTTGAGTCTGCTTAGTGCTTCCAAAATTGATGAAATTTTAAGCGAGCACTCACGAAAAGTAGCATTTATAGCGAAAGTTTCCTGGCAGCACTTGCTTACTCCAACAGGCGCTGCACCAGCATGTTGGTGGTGTTGGTGACCACCCGTTTGTTCTTTATTTGCCTTCGCTCCTCGCTCGGTTTTCTTCAGCCTTCGATTGGAATGGGTATTCAAAAATGAAACGTCAAAAGACTTAGCGCGTTTGTTTTTTTGATGGTGCTTGCTAATTATTTACATTTTTCGGGATTATTTTTAAAATGAGTGACTAAGTAATGGTCAAAAGAACATGTTGTGGGTAGTTGGAAGCAATTTTATATCTTAAGCGCTTTGAAATCGTTAGCGCAAGTGAAAAGATATTGATTGCGACTTTCGTTAAGCAGTTAACCTCTGATCTTGCGTGTGGATGTGTGTGCCACCAAAATGATGAGAAATGGTCTCGCAAAATAGAAATTATGATCAAAAGTGCATAAAATTAGATGTTTTTGGCCAGTAAATGGCATAAATTTGCGTGCTTACTCGAGGCGGTGCTGTTGCTGGTAAGTTTATAGTCTAAATAGTATTTTTGGATCATAAATCATAAATCGAGATAGGTGTTAGATTAGAAAGGGTATATTTCCCCTAGGTTAGTAAATTCTGAATGATTGAGAAGTGGGGATGTTCTTCACCCTCGTTTGAGCTCCAGCTTTCAAAGTTCAAAAGTACAACTTGTTGCTGCAGGTACTTCAAAAGCACCATCCATAACCCATCGGTTATGTAGGTTTATGGCCCCTCCGACCATCCGTCCGTGGCAAATCTTTCGGTTCACAGGTTATAAAACCACACACGTGCACACACACACACAAACAAGGAAGCGCGATCTTTTTTTCCGATGTTCCAAACAACAATGCTGCTGCTGCTGCTGCCGTATGCATGACTGCTGATTTATTTAAGCTCCCCCCCTCCCCCCTCCCCTCAGAAAATGAGACTTTTCATTTCACTTCATCAATAAAATACCAGCACTGCCGGTGCGGTAGCGCAAGGTCCAACAACAGAGTTGAAATCGAGATCTCTACCTCCAAACAAACTCCCCATGGTCTCATCTGCCTTTACCTCTGTATGTGTGCTCGAAATGTTTTCACACAGTCAACACACATGAAAGATTCACCTGAAGTAGAAAATAAAATTGCAGATGATACTCGGTTTTTTTTTTCGTATAGAAGCTTCACGAAGTAAAAAAAACATCGTTGAAAAAAAAAAGTGGAGTAGCTCAAAGAAAAGCGAATGTGCCCCCACGTGGAATGATAAGAGTTTGGCGCGGTGATCACTTGAGATGAGCTGAAGCGTGGGTGGCACTGCTGCGAGGAACAACGTGGAAAACAATGCGAAATTTGCGTTGAAAAGGAGCTTTTTTTCGCTCGCTCTCTCTCTCGCAGCTGTTTGAAGGGGAGTTTTCCGGCTTCTTTGCGACTGCGGGGGCATCTTCGAATGCTTGGTACCGTAGAGTTTGAAAATGTTGTAAATTTTATTTGTTTCAAAATATTTGAAACTGTAAAGATCTGATGTCCAGTCCATGCTGGGCTATTTCAAATTATGACAAATAATTGAAAAAATATTGGAATAAATTGTGAAGCATTTTTTGATTTTTTTTAATTCATTTTACAACATTTATTTTCTGCGTTAAATATAATGTAGAAAGTTTTTGCTTTTTAAACATTTGAATAGATTTGATGTAAACCATTCTAAAATGGTTTAAAATGGTCTATTTTTCCTATTCATTCAGTATATGAGAAGGTTGATCATTACGACTATAGGTCAGAAAGAAAGTGTAATTTTACTCCTGAAAATGTGTAATTTTACCTCTTTTCTGGTGTATTGTAACTTTTTCAGTCTAAATTGAGGTAAAATTACATAATAAAGAGGTTCAACTCAAAAACGATGCACTTTATCATTTTTTTTCCAAAGGTGCTTTTCGATTTAGAATTCAATTTGAAATTTAAAAATGATTTTTTTTATTTCTTTTCTGTGTGCATTTTCGATATCGTCTTAAAAAAACAATTTAAAATAAATCATAACTTGGCTAAAACAAAATTTCCGTCAAACCCTATAGCTCAAAAGTTGGCACTTTTTGTTTGCACAGTAAATAATTCGAATGTGGTGTAATTTTACCTTAGTTGCATTACATCAGAAAAGTGGTAAATTTACATAATTTAAGAGGTAAAATTACTATCTTTTTCAGACATAGAAGATGTACTCATTCCATGCTATTTTTACTGTGCACTAAAGCATAAAAAAACTGAGGAAAAAAATAGAAGGGGGTAGCGTTAGTCAAAATCGTTTTTTGTGGTAAAAAGTTATTGAAAAAGCGGGTAAATTACGTTTTAAGAGTTTCAGAACTCAGAACTCTGTACCGATTTGTGGTCCCAAAATTCATACTATATAAAGAGATTTATAAGTGTTTATTTGATTCAAATTGCTTGAATAAGCGTTATACTTTGTATTCTGAATAAAATGCAATCGATTTTAATTGTATATTCAATGGAAATATCAATTTTCGTCCAATAACTTTGTTATTAGGAAATTTTAAGGACAGAAACTTGAAATCAAATTTGCAATGGTCGAAATCAGCTTTATTTTTTTCGATTAGGCCAGTTGTTGCTGAGACAAAATTGCATTGATTTTTGAATGCGATATTATCTTGAAACTCAAAACATAATTTCAACTGAAAATATTTTCAAAATTTTCAATTTATGTATAATTTTCAAAAACAAAAACAAAATTCCATACAGGCACCTTGATTTAAAAAAAAATAAAATGAAAAGACAGAGCCGACAGAGTCATTTTTGACAGTTTTTGTAGGTCAGTGAAATCTATGTGCGAGGCTTTTCTTTTTCAATTTGTCTGCCAGTGCAACCTCGCCCTAGTAACATTTTTAAAATTAACAGGTTTTTTCATGGTTCTGAAAATCCTTATACAACCTAAATTAGCATTTATGGCCTACGTAAAACCTAAAATGTTACTAGGGCGATTACCTGTAGTGGCGCGATCACTTCAGATAATCGAATTACAAAAATGTCGTATTTTGTCTTACCTAAATGTTATCTAATATGGCGGCAAAATGGCAATGATGAAAAATAAGAGTTTTTAAGTACCAGTTAAAAATATAATGACCAAAAGTTCAACAACTTAAAATTCCGTGTTGATTAGGTAGTGAATTAAATATAAAGCTATACTATAACAGCTTACTTATAAAGTAGCTTTTGAGAACAGATTTTCGAGTTCAGATCAATTTAAACGAATTCGATCCAATCTACAAAGTTAAGAGTTTTGAAGATTTAAAAAAATGTATTATTTGGTTTGATTTCATGAATATTGTGATACATATAATAGATACATAGGAATGTTCATTGTTTGGAAAAGTTAGTTAAATAGTAATCAAATAATAATTCTACAACTAAAACTAGATTTAGCCTTTAAATATAATCTGTTATCTTTTTTTGAGTCCTTAACTAAATTTATCTCTTTATCAGATGTTTGTAAAATTTTGCGTGATTTTCATAAATAAATAAAAATGTCATAAACTACCTCCAAGTGACGGTACCCGACAGCACCACTCTGACTGCTGCTGCTGCGACGCTCTCGTTCAAAGCCAAGTGGCATGGGCGGAGGCCACACCACTTTGGCCAACTCTAACTTACCAACTCTAACTAGCTACTCACAATTAACATGATTTTCGAAAGCGCTGATAAACAATGATGATCATTTCCTCGAGTGTAATTACGTAAACACTTAAAAACAGGAAAAAAAACGACGAAGCATGATTTGCACGGTAAATTCGGAGGCTGCGTTTATGGTCTTTTTTAAACTCTGGGTGGGTTTTCTGAAAATGATGAACTTCCGCACAGCGCCATCAAGTTTGAAAGGAGGTGAAATGCCATCGCTTTTTGCGCACCTTCCGAATTCTTCCCCCGATGGCGCTAATTGCGTATGCGCGGGGCATTCTTCATTTTCACACCTAGTTTTTTTTTACTGTTTCGGCTGGAAGAAGATTTTTTGACTTAATACTCCAGTAAATTTTGGCCATCAAATCGTGAAAGTGCCATTAAGATCTTGGCAGACGTGTTTGCGCACAGATTAGCACAAATCTGGGCGACACGATCAAAAGGTAGTTTTTTGGTTTTAGGTTGAGGTGACGACGGGATCTCCGGCTTACGCTGGGGTTGATTTACGGGGGAGCACTAAAAGATTACCTCTGTTTGCTGAATTTGTTGAGGGCTTTCTACGTTCGTCATTGCAGTATTAGCACTTTGGAGCAAAGTGATTCGTGTGGTGCAGATCATAAGAGTTTGAGATTTGAAAGTTGAAATCAATTCGAACATTTTTACATTTTGACCTCCTGAAGTGTTCAGGTGGTTTATGACAGTCTCTAAAAAAATTGCACTAAATTCTTATATTATGTTTTCTTATATGTTCTTTAAAAACATAATTCTAACAAGTTTTTTTCCTCTTCTCCTTTCAGGTAAGCGAACTCTACATCGCTCCAGTTGGCCAACCTATCCAACTTTACCGAGTAAGCCTGTGCTGTTTGTTTGAAGTTTCACTCAGTGTGAATTTATCTAGCATTTTGTTTTATCATTGGTCGTCAATCTCGTCAATCACTGTCAATTGCGTGGCCTGGTAAATGTCGCCGTTAGTTGAAAAACAAAAAACGAAACTTCAAGATATCGTGGCAGCCGGCTGGACGCGCTGAAATTATCTAGCCTCAGAGGCATTTGAAACAACAGGTGGTCGCGAAACATCTTGCAAGCGGATACAGCTTAATTTCCGTAAAAGGCCATTCGTAATCGACGGGCTCGAGTTGTCGACGGTCTAATGGGATAATCGAACCTCCCGTACAACAAGTTGGAGTGACTTCGTCTCGCGAGGGTCTCGCGTCATGTGTGTTTTTGAACACGTTGTTTACCTTGCCGAAATTGGCTTGCTGGCGATCACAATTATGCTGCATGAATGCAAATAGCCTTTGTGGGAATTTCTTTGAAAAACAGCTGATAATTTTTGGGAAAGTCATTTCGAGGAATTATTGTAACCGAAAATTGTTCAGAAATCTGTTTTCACTTCCTTTTGACTACCGCAAAGTGTAAACGGAAAAGTTTGCACTTCATGATTTATCCAAATTGACCCTCTATTGCCGAATAAATTTTAACCCTTTTCAGGCTGGTCATATAACATTTGTAAAATTATGAGTTTTTTTTCTATTTTTTACAATTCATCATTCTTGATGAAACCAATTCTCACACAAATCAACACTTAAATAATAGCGATTTTTTTAATCACCCTGTTCTAACATTTTTAAGTTAATTATTTTTTAAATGTTAGTCTTTAATTTATAATTTTGATAATATTTTTATCAGAAAGGTCGTAAAATTCACGTAAGTTTCATGCCCACGTTAGTTCAATTTTGTTCCTAAACAGGTCCCAGTACCGAATGGGAACCAATAAAAATATGTTTTTGAAAATAAAGTTCAATTTTGTGATATTAAAAAGGAGGATAAATAAAAAAACACAACAATCAGCTGTTTTGTATACATAAAACAGTAAATTATTTTTACATGATGTTAATTATTTGAAAAATAGTTTTAAATTTATTAGAGTCAGCGTTAACAAACAAGTATTTAAACAGGAACATTAACATTAATGTTATTCAACTCTAAGATGTGTCAAAATCACTACAAATTATGCACAGTGGTCCAGATAGCAAAATTAAGTGGAAAATGTGCGTCCCTCACAAACCAAAAAAGTGCTAAAAAGTGCAAAAAATGCCTCACGGCAAGAAAAAGAGGCGATCCTCCCCAGCAGGATCGGCAGATTTGAAGAAGCTTAAGAATGCCGAAGCGCTACCTGCAAAGCCAGGCAGTTTGGGCAAGGACGCTCAAAAATTGTCTGGAAACCAGTTCGCTACCCTCCCTGTGGACGTGAGTAAGAAGGAAGAATTTGAACGACGTGAAAAGTTGTTACCCATTTTTGTGAAAACATCATCATCGGATTCGGTGCGAAAGTGGCTCACCGGATTTATCAAATCTGGTGCTTTACGAGCTTCCATTCGCTTGTGTGCTGATGGACTCAAAATTCTTCTACCTGCCAGAAAGGATTACAACTTCGTTCGGGATTTCCTGAACAACACAAAGATTGAATACTACAGCCATGCCGATCCAGGTAAACGCCCCATGAAACAGGTCCTCCGAGGCCTGTACGACATGGATGTGGGTGTGCTGAAAGCAGAGCTTAAAACTCTTAAGTTGAACGTGATCGAAGTCTTCAAGATGATGAGACACAACAAGGACATCAAGTATCGTGATCAACTGTACTTGGTTCATCTCGAGAGAGGATCGACAACGCCGTCTGAGCTGAAGGCAGTTCGGGCAATTTTCAACATCATCGTGACTTGGGAACGTTATCGTCCAGTGCACCGTGACGTGACACAGTGTTCGAACTGTTTGCAGTTTGGGCATGGTGGAAGGAACTGTTTCATCAAGAGTCGTTGTGCAACCTGCGGAGGTGAGCACAAAACTCAAGCTTGCAACACAATCAACGAGAACATCGAAGCGAAATGCTTCAATTGCGGCGGCGACCATTCGACCAAGAATCGAAGCTGCCCAAAACGTGCTGAGTTTGTGAAAATTCGGCAGCAAGCGACGACGAGGCACCAACCAAATCGTCGCAGAGCACCACCAACTTTCACGGACGTGAATTTTCCTGCTTTGGCGTCACCAGGAGCAGGATCTACTCGAGTGGTTCCAAATCTGCAGCCATTGCCGTTGAATCAGCGGCAAAGAGTTGCAGAGCATACAACACCTCCAGGCTTCAGTCAGCAACCGAGGGAAAACCAACCAACATCAACGGGTGAAGGCAGTAGTGACCTGTTTTCACCACAAGAACTTCTGAACATTTTCATCGAGATGACAACAACTCTGCGTGGGTGCAAAACTCGCCAGGAACAAGTAAGAACTCTTGGAGCATTCATCTTAAAATACAGTTCGTAGTTTACTTGTTCTAGTGATTTTGAATATTTCAATGGATTTATTTTTTTAGTTTTAGGTTAGGATTAGTTGTTAAAGTGATTTTTTTTCTTTTTTTTTACCCAAATGTATTCGATTCAATGCAATAATGTAAAACAATTTGAAGTAAATAAAATAAATGTGATCAGTTAATAATAAAACGAAAAATACAACAAAGATGAAGAGCATTAGGCCATACCACTTAGCACAGGGGTGCTCAATGTTTTTGAATGCCGGGCCAAATTTGAAGCTCAAATGAGTTTGCGGGCCAAATTCATAAAATAGGTTATTTGAAAACAATCAATTATTTTAATTTAAAAGACTTGCAAAAATCAGTTGAAGTTTTTTGAAAGTTCATTTATTTTTTTGAACATTTTCGTTGATAAAAATAATAGAAATCACAAAATGACAGTTTTCTATCACTATTGTTCATTTTATTGTTTTAGGCATCTGAAAATACAAATTTGGTTGAATATACTTAAGCTTTTATTTTTTTTATATATTTCAAAAATGGTGACATGTAATCTGAACAATTTATGTAACGGCGTAATTTTATCTTCGAATTAGGTGTAATTAAAGAAAAATGATTGAGAGCCACTATTTCAAAATTTCAATGAGAACAATGTTAGATTATGTTTTAAACACCCGTCAGGTTAATTTGCAATCATTGTTTTCAAAAATTGTAAGATTCGACGAAAAAAAAAACATTTTATCGAAAAAAACTTATTGCCTTACTGTTTATGCAAATATTTAAAAAAGTTTTTGTCCCTCGGCCCTGGCCGAGGTCAAGGGGGGGGGGAATAAAAAAAATATTAAAATTTAAATAACAAGCCATAGTCTTCACATTTAAATGAAAAAAGTGTTTTAAAATGCATTTTACACTAGTTCAGTTGTTTTGCAATCATTAGTTTTCAAAAAATGTAAGATCTGACAAAAACAAAAATTGTATCGAAAAAAAAAGATTTTGCATCGAAAATTTTCAAAAAATCTTAAGATTTTTTAATAAACCCAAACATGCTAAAAATGATTTAGAACGCAGGAGAATGTATTTTAATTTGATTTCAGTTGATTGCACTTGAATTTTCATTGAAATTTTGAAGTTTATTGTAAAAATATTTTTTTTGCCCCCTGATTTTTCGGGCCAATTTTGAAGGGGGGGGGGGGGATGACAAAAACTTTTAAAAATATTTGTACCAACCTTATCGAAAATTTACTAAAATTCAATTTATTTTTGAATTAATCCGAACATGCTCAAAATGATTCTAGACACAGAGGAATGCATTCCAATTGAATTGAGCTGACTTCACTTAAAAATAATTGATATTTTAAAATGATAAAAAAAACATTTTTGCCCTGATTTTTTAGGCCAATTTATAATAATGGGAGGAAGAGAGGGTTGGTAGACAAAAGCTTTGTAAAATATTTGCAGCAGCCTTATTTTTCCAATTTATCATGTTGTCTGCCTGAATCAGATGATAATCAATCAGATTCGTTATCCAACTGTCATGAGTTCGAATCCCGAGGGAAGGTTTCTAAGTGCAAAGTAAATTTGAGGGTCAGTCCATTAAAAGGGTCATTTTTTTTCGGTGAACCTCGTTGGATAAATGTACGACTCGTGCTGAAAAAATCCTCTTTTTGCAACTTGTTGCATAAACTACTATTTTGCAATTATTACAGATTTCTACCTTAGTCAGTTTGAACATATTATAAACATTTCCAAATATGTTTAAAGAAAGTTTGGACGATATTTACTAGTTTCACTCTCATCGAAACGTATGCAATTGTGTTAATTATTAAGATTTTTGAATAAAATATTTGTGCCGTAAAATGGTGATCAAAATATCATAAGTTTTTTAAAAGAAAAATAGAAAAAAAGTTGGCATTATACAGATTAAAATAAACCTTAATTTTGAAATGTATAAAATCACTTTACAAGTGGTCAACGGGCCATTTTTCATGATCGTTCAAAATGGGTCCGCGGGCCATACTTTGGTCACCCCTGACTTAGCATGTAAAAGAAATGTAATTATTATAAGAAAGTTCAATAAAGACATATTTAATTTAAAAAAAAAATGGATTTTCCGAAAATTGATGAAGTCTTGGAACTTTGGTATCTTCAAAAGAGCTTTGAAATGGAAAGAGGCAACTTTTGGTTGTGTTGAAAATAAGGATGGGTCACGATTAGGGTGATTTTGAAAATAAATGGTAATTTTAAATATAAACTCAAAATATGATCAAAATCGATATTCTGACAATATGGCTCAATTCTGAGGGCAGATTCAGATTTCCAGCGGTAAAAATTACATGGGAAACATATGGTTGGGTAATTTTCTAATTTCGTTAGGGTGGTCTCATACAATTTTTTTTTTGAAAAATATACATTTTCAAATGATATTTTTGATTTCTTCGATAAAAATGCTTGGATGAGCATGTTCAATAACTTTCTAAACGACAAAAAAAAAAAACCCCAAAATTTTCTGGAAATTTTAGATTGTCAAAATCTCTTTAATCGTGAACCACCCTAATTTTCAACCGATTCGAACCTAGAATCATCCGCTTACAAAGCGGACAGCGTAACCATTCGGCCACGCACTGCCACTTAAAATGATATATCTTGAAAATAAAATTTATGATCGATGGCTAGGTTTTAGGTATGATAGAAAGGATTCATTCGTTTATTTTATCGGCAGTGTTGCCAATTTTCGGGGAAACATTTTAAGCGTCAGAAATAAATTAAAATATTTACTAAAAATTATTTTGTAATGATTTCTGATAAAAAAAAACAAATTTATTGCTACCAAATACTATATCGAGGGTTAATTTGAGAGAAAAAAAGTACTATATTTACAAACAGTCTACAAAGGGGGGTGCCACGCCGTTCAAATAGAAAGGGGCCGCGTGCGGAAAAGAGAGTCAATTAACAAGTGATATGTGAAAATGTTCATTAAATGCCCCGACTGATGTGAACTTTGCTGCTGCTACCGCAAAAAAACCCTCACCAGGCCAACGGAATTACGTTTGCTAATCTCAAGTGGTTGAGTTGATTTGATTTGCAGAGAGGTGAAAAATAGAAGCAGCAACGCAAAAAATAAAACTGCTTTGCCTAGAGGGGTAGCTCCAATGGGGGGGCGCCCCCCTAAAGATGGCGCAGCATCGTCGCCGGGATGCTGGGGCAGTTGGAAGTTTTGGAAGGAGATGATTTAGGAAAAAAAGGCTTGGGGTTTTGGACGGCATAGATAGGAAAGAAAAAAAACGAGAGTGCCGTATAATTAGCAATTAGCAGCGGAGAGATGCTGTGTTGATGTTCAGTTAGATCCGTGTTGGCCAGAGTACATGATTTTATCTTTTTGAGCATATAGTTTTATAGTCTAATCATGGCTGGTTTGTAGCGGTTTTCCGACGCTTTTGACGCACAGGGAGTAATTTGGGTAAAGGGTTATTTTTTGCGTTCGAAGAAATGTTACGAAAAAACTTTGAGTTTAGAACTGTTGTTGAGCATAAGGCCTACCCGAAGAATGGCAAATGACCCGATGAAGCTACCCTCGAATTGGGTAGCGGTTTCAGAATGTAATTTCAATGTTGAAATTATATGTATTTTTTGCTCACAATCTTTCGAAATTTTCATAAAGTTTTTTTAGGTTTCTTTATATTATTTCCTTAATTAAAATTAATTCATGTATGACGACTCTTTTTATGGATTTGAGTACCAGAGTAAATTTACGTTTATTTGGATTTGAAATCTTATCTATGAAAATTACCAAGTAAAAGGAAGTGGATTTATTTATTTCTTAATTCTAAAATTTTTGAGCACCCCCAATCAATTAGGTGGATTATTTTTTCCAAAAGCATATTTTGATGTTGATGGTAGATGAAATTTCAATTATAAAAAAACTACCTATCACTCACAAAATTTAAGGTAAACAAAAAAGTTTGTAGGGTTGGATGTAATTTAAAGTGATGAATCTCGATTCTGCTATTCACATTTGATTTAGGCGCGATGTGAAAATGATGGTTCAAAAACGTGATATCGAATATGGCGAAGCGGTGTTAATTAAAGTTACAATTATTGAAGAAAATGGCAACCGTGTGCATAGAATCCAGGCTCTAGGCAAGTATGATAACATGTTAAAAGTTATTGATGATTCGGCGGAAATAAAAACCTGGAAGCAACAGCTTCTGTACTGGATTGATGACGAAGGGGAACATATGTTGGTGGATTCCAGCAGTTTTTATTGGTTGATTCGAGTTCTCATCAATCAAGTACCAGCCAAGATTCCCCAATTCGTACTTCAAAGCACAAGGGCACAGTCATTGCATGCAAACATGTTATTCAGCGTGGAAAAGAAATAAGTGTGAAATCGATGCTAACATTTCAAAAAGCATCATGTACAAACCATGCGTTTTGAGAAAAACGCATTTGAATGTTGAGCATCCATTTTCAATTACCATTTTTATATAAAAGCAGAATAAGATGTTTTAATGATAACAAACGATGAAAAACGTAGCTTTTGTTGATACTTGACCATCCATATTCAATAAAACATTATTTCCGTAATTTTATTGGAGAAAAACAAACATAAGTTCTTTTGAAATCACCAACGTCGATATCACCCTGCTGTCATTGAGGGGGACGCTTTGTTATGATTCGTTTTTCTTCGCCGAATGTACATGGCGCTTTTTTCATGTTGCTTTTTTTTCGTCACGAGGTTTATGTAGCCTTTTGTTTGACAGGTTGACAGGGCTATATAAACAGGGACTGCTGGTGGCAGAGATTTTGTTTATGTTACTTTATTTAAAATCATGATTAAACAGACTTTACTGAAGTAACTTTTGCTCATTTTTGGTGGAGAGGTAGCTCATTAGAAGTACTTTCAGAATATATAATAATCCAGAAAGTGTCAAAATGTACATGATGCCTTTTGAAATGTTACCGTCGGAATATTTGGTAATGCAAGAACAATAAAACTTTAATCATCAAATTATAGCGCAAAGTTTTGACTAGAACAAAAAGAAAGTCCGTGGCAGTGGCAGTGCGTGGCCGAATGGTTACGCTGTCCGCTTTGTAAGCGGATGATTCTGGGTTCGATTCTCATCTGCTGCAACCTTCCATCGGAAGAGGAAGTAAAATATCGGTCCCGGTCTTGGTTGTTAGGCCGTTAAGTCATTCCAGGTGTAGGAGTCGTTTCCATGCCAAAGTACAAACAACACACCAAACCAAGCCTACTCCGGTGGAATCGCTGGCGGCGGTTGGACTCACAATCCAAAGGTCGTCAGTTCAAACACTGGGGTGGAAGGTTCCTTGGAGTAAAAGAGGTTTGGGTGCTCTCCCCATTCAAGCCTTCGGACTCCTAGGTTCGAGCAGTAACTTGCAATAGAGACCACAAAAGACTCGGGGGTCGTTAATGTGGATGGTTCGATTTTTTTTTGAAAAAGAAAGTCCTTAAATATTCAAGTTTGAAGTATATAACTGTGTTTTAATTGTATGAGTTATGTTAATTATGAGTCCTTAATTGACAATACACATAAAAAAAATCAATGGTAAAATTGAGCAAAAAAAAACAACGAAGTTGACTTTATAGCTGTCGGCCACCTTTGCTAGTACCAACCACTAGTGTCTTCCTTTTATCTACAAGGACTTCGTCGCCCTGGGCTCCTAAGTGTATGAAAGTATGGCACGGAGCGACGGCGCCGAATACCCATATTTACACAAAGAATTTTAGAGCGCCCGCCGCGGGATTCGAACCGGTGACCTCTGGATTGTGAGTTCAGTGCGCGGTCCGATTGATCCACACGGGCGGGACAAACAAGTATCAGCAAAATAATAACAGGATAGGGGTACAATGTCAGAGAAAATGTGAAATCTTACATCTGAAATGTGTAATTTTACCACATTTCTGAAGTAATGCCACTTTTTATATCCAAATTGAGGTAAAATTACATCATAAAAGAGGTTATATTCAACCTTGAAAAATTGCACCTTCCAAAAGTACACATTTTTTACTGTGTTCCTAAATATACTGATATATTCAAAAACTTTTGTGAGGGCTTTTTCTATTACTAGAACAGTCATTATTTATATTGATTTGTCTTTATAATTGTGGCTGCTATCCATTCAAAAATTGTATGTTCCAAAAACCGTATCTTAGAATGTACGGATCGATTTGGATAATTTGGTTTATTGGACCTTTAAAAAAACTCCAGAATTGTACTCCTGAAATTGTGTATATTTGCCATGCAATAGAGAACGCCAAGACTTGGATTGTAGTACGAATGGTTTGGTTCAAAGAGAGTATTCAATTTGCGTCTTGTGTGAAATTTGTTCAATCAGGTTTCACTTTTCTTTTCAATTGAATAAATTCCACCTACCAACCGTATTTCCTAAACTTTCTAAGTCCACGTCGGAATTTCCTCGATCATTAGTCAGAAAAACACCTTCGATAAATTTAACAATTGCGTCACAATCGGCGCCGAAAATGTAACCATAATAATTTCCCAAAGTTCGCTCCGCCATACGTAACTTACTTAATGTAATTGGACGAGAAAAAAATAACGCCAGCACGCGATAGAAGAAAGACTTTCTCGAATCATCCCTTCGGTTTCGCGACCCTGCAGCATTGACGAAGGTTAATTTCCAAATTTTCAGGGGGTGTTCAGATGGGGGTGGGAGGGGAAGGTTCATCTCCGCGGTGTGAATCAAAACTTTCATCTTTCTCTTAAAAACAACAAAATAACCAACGAAAAACTATGCTGCGAAGAATATCGCCGTCATAGAGACAACCGGCAATTTTCACCTGGAACTTTGGATCGCAGGGCGTACTGTGATCGCCCAACATTGACTGACATTTCCAAGAGCAGGCCTCGCGGACCGCGCGAAAGCATGAAGAATTCCTCATCATAATAGGTTCGCTCACCTTTCTTTTTTGTCGTAATAATAAAAAAAACCGAAAAAATCCGCGCACGAGCTCCCCAAATCCCCTCAAAACAAAAGCCCTAAGCCGAGAAAATGATGAACATGAACATTGGCAATAACGCACCCCTAGTCTGAAGAGGTGAGAAGAGGAGGGGTTGGGCGATTCCGACCCCACCCCCTCCGTCTCATGCTCTTCATTAGGGTGTGCGTGACGAGAGTTCAAACTTGAGATCATCTCCCCCCCAGTCAAGCAAAAGGGTTAGAAAGCTCGTCGTCGTCGTAGAATTGAACGGGGTTTTGGATTTTCTCAAGGTTGGGGCGAGCTGTGAAAACAATCTTGGCTCTAATAAATAATTCGAAAAACGTACCGCTGGGGTGCGCATAACTGCGCGGTGAGCATGCCAAACTGACATCTTTTGGGTTTTAGCACCTTGGATTTGAGAGTGTTTGGTGGGAGGAAGGGCACTTTCGCTTTCGTTTCGAGACAGCATGGGATTTGAGGTGAGATGTTGAGGAGGTTGACCTTTTGATTTTGATATTGTTTTGGTAAAAAAGGTTTTTTCATCAAAATAATTGAAAGCTATAAAATTTAAAAAAATGCTACACATTTCAAACGTTTTTTTTTTGCGATTTAATCTTAAACTGGAAGTCTAACCTTCTTTGTTTTATTTAAATAAGGCCGTTGTAAATATTTTTCAAAGTTTATGTCGCCCCCCCCTTCAAAATCAGTCCAAAAAATTAGGGCTAATATGCATTTTCCAGCGTTCAAATTCATGTTTAGCATGTCTGGGATCGATCAAAAATATTTTCAATTTTTGTGGAATTCCAATGTACAGCACCGCAAAAAGTTTTTTTTTTTCGGCGAAAAAAAAATCTCTTTAATACTTTGATATTTTGAAAACTAATGATTGCAAAACAATTGGGCAGGTGTAAAATGCATTATAAAACACTTTTTTCATTTTAATGTTGAAATTATGGCTTGTATTTTTTTTTTTTTACTAAATCACAGTACAAGAAATGTAGGAAAATTTGTTAGACACTCTTCAGTCTTTTTAATGTTGTGAAATTATTAATAACTTATGGTAAAAAAATTGTTATAAATGGAATTTTGAGTAAATTTATTTGAAAAACTCAAATTTATCTTTTGCTTAAAACCATGGTAGAAAACAAAATTTCAATTCTTTTATTTTACTGATTCTACTTTTGGTGAAGTTTTTGATTACAATTTATGTACTTTGTTTAAAAGATAATTTTGCAAATTTCTAAAATCTCAGTTAAAACAGGTTTGCTGAGTCGTTAAATCTGCTGATGAAAATTGTGCAAAATTTTACTAAATTGAACTCATATTTTTTTGTCCTGATTTTTTTTTCTTAAACAATCTTTAACAACTGCTATCTTTTTCAGTAACTTCCTATTACTAAATTATTTCTAAAGAACACATTTTTGCGTTAATGTTAAGTTTGAGAATCGTGAAATTTTCGTGAAAATCCAATGTTTTAAAATTGGAATGCCGCGTTTCTTTTGCCGTGAAATATCACTAGCTCTAAGTCATACTTTAACAATCAAAAATAAGTCAACGAAAAAAATCCTGATTCGATTAGTCGAAGTGAAATTTTTCATAGATCTTCGGATAATTGAGTCTGGACTGTATGGATTTCAGACGATGCAAAACATTGTATTGATTTTTATTTGGTTAGATATTTTTTTAAGTTTGAAATTCTAAAATTATTTTCATAAATTAAAATATGGGTATCAAATGAAGCCAAATTCACCAAATGTTGGCAGAAGTTTAGGGTTTTTACATTAAATTACAAAAATTTCCACAAAATTCCGTATTTTTTTTAGAAAATCATATGTTTAATATTCCATATTTACATGGTATGATAATTTTTTTACCACTCAGATTTTCATAATTTATATCAAAGCTTTCAAACGACTCCAAATTTCATATCGATTTAAGATATAAAAATTTGAATAACAAGCTATGGTTTCAACATTTGAATAAAAAAAATGTTTTAAAGTGCATTTTACACCTGCCCAGTTGTTTTGCTATCAAATATCCAACTATTGAAGAGACATAAACTTTGAAAAATATTCACAACGGCCTTACACAAAAAATTAAAAAACGCGTTTTTTCACATCCGTTATGCTACCCATAAAAAATTTAGTATTTCAAGAAAATTTTGGGAATTTGTAGGTGTTTTACACTAAAATCTCTTTTTTAAATGGGTTTGGTTATTATTTCATTTAAATTGCTGGTTGTTTCCTATTTAAACTAAACTTTTAATAATACTTGTTTTCAATTGAATTGTAAAAAAATGAGTAATTTAACATCAGGAACTGGTGAAATTTTATTGAATTTCTGATAAATTTTACATTTTTACACAT
The DNA here is from genome assembly GCF_015732765.1 of Culex quinquefasciatus. NCBI lineage: Eukaryota > Metazoa > Arthropoda > Insecta > Diptera > Culicidae > Culex > Culex quinquefasciatus. The sequence continues at coordinate 160,905,245 of NC_051862.1, forward strand.
TATTTTTTCTTAAAATTTCTTTAAATTTTCTTTCAATATTAAACCATATTTTCAATTTAAATTTTTTTTTTACTGTAAGCATAACTTTTTTAAACTTTTTCACACAAAATTGAAATTTGTAGGAAGTTCTTCAAATATAATTTTCTTAGTATTGTTATGTTTATATTTTTCAGAAGTTATTACAGCTTTTTAGAAATAAATTCAAACTGTTGGAATTTAATAATTCCACGGCAAGCAAAACAGCCTGCAAGCAGAGCAAACTCCTAACCTTTATGCCCCCTTTGGCATATCGTCAAAATTGGGAGAAAGTAGATGTGATGTGCTCCTCTCGTCGGCCTGCAGGTAGAAGCAGCAGCCGCAGTCTGATGAATATGAAAAATGCGCAACTCGCGTGCCACCGCTGCTGATGAGGGGCCTATTTATTAGTCGGAAATTAACCCTTCGCCGGACAATTTTGGGATTATGATATTTTTTAAAACTTTTTTCTTTTATTTTCCAATATTCAATAAAAAAAGAAAATTTCTTTTTTAGATTTGAGTAACAATTAAACAACATTTTTAAACAAACTCAAATCATGGAAACGACTGAGGGTTAACCAAGAAACGAACCCCGCTCAACTGCGGTGTAACCAGATTTGCACGATTAGGGGTCGACCTCTCTCTCTCTCTCTAGAGTTAGGTGAATTTGCGAAAGTTTTGCGTTGCGGTAATTTGGATTGCCTGGTGACATTAGCATAATTCGACGCCAACATTTCAAAAAGCATCATGTACAAACCATGCGTTTTGAGAAAAACGCATTTGGATGTTGAGCATCCATTTTCAATTCCCATTTTAATATAAAAGCAAAATAAGATGTTCTAATGATAACAAACGATGAAAAACGTTGCTTTTGTTGATACTTGATCATCCAAATTCAATAAAACATTATTTCCGTAATTTTATTTGAGAAAAACAAACATAACTTCTTTTGAGATCACCAACGTCGATATCACCCTGCTGTCACTGAGAGGGGCGCTTTGTTATGATTCGTTTTTCTTCGACGAATGTACATGGCGCTTTGTTCATGTTGCTTTTTTCCGTCACGAGGTTCATGTAGCATGTAGTCTTTTGTTTGACAGGTTGACAGGGCTATATAAACAGGGACTGCTGATGGCAGAGATTTTGTTTATGTTACTTTATTTGAAATCATGATTAAACAGACTTTACTGAAGTAACTTTTGCTCATTTTTGGTGGAGAGGTAGCTTATTAGAAGTACTTTCTGAATATACAATAACCCAGAAAGTGTTAAAATGTACATGATGCCTTTTGAAATGTTACCGTCGAATTATCGCGCTAGTTTTGAAAGATGCGCGCGATATACCTACCTGTGTCGTTAATTAAGTAATAGAGTGTGTTTATGTGGAATTATGCGAGCTTATTAGATGAATATTTATGGGGGAAAATTTGATTAAAATATGAATTTATAACAAGCTTTTTAAACAGCTTAGAGCATTTTGCGAAGCAGAAGCAACAAGTTCCATTGATTATTTGTATTCCTGTGACGTTTGCTGTGGTCAGTGGTGTTCCAGTCGTGCTTTGCATGCTGAATTTTATATTTATAGCTTGGCATGTTCCAGACAAGCTGTCGCCACCAGGACAGGTTTTGCCTTCCTAATCACGTGACTAGTCAATTATACTACGTAGACGTACTTCACCATGCTTTATCGCATGAGGTTTTCAGAATAATAAACAATGGATTTTTTGATGATTTAACAAAACCTTAATATTATATCAATTCAGAATATCTTAAATTCAAAAAAATCAACTGAAAATCTTCACAACACGATTGTTTACGACGTCTAGCAGCTGTCCCATTTAATTTCCCCCGAAACTCGAAAGCATAAAAGGCAAGGAAATCGATACGGATAGGTTATGTCTGTTTGCGGAAAAGCGATGACGTCACACTTTCTCCGGGCGCATGGTCCACCAATACGCTCACATACGGTGGAAATTCCGCGAGAGAGAGAGAGAGAGAGCGCACAACATGACGTCACCGTTATTGCGGAAAAGCTTTTCGTGGAGGGGAAATTCTGGAGCATGCGCCTTGGGGATAATCGTGACACAGCGGTTTTGAGTTCTCTGTTTGCTCTTCCTGGCAGACGTTAAGTACTGAGAACGTAGAAGTAATTAAACTGACGGGTGCCGACCTTGGACACTTGGTTTGCACGTGCGAACCGGGTGGGGAAGTGTGGGTTCGGATTTCAAGGGCGAGATTCTGTGGGACTGGAAAATGTAATATTGATTTTTGAATTTTTATTCAAGGTCAGTTCTATGGAATTCGCTTGTTGCATTTAGATTTTCTTATTGCTGATTCTGCGTTTTCTGGTTTGTTATTATTTTCATAAGTTGCTTTCCAATCATTAGTTTTCAAAATATCAATGTATTGACGGATTTTTTTTTATTCGCGAAAAAAAAACTGCTTTTATTTTGCCCCCAGTTAAAATTTAAATTTAATTTTTCATCTGAAATTCAAAATTGATTGACTTGTTGTGCATCGAATCCCGGACACTGATAAAACTGATTCGAAATCCGGACATTTTTTATTCGAATTCCGGACACTCGATGTTGCTTACACTCAAAAAAATGAGTTCGTGTAAACGTGAACAGAGTTCATGCCAACGGGAACCAGGAAGAAAACTGTTCAACTTTTATAGTGCATTGCACCATGAAGGTGAACAGTTTTCTTCCTGGTTCCTGTTGGCATGAACTCTGTTCACGTTTACGCGAACTCATTTTTTTGAGTGTATGAATCGCACAAATTTGGGCTGAAATTTAAGTGAATTACATTCTTTAGGTCTCAAACAAGCTGTTAACATCAAATCAATCGATATTTTGTATAAAAAATTGCCTTCCCGGTGCTTCGAACGTCTATGAAATATTTTAGCGAAATGTTTCACAGTTTTGGTAATCTCATGTTTTTATTTAATTTAATTGTTTTAGCATTGGCTACAGCGTCCAAACATATTTGAAATGAAAGTTGATGTTATAATTCATCAAATAACATAATTTTGACAATAACTATGCGAACTTATATCCAAATAATTGATAAAACAAGATGAGGTGTCCAGGTTTCGAAACGTCCGGGAATTCGAATCATGACGTTACTTTAACGTTACATAACACCAAGACAAATGTTTGCTTCTTAATTTTTTTTACGAGGCCAATTTTTTTATTTGTTCTTAGCTTGATTTGATTGAATTGGGCTGTTTTCCTTTGAAACGTGTTTTTATAAAATAAAAATATGATTTTTTGGGAATAATAACAACAAAATAGTCATAAATGCACATTAAAAACCACGAAGTTTTAAAATGATAAATTTGGATCTTAATTAAAAAAAAAAAACTTTTCTGGGTTATTGCAGATTTTAAAAGTACACTTAATTTCTCTTAAAATGACATACTTATTTTTATTTTACAGTCGAGTAACGAAAAAAGGCAAAATTTTCCAAATTTTTTGTATCTTTTTCGATGAAAGAAAAGTTTTTTTTCCTGAGTTCTAAGTACGCCATCAAATCGAGCGTCCAATTTCACATAAAAGTCCCTCTGACCCCAAATTTCCAAACCGTTCCAAGAAAAGTTACTAAAATTTTCTTTTTTTTACTTTGTTGTCCACTAGTTGCTAAGATACAGCTTTTTAAAGTTTAAAATGGGTGAGTTTTCCTCATTTTCATTTTTCTACTGAAGAACTGTTCTTTTCAATAAAAACATAATTTCACAATTTTAAAGTTAGGTCTGACAGTTAAAAAAGGCAAAAATTACATAACTTGAACATTTTCCAATGTTAGGCTAAAATAACCTCTAAATTTTAAAATTAGGTCTTACCTTTAAAAGGACAACACTTAATTTAATTTTTTTCAAATGTTAGGCTTGATTTTAAAAGTGTTGCGTGTTTAAATGTACCCTTTTTTAAGACCAGGCAAAATGGCTTCTTTTGAAAAAGGGAATGCATGAACACAATTGTATACAAATTAAAAACAAACAAAGAAAAATCAATTTTCAAAAACGCTTTTTATGTTTGTGCTTATATTAATGTAATTTTTGAAAAAATATAAATTCAATTGTTTTATTATTATTTTCTTTTCAAGCAATTATTTTAATTTAAACAGAAGTGTTCCACGTTATTATTACATTAAAAACAAAGATGCGGAATTTTACAATTAAATTTTACTCAGTGTCTCTAATGTTTAGGAGCTTTACCTGCAACTCTCACACTCCTAAGATCAACGTTCAATCCATCCCATCACGACGAAATTAACAACAAACTCGACGGAAATGACCCATCACTATCTGAGATCATCCCAAACTTGCCCCAGACATCCGGTGCCAAGGTCTCCAACCGTAACCGTAAAATTGCACCAAAATTTCGGTGCAAAAATGCAACTCCACTCTGCTGCAACCCGACATCCGTGCGAACTTTCGACGAAACCCGATCAGACCACACAGTTTTTGCTGCTGCTGCGGTTTCACCCATTGAGCATTCATGTTTTTTTTATGGGGTTGTGGTGGAATTTTGTGATTTTTTGCTAGGTGTTTTGATAATTTTCTTCGGTCTGATTATTTTTGCACCGTTTGACGGATTTTGGGAGGGTCGTGGGTTTCAAGCATTAGCATGGGGAAATAGTGCTCGCCGTCTGACTCACGTGGATATTGAGCAATATCAGTGTTGCTAGAAGGAACTGTTGGAGATTGAAAACACCAGATTGTGGGTGGATTTCACGCGTCACGCACAGTGCGGTGGAGCCAACTGGGGGTTTTTGACGCAATTTTGTTTGCATTGTATTTAAGACAGTTTGAGATAGAAATACTGGCTAAAGCCGCGAAAATTGCATCATCTTCATTTACCCTGTAGAGAGCAAAACTTTGAAATTATGCAGAGAGTTGCTGGACTGGAAAATGTGCTCCTTTTCATTACAAATAACCATTGTTGAGGAGTTTAAAATTAGTAGAAATACCTTTATACACTCGATTTAAATTATAATCTCCATGAATTCGATGATCAATAATCTGAACGATCTTGGATAATTTGAGAGTATCATACTCTTGTTGTTTCCATTAAGCTCTCAGCTCTCAGTGCTTTCAATGTTAATACAAATTTGTTTTGAAATTCAAACACAACGGAAGAAATAACTTCGAAAGTGAATCTGAACTAAGCTCTTCAACAATAACCCTTTCGATTTTCTTTCCAAACCAAACACTCTTCACGAACCACGAAAACAGATGATCGAGTGCGGTTTGCTCAACCTCTCCATCAAGCCCACAAACGTAAACAATGTCCACCGTCCATCAAGATGCTTATTCTAGTCACATTTCCTCCATTATCTGTCATAAAGCACCTCATCATCAACAGCTGGACTCACTGGAGATGTCCCACCCGGTGCATACTTCAACTTCTTCGGCGGCAGTTCCACGAAGAGTTGTAACGTACACCCCATCATCATCATCTTCGTCAACAGCTGGTGGACAAACTTTGGGGGAAGAGGATCGTTTTCGGTTTCCGCGTACTCCAGCGAGAGGCCACTTTTGGTCACGAATCTCCGATTCTACGTGGTACTGCCCAAGACCCTGGACGTCATCGCTGCTGTCGCGAGTGGGCTTTTGATTTGATTGACGCCAAGTGCAATCACGAAACCCTCGTGCAGCATCTCTTCGGAGTTCCGAAAACGATGGTGTGCGCTACCAAACTGTTCAGGTCGGCGGCGGCCAAGTTCATGACGGTTGCGTGCGCTGAAGAGTTGCTGGTCGCGCGGAATGGGTGTGTGAGCGCCGTCGTCGTCGTCGTCGTGTACTTGAGCAATCATAAACACGATCAACTTAATTGCACATGTCATCATAAGATACATTAATAATTTTGACGGTGGCAACCAAGCGGAACGCGGTGGTGCGAAGTGGATACAGAGTGTCCGGAGGCCTCGAAGGGGTTGTTTATGAAGTGGTAAGTTTGGTTGGACTACTTCTGGTTCTGGAGTCGATTGGGTAGACTGACAATCCGCGCTTGATTGTAGGTTTGTGGTGATTTAGGACTCGTTGTCGGTCATCGATTTCTCAATGAATCTTCATGTATCGATGAATGTTTCAGTCCTTTCAAATAGCATGTTTCGATTTTTCGTTCTATAATTTGAAATAACTACCAACAGCAGTCGTCGCGCGTCAAGTGCGCAAATTGCGGTAGCATCGATACGGTGAATTTGTGTGTCTCACCGAAAGTGTAGTTACAGCAAATATCGGTATCAAATTTCATCGTTTTAAAGCTCCGATATCAAAATTGGTCCCCCGGTATGGTTTTTTAGCCACAGGCCATTCCAATATTTTTTCCTTTGGTGATATATTCTTCTATGGTTGTTGGAACCATTATCCAGTCACCGCCACCCAGGAGTCAATTATGTTGAAACTCAGAATTACATCACCATCTTGAAGAGATCATTCCTTCCCTGATGATATCCACCGATAACCAACTATTCCCGAAAAAAAACACTGTTCATACCTTGTTCACGAGTCCAATTACAACCGGAAAGCACGGTGTAACCTCTTATCACCCGAATCGCATCTCGACTCAGTCACCAAAATCTTGCTCAACCAGCACGCACAACCTCCTCAACACGCGCAATCCCGCAAGAAAGTCGAACCTGGAGATTCCCACCTGTCAGATAACAGGCACCTCCTGCGGGACAACAACGATGAGCAACATTAATCAAAGTGTGTGTGTTTTCCCCCCAGGAGCTCCAGAGATCTCCAGAGCTCGCGGCTAGGTAGATCTTCATCACCGCGCAGCAATTTTCCTGTTTTCTAGACTCGCACATCTGGAGCATACGCCCGGGACTCATCAATCTTGCGTCGCGTAACCTGATGTGAATCTGCTGTTGTTTACTTAATCAAACGTAGAGAGTGGTAATCTGCATATCTCAAAGGGAAAGTCGTGGGTGCCCCAGTTATTAATTGTTTTTCGATGAAACAATAGGACTGCCTTACCCCCGGACGTGCAGAAATGTACTCGATCTGGGGTGATTACATCGCGTGGGATTCGCGCAGAATCTGCGCCGAGCAGAACCGCGATGATCTGCGCCGGGTGTAAATAAATTTAGTAATAATGATAATGATTTTATTATTAGGCCCCGTCGGCGACTGCGACTTGAAGCGCAGATAACGATCGGTTTCGTGGTGTACGTACGTCTTCGGGGCAACCACACCCAGCGATCTGGGGGCCCTAAAGTCAACCTACGACGAGGTGCACTTGCATAAGTATGTTAATTAATTCTTCAGTCCAGAGTCGGTCCCAGACAGGTTATGGATGAATTGCGGCGGCCCGGTAACACAGTTATGCTCGCAACAGCTGGGAGATCTTCACGGCGTGGAGGCACGCACAGGTTATGAGAGCTCGGGGGCAGGTTTGATTGATACCTGCCTTGTCATGTCACTTCCTCCTCTGGCGATGAATTAATAGGCGATGATAAGCGGCAGTGCCCTAGATGGTGGTGACGCGCGGTTCGGTATTTATTTATAGAAGGCCGGTGACATTGGAAAGGCTGGACGAAGGTCTCCGAAATTTGCATAACTAGGTTGGCTTTATTGATTTTGCCGTAATTGCTCTCGTTTAGGGATTGGAATATGTAGAACATAGACATTCTCCAGAGAATTCAGTTGTCTTCTTAAAACGTAAGAAAATGGTCTAATATCCAAATTGAATTTGGAGAATCGAAACGAATCAGCTAAACTTCATCCGGCAGTCTCTCGATCAGAGCATCAGGGCCAAGGCCAATTTCTCTCGTCCCCAGACAACTGCTTCGAGACAACAAGTGCTCATTTGCGCGTTGATTATTTTCCGAATGTTTTCGCCGGCGACTCCGCAATGCTGGCCGAATTTTCTCCAATTTTCACCTGAAGGCCGTGGCAGCGGCTGTTGTTGATGGCCAATCAGCGTCGGAAAGTAAACATCAAATGCTGCACAGTATCAATCAATTTTATTGCGCTGGTGTCTCCTCGATTTACCTGCGGTTTCCTTCATCGAGAGAAACACGTGCCTCATGCGTGTTGGTTTCGCGTACATAGGACGAGGAACTATCGGTTAACATGCAGAGTAAACAACTCTCCTAATAGTGTTGTTTTCTTGTTTGGGAATCTGATTTGAATGCATATTGAAAAAGACAACTGTGTCAGTGTGCTTATTGGGGTGGTTCCAATTTTACTTTTCGCCTTCCATTAAAGGGCTGTATCGTAAAGTTGTATTGAGCCTTAATCCCAAATATGAGCCCGAATGAACAATCAGCCCAAGCCAATAAATCGCAACATGGGAACCGGTATCCGGAACATTCAAATTTGCCATAATGCGACAGGAACTTGACGTAGATTCTTGAACAGAGTTGTAAAGTTATATTAATTATTATAATTATTGACCGTATCGATTAGTCTAAATTAAGACTAAACTCTGTCCAATTCCCAGAAACCCGAATACTGGTATTCGGAATATCCGGTATCGGTTCTATATGGAAGTTGATCTGTTGGACTCATTAGTGATTAGAGCTCAATATTGATTTTTCTTATCAACAGCAGGTATACGCTGAAAAGATAAAATCGCAATGCCTCCAAAACTGTAACATGTGTGCGATCAGATAACATTCATTGGCCATCAACAACGCCCGCCTTGCCAGTTTGTAGATCTCGGAGGGAAGGAGACAGGAATGTTAGTAAGCACTGGTCGCTACCAAGGGTTAATCCCCTTTTATTCGAAATTTTTTTATGTGCTTTATGTCTATAGGATGTGCTTTATGTCTATACACCCTTACCAAAAATCATGATTTTTTGAGTTCCAAATCCCACTTTTCATACGAATTTTTCAGTTCAACCCATATAACCATTTTTATGGTTGTAGTACCTGAACTCAAAAAATCGTATGAAAAGTGGGATTTGGAACTCAAAAAATCATGATTTTTGGTAAGGGTGTAGGATTAACTTTTATTTCATGTTTTTCTGCATTCATTTTAAGTTATTTTGCTCTCACTTTTTGTTTTTTAATGGTCAATCTCCTATTGTTTGTGTTTTTTGTTGTTTTAGTATGATTTTTTTGGCTTGCTTATCGCTTATTTAATTATTAACATTAAGATATTGTGTTTAGATTGAGTCCACGAATAGAGAAACTTCGTTTGAACCTCACCACAATTTCTAGGGATTTGTTTGGACATATATAACTATAATCTGGGACAAATTTAAAGGTTTAAAAACGTCAAAAATCTTAAAATATCTGTAACGGATGCAAAGTATAACAAATTTTCAAAATTCAAAAAGGACTTGAAACGGCTTAAAAGTGCAGCAAAATGCCAACCATCTTAACCCAGGAACGCTTTTGGTAATGCAGCCTAACTTACAAATTGGACACCACTTTTTAAGTGCGTTTTTTTTGTTGGGATTTTTGCTTGGGAGATCCCATTTTCTGGTGATATTTATGGTGACACAATTCATCAAATTCGAGTTCAGACAGTTTTACAATATAAACGAGCATAATATGTTTATTTTACCTTTCATTCCCATTTAAAAATATAAGTTTAAAATGTCATTGTTTTTTTATTACGGAATCTCAGCAAAATTTCAACAAAAACTGAAATTTTATTTTAAAAATCATTTTCTGCAATATTTTCTCTTCATTCTTGCATCAATAATGCCGTAATATGCCAAAAAGTTATTGGGCAATAGGATTTTTGATTCACTCCGCAAAATGTCGGGAATAAGCGCCTCCTTCAGTTGCCAAATATCATACCTGCCGATGTTTGTACACCGTGACCTAACGATAAAGTTCACCGTTTTCATGTCGCGGTTTGAGAGTTAATTTGAGGTTAAAGCACATATTTTTTTAATTTTCTCAAGCAGAGTCAATGTACGCCCATTTTTGTGAATGTATTATTCAAACCGCTGAGAAAGTATAATTTTCATGTCATCATAAGAAAAAATGCATGTAAGACAAAAGGTCAAATGACACAAGGTCAAAAGGTTGAATACCAAAAGGTCGAAAGACATAAGGTTGAATGGACAAAAGGTCGAAAGTGGACAAAAGATTTTAAGTTCAAAGGTCGAATGTGGAAAAATGAAACAAAAAGAAAATAATAAATATTTACATCTATTTTTTCCATATTTTTGAAAAAATAAATTCTTACTTAAATAGAAAAACTTCCAAGCCATTTTATTCCCTTAAAAAATATTTCTTTTGTAATGATATTTTAAAAAGTCAGACTTCTAAAAATATTTTAAAATATTTTACATTCATTAAAAAGACGACCTCTATTTTTCAGGTTTTTATTATATTATTAAAAACAACATTATAAAATCAAACAGAATTCAAAAGATTTTTAGATAAACCCAAACATGCTTAAAATGATTTTAAACTCTGGGTAATGCTTTTTCAATTGATTTCAGTTCAGTTAAATTTACATTGAACATTTGAATTTTTCCAAAACATTTTTGTCGCTCCAGATTTTTCGAGCCAAATATTAAGGGAAGAAGTGACAAAAACTTTAATTAAAATTTGTACCAGCCTAATTTTTAAGTTTAATCCCCTCTTCTAGCCTTTCAAAAATGTTTCAAAAAATCAGGGATCAATTTATTTTTTAGAAGATCTCTAAAGTTTGATGAATAAAGATGTGAATTTCATGAAAACCGTTCAAAACCCCTAATCATAGCTGTTAAAAGATGTTTGCCTAAAAATGATATTTAATAAAAATCGACCTTTTGTTCTTTCAACGTTCTGTCAATTCGATCTTTTGTCCACTCTCGACCATTTGTCCATTCGACCTTTTAGCATTCAACCTTTTGTTCATTTCGACCTTTTGTCATACATTAAAAAAATAGTGTACAGTTTTGAAAAATCCTGATTTCAATAAATTAATTCTCCGTGAACAAAAATTTGGCCATATTTCTGTGGCTCAAAAGTTACCTTTTGAAGATTTAGCATATAAAAAAAATGGATTTGGATCAGAAAATTTCTCACCAGGCCACAGATTTTTTAATATTTACATACCAATAGTTGTATAGACAGTACCTTCATTGATGACATCAAGGTAGTCTCCAAGAATATTATGCCGAGTTATTTATATTTATTTTTTAAATTTTATTATATTATACTTGTGAAAGGTGTCCGGCGTCCAGGATTACGAATCACGACTTTATGCATCACCTGTAAAATATGTATTCTTTATATTGGATGCTGTTTAACATTTCTCCTGCTCCTTTGTTTAAAAAAATCAAATCAAATTATTCGCTCTACAGCATTGCCTTGGCGTTCCTGATTACGGGATTCCTACTCGAAACTAGGTGTCCGAAGGCTTGATTGTTGAGTTCCTTTGTTTAAATACACAGCAAAAAATCCGATGGTAAACTCGCATTTAGAAGCATGCACATCACCTTCGTCAAAATAAACACTTAATATTACGTACATGCATTACGTACAATATTATGTACATGCAGTGTGTACATTTTTTGCAAACACAAAAAAAAGTTGCAACCGACGGGATTCAAACCCAGCACCAACAGTGAGGACTGTGGCGCCTTAGCCCACTCGGCCATCAGACCGATGTAAAGCTGGAAGGATAAACGCATATATAAGTTTGACATTTCGGTCAAGTAGGTTTCCCATACTGATAGGCTACATATTACAGGGTGTAAAATCACATAAAATTGCATAAAATAATGCAATATTTATTTTACACCCAAGCCTTTACACGCAGCTGGATTACTACATTACACCCTGAAATATGTAGCCCGTCACACTTGCGATTTTACCATCGGATTTTTTGCTGTGTAGTTAAGCTATTTTTAAGCTAGCAACAACGTTTATAGCTGGAAATAAATAGAACAAAACCAGAACTCGACCAACTAAACACAAATACGTTAAAAGCTTGATGGAAACTTTTAAATAAGCATTAGATAACGATTTACCACTTGTAAATACTGGTTTCAGTTAAATTTACCAAAAAATCGTTTTCCACCGAATAGAAGGCATTAAATAAAACCAGTTTCAAAAGCCACAAAGAAATGGAATCTTTTCAGAAATAGGTCAACAATTTCCCTGTCAGATTACACGATGTGACCCTCGTCCCGATCTGGTTTGATCCTATTTCTCCGAGGATCATTCTTCTCGAACGTAAAATATCATACAGACTTAAGATCTAAAGTTTCACCCCCTCCCTAAAATCCACGTGTTAATCTACAATCCAAACAAATGACCTGTCCATCCGCTCCCGGCGGTCAAATTGATACTTCTTTCTTTTCTCCGTCTTAGAAATTATCGAAACACACAAATAACTGTTTATGTCAGTCCAAACGCACGCGTGTTTGTACGAGACTTTATATGCTAATACGGCTTAAATGCGCCTCAGATAAGACGAATTAAAATCTATTAAGAAATTTCCCTTCTCACTTGAGAAGACCAGAAAGACCGCCGCCGCCAACGGGCGGTTCCTCTGAACATAACCCTTCCCAAACCCTTTTCGTCGGGCAAGGGAACCATTCAATCTTCACCCAACGCTCAATTTCTTCTTCTCGCGGAGTTCCGATCAAAGCCGCACACTTAATTAGCGCTGGAATGGTGCTGCTTCGAGGAACGACAATTTATTAGAAGTCACACACGAATTCTTCCACGTGGTTCTTCAACAGGTGAAATCGACGCACGCAACTCAATTCATCTCAGAATGGTTTATTTTCAACCTTCTGGAAGCGACCAACAAGGTATCAACACTTTCATCCCAAAAAGGGCCCTGACTTCCGCGAGCCGAAAGTTGAGTCAAAACCGGTTCTTCCCTGCCTCCCCTGTTAAAGTCGGGAGGAGTTCACTTTCCCGCGGGAGACCTTTCCGAGATGGCTGGTCTGATGGTGGTGGTGCATTCCGGGCACCATTAAAACTGATTTATTATTTGGAGAGGCCCCAGGTCGGACGTCGCAGCACCTGAAATGCATCAACAGGGCTTGGTCGTTGAGACGGGCAGGCAGGTTGTGGCCACCGGTCGTTGTCTGGCAGTCTGCAATCTGTGGAGGAAAGTGGATTACAATTAATTTGGGCTTCTGGTACTGTAAAGTGGCACGGTGGGATTCAACGGGCGAAATTAAAATTAGAATTGAAAGTTCTATCAAATTCAAAACAATGAGTTTTATAATTCTTACTAAATTTTAACCACTTTAAGCTTATAGTAATCCACTGTGCGTACGTTCCCTATCTGAGTGTGGATGACTTCACGGGAAGCCAATTATCAGTCAGTAGAATGTTTAACTGATCTTGAGTTCTTTTTTTATTTCCATTTCGGGGAAGCTGCCGGTGGGAAGCTCCTCGGTGGGTCGCCCATTTTCTTTCCAGATTTTGAATAAAAAGTAGGCCACTCCTGCGGGTCGTGGTTGGAAGAGATCCAGTTTCTTCCGAAAGTGGGCCAGAATTGGGTTACGAAATGGATTAATCATGTTCTGGCGAGGCTGCCTGGGTGGACCACCATGAACTGGGTTCTGGGGATTATCCTGGTGCCGGGTTTGGCACCTGTTGATAACTGTGGGTTTGGGACCCCCACCGCGAGTGGGTTTGGTAACCTTTTTACGACAATTTTATGCAAATGTAGCCGAAAACGCTGAGCTGGTCGTAAAAGTCGATCACCCCGAAGTCGTCTACGACTTTGGAGGTAAAAAGGGTCGCGAATTTCTTCGTGTGATAAAGGTGGCCGGAATTGCCCTGTGGCCACTCTGGCTGGTGATAAATTTCCACGGTCTACCCTGGTGACACCTCTGAAATGCTTCTTTTTTAGTTGATTTTTTCTCTATAAATTTCCCTACAGGCTGTGTAATACAATATGAGTTAAAAAGTAAAAGTCTGTTTTATGATGCACGTGCGTTGTAAAACTGTTCCATTTCCTGAGAGAAGCTTCATGTAAGAAGCATTTTGCTTGTATTTTACAAGTTTGATTTTTTTTTAAATAAAATAAGTACTTTATTCATTGTTACAGAACTGTACAATTTTGCATTACAGCAACAATTACAAAACACTGCAACGAAGCGGCGCATTGCATGTGACCCACTAAAACCCGGGCCTGCCGACTTGGGACCTCATGTGGCACGCAGTTTGATTTTTGGTCCACGATAACATGGGCCCCTGCACCGCATCCACACACTTGACTGACCGCGGTCAGACAGCGTTCGCTCCGTGCCCTACAGGGGGGAGGTACTTTTCGCGGTTTTTATTGCTTCAGGTTTTTTTTTCGTTGTAATCTCACTTTCAACGCTAGTCGACCGGAAAGTCGCTTAGGGTAAAGGTTTCGATTTTGACTTTTTTGAAGTTCAGGTTACAAAAAAACATATTTTTCTTTCTTATTGTTTGTTGAATTATTTAACAAAAAATAGATTCAAATTACTTTTAAAAAACACAAAATTAATACATTTCCGACATTTATGCGAACATTGGCACTAAAGTACATCAATGAAAATTGTCACGATTTAAAAAAAATGAAGGGTGGGGGAGGTACTCTTGTTTTGATTACAAATCATAAATTAAAATATTTTATCTGATATTAAATATTTCTTTGTGATTTAACAGCATTTTTTAAAAATATTTTTTATACCCATTCTTCTTTTGCTGATTTGTATGCTTCTAAACTTTCTCAGAACGATAGAACTAAACAAAACTAAGGTGTTTGGCTGTAAGAAATTTTATTTTACGATTTTTTCTAAGCTTTCTAAGCTTTAGTTTCTAAGAAACTGTTAATAAACGTCATACAGTGTATTCTAAACAGTCACATTTTTTTTCCATGAATATTTCTACTTTTGGATTTTTATTTTTTGTTTCCTGATTTAGTTTTGGGAAAATTTTTTGTGGGCTGGAGAGAAAAAAAATGCAATAAAATTTTAAATGTCAAAATTCTACAAGCCAAACACATTATTTTACAAACATATTTTTTCAAACATCAAAATTTCAATGGAAATAGTCGTGCAATCATCTAGAAACAAATCAAAATCCATTTCCACCGCTGATGATATTTTTTTGGAACAATTTAAACATTTTTAAAATATTTCGATTTTTTATATTTTTTTTATAAAATGATTTTTATAATTCATTCTTCATTAAATTTATGAAACCAAGGCACGTTATTTAAATTTTATTTTTTTTTATTTCAGGGCATACCTGACTGTCTCGTCAGACTCAAGGAACATTATTTTAGAAAAAAATGCTTGGGTTTTAATGAACGATTAAAGGAAAGGAATAATACTTATTATTCCTTTCCAGAATAGGTCAAAATTAAAAAAAACATATTTAAAAATTCTTTTTTCATTGCAGTTGCAGTGATCATCAGGAAAATGGAGTAAAGAAACTAGATTTTTTTAATTTTATTTTTGGAAATTTGAATTTTTTTTTGTTTTTTTGATATTTTGTAAATGGTTTTGAAGGGCAAAAATGTAAAGAACAATGAAAATGTGAAAAACTTACCAGTGTGACATTGGTAGGATTTATTTATTTTTTTTTTTAAATAATTCAAACGGTAATACTTGTCTCAAGGTTTAGATTTTCAAAACATGTACTGGGCTTGGTCATGCAGGCATAAGAAAATAATTTTAATCTTGCTTTAAAAAATGTTTCGTTGAAAATCGTTGACTTTCATACTCACTGTGATTCTTGCAAATTTCAGCCTAAAAGTGAGCAAATTAAATGAATTACGTCAAGTTGACCATTAGTAAGGTTTCTTATAGAGTTTAAATGAAAAACTAACTTAATCCACCTATGTGGTTGATGCCTTCCTCACTTTTTACCAACAATGGGTAATATGCGTGGTTTGGACAAATATTTCAGCTATTTTTTTAGATCTAGAAAAATACTGGACTCGTTGGAAAGGTCTTTCAATTACCTAACCAACGATGGGTCGGATGTTGGATCCAGACATCGTTTACATACATTTAAGTGAGATCCGGCTTCAAAAAAGTATATAAATGTCACTTAAGTGGTCATAACTCGAGAAAGGGTTGCCAGATCGTCAATGTTGTGGACTCGTTGGAAAGGTCTTTCAATTACCTAACCAACAATGGGTTGGATGTTGGATCCAGACATCGTGTACATACATTTAAGTGAGATCCGGTTTAAAAAAAGTACATAAATATCTCTTAGGTGGTCATAACTCGAGACAGGGTTGCCAGATCTTCAATGTTGTGGACTCTTTGGAAAGGTCTTTCAATTACCTAACCAACGATGGGTCGGATGATGGATCCAGACATCGTTTACACACATTTAAGTGAGATCCGGCTTCAAAAAAGTACATAAATATCACATAAGTGGTCTTAACTCGAGACAGGGTTGCCAGATATTCAATGTTGTGGACTCGTTTGAAAGGTCTTCTAATAACCTTATCAACGATGGGTCGGATGATGGATCCGGACATCGTTTACATACATTGAAGTGAGATCCGGCTTCAAAAAAGTACATAAATATCACTTAAGTGGTTATAACTCGAGACAGGGTTGCCAGATCTTCAATGTTGTGGACTCGTTGGAAAGGACTTTCAATTACCTAACCAACGATGGGTTGGATGTTGGATCCAGACATCGTGTACATACATTTAAGTGAGATCCGGCTTCAAAAAAGTACATAAATATCTCTTAGGTGGTCATAACTCAAGACAGGGTTGCCATATCTTCAATGTTGTGGACTCTTTGGAAAGGTCTTTCAATTACCTAACCAACGATGGGTCGGATGATGGATTCGGACATAGTTTACATGCATTTAAGTGAGATCCGGCTTCAAAAATGTACATAAATATCACTTAAGTGGTCATAACTCGAGACAGGGTTGCCAGATCTTCAATGTTGTGGACTCGTTGGAAAAGTCTTTTAATTAACTAACCAACGATGGGTTGGAAGATGGATCCGGACATCGTTTACATACATTTAAGTGAGATCCGGCTTCAAAAAAGTACATAAATATCACTTAAGTGTTCATAACTCGAGACAGGGTTGCCAGATCTTCAATGTTGTGGACTCGTTGGAAAGGTCTTTCAATTACCTAACCAACGATGGGTCGGATGATGGATCCGGACATAGTTTACATGCATTTAAGTGAGATCCGGCTTCAAAAAAGTACATAAATATCACTTAAGTGGTCATAACTCGAGACAGGGTTGCCAGATCTTCAATGTTGTGGACTCGTTGGAAAGGTCTTTCAATTACCTAACCAACGATTGGTCGGATGATGGATCCGGACATCGTTTACATGCATTAAAATGAGATCCGGATATATGTGAAAACACATTTTTATACATAACTTTTGAACTAGTTATCGAAACTTCAAACAATTCAATAGCGATGTATGGGACCCTAAACCAAGTCGATTGCAACTGGTTTGATCAAAATCGGTTCAGCCAGTGCTGAGAAAACTCAGTGAGAATTTTAGTCACATACATACATACACACACATACACACACACATACACACACATACACACTCACATACACACACACATACACACACACAGACATTTGTTCAGTTTTCGATTCTGAGTCGATATGTATACATGAAGGTGGGTCTTTGAGCTTTTAATAAAAAGTTCATTTTTAGAGCAGGATTATAGCCTTACCTCAGTGAGGAAGGCAAAATTAACAATTAAAGAATTTATTAACCTTGTATATTTACATTTATTTTTAAAACTTGAGGTTATGCGTTCGTCGCGACCGTGGTGTAGGGATAAGCGTGGTTGCCTCTGACCCAGTCGGCATGGGTTCGATCCCAGACGGTCCCGGTACTATTTTTCGAGACGAGATTTGTCTGACCACGCCTTCCATCGGATGGGGAAGTAAATGTTGGCCCCGGTCTAACCTAAAGGGTTAGGTCGATAGCTCAGTCCAGATGTAGAAGTCATCTCACTGGGTCCTGCCTCGGTGGAGTCGCTGGTAGGCAGTTGGACTCACAATCCAAAGGTCGTCAGTTCTGAATCCCGGGGTGGAATGGTAAGCATAATAATTTGGGATATTTTTGATTTCTGTTTCAGTAATTTTTTACCTGGTTTTGTAATCTTATTGAATTTTGACACTTTGAGATTTAAATAATTTTAATTATCTGGTTGATAAACACTTTTGAAACATTTCAATTTATTTGGAAAACTAACTCATGAGGTACTTTGAACAGTTCTCTATCAATCTTCAACCTATCAATGTCACCCCGGTTTACGGTACTTGAAAACATGGAAAACACAATACGAGCAAATGATAAGAATTAAAAATCGTACAGTATTTCTATCAGAAATGAATGAAAATAATCATGATCTCGTTACATATTTTTTCAACTTAATTTTGGTACGGCTCAACATAGCTACTTTCTCCCTAAAGGTGTCCCAACAGGACCAGGCCAATCCTTGCTCGCAATCGGCGCCTTCGCGCGGCTTTACGTTCGCGTGAGATTAATTACATAAATGAGTTATTTGCTGTCGTTGCCTTAAAGTTTTACGGCACACTTATTTGCAGTACGAGTGGTGACGATGCGACGTAAAAAAACTATTTGTTTTTATTTTAAGGGCCTTGCCACACCAATTTCAAGCCATTCACCACTACGTTTTGGAACGTCCGAGCGAAAAAAAAAGAGCACCGATCCATTAAAGTAACGGTCCAATTTCACTCTCCGATGGGCAATCATTAATTTATGCATTTCGAACACTTTTTATTTCTGGCCAGCAGCAGCGTTTAAAAACTGTAACTCGATCGCATGTGGAGAGTGCTGTGAATCGCGGAGGGTTACATCAGAATGAATCAATAAACGCTTGAATGGGATTGAAAGTAAAACGATTCGGCTCAGTCAGCAAAGCTTTGTAATAATTTTAAGTCCAATTTACCAAAAAAAAAAAAAAAAAATTCTTCAAAACGATTAAACAACAATTAAATGTCTAGTAACTTTTATTTTAAACTATGAAAATACAAAAACTTTTTCACTGTGAAATTCCAAGCATGAAACGACTCAATCTAGCAGTTAATTGCGATGTGACGTACAAATAGTATTGAAGAAGGTGAACGGGAGACGACTATTCTAAGAATGTGTCATTGAAACGCACCTTTAAAACTGGCTGTCGGACCCCCTGACTCTGAGAGGCTATGGAAAAATGAGGACTCGAGACGAGGTCTCTCTCTCTCTCGCTATGGTGCGGAAGATCTGAACACGTGCGACCGTGACTAAAGAGTTAGGCAGTACCTTCAGTGCGACACGTTGCAGGTTTGCGAGAACAATTGAATTGGTGCAATTAATGGGAATGTGTGGTGGTGCCGCAAATGTCGAATGAATTTCAATGTGAAGGAATGATAAACGATTTTATTGAGTGGTGTTTGGTGATTTTTTTCTCTAATTCGCGGAAGCAATATTTGTAGTGCTTGATGGACTAAATTTATTTGCCCGATTTATCGTCAATATTTTTTCTCTTATATTAATGTGATAAATGCATTAATTTATCTAAGGCTGCCTCATAATTTACAAGCATGTTTATTGTATTTGTTTGAAAACTTTTTTTTCAATTTTGAAAATTTAAATTATTATTCACGATCATCTTTTTCATCACATTTAGTGTATTCATCGCTATTATTTTACTTTTATTTCACAATTTGAAAGATATCTAATCTAATCTAATTAGACCCTAGCGCAGCCAATCTTTCGAAGGGATCCTGGAGAGTGCCTTAGGTTAGATGACGCCTAGCACTCTTCTTGTTATTTATCAACATTTGTAGTGCGCCATTGCATTGGAATGCATTGAAACATCACAAGCGTTAAAGCGGCCAGGCCTACTGCGTAAAGCCGTATCGCAGAGATGACTCGTAATTGGGTTGAGTTTGAGCACTGAGTGTTCGAACAACAACACAATTCTGAATCGACAGGGGTGGAAGAAGCGTGGGGACACACCACCATACGCTCCGAGATTTGGTTGTATTCGTTGAAAGCTAAGAAGGTTTGGTACTCTGGGACCCTCTGGGATGGGACATTGTATTTCCACGAATGCCCTGGACAATATTTGCCGTGGTTATAGCGCCACAACTCGCTCGTATTTCACAATTTGAAAGATATATATGTAAAAAATGAGGTTTGCAATTGCCTCAACAATCAATCCTTCGGACACCTAGTTTCGAGTAGGAATCTCGCAATCGAGAACGCCAAGGCAATGCTGTAGAGCGAATAATTTGGTTTTTTTATATAAATTAGAGGAAGGCACCAAGTACCTAAAGGTTGATTAAATAACGATTAAGTTCCAGCATTTTCGAAAATTTATTTTTATAGAACTTTTTTTTTTTCTTTCAAATTATATTCAAATGGTCATGTTTTAGAAAATAATATCGCATATTAAAGTTATTTGGAATACGATCAAAATCGTAATTTAGTTTAACTAAAATTGTCAAGAGCATACAAAACGAACACTATTAAAAAAAACTTGAAATTGTTTTGAGAATTCTTGATTATGATTTGTTTATGGTTTTGACGGTGTTTCCATCGAACTTTATTTTATTTTTAGCAATTAAACGTCAACAGTTCATACAAACAAGTCACCATTCAATTTTAACAGCTGTGCATACATGTGATGTTAACCCTTTACAACCTAATCCCGCCTTTAGACGGGCTTCGATTTAAAAAAATCGCCAAAAATCCATTTTTCAACCGATTTTTGATCTTTTAAAAGCATTGGAAAGATGAACTCTTAACATTTTAGAAAATTTTTGGGTTGGATGTTTTACTTGTTTCATGTGACTTTGCCAATGTTTTTAAAAATGTCATTGGTTTAGGGGTCAACTTTGGCTGTGTTTTTTACTAACTTTTCCTATATTTTAAGTAAAAAGAAGTATGCCATAATTTTTCTAGTGTCCCAGACTATGCCTCTACGCATTTTTTTTACAATTTGAATGATAATGGTGCCATTTTATAGCAGAAAATGTGAAAAACAAGCAAAACATTGAAAAATTGACTGTTAAGACATGAAAAAATAGATAGGCAAATTGTAATGATAGGAGGTGGTAGAATAGGCCAAATACTACCAAAAACAATCATAAAGTAAACAAGATAAATGCAAATTAAAATACTAAAAATGAAACAAGAAAAACATAAAATAAGAGAAGGGAAAAATAAAAAAATTCGAAAAAAAAATTTGGGCAATAGAGGGTTGAATAATATATTTCCTATTAATTTGCAGTTTTAGAGAAAATTTGGAAAAAATAATGCTTTGTAATTTTTTTGTGATTAAATTTTAAATTATAATAGTCATAATAATGATGACCTACATGTTATTCAGCAAGACAACTTCCAAGTCTACATTTGAAGGTCACCATGTCAAGAGATAAAGATGTCTCAGAAAGAAGCTGTGAGCTAACCGTAAATGATTCGTGTTACCGTGCCAACAATTATCTTCCTGGTGTTAATTTGTGATTCACGTTGATCTTATTTTGTATTAGTTTCTGTTTGCACTTCAGCCTTTCAATTCTCGATGAAAGATTTTTGATTTGCTCAAATATAAATCATTCTATTTCTTCAGTAATAAAATATATAATTTCAATTAACAATATTTCTTATCTATTTTTATTTCCAGAAAAAGACATCTGCGTGACATCGTCCCAGAAAAAGGTAAGTCGCGGAAAGCCCTTTTCCGGCCGGATCAGCCCACTTAATTACGAACCCATGTTAACCGTTTTAATTTCGTGCGCCGCGAAGTGCAAATTTAGTGTTATGACCTCCAGCGAAAAAAAAGTCCAAAAAGTGCCGTCATTATTTCGCATTTCAGCCTGGTCAGTAGGGAGGGGGTGGACGTAAAGTGCGTGAAAAATTAGCCAAAATCGCGCATAAAGTGCCGCCACCGTCGTGATTTTTGGTATCTCTTTAACCATAAACACTTATTCCTTCCCCTTAACACACGAAACACGCGAAATTTTTCGGCAGTAGTCACTTAACGCGCGCGCCGATTCTGGAAGGGGCGAGCGATTAAAAGCAGCAGATAAATTTCGCGCAACTTTAATCACTACGATTACGGCTAAAAGCATGCGCTTGGTCGGTTTTTTTTTCGCGCCCGAGATTGTGATTGTGGGTGTGAATTTTAGGTGCGGTTTTCAAGTCATGCAAGTGCGTTTAATTTTATGTGGAAGTGACTTCCATGTGCACTTCGGGGTAATGCCGGCCCCGATACTCTTAAAGCGTGTTCCCCTCAAGAAGAGGGAAATATTCACTAACTAATACAATCATAAAAATAACTTTCCGGGCATCAATTTTCCTCCAGGGATTTCCCTCCTGCTCGGTCCTCCCATAAAATCAGCAATACTCTGTTTGGCGAAAAGTTCAGCGCCAGCCCTGTGGGAAGAAAACGGTTGAACCTCTTCATCAAAAGACGACAACAACACGGCTGCCTCAAAGTCATGGGAAACCGCACGTCCGAAGCCAATTCCAATCGGTACCACCCGATCCGACATGACCCGACAAGCCAGCAACCAATCTTGCAACGATTCCCTGATGCCTGGAATATCTGAGATGCTGCTGCTGATGGAAGAAAGCGAAAACCGTGTCCTCTCCGTCTGGCAGAGATTCCATAGAGGCTCCCCGCCTAGGGGGTATCGAGAGTGGCAGCGAGGCTACCTCCTCAAGATGCAACGATAAACGAAACACGAACCGAACACGACCATTAGAGGAAAATCGCCTCCCCGAGGGTATAAGAGGGCTTTCGATACGTGCGACTATCCAGATGGGGGTTGAACTTGGGACGATATCGGTTAGACCTGAGCAGTACTATGGAATATTTGTATTTTATTTTTGAACGTAATTTCGAATCTTTTAGTTCGACTTATTTTACAAAGCTTAACGTTAAATATATATTTTCTTTTTGTGCTATTTGCCCAGTAAAAGAAGTGAGATTTCAAGTTTAAAAAATAATTTGAACTTTTTTTAAATAAATCGACGCTGTCGTGCTCGTCGCACACGCCATTTCGACGTTCCGAGAAAAACGCATTTTAATGATTGACCTTGAATAAACAAAAACTAGAGCATGCAATGTAAACAATAACAAACACGTTTTGTTTGGCTGGTCATTATGTACATTTTCCCGAAGTTTGGTTGAAGTTGGTCGCGAGAGTCCCGAGTTATGATTACAAATGTTTAAGGTAGTCTAACTTGTACGTGCGTCAAACGCGTTCTGACCAGAAATCCTTTTGGCCAATTGTCGCACTTACATCAATTTTCAGGCTGTGACAAGAAAGCACGACAAGATTGAAACTTCTTTCATATGAAAAGTGACAGAAATGCACGGAGTTTTTTTTTCTGTTTTTATTGAATATCGCAGGATTGAAATCGAATTTTGGGGATCTATGAAGGTCAAAAAGTTCCTGCACAATATGGCGTTCTTATCTGAATTGGGCCCAAAATGCACGTGCGGTTTTAAAAATTAAAATGTTTGAAAATTGGTTTTTTGATGGTTTTTTACAATTTCTATCTGACGGACTTGATTTTTCAGTCTTGTTAATATTTTTACCGGAAAGCTCGTCCAATTTCCCATAAGATTGTATTTGATCACTTTTCGAAATAACTCTTTTTTTTTGATGATTTAAGCTAATTTACTATCCAGGTTACTACCATCCACTGAACTGCACTGAAAAAAATATTCTGTTTAATGCAATTAGCTTATATCTGTGAGCCCATACTGCCAATTGAAATGTGGTCAAAGACAATCTCATGGGAAATTGGGATAGCTTTCCGGTAAAAATGTTAACGAGACTGAAAAATCAAGTCCGTCACAAAG
The DNA here is from genome assembly GCF_015732765.1 of Culex quinquefasciatus. Classification (NCBI taxonomy): domain Eukaryota; kingdom Metazoa; phylum Arthropoda; class Insecta; order Diptera; family Culicidae; genus Culex; species Culex quinquefasciatus. The sequence goes on from NC_051862.1 coordinate 160,929,012, forward strand.
AAATTGTCAAAAATTGTCAACAGTGGTCAATATGGAGACTTTTATGTAAAATTGTCTGGAGAATCGAATCTCGTGTTCGGGTTTTGAAAAATTTGAGGTACAAAAAACAATTTCAATAAATGATTTTTGTATTTTTTTAGGAGAGTTGCTCCATCCTGCATTTTTCGTGATTCTTTTCGTAACATCCTAGGCTATTTTCACAAAAATTTTGAACGAAAAAAATCGAGGGCTCACCTTTAAATTTGACTTTTAAACTTAAAAATCAGAAAATCTCATAAGAGTGGCGTGTTTTTTTTCTTTCAGTATATTTTTTTCGGAAAGCCCGTCAAATTTCCTACAAGTTTGTCTTTGACCACTTTTTGATACGATGCAACGGCTTCGAGATACAGAAATATTTAAATTCCGAATTTCAAAAATATTTAAAACACTTACGCCCTTCTCAAATGTCATTACCAAGTGAAACTGGTTCCATATACACAAAAATGGCTTACATAAGCGTAGGATAACATGTCTACAAAGTTTCATTGAAATCGTAGAGGGTCGAGAAAAAAAAAACCTAAAAAAATCCTGTTTTGAGCTGGAATTGCTCTTTTGTATTTTTTTTTCTATGAAGAGTACGTGTTTTCAGAATTCTTAGTACGCCATAAAATCGGGTGTCCAATTTTACATAAAAGACCCTTTACAACACATTTCCAAAACATCACAATTTCAGGTAGGAAATTATTTAAATTTTTTTTTTAATTTTCAAAAATGGAAAGGGTCGACGCTCCACTGCGAGATATCAAAAATGGAGCTCGAATTGTGATCATGGACAGAAATTTCCTCTTAGGACAAAGTTTCACGCAAATCGAAGAGGGGTCGGGGCGTCGAATCTCTGTTGAATAAACTAAGGATTTGCTAAGTACAATAGTGTGTTTCAAAAAAAAAAATAAAAATAAATTCATGTGCTACTCTTATTGCCATAACCTCAAACAGTCTCTCCTCATTTCTCTGAAGTCAATACCCAACCGACCCTCAATTGATTGAAAACCTGATTCGCGTGCCAAACCACAACGGGCCTGGCAGAGGGCACCAGAGGGACCTCGCCGTCGCCGGTTCCGACAGATTGACCCTGGCTCTGCTGAACCTCCTCTTAGCCGGGGAAGAAAGAGAAAATAGAAATGAAACCAATGCCAACCTGAGATCATGATGATGCATGTTGAAGAGAGTTGGTCAGCAGGCTCAAATCTACGCGTGCGCGCGCGGGACTCAAAAGTAGGCAATCGCGGACAGATCAGACGTCAGTCGCGAAGATCAATAATGCTCGTGTATGCCCCTTTTCCTCGGGAGATGAGGTATAACATGGCACTGAAAACAAGATTACAAGCCATTGATATATTGGTTCGAGTCAATCAGTGAGGTGGAGAAGAGGAGGGAGAGCGGGGTTTACGTGCTGGGACTCGTACACGGATTGGTCTCCCCGACGGAGGCACGCGGAAAAATGGCAATAATCATAAGTGCGACTCATTCACTCTCTATTGAACGGTGGGTTGACTTAGCGAGTTTCTTCAAATAAAAACATAAAATAAGAGTTGTAGCTTTTCATTCTGTTCATTGTCCTGAAAAAGTTTTATGTTTTTTAATGTATCTACCTTATGTTTTTAATTGAACTGGTTTGAGTTGAACCATATTGTTTTTTTTTATTTATATCTTTAAAATATATTTATTTTGGAACACCGTCACTCCAAACCATCAATGGCCTCACCTCTCTTCTAGAGTGAGTGTGATGGAATTCAGCTAATACGCAGAAATGCCGAGCCGAGTCGACAGACCATCGACGCGGAAGGGCTCACCCCGTCTTCATGTGAAAGGTGGCTCGCCGAGGGTGCTGCCACCCTGCGGCCAGCGTAAAATAGGTTTCATTTACTAATCAGATACCGGGTCTCCTCCGCACCTGGAAGAAGACAGAAATGCCTTCGGCACTGTCTTCAAGATCAATCACGCGAAACGATCGATTGCTTCCTTCCTCTTTCGCTCTCGAAGTGAAGGCCCTGGTTGGTTTACCCCTTTCTCCCTTGGAGTTGAGGCCCGTCGATGTGGGTTCAATTACGGTAATTTCCTACCGACAACGTGCAAAGTGACAAGTTGGATCACTACCTGCTGCCGCCGCCGGGGAATCTCCAGCCAGAGTGTGGGGGTGAAAAGACGGCCACCATACTCTAATGGATGCCAGTTTAGGGATAATTTCGCTGACTTGAGGAAGGAAGGTGCCTTCAATCTGGGCTGTCAAATTGAAAGCTAATCGATGTCTCTAACCTTGGCCGCCGCGCCTGATTGACACGTACATTTGCACATGGCCGCGGACAAAGACGGCATGATTATTGTTTTGCACCTCCCCGCGCCGGACCGATCGCGGCCAAAAATGGGTCAACCCGGCCCGGCGTCAATCTGGGGAATAATGCGGACTAATCAAAATTGAGGCTGTCGGTGGCCCCTCTCGTGGCGCTGCGTGACATTGCCGGGTGTTTGGCCGGGAATTTCTGCGAAATCGGAACACTTACGGTTTGTGTCACGCAATGTGGATTTTGGGAAGACCAAAACGCTTAAATAAGTTCAATCGAAACATTTTAGTTAAATTACGGTTTCGTGTTTTTATATTATATTTAGGTCGCTGCAAAAATTTATCAAAGTTTATGTACCTCGAGTTTGACCTGGGTGCTGAAAAGACAGAATGCGTAACGTGATTTCCGAATGATCCCCACTGCTCCTCACTAATACAACTGCACTACAGCTGTAAACATAAACAAAGTAGAAGGCTTTGTTCAAGCTCAAGCGTGACATATTTTTTGCTGCTGAAGTGACTCGTTTTGAAACATTTTGGATCTAATAATATTAAAGTTTTCGCTGAAAAATTAAGTTCTTCGTCCTTTTTTTGTTCGTAGACTAGACGATGGGCGGTTAAAAGAGTCCTTCTTTGTTTTCAACGTGATGAAATATTACGTCAGAAGTGGGGGAATTTTGTGAATCAGAAAAGCAACCGGATGGAAGTTACGAGATTATGTATCTTTGAAGCGCAGTGATAAAACAGGAGTAAGATTATTCAATGTTATTTGGCGGCACCTTCATTCACTTTCACAGTTACTGATAATTCGTCGTAAACAATTCGTAAACATAAGTTTTGCGTGAGACATAGCGCTTATGGAAATGTTAGCGACGAATAATGACAATCTCGATTTCATCTCTTTTCTTAAGACTGACTCAAAAACTCGATGCCCTCGATTTTGTTATTCCTGACAAAATAAATTATAGATCGATCACAATACTTGCCACTTCTTAGCATCATTTTTCAAACAGTAAATTGGTTCCGCTTTGACAGTTCTAAATTGAGGCCGCTTTGCGGACAACTATTCTGCACCCAGAGTTTGACCAAGCACTTTAATAAAAAATAAAAAGGCTTCATCCAAAAAGTACGTCACGCTAAAATCAGCCAAAAGCCAAACCGGGTGTAGGTGTAAAAACCGAAAAACTCCGTGCAATGTTCTCACTTTTCTTATGAAAGAAGTTTAAATCTTGTGATGTCTTAATGTAAGTGTGACAACTTGCCAAAGGGATTTCGGGTCTGACAAATTTTCTTGGAACGTCAAAAAGCGACGTGCGACAAGGTAGCACGACAACGTTGACATGTTTATGTAAACTTTGCAAATTATTTTTCTTGTAAGCAACATTTTGATACATAAAATGGTTAGAATAAATGCTGTTTTTATAAAAGAACAATTAGAAAAATGGATACGGATTCTTATGATTCTTTTTCTAGTGTCCACGTGGTTTATGGATAGTGCCTTTTTTAAAATAGTTTATTTCACATTAGATAATAGCAAATTGTATTTCATGTATTGCCCGTAAACGTCAAAGTTTACAAAAAATAAGTTGTTTGAGTTTTTCCGCAATATTAAGAGTACAAATTAATTCGTAATGGTATGGAATCATATTAACCGTGGTAGAGAAGTGTTCAAAGTACCTCAATAAGAAATTTTCAGAAAATTTTGAAAAGTTTAAAAAGTTAGTCAAATATAATTAAGAAAATGTTGATAAAGAGCATTATTTTAATCTTCTCAAAGTGTCATGATTTTCTCAATGAACATGATTTTGAATCGGAAAACGGAATGCATTTTCAGATTCCTTGGTCAATTTTCCACTAGGAGAAGTTAAAATAACTTGTAAATGATAAATAATATGTGTATTTGAAACATAATTGAAAAAAGTCTCCGAATTTATAGGCACTTTCATTTCAACAAATTTCATCAAAATGTGAAAACTTTTGTTTCGTGCTTCGAATTTAGTTTAAAATTTAATATAAAACGATAATTTTATAAACCCAACTCGTTCCGACTTTTTTTTTAAGCTTTTATACCCCCCCAGTCCTACATGTTTTAAAAATAATAATCTTGAGAAAAACCTTATCAGTTGAAAATATTCCAAAAATAAATTGAAATCCTATCAATATCACCCCGATTTATCGGAATGCTATATAATTTTGGATTGCTCATTTGGTTTCACATAAAAAATGTTTTTAAAATAAGGAAATTTTACAGCAATTTTTTTTTCTTCCTAAAGGAAATAACGTTTTTATTTTGCTTCAGAAAAAATCATATATCTGTGTTTTTTATCTGTACGTTTAAAAATTGCGTTTGTAAGTTTCCCGAATCATATAAAAAATATGCATTTGGAATTTCACTTTTCTTGAAAAATGTTTATTAGAAAATTAGGCATTCCATAAACTACCAATAAAAAACACAGACTTTTTTTCAAAAATATTGAAAAATAACTTTTAAAATATCATGAGAAGACATGTTTTTTGCAAAACAAAAGTTGCACAAAATGGCCTTTTAAAAAGTGGGAAAATAAAAAAAATGCTAGTATAGTTTTTTGGAGGATCTGTCTAATCCATATCTAAGTGAAAACATAATTAAAATTTACGATTCCACACTATTTATAAGTGTTAATTCGTTTGTCTTTAATTCAGCAACATGTATGTCACATATATGTGTTATGTTCTAAATATTTTTTTTTGTCTGAGAAAAAAAAACTTGTGCAATATTAACTTTAAACTTGAACTTTTCTAATACTGCGAAATAGATCTTTATTACTAAAATCATCGTTTTATCTATGTATTAACAACTCTTCTTCAAATCACGCCCCAGATGACCTTTTTAGCAGAATTCCCCATCACTCTCTGCTGCGCCAAGAGATCAATAAAATACTGCAACTAAGCACCATTTCACCGGCTTTTATTCACATACCTAAAAGCCCATTAGCAAACCCCCATTCGGAACCTGCAGTGGCCTGAGCTGCGCGCGCTCAATTTGTTGTCACCCAAATATTTTACGAGCTTTTTTTCCCTACTTTTTGAAAGACCTCCCGTGAATCTAAGCCGAGCCCGGCGCAGCCAAAAGGGTGTTTCTGTTTGTAAACATTAATAAACTTATTGCTCGTAAAATATCATCAATGACTGCATGCTTGGCTGCTCTTCACAAAAGACAAATTTTCTCCTCATTCTTCAGATTTTAGGCCTATAAGCAAGCTAACGACCGATTCGGGGTGGAGGAACCTTGGCCGGTTGGACCTACTTCCACGTGGGGGATTCTCCACCGCCATGAAGAGATCAAGGTTGAAGATTAAATCGAAGCTCTTCCACCAGTCTCGTCAAAAGGAAAATCTTTGCCTAAAAATAGAGAAAAAATAAAAATACAGAAGGCGGAACGTACGACGGCCAGGTGAAGAGGAAGCCATTAAAAATCGCTCGTGGAGGCCAATTTGAATGAGCTGGAGGCTCGGCCTGAGTTGAAGTGAGGTTTGGCTGAAGACGACTTCAAGCTGTCTAGGTATTGCATTCTGAATCATTATTTGTATGATTCCTTAAAAAAAAAATCCACATTGATTGAGAAAATTCCACAAAATTTGAATCATTCACCCTTTCTAACGCCCGTCAAGCTAGGCACAGTCTGTCATTTAAAAATCTAATTTATCCATTTTTCCAGCTAAACGTGTACCCTTCAGGTTGCACCAATTAGTATAACTGTTATTAAACGGTAGAGCTATTTCGCCCCACTCCCACTTTTCGTGGCGTGCCAAAGATATGCCTTCAATGCGGTGTGACCATGAACTACGCCGAGCTTGCGGTGACTGCTCTCCCTAAGCACAAACTTACTCGGTGTGCAACTAATAGGCAGTTGGATGTCTCTGCCAGCAGTGACAGGTGCCATTTTCCAGCTGGCGGTGACAATTTTTGCCGCGGCGCGCGCGACTTTCCCGCGATTCACGCGTGCTAAGCAGGCAGTGTGTACTTAGTTGGGGTGGTTTGGTTTGAGTAACCGCGTAGTGGAGTGGATTTGAACTTTATCTGGGGTAAACATTGTTTCCCTTTCATATTTTGAGTCGATTTTGACAAAAACTTTGAAAAATATTTACAGAGTCTTGAAAGAAAGAAGGCAAACAAAAACTAAATTTCTAATTTCAAGCCCAACTTTCAAAGTTGTAAGCCCAAAAGTATCACAAAATACTTTATTTATTATTTCAGCTATTGTAACGAGTACATAGGGAGTAAAAGTACAGTCGGTATGATTAGGAAGTAGAAATACCTAAACTGTATTAAACGTACACGCCGCAGAGTAGAGCTTTCTTACTGAGTGACCTTTGCTCATTCCTTTGGTCACTCAAATGCCGAGTACCTTTTGCGCCAGTTATCCCAAAAGCTTTCCGTTCAACCAGATGGCCGAGTGGTTTAATCTCCGCTCTTGAGGTGAGCCAGCACAGGAGATCGGGGAGAGCCAGCTGTACGAATCTCGCGAAGAGTTTCGCGTTTTCGCGGTTCGGGGGTGATGAGATCGTGGAGGTGATAAAGCTGTCTAGGGGAATGACAAGCTATTGTCCAGGGTTGGTAACCGTGAGAGGGAACGGAATTCGGCACTGAAGCCTCTCATAAGTCTCGGCGTTCTGATGACGCGCCCAACGGTTCACTTTTATCACTTCCGCGGAAGAGGCACCAGTGGCCCTCGATTGTGCGCGTCTCGTGATTAAATTGTAGGTTCTAGCTTTCCATGAGTTTGTCTTTTTAGGTTATCTCTAGTGTAATGTGTTTCTCTGTTCTTTCCCTGTTAGCTAGTTTAGCGAGATTAGTAGATTGTGCTAGTGCCGTGTCGTGTGCGTGTGTGTAAGCCTGCGTGCATGTGCGTTCCAGAATTCCTGGTAAGTCCGGAACCCGACCACCTCGTGGCTTAACGTGCGCTAACCCGTGATTCCGTGTCCCGTGCCAGTTCTGCGACACCGCCACGCTCGTCAAAGACGGCCACGATCTACCGGGGACCAGCTACCGCTTCGATCCGGCCGCAACGCCCACGCCGCCGAAGGCCAGCGCTCGCCAAACCGCGCTCGGCAGCGGAACTGTACGGCCACGCCGTAACAGGACAGCAGCAACCGTCACCGCAGCGTCCGTGAACTAACCGCCATCGCGATCAGCATCCGCCATCGCGATCGCCAACCGCCATTGAAACCTAACCTGGAAGGTTAGGAAACCACGTGAGTGAAGATGGAGAGAAGTCCGGCCTCGAAGGCGGACACGCGAACCGGCAACCAACAACCAGCTAAGCGGCGGTCCAGCCGAGCAGCAACAGCAGATCTTCAAACGTAGGTCGTCGCGGTTCCCTCGCAGGTGCGACCAACCACGTGCTCGAGTCCCGTCCGGTGCTAACCGGAGAGCAGCAACAGCAGCAGCCGCAAGTGATGACGTCGTAGATGCCGTCCGCAGCAAGAACACCAATCGTCCAGAGTTTCTTCGAAACCAGCAGCAGCAGAACAGGTATCGAGACGACCACGTGATCGTCGACCGCGAACGCCAAGCAAACCGTGAGTAAAAGCATGCTTAAGTGATAAGTCCATGGCACACTTTTCGCCCGCTACCAACCTTACCAACTAAGTAGCGCGGCGCTGCGCGTCGAGATTGTTCCGACACGTCAAATATGAATACATAAAACGCACATAGCACACACACCTAAACCGGAAGAAGAAGAGAGAAGAAGGAAGACAAACACACGGTAGATTTTGGATGAAGTAACAGGATCTCAGGGAAAGGAAGAGGGGAGGATCGCCGGCAAACACAAACGTACGTACGAAAACATGAATGACTCACTGTAAATAAACGAACACAAAACCCTACAAATGTTTTTCCTGCTGCACTTAACCTAGACACACAGTAGCTATAAAACAAACACTTATGCTAGGGTGACCGAGAGAGTCGGCTCATGTTATTCGCGACCGATTAAATAAATGTAGATTTTCTTTCCTTCCTCTATTTTACTTTATTTTTCTACTGGAGTCAGGGCTCCGAATCCCTTGGACCACTGGCTATTTTTCTGTTGCACTGTTTCAGGTGGACTGTTGAAGGCCGCAGGTGATGAATCACGCCCTGAGGTCCCCAGTCCGATTTCGTTTTCTTTTTCAGCTACTCATCCTGGGTAGTGGCTTGGTACGCTAGTCGGAGTACCTCCGACGCGTTTTACACCCCCACAGAACTCCCTGTCCCGAAACGGGATTACTGAACCCCCCTCGAGAGGTCTCTACGGCTGGGCAAACCGACAAACAGGTGGATGGTCTCCTTCGGGAGTGGCGCTTAAGCCATCTCACTTAACCATAGGGGAGTTCGATAGGCTGGCGGGCTATACTATGCTTCTATTTTTTTCTTTTAAAATTTACTTAAAGTCTACACAGCAAATTTTAGGTTGTCATTTCAGTAATATAAATAACTGAATGCGATTCAGTAATCATCACATTTGCTGAAATTCGGTAATAAACAAAAACATTACTGAAAAATCAGTAACTGCATATCTGTCAAACTGAAATGTCACTTCTGACTTATTGTTTGGATGCTTTCGAGAGGAAATCCTGAGTAGTGCAGTGCCTGTGGGGACGCGCAGTCCTGTTTTTTCGTGTTATTTTCCGACTCTTTTGTGTCGCTGTTCGAGTGCATGGGGTGATTGGTCATTATAATTAAATAATAGCATCATTAGTGTGGTGCTTTTCGGGACGCGCAGTTTTGTTTTTTACCTTCTTCTTTTTTCATTGTTTTTTTACTCGCGTTCGTTGGCCGATGAGTTTTTTTTGTTGTTCTCTTTTTATAGTTTTCTTTCAAAACGTACCTATTTTTTTGAGACTAGCAAGTCGTTTTGCTGGATTAAGTCCTTTCCATATCATCGATGATCGAAAGGCACGCCGTCGAATATGTTTTAAGGCTTATGATATAAAATCATCAAGCCCTTCCTACATCACCGTTGATAGGAAGGCACGCCGACGGAGAATTTCTGGAGAATCGCAATTGAATTAATACTATATTTAAATCCCTAGATAGCTATCTTTCCGCAGCCGGCTGCCTATGATTTTTAAAATTTCAACCGATAAACAAATTGCTTATGGTCGCATCACCTACCACAGTGAATCCTGACCTCATACCCATCTTACTAACCCCTCAAAACTCATGTGATACTTTGTCGGAGACGCAGCCGATTTAGCGGTCCCATCACTCAAGTATCGGCTAACATTCCCATCCACTTCCCCGTGTCTTACCACTGGTCGTGGCCGGCGTCGGTATTGATCAGCACGATAGGGACCTTTGAAACGGGTAGACACCAATGCTATGCTGTCGAGAGGAAATCCTTTTTCAAGTGTGTGTGTGTTTTTTTTTAAATTTTGTATTGTGATCTGTTATCAAAATCCTTATCCAAGATTAAATGAAAAATGAGAACAGTTTAAAAGTATCTCGGTCATTTTGATAATACTGTTTGTAATTTTGGAAATATACCATTTCTAAATCATTTAACTCTTTCATATTTTTTTTTTACAAAATGTTATTTTAATAAAATATTTATCACTCAACATTTGATAAATTGTCGTGTTTTGTTTTCCATGTTTAAAATAAATGGGATTATTTAAAGAAATTTCAATGTTTGTTCAAATATTTTTCATAGTTCATATCTTCTTCTTTCCTTACAGTTCAGTCAAATATCAGGGTTAGATTTTTGTTTTAAAAAATCTTAAAAAAAATCGGGAAATAATTGTTTGATTAACTGAAGCAATTCAAAATAAATTTTCTGGCAACTCTTGAAACTTGTATTTATTTAAAATTAGTTTGCAAAAATCCGTTTTTCATAACTTATGAATGTTACGAAGTTGTAAACATTAATCATGCAAAATGCACTCTACAACCCCTTTGAACAGTGAAATTTTAAAGAAGTGTAGCAAGTTTTTTTTTTCAAATTTTGAAGTTTTAAAGTGTTGTTGAAACTGACATTTTTGTCGATATTTTAAATAGTATGTTTACATGATCTTTGGCTAAAATTTCGCACATTTTACGTCCACAATGTCTTATTGACTTTTAATAAATACAGTCGACTCTCTGGTTGTCAATATCCAAGGGACCGTCGAGGAAGAGAATCATCAGTTTACAGAACTATGCAAAATGAAGACTCGATTGAGAATATTGTTTGTTTTGATACCCAGCTATGGGAGAGAATCATGGCAAACAAAAACAAACTAATGTCAAACACCCTTCAAAGCTTCGTTTCGCAAAGAAAAATGTCTATGCAAGCCATGAGATAGTGAAAATATTGACAACCAGAAGAGATTTTTAAAGCAAACAGAATCCAAGGGACCGTCGAGGAAGAGATCCATCAAGCAAGAGAAAATATCTAGGAATAAAGCCAATCGAAGTATGCAGTTTGAAGGGACTGAAGAATTCATCGAATGATGGAGCAATATTGATATCGAGAAGATCGACAGCCAGAGAGTTGACTGTATTATATAATAGAATAATTCCAGCTCAAATCAGGAATATTCTGGTACTTCTGTATCCGAACCTCTCCGATTTCAATGAAACTTTGAGGACATGTTATCCTAGGCTTATATAAGCCATTTTTGTGTATATGGAGCCAATCGCACTCGAAAATGACATATGGGAAGGGCGTAAGTTATTCAAATATTTTTGTCTTTCGTAATTTAAATATAACTGTATTTCGAAGCCGAAGCCATCGTATCAAAAAGTGGTCAAAGATAAACTTGTAGGAAATTGTAGGATACAGTAAGATAAAAATCGAAAAATCTCATAGAAGTGGCGTTTCCTTTCTGTTTATTTTTCCAGAAAGCTCGTTTAATTTCGTACAACTTTGTCTTTGACCATTTTTTGATACGATGCAACGGCTTGGATATACAGTTATTTTTTAATTACGAAATACAAAAATATTTGAATAACTTACGCCCTTCCCAAATGTCATTTTCGAGTGCGATTGGCTCTATATACACAAAAATTGCTTATATAGGTTCGAGAATAAAAGTTCCAGAAAAGTGTACGGTTCGAACAGATATTGCTCAATAAAATTTACTCACATACTCAAAGCCACAGCAGGCTACGATGAATCCAGCCATCCAGCCTTTTTCCCATTCACTATTTTGCGGTATCGTTTCGCTTTGTCGTGATCATGAATGGCAATGTTCCCGCCGTACGACACAAGTCATTTTTTTTGGTTTTTCCTTTTCAAATAATTAGCCAAGAGCTATGCAGCGGGGCAACCCTCCCAAATAGGACACACGAACTCGTATCCTCTACCTCAGAGAAAAAAAAGGAGAAAATCCCATTCTACTCGCGGGGGCGGTGAAATTCGCAAAGGAAAAAGAAAGTTTTCCCGCTTTTTTTATTGCTTTTTCGCGAAACTTACCCGATTGCCCTCCAGGTGTCTTTCGCGGATTTCAAAAAGTGCGACAGGAAGAAAATTTCTCCAGGTCGGGTGCGCGCGCGAGTTCGCGGTGGAAATTGTGTCATCGGCAAGCGTGCATCTCTCTGGTGCAGACTTCACAGACCTTGCCCTGCAGCGAGAGCAGGCAGGAGGAGGAGGGAAAAAAAACGGTGGAAGGAAATGTCCATAAAGCTTCGACAGCCGGGCCTTCGACGTTTTGTGTTTTTCACGGCGCGATTTAATGAATTCTAGTCGATTTCTCCCCGAGGGCTAATCTGTTTTGCTACGATCACGACCTGGAACGCGAAGAGCGACAGACCCTCCACGAATCGAAACGCGAAAACCATGAATGAATGGTTAATTGCTGGAGGTGGAAATTCAATTGAACGGGATCGTAAATACTTAGTCGAAGGAAGCTATTGACAGTGGATTTGTAGCATTAAAATAGTAGTTTATGCAACAAGTTGCAAAAAAAGGATTTTTTCAGCACGAGTCGTACATTTATCCAACGAGGTTCACCGAGTTGGATAAATACGAAGAGTGTTGAAAAAATCATGTTTTGCAACGAGTTCCATACAACATTTTTTGCTATTCCAAAAAACACACACTGAGTGAAATTTTATGTCAAATTTTCATGTATTTTGTCAATAAATCGTTTAAATCAAAAAAATGTTGAAAAGTGTTACTTTTCGAAACATGTGCTGAAAAGTTCAACTTCAAATTTCCAACCCCAAAATTGTCTTAGATTCAATAAGTTATTCTTATCAAAGCTTTTTAAAAATCAAGAATTGGGTGAAAAAAATGATTTAAGAACAAGAACAAGAACAAGAACAAGAACAAGAACAAGAACAAGAACAAGAACAAGAACAAGAACAAGAACAAGAACAAGAACAAGAACAAGAACAAGAACAAGAACAAGAACAAGAACAAGAACAAGAACAAGAACAAGAACAACAAGAACAACAAGAACAACAAGAACAACAAGAACAACAAGAACAACAAGAACAACAAGAACAACAAGAACAACAAGAACAACAAGAACAACAAGAACAACAAGAACAACAAGAACAACAAGAACAACAAGAACAACAAGAACAACAAGAACAACAAGAACAACAAGAACAACAAGAACAACAAGAACAACAAGAACAACAAGAACAACAAGAACAACAAGAACAACAAGAACAACAAGAACAACAAGAACAACAAGAACAACAAGAACAACAAGAACAACAAGAACAACAAGAACAACAAGAACAACAAGAACAACAAGAACAACAAGAACAACAAGAACAACAAGAACAACAAGAACAACAAGAACAACAAGAACAACAAGAACAACAAGAACAACAAGAACAACAAGAACAACAAGAACAACAAGAACAACAAGAACAACAAGAACAACAAGAACAACAAGAACAACAAGAACAACAAGAACAACAAGAACAACAAGAACAACAAGAACAACAAGAACAACAAGAACAACAAAAACATCAAAAATTACCAATTACAAAAAAGCATAAAGAATTCCATGTTTTATCTCTTTTTTAATTGTCTATCTCAATACGTTAAAAAATCAACTGAATGCAGCGAAAAGAAAGGTGCTTGCAAAACTTCAAGCCAACTCTAAAATATTTACTTTCATGCCAACGTAAGCTTCAATTTCAAGTTCAATGCTACCCCATTCCAATGACTCCTCTCTCGGGGCACAACACCATCCCAAGGGTGACATCTGCGAGCTTAAAATGTGAAGAACTGTGACCGTATCGATTTCATTTGCCGCTTGGTAGTCTCCTTCAAGTCATGCCGCGCCGCCACGACAGATCAATTTATGACCGCAGCTGTTGTCTCAACATTAAAAGGGCGCCCGGCATAGTCAGCGAAGAAAGTTTGCCGAACCTGAGCCCTCGATAATCTTTGTTTATGCGGTTTGTGAAAATCTCGGGAAAGCGTCGCGGGAAATTCGAAACCGTCTTGAAGCACCATGAAGCAGTAAATTTTCGCGCGTACGGAGTGAACTTTTTCCAACGCTGGGTTCGTGCACTTGAGATCTAGGTCAGGGTAATGGTTGTCAACAGCGATCATCGCGGTAGCCGATAGTGGTGAGGACGTTAAAGGGACTTTCTATAACTCTTCAAAGATATTGAGCAATCTTGCTACAGAAAAAAATGTAGAACAAGCAAAAATTCAGCGTTTTTCGTCACTGTCTACAAAACAATCTTTAAACTAAAAAAAACTCTGACACCGGATGATGAGGTCGTATAGATGTCGCGCGACACCGCTTGAAATGATCCCCTGAAACATGCCGCGCGCGTCGTATCTCATTCATCTCTCTTTGACTATAGTCTTCTCCGTTCAACGCTCGAGAGTGCCGTGCTCGCGGTACAAGTTCTTTGGGCGGATGATAAAGTGATTGTGTGTTGTCGATTTATTGTTTATGATTATTGAATGAGAAAATGAAGAATGGGGCACAACCTCAACCGACGTCTTCAAGTTTAAGGTCTAGACGGAAAGAGTGTTTGTGTATTTTGGGACCTAGAGATCGGTGAGGTGGGTTTTGACCTAAATCCGCGCGCGAGGCCCTCGAGGAGTTTTGATGACGGGGGAGCTTATCAACGACCGACTCTCGCGCTCGCGTAGTTATAGTATAAAAGTAATATAATTATGCTTAATTTTCTCCAATTACAAACGCCCCCCAACCCTGAGGCACGTTCCCTGAGCCGTCGGTACCTTTTTACAGCGCAAAAGTGAGGGAAGCACGTCAAAAATTGATTTCGAAATTCTTGACATTTAAAGTGGCTTGCGGTTGCATATCGCCATCGACTACTTGGAAAGGGGGCCCAATTTAGGATGGCCTCAATTTCGCATTTCACTTTGATGGTAGTGATCGTACGCCCGCGTCCCCCTCGTGAACGAAAATTGCAGGAACATGGCGCTTAGAGGGGATTAGCATATTTTCCTGAACCAAAGCGGTGCGGATTGGGCTTGGCTTTGAGGAAATTGAAAGTGATTATATCTCGATTTAAGATGATTTTAAACTTTCGAATGGGTCATTTTGGGTTTGCTGACCTTGCAGCGTTTATAAGGCTATTGAGTCGATTTAAACAGAAAATAAATTCAACCGCAATTTTCCAAAGGAATGTAAATGTAACACATTCCTCCCCTGAGAGAAACACCACAGTCACACGATTGCCATTTTCCAGCTCTGCTTTTCCAAAACCTTAACCGGCGCGCATCGAGACATCCCTGTCCGGTCTCTGAATGCCATCACGCCAAACCGATTAACACGCTGTGCGGCAACAACATTCCCATAGAGCGCACCCCAGACCTTACCTAGATCTGTCCATCCATCCATCGGTGGAGGTCTCACTCGGCGACCAAGGTCCGGAGATGCACCCATAAATGTCGGCTGCGAAATCGCACAGCAGAGTCGCTTTCTTTTATGTTAACCCTGAACATATTGAGCTAGACAAGGGTCTGCGCGCGGTTCTCCCGGTGTGGTATACCTCTCTTGCCCCTTGGGCAATTGGCTTGTGAATTTGCGCAGTTTATCGGTAAACGTACAATTCAGGCCACACACGTGAGACAGAGGTGGGACTTTGGTTTGGCAGTTCTCATGGTGTGATGGTAGAAAAGTTAATATCAATTTGTTTTCACGACCCTATCACTTTGAACTCTAGGGACTACTTTTGAGATGTTCTAGGTCTAGAGTTCTAAAAAAACAGATCTAATAATTTACCGCCGTAATAAAACAATTCTACCATCTTTACCATAGCAGTACACAATCAGGGATGTCCTCGCAACTTCAGGCATGTTCTGGGTCATCCGAAGAGTTCTGGAATGCAACTCCGAGAGTCTATCACCGTAATAACATACCACTACCGAGTTCACCAACACTTTGGATTAACCAGTATATTCCAAATGTAGGACACAGAGATCATAGTGATCACCAAAGAGACGTGAGGAAGAATGTATGACAAAAAATCGAAAGACATAAGGTCGAATGGACAAAAGGTCGAATGCCAAAAGGTCGAATGGACAAATGGTCGAATGGACAAAAGGTCGAATGGACAAAATGTCGACAGGACAAAAGGTCGAATTTAAAAAAAATGTAACAAACCAAAACTTTTGATTTGAGCCTAAATACACAAATATTGATAAGCAGCTATGGAAAGGTGATTTGAACGTTTTTCTTTAATTTCACTTCTACATTCTTAAAAAAATAGAGGTCTTCTGAATAAAACTTGCCCCCGTATTGTTGGAATTTTTTTGAAAGGGGAGGGGGCGGGTTATCTTTAAAAATTTAAATAAATACGATAGTTTTTTTTTATACATACAGCTATGTTTTTGAAGTCAGATTTTTCTTAGGATCTATTGAGACCATGCTTTCAGATTAAAAAAGGATAGAAAACTTGCAATAATATTTAATTAGCGAGACTTTTTTGAAACTATTTAAATTTTAGCTTGAAAGAATGTAAAAGTTTCTGAAATATTCCAACGATTTTTATAAATAAAATTAAAACTTGCAAAATATTTAAGAAGTACACGGAGAAAAAAGAGTTCCCAAAATCGTGAACAAGCGTTCATGAAAATGGGAACCACGAACAAAGTGTTCAAATTTCATGGTACGTTTTTCAAAATCGTACCATGGAATTTGAACACTTTGTTCGAGGTTCCCATTTTCATGAACGCTTGTTCACGAATTTAGGAACTCTTTTTTCTCCGTGTAGGGGAAATTCTCGTATGTTTGGCAGGTTAAGCACTCGCTCCTAACTCCATCCAATTTACTGATTTTCGCTATTTAAACAACTAATTTTGCACAACTTTCGATAGAAACTTGCTTGCTCACTTCTTCTTGAGCTATTTATCACTCGATTTCAGTTAAAAACGCTTTTAATGAGCTATAATCGAACGTCAAAGTGTTGATATGACAACATTAGAGGCACGCTGGAATTAGATGCTGTTCCCCTAGCATGTTGTTTTTAAAAATAAAATAAAAAGTTAAAAAATAATTTATCAGTCAAACTTTTATTTGGAAGAACTGTTCATGCATGAAAGAATGAAAAAACTCACAAAAATATGTTAACAATCAAGAATAGGTTGTTTAAAAAATAAAAATAAACTTTCAAAATATTTCAAAAGTCGAACTTTTTTTTGTCAAAGAACTGCTCATGTTTGAAAGAATGGAAAAACTCACAAAAATATTACAACAAACAAGAAAATGTTGTTTTTTTTTTAAATAAAATTATTTTAGAAGTTGAACTTTTTTGGGAAGAACAGCTCATGTTTGAAAGAATGGAAAAACTCACTAAAATATAACGACAAAAAAGAAAAGGTTGCTTAAAATAAAACAAAGACTTGAAAAATATTTGGGAAGAACTGCTCTTGTTTGAAAGAATGGAAATCTTCTCAAAAAATGGCTTGGAAGTTATTTAAAAAAAAAAGGTTGTGCAAAAAATCGTTGACCGAGTTATGTTTTTTTTTAATTCGTGCACATGTTTGCCCACCTTTGAAAAACATATTTTTGAACAGCTGACAATATTCCCTATATTTTTTTTTGAACATTGTTGATACGATCCTTAGTTGCTGAGATATTGCCATGCAAATGATTAAAAACAGGAAAATTGATGTTTTCGAAGTCTCACCCAAACAACCCACCATTTTCTTATTTCGATATCTAAGCAACTAATGGTCCGATTTACAATGTTAAAATATAAAACATTCGTAAAATTTTCCGATCTCTTCGATAAAAATATTTTCAAAAAATTTAAATCAAAGCTAACATTTCAAAAGGGCGTAATATTCAATGTTCGGCCCTTTTGAAATGTTAGTCATGATTTAAAAATTTTGAAAATATTTTTTCGAAAAGATCGGAAAATTTCACGAATGTTTCATATTTTGACATTGAAAATCGGACCATTAGTTACTGAGATATCGACATTAGAAAATGGTGGGTTGTTTGGGTGAGACTTAGAAAAAATCAATTTACTAAGGGTCGTATCAACAAAGTTCAAAAAAACAAAATATAGAGAATTATCTCAGCTTTTTAAAAATATTTTGTTCATAGATGGGCAAAAATGTGCACTAATAAAAAAAAACTGCTACTATTTTCAAAAAAGTTACCTAAAATGGCTTTAACTTGAAAACTGTGCACCTTATGAAAATTTCACTAAATTACTTTTTGATTGCAAACTTGATTTCACATCGGAAAATTAAGTTGAAAAATTTTTGCGATCAATATTTCGATTTTTTGGGAAAATTATTATCGATTAAAATTTTTTTAATTCGTTCAACGATTTTTTGCACAACCTAGAAATTTCTGGAAAGTTGGCATTTAATGTCCCCTAAAACAAATAAAAAAATATAAAAAAATTAAAAATTGTGTTTTTTTTTTGCAAATCAAGTTTATTGACGAAAAGTTGAATAAAATATCACCAATTGTTCTTTTACCGAGTATCACTATTTTTCAGTGTAGTTCTTATTCATACCTACAAATTTGCGGAAGACACCAACTCGATCAAAAAATTCCTTCATAAGATACAGTGTTTTGAATTTCCAAACATCATTTTTGTATGGACAGTTGCCAAATTTGTATGGACAGTTGCCAAATTTGTATGGACAGTTGCCAAATTTGTATGGAAAATTATATGGACAAACTATTGATGCAAAATGGCTTCTTTGGGCATACCGAAAGCACCACAAATGTTTCAGCCGGATTAAATAAATACAAAAAATAAAATTCTAAAAAAAAGATCGATTTTGTAGAGAATTGCTTTACTGTCACGGTGGTAGATTCGAAGTTCTGGACAACTTTGAATGATCCAGAATATCATAAATGTTTGATTTGATTTTACACAATCACACATATAAATCGCCAGACTTGAAAGAGTTAACACCTTATCCATCAATATCTAACGTTCCTCAATCACGCTAAGTGGATCAAAATTACCGTGGAGGTTACCGGAAAATCCAACATAAACTAGCGTGCTCAGTACACGTGCGGTAGCAAGCGCCAGAGAGCAATCGTTATTAAATGGCCCCACGGTTCATAATTTCGATTTCGATCGCCGCGTTGAAAGTGAAACCGTTCTCTGCCTTGACCGACACTTACCGATGTGCACGTGTACGTCGTACACACACATACACTATAGCTAGACGATTGCCCATAATTTCCACCTAATCCGATGCGTTCAGCTGATTTGCGTATCCGACCAACCTCATGCCCGGCTAAGGACGTCAACGGACGCGGCACGGCCTAAAATTAGATCACTTTCTTCGGTCGTTTGCACCGGTGGCCACAACACAGCTCCAGCCACCAGCCAGCGGAACTTGCTATCAAGTTAAAACGCAACCAAGAGACTGCGGCTGCGCCGTGAAGGTTCGATCCGAAAGCTTGCTAAATTTGCAACCCCTTCAGCTAACGATGTGGGGTTGTAAATTTAAGCGTAAAAAGACTGTAATTTATCAGTAGAAATTGTGATCAGGTAATGTCAATGTGAAGGTCGTCGTGTTTGTGCTTTGCAGATGCAGCTTAAGATCTCAAACTGTGACCCACTTGAGTGGATTCTAGCGATACAAAGAACTTCAACTTTCCCACCATACGTTCGTTCAAAGTCCGTCGTGGCGAATTTCGCACAGATAAGAATCACCAATAGATAATTCCCAACCATCATCGTCATTTTCCTCCACAAAACGTCCATTTAACTACCCAGGTTGGAGGCGTTCCCGTGTTGTTTCCCAGTATACAGTCGATCACTATCGCTAACGTCCGCTTCAATTGCTCAATTTCACCCGATATTAGCAGGCTCTCTCGTCTTTTAGTTAGGAAATTTCCCCCCACGGGTTCTTCCCAGCTTTATGGTCGTTCTCCAGTTTGTCCTTTGAACTCCCCCACAAGTCAGCACACGGTCGTCGTCATCGATATAATCGGTTCTGGGCCAAAAGGCCTGACTTCGCCGTCGTCGTCGCTGTAACTCTCGTAAAACGGCTCACCCTGTTGGGGTAAATAGCCGTGGGAACTTTCGTTACGCCAAAGAGTTTCGCGCGGAGTCCCTCCTCCCCTCTAAACAACCCGACGTCGTCGGTGACAGATAGTGGCCGGAATCGATACTTCGAGAGGCGGACCGCGCGGCGCGTTTTCCCTAGGGTCTATTTGTCTGGCGCGAGCGTTCGGCGGCGGCGCCGTCGATGATATCCCAATATCCCTCCCCAAAACCGGGCCGGCGTTCGACGCCAGAAGCCCTCTCTAATGGTAGTGTTCATAGATACGATCAAGCGGTCCACGGGACTCGGGACCGGACCGTAGCGAAATCGAAAGTGCACGAATTTAATTGTCGTGATCAATTAAAATTCAGAAATGTCCCGGCCAGCCAGATATTCAACGCTTTCGGGGAGGTTCGAGTTTGGTTGGCGAGGTAATCCTTTGCGCCACGAGTTGCGTTGCCGCGGATCGTTTTTCACCACAAATGGTCGTCGAAGTTTTATGGATTTGTTGTTTTCGGGGTGATGAAAATGAGCCATCGGCGGAAAGTTTGATGGCTTGCGAGGGAGAGAGAGATAGAAAGAGAGTTGCGCTGTTTTTCACGGCGTTCAAGTCAAGGTATCTGTGCGGCGGATTGAACAACCGATACGTTGCGAAATTACTTTTTGTCAGGGCTCTAGTGTGGTCGTAAAGATTTGTGGAACACAAATTGGTTAAGGGTTTCTGGGAATGGGCGTTCGATTCGATTTCAAACACGGATGAAACATGCTAACTGACAGACCACCAATCCAAAGTTGCGAGTTCGAATCTCACCTGATTCATTTCAACTTTTGTTCTTATTCACAGTTCAAATTTCTTATTAAAAATTTTAAGGGTATCGATCGGGATTTGAACCTGATTTGACTTGAGACAGATGCCACAACCATTAATCAATTCAAAGATCACCTGGAAAGTATGAAAAGATAAAGAGTAATTCCTTCGGACTCCGGATAACGATTTTTTGCATTTTTTGGATTTGCATTTGGATGGCACTTTGTGTGTAATTTTCGAATATTACCTCTTTTATGATGTAATTTTACCTCAAATTAGACTGAAAATGCGACATTACACCAGAATAGTGGTAAAATTACACATTTTCAGAAGTAAAATTACACATTTTTTCTGACATAAAAGATGTACCCCTTCCCAGATGTAATGATTTTTTTGTGTGTAGATATGTATGGATATGGTCAACATACGTGATTTTAAAAATTTATTGTAAAGGCTGATCTGATTTCTTCAAAAATAATTTTATTCAAATGATCGGAAAGTTTCACAATACTTTCATTTTTTTTTAATAAAAAGTCAAAGTAGTTATGTCACAGACATAACCGGAATGGCGTAGACTACGTAAAGTTTTATGATGTGGACATAGAGTTTTCCATATTTTAATTTTGAAGAATTAGCTAGA
Source organism: Culex quinquefasciatus (assembly GCF_015732765.1). Lineage (NCBI taxonomy): Eukaryota > Metazoa > Arthropoda > Insecta > Diptera > Culicidae > Culex > Culex quinquefasciatus. The sequence goes on from NC_051862.1 coordinate 160,950,199, forward strand.
TACTTGAAATACATTTACGGAATAAGATCGTAAATGGGAGATGGACCCCCCAACAAGACAGAACTTACACACTCCAGTCAACTCAATCGGACCGCAACTGCCATGTAACCATACTTTGAATGTGTTGGTAAATCTTTGACAAGAAAGCCTTATTTAAACAATGGAAAAATCGAATGGAGGAGAGAAGAACGAAAACGATTTTTTCGCGAACCGAATGAAAGTTTGGTAGCATAATGTGGGGGATAGAAAGGGGTTGGGGGGGAGCAGCCTCAGAAAGCTGTGCAATCCGTCACCCCCGAAGACCAACACTAGCTCCTGAAAGGCATTTCACCGAACATCACGGGTGGGACGAGAGACGGGGAGTGAGGCAACTCCGAAGAGTTGGGAATTCTTCACCCCCTACCACGAAAGATCCAAACGGTCCGGCCATCGAGTGGCAACTGGTTGACGGTGACGACGAGAAGGCGATGCGCGCTTCTTTTGCAGTTCTTGTCCCTCTCTCTCCTGCTGCTGCTCTGGTCTCTCTCCTGCTGCTGCTGCTCTGGGCTGAACTTTCCTGCTGCTGCTGCCGGTCCGACGTCTGAGACGTGAATGATGGTCTGAAATCTGGCGGAGTTTCTTATATATGTTTTCGGCCCGCTACTTCCCCTCCTTTTTCGCGACCGGTACCGGTCGCGCTGCTTGTGTGATTTTCCCCTCAAAATAGGTACTTGACCTTCCCGTCCGTGAGTGGGAAGCGCTCATTTTGCTTGCAAAATCTCTGCATTTTGAAAACATTTTAAAACATTGAGTTGTTACAATAGTAAAACTATTTTGCCAACATTGAAAATTTAATAGCAAATTGCTGAATAATTTTCGAATCGAATGGAACCAAACTCGTGCCGATTTGATTTGAGGGAAGGAAGATATAAGCAATTGACGGATGACGCAATATTCCAGGGCCTTCGGCCCGGGTTTTTTGGAATGGCACCCCAGTACCTTCGACAAAGACGTAAGTCTACGTCAAAATCAGACGAATAGTTGCAGACGCTTTTTCGGTGATATAGATGTGATGTGTCCGATATCAAAATTTATGTAAAGTACTTTTCGATTTAAAATTTGATTTTACATGGAAACCTTTTTTCCCAAAATTTGGCAGCACTGCCAAATGAATGTTGCCCAACTTGTGCCATAGCTCAAAACATGGCATTTTTGGCATTAAAATTTATCCAGAAATGTAAATGTTTTAAAATTGTTGTGTTGCGCAAATATTTTTTGTGTGTGAAATGTCCAATACAAAAAAAAAAGTTATAAAAATAGTGTAACTATATTTATTTTTGTGGAAAGTTTCAGGTAATACAACTTTGCCAAAGACACCAAATCGATCAGAAAAACCATTTGCAAGATATAGATTTTTGAATATTTAATTGTCTTTTTTGTATGGAAGGTTATTTATTTGGTCATACAAAAAGTTACACATAAAGTTTCATCCAAATAAAAAAATTCATAAAATTTGTTCATTCTTAGAGGCCATCCATAAACCACGTAGACACTTTTTTGGAAATCGCCGACCGCGAAAATTCCCTACATGTTTGTCGAAGGGTGCAAAACGAACCGATTTCATCCTGATGAGTTATTATCAATGCGATAAAAAGAAATAGGAATAACTCTTGAAGGTCGGGACCGTGGTGTAGGGATAAGCGTGGTTGCCTCTCACCCAGTCGGCTTGGGTTCGATCCCAGAAGGTTCCGGTGGCAAATTTTGAGACGAGATTTGTCTGATCACGCCTTCCGTCGGACGGGAAGTAAATTTTGGCCCCGGACTAACCTAAAAAGGTTAGGTCGTTAGCTCAGTCCAGGTGTAGGAGTCGTCTCTCTGGGTCCTGCCTCGGCGGAGTCGCTGGTATCCAAAGGTCGTCAGTTCGAATCCCGGGGTGGATGGAAACTAAGGTGTAAAAAGAGGTTTGCAATTGCCTCAACAATCAAGCATTCGGACACCTAGTTTCGAGTAGGAATCTCGCAATCGAGAGTCTTAATGTATTGCAAAAAAAAAACTTATTGAAATGAGAATCGAGCTCGTAACTTCTGGGTTGGCAATTCATGATGAAATGAAAGGAGCAGATCACAAACTTCTTCTTCTCTTTGAATACGAGCGTGCTGCAACATTTCTTTTAAAAGGTAACATTTTTTGTAGCAAGTCCACTATGGCAGATTTTGATACATTTTTCCTGTGGGTGTAGAGAAACAAAATTTGACCAACAGCTTAAACCACACTCAAAATCGTGTCCGCGCAGTTCAACTATCTAAGTACTTTTCGAAAAGGTCAACTGGCGACTCCGGTCTGGGAAAATCGTGGCCCCATTTCGAGTCGCGCTCGCGCACATGTACCTGCGCAAACCAGCTAGAAATGTGGAAAAACGAGGTTTCCCCGTGACTTGAGTTACCCAATTTTCCACCATTTTTCATCTGGAAAGGCCACGGCGCAGGTCAGAACAATAAACTCACGCCCTGGTCCCAGAGCCCTACTGTCCTCCCGAGAAGCCTTGTTATTTATGACCACTGGCCGAATCGGGACCCTTTGGACCAGCGCGATTGCAGTCGTGGTGTGCCAAAAATCGTGCCCGAAAGGGTTAGGCATTTCTTCGCGACATGAACTGCAATATTTATGATCTGCGTGCACGGAGAAAAAAGAGTTCTCAAAATCGTGAACAAGCTTTCATGAAAATGGGAACCACGAACAAAGTGTTCAAATCCCATGGTACGTTTTTGGAAATCGTACCATGGGATTTGAACACTTTGTTCGTGGTTCCCATTTTCATGAACGCTTGTTCGCGATTTTGGGAACTCTTTTTTCTGCGTGTGCCAACCTGAACAACACCTTCCCCGGATTGAGCATTCCGAGCCGGCTGGGGAGGTGATAATTTTGGGGGTTTTTAATACCTTCCTCTTGAAGGTTATGCGGGATCGAAGGTCAGGTACATCGCGCGCAGTGGTGTTCAAATTTTTGGGTCAAGACGCTCAATACCGCGCTGACCTTTGCAACCTTGCCATTATCTCACGCTTTTTTTGGGGGCGCTTTTCTGCGTCGGATCTCCGTGTACAATGGGAGGGCAATTATGGCGCGCTTTGCGCGCAGTTATGAAGATTAATTAGATCTGCGCGAGAAGCTCATCAAAAGTAGTTCGAGCGTGTACCTAGACCTTGAGCTGTCAAATCTGCGCGAAGTACACAAAAAGATCCGGCGAAGAAGTGCGGTTCGTGGGTTTCGTAATAATAGGTATAGCTGTTATTAACCTGACAAAAAGTGCCCCGATCGAAGCTTGGAGCTGCCGAAGATGGAGTTGTTCTCGGGAATGATCTTCGCAGGCGAAAGCTACCTCTGAAGCAATCTAATCAAGCGCGGTCGAAAATAGCAACTTCATCAACTCCGACAATCGAAAGTATTAACTCATTCTAACGTTTTCCCTTTCGGAATCTTGCGCAGAATTCCCAAAGCCCATTGAACTCTTTCGATTTGTTCGGCCGAGCGATTCGTCTAATTTTTCACACCGGCCACACGCGCGAAACAACTGTCCGTTAGGGGTAGGCTCGATGTTTGTGGTCCTCAACATCTTGAAACTTTATCAGTAGTACCGTAATCGCCAGTTTTACCCTATGAGGAAAATTGATTTTTGTTTCTACGAGTAACATACGTGAGGTGGCGTGGTGCGGAGGAAATCGGCAATTAAACCCGGATTCTTCGCAAACCGACGACACGCCGACGAACGAGGTCCGCTGGAAAGAAGTGTCTCAAATCGGTGGTGTTTCACGGTGGTTTGATTCGAAATGGAATGAGGAAATGTTACGGCTGAAATCTGGTTGAAAGGAATCTTACAGTTGTTTCGATTTCGATTCATTTGAGGTGTTGATGGAGCTTTAATCATTTCGATTCTTTTGATATCAAAGTTTGCGAACTTCTCATTTGTTCTATAATTTGACTTAATGTTTCTGTTACTGAAATCATGCATCATGATATGCGAGTATAGCGCGAGGATTTTCGACGACCTCTGACTTGTTACGGTATTATTTGGGGTCGCCCTCTTGCTTAATACGGTGAGAGACAGGTCTTAACTCCCAGAAGTCTCCAAATGATCTAGCATATCCCAACATATCAACAACGTAGTCGACCATATTCACTGAAGCTATCTGAGTGTGATCTAAAATGGAAGTCCGACGACCTCTTGCTCAAGACTCAGGGGAACGCTCGGATGCCTTAGAATACCTATAAAAGATCCATGCGAATACATCAGCCAGGATTGATCTATAGATAGGTATACCGCACCTGATGACATCTCTCCGATGAGCAATCCGTACATCCTCCAAATTGATACCTGTCCGATTGAATGCAGCACGGCCGCTTGAAGCGCCTCCTGTTCATTTCAATTAAGTCCGGAACCGTGAATCAACCGTCCAATTGATGATGATCGTTCATGTCTTCGCAGCCAGCGCTACCCCTTTGAAGATGGATCACTCGTACGCGTTCGTTATCCTCCCGTCCGTCCAATCTGGCCGTTTGAACAAGTAAAAGTAGTCTATGATTTGCATTTGCACAAACATACACGGCGTTCCCGCAACTCAATATCCCCCCTACGAGAGTTCTTTCCAAGACGACTTTCCAAGCACCGCGAGCAAGAAGCAATAAATTAACTTCGGCTTAACCTGTCAGTACCAATCGAAGCCTCGTAAGACCTTTCGATATGCCCTCCCTGCCTCCCCACCCCCCGTAGTTTCCCCCCTGCGGGAAAACAACAAGATCTCCGACCAGCTTTCCGATAGCAGTTAGCGCAATCGAAACCCCTCCTGTGCAAACATTCATCTTCACCGAACCTCCCGCGCGTACGTACGTGTAGGTAAGTCTCGACGAGATGATTATTGTGGTTGAGCATCGGGGGACCCCCTGGAACCACCACCTCCCCCTCGTACAACGAGCCGTGGACGCAGTGGAAAATGCTTTTAATCAAATAAATTACAAGTTTCGCGCATCGTCGGAGGGAGCGAGAAGAAATGTGTGGTAGCGATTTTCCACTTCCTCCCGCACCGATATCGGCGACTTGTGTGTGGACTGGACGACGGACAAGTGTCCACGGGTAAACATTTTGTTTTGCGCGCGATAGTAGACGGAACGGCACATGGCGTCGTCGTCAATGAACTTGGATCGATTGCCGGAAGGGGTCCGGAGGGAGCAGGATGTCGAAGCAAGTGAAAGCTGCGCCGTAAATCCTTGGGATGGATTGCCCAGGGATTCGGATGCGGCTTGTTGTGTGATTTGATGGATGTCCGTTCGAGCGCCGATGACTGAATTTAGTGGGGGGAGTGACGGATGATCCGCTGAATGAGATATGATGCACTGCAGACGCGCTAGATACTCAATCCATTATTATTATTTTTTTTGATGAAGCATACAAAAAATCTTTCATCGATTGCATCATTCAACTTAGAGATACTACAAGGATCGACCATTGATTTTAATACATGGTGTAGATACAAATCCCAATACAAATTTCCCTGATTTTTCCCAAACCTCTGCTGACGATCAAAAATATTGTTTCATTTTTTCATTTATTTTTGAAAAACATATTGTTGGTATCGTTTTTCAAAAAAAAATAAAGATGAAGAAAAAAATATTTGAAAAAATAAACGAGCTCCATCGATTCGCATGTTGCCCATTCTAAAAAAAAGAAATTGTTGCCATGAGAAACGATGGGACTTATTTTTTTTTTCAACAAACGATCAACAACAACTTTACGTTCCCAAACCTACTCAAACGCAGGATTGTTTTTAAATTGTATTCAGGTGATTTAACTTATGTTTCTATTCAAATTTAAAAAAAAAATCCGTTTAAAAATGTTAAGTAACAAAAAACATATTCATTTTGAAATAATTTGCTTTTCGACAAATTTTCAAACCGTAGCCATTTTTAAGCACAATTATGATTCAATATGATAGAATAAAATTGATAAGACAGTTGACAAAACAATTTGGAATATTTTGGTAGTGTGCATGAATGCCGTAGAAAAAATAAAAATTCGTCACATTTAATTTTGTTTTGTTTTGTCAAGCCACTTTTTGATGATTTTTTGATGATTTTTGAAATATTTTGATTTTTTTGGGAACAAAAAATATGTGTTGAGCAATAGATAAGTAAGAACAAAAAAATCCATCGTGTTACTTTTTATCAAAAAAGTGTTTCATGGCAAAAATCAAAATTTCACCAAAAATATGATTTTATTATAAATATTTTTAATGTGATTTAGATTTTTGCCAAAAAGATTTTAAATCCAAATCTCTTTTTATGAAAGTTGCCCTGATCTGAAAATTATTTTTTGAACCGAGATACCTATATTCAATGTTCATTAAGAACATTACCCCAACCCTGCCTTTAGACGGGTTTCGATTTTAAAAAATCGTCAAAAATCCATTTTTCAACCAATTTGTGATCTTTAAAAAGCATTACAAAAAGAACTCTTAAAATTTTAGAAAATTTATGGGTTGGAAGTTTTACTTGTTTTATTTGACTTTGCCAATTTTTTTAAAAATGTATTTTTTTAGAGGTCAACTTTGGCAGTATTTTTTACTAACATTTTTTATATTTTAAGTAAAAAGAAGTATGCAGTAATTTTTCTAGTGCCCCAGACTATGCCTCCAAGAATTTATTTACAATTTAAATTATAATGGTGCCATTTTATAGAAGAAAATGTGAAAGACATGCAAAAAATTGAAAAAGTTACTACCAAAAACAAACATAAACTTAAAAAGTTAAATGCAAATAAAAATAATAAAAATGAAACAACAAAAAAATTAGGGCAGTGGAGGGTAAATACAATTTTTTGGCGAGATTTATTTTTTCAGAGAAGAGCACCAAAACTTTATGGTCAAAGAAGCCATCTTGTGCCGTTGGTGTATCCATACAATGTTGGCAGCTGTTCATACAAAAGTGGTTCGTAAATATTTGAAAATCTGTAACTTTTGAAGGAATTTTCTGATCGATTTGGTGTCTTCGGTAAAGTTGTAGGTATTGATAAGGAATTTCATAAAAAATAGGCAATCGAAAAAAATGCTGATTTTGAAATTATTTTTTTTACACAAAAAATCAATTACCCAAAATTATTTTTCAAATGATGTCCTTGATTATCCATTCCTGCATATTTTTTGGAAGGTTCAGAAAGCAAATAATTCAAAAATAACAAGAAAATTGAAGTTTTATAAGTCACATCCAAGCATACCCTCATTTGCTTTACCAATATCTCAGCTAATGGTAAAATTTTCAATGCTAAAAAAACGAAAAAATGTGAAATTATATGATCCTTTCGAAAAAAATATTTGTATTTTTTTTAATAACGACTTACATAAGGCCTGCTCAACCTTTTTGGCTCAATTTTCACATTTTTTATCGTCAAAATTACAATTTTTCATTTTTTCAAGGTTTATTCGATGGAATCGGTTTACAGATGACCAGTGAACATAACTTTTCCTAAGGAGGAAAAAATATTTATACAAGTCATTTTCATCTACATTTTACCAATTTTCAGTTAAAACTTACATATAAACGACTTGCAAAAATATGTTTTCAAACTTATGTCAAATTTATGTTCACTGGTCATCTGAGAACCGATCGCACCAAATAGCCCTTGAAATAAAAAGCAATTGTAATTTTGACGATCAAAAATGTGAAAATTGAGCCAAAAAGATTGGGCAGGCCTGACTTACATTTTAAAATGGTTAAACATTTAATAATACGCCCAATTGAAATTTTAGTCATGATTCGAGAAAAATAAAAAAACAACAAGCAAACCCCTTGTGTTTATACTTTAAAGTTTTGTAATGTCTGCTTTACAACTTTGTAGAAAATTGTTTATTTTCAAAAAAAAAAAATCCCTGCAAGGTTATAAACACTCGAATTTTTAAATTTAAAATTTTTGTTGTTTAAAAAATAACAAATCTGGCTTATTGAACTGGTTGCAAAAGTACATTACATTTCCCTTAAAATTTCATGTCCTAAAAAAGTTTACAGTCGAGTAACGAAAAAAACGGAGGTTTTAAAACTATTTTTGTATTTTTTCTGCCTGTGTGGATCAATCGGACCGCGCACTGGACTCACAATCCAGAGGTCGCCGTTTTGAATCCCCAGGCAGACGCAAACATTTTAAGTGTTAATAAAGGTATTCGGTGCCCTCTCCCCGTGCCTTATCTTCACACTTAGGAGACCCGGGAGGCGGAGTCTTGTCGCAAAAAGAACGATACACTCCTGTGAATCCGTTGACGGAACCGCAAGGTTTAAGAGGGTCACATTATAAGGTGTTACGTCGATTCCGTTTTTTGTTGTATTTTTTCTTGAAACAAACTTTTTTTCGGAATTCAGAGTAGGGGAAATATACCCTTTCTAATTAAACACCTATCTTCGTCATATGGAGAGTTTGATGCTCGATTAAAGCTCCAAAAATACTACTTAGGCTATTAACTTACCAGCAACAGCACCGCCTCGAGTAAGCATGCAAGTTTATGCCATTTACTGGCCAAAAAGATCAAATTTAATGCACTTTTGATCATAATTTCTATTTTGCGAGACCATTTCTCATCATCTTGGTGGCACACACATCCACACGCAAGACCCGAGGTTAACTGCTTAACAAAAGTCGCCATCAATATCTTTTCACTTGCGCTAACGATTTCAAAGCGCTTAAGATATAAAATTGCTTCCAACTACCGGCAATATGTTCTTTTGTACATTCTTTAGTCACTCACTTGAAAAATAATCCCGAAACATGTAAATAATTAGCAAGCGCCATCCAAAAAACAAACGCGCTAATTCTTTTGACGTTTCAATTTTGACTACCCATTCCAATCGAAGGCTGAAGAAAACCGAGCGAGAAGCAAAGACAAATAAAGAACAAAGGGTGGCCTCCAACACCACCAACATGCTGGTGCAGCGCCTGTTGGAGTGAGCAAGTGCAGCCAGGAAACTTGCGCTATAAATGCTACTTTTCGTAAGGATTCGCTTAAAATTTTATTAATTTTGGCAACACTAAGCAGACCCAAAAGAGCGCTGGAAAATAAAAAGAACTAAGCTGAAAATGGAAAAATGGGCGTGGCCCAATGCACTTGACTGATTACAATGCATTTTTTAAATATTTTGTTTAAATGCTTGTAAAAGGAATTGCATAACTTTTAATAAAAGTGAAAATAAACAGAAATGTTCACAAAAAGTTGCTCTACTTGTTGGTGCACTTGGTTTTAGTGAATTTCAAGGAACGATCCAGATTATCCAGCATCATTCAAACACGACCGCTTATTAGGCTTAAAATGGGCATATTTCCTCTACGCCACTGAATGATGCGTCAAATTTTACACAAAAGACCCCTAACACAAAATTTTCAAATCTTCCTCATTTTAGGCTGCAAATTATTGAAAAACGCGTGTTTTTTCACATGTCCAAAAATGGAAGGGGTCGTACTGCCTCACCGTCACGAGATATCAAAAAAAGGACCTTTGATTCGTGATCAGGGACAAACATTATTTATTAGAACAAAATTTAATGCAACTCGAAGAGGGGTCGGGGCAACTGTTGTGTGAGTTGGCGGAGAATGACCCATTGAATGACTGAGTTGATCCGGAGATAAGATACAAGATTTCTTTTTTCTTATCAAACATGTATAACATGTATAACATCGAATCATGACATGCAATTAGAATAAAAACTAGAAGCTGGGCTCATATATATACTTTGGTAGCTCCGACTCCAACTCTTTACAGCCAATTTTCAATTAAACCCCCCTAACAAGCCACCTTACTGTACAGCCCAGAGTCCCAGCAACCAAGATCCGAACCCCGCGATAAGTCCCCTCATATTGAGAGGTATTGGCAGCAGCTTTTTTCGCGACTGTGCGCGTTGAACCCGCGGGTCGGATCATGCAGGCCGCCACGACACACAAGTGACAAAGGTTCCCGGCGGCGGGCGCCCGGGTGACAATTTTGGCGCCTGGCACACCGGAGTGTCCTTTGTGTGCACATGGAGTGGAAAAGTCGTGCTCGATAGGAGGCGCCACCAGCGGGATCCACATAGCTGTGACCGGGTTGGTCTTTTAAGGTGCACCGGCGGCGGTACAGCATAATGAATGAGTCATGACTCCGCGCGGATAGTTGGTAGCGTTTCGTCATTAAGCGGGGAGATATACTGGGCAACTGGGGTTCGTGGTGTCGGCAGTGTTGTATTCAACCGGGACGGTAAAAACTACGCCGCCGACATTGAGCTAATTGAGTTGATGCTGATAAGAGCAGCGGCTATTTACTATGATAAACGAGCGATGTTTTCCGCAGGTCGCCACGACCTGGTAATTTCCGCATACTTTCGCGGCTTACGGCGCGGAATTTCGGTAGAGTCAAGTCATCCGTCAGTCTCTGTCAATCAGCGTTCGGTGCTGGGAACACTTTATCAGCAGCGTGAAAATACGACGACTGTTTCGTTTAGTCTGGAAGACAGACAAGAGGGGTGCGCGCGCGCGACTTATCGCAACTTAATTAAGCCGTCTATTTTAATTGAGCTTTGAACGTTTTGTTGGTTTTGTCCCAGAAACTAAAAAAAAACGGTTATACGAAGCGCGATCGAAAGTGAACGCTCCGTGATTGATGGTCATAAACAACGGGTAACAGTTTAGTGGGAAATTGGGTAAGCGGATTTCTATTTCGACACTGGGTCAATCAAACGGTGCATTTTTCTCTGTGGGACACTTTTCGAATGCTTTCGTGGATCTTGAAGATACGGTAATTTCTGTCCTCTTACCGTAGCGTTATTCAAACAATACCGTCTAACTGAGGATCGTTGGTTGAGTTCAAGAAGCTACTGCAGTCACCAAGCCCTAACCACTTGTTGCCTACGAGATGTCATTGAATTCAATCCGACGTCACTTTCCTTCTCGAGCACTTTCGATTTCAAACCGACACCCGCAAATCGACATAATTACCTAGTGCTGCAACTCCATACGGCACCAGCCACTCTGTTCCGCGAAAGGAAAAGTGAATCCAACTGACCAAATCGCGCTCAGCAACTCCGCAAACCGCGCCGCAAAACCACCTTGTGGAGTGGAGTTGCCAACAACAACATTACAACATCGTCGCAATCCAATGTCCGATGTAAATTGATCTTCTTTTCACCATCTTCACGGCGGCGGCACTACGACCTGGGGACCGCATCAGGCCGGACAGACGAACCGGGGTACAAATTATACCAGAAGTCATTTCCATCAACCGGGCGCGACGATCCGATCGTCGGAGAGAGATGCACCCATTTCGCCAGTTCAACCCAAGACCTAAACAAACGAACCGAATGGAATTTGAAAGTGACTGTCGTCAGCCAGTCAGAGTCAGCTAGTGTGTGTGTTGTGTTGGCATCGCTCGAGTTTCTTAGGAAAACCAGGCCCGGAGGTTTTCCATTGATTTGACGGTTGGACGATGGTGTCTCAATTAGATCGAGGCCCTACGGTTGCCACAATGAATGGACGTCTCTGCGAGGAGGGATCCATTTAAATTAATTCAATTGTGAAATTGGCTGAAAAGTGCAGACATTCTCTGTGGCAGCACCGTGTCGACCGGCCGGTCGGCAGCGAACTGCTATTGAGGAACCATTTATAAATTAGCTCCGTTGATTGAAGAATTAGCCTATCCATGCACACACTCTCAACTATCTCGCGATGAAGTGACGGTGGTGAATGGCAAGATCCCAGACCGATTAGTCGAAGGAAAAACGACTGCAATTGGAGCATTGTGCGCAGGTTGAGATCGGACTCATTAGCGATCAGCGTAGATTACGTAACTCTACAAAAAGTAACAAGATGTATTTCTTCAACATCCTAAAATATAGACGTACAGCTGAGCTTGACTTACTATACCTAATAATGACTCAATTTACCGCCACCCATCCGGACTCCAAGGCCAAAGGCGCGCGGGTCAACCTTAACGGGGTCCGGGACATAATTGAACCCGAAAGATCGTAATCTTCACCTTGTCCGCTGGTCCTGCAACCACATCTTCCATCAACATATTTGGACCGGTCGGCGGTGGTGGTCCGGGTTTAGCTGAACCTTCACGACAAGACACTGCACAGTGGGCGAAATGGAACCCAAAATCGGACTTAATTGAACGCGGCTGGTTCCCTGGTATGAATAATAGTGTTTCTTATGTAAAAAAATCCGGGGAATCGATTGGTGATGGTTTCATCCACCGCACGAAACGGCAAAGGGTCCATTTTGCCCCAATTCCCCATTTTTTAACATTTTTTCTTGAAAATCGGTCTGTATTTAGAGCGGAGGCTTTATGCGGCCTTCCAAAATGCACTTAACTTATGTGAAAACGTCCCAGAAATCCAGTAAAAATAACCACTTGCACCGCAAAAATCATCTAGGGTCCATTTAACCCCAATTCCGCTATAAAATCATTTTTGACCGTTTTCAAATGTTAGGTCAGATTTTAAAAATCTGAAAATATTTTTATCGTAAAGATCAGACAATTTTACATAAGAATGACGATTTGCACTTGAAAGTTTGACACATTTATATTGATATAGAAATTAAACTAAATAAAAAGATTGAAGAATCACTTTTGGGCCAATTTTCCCAAACGCAGAATAAACTGCCTTTCATATACATTTTATTTTTATCAATATAAATGTGTCAAACTATCAAGTGCAAATCGTCATTCTTATGTAAAATTGTCTGATCTTTATGATAAAAATATTTTCAGATTTTTAAAATCTGACCTAACATTTGAAAACGGCCAAAAATGCTTTTATAGTGGAATTGGGGTTAAATGGACCCTAGATGATTTTTGCGGTGCAAGTGTTTATTTTTACTGGATTCCTGGGACGTTTTCACATAAGTAAAGTGCATTTTGGAAGGCCGCATAAAGCCTCCGCACTAAATACAGACCGATTTTCAAGAAAAAAATGTGAAAAATGGGGAATTGGGGCAAAATGGACCCTTTGCCGTTTCGTGCGGTGGATGAAACCATCACCAATCGATTCCTCGAATTTTTTTACATAAGAAAGACTATTATTCATACCAGGGAACCAGCCTCGTTCAATTAAGTCCGATTTTGGGTTCCATTTCGCCCACTGTGCACTGGTGGTGGGACCTTGGTTTTGAGCAGGGCGCAAGCTCGCGCTTTGATTGACAGATCTGGATCGTTATGGCTGAATTGGGAGAAAATTGTGCGGCAAAAAGGGGGGAAATCATCGTGGCCAAATGTCAATGTCGAGCGAGCTCTTGAACACTAACCTTTAACGAAGTTGCGCTCGGTGACGTTTCGGAATGCGTCTGGAGCCGTTCGGCCAAGTTCAGCGTGGACGGGGGTAAATGTTAGTACGGGTCTGTAGTTATGACGTAGCATATTTTCTAACATATTTTTTTCTGTGTTTTAGGGTTTAGCTCTTAACCTGATCATAACATTTCCACAAAAGTGAAGTGTTTGTTCTCAATGGATTTGAGGAAGGAACTTTAAATATCTGACTCATTGATGATATACTTACTTGTTCTTTGAAAACAAGTCTGGAGTTTTTTTTTGAAAAGGTCCAATAAATCAAATTTTCAGTTTTTGCTTTTTGGGTGTTTTTTAATACCCCTGACTCAAGGTGGTTTCAAAAACACCCAAAAAGCAAAAACTGGAAATTTGGTTTATTGGACCTTTTCAAAAAAAAAACTCCAGAAGTATAGATTTGAAAGCAACCTGAATTAAAAATAAACTGCAATCTTGATGCTTTTTTATGAATTCAAAACTTACGTACTAATTCCCAAAAACAAATGTTTTAATATCTTGCTACAGTCTAGACTCGATTATGCGAAGGCTTCGAAAAAATTTCACTTCGGATAATCGTTCAGGACCAACATTATTTCCTGTAATCCCAAAATTCAAAGTTGGTAAAAAGATTAAAATAAGCTTTTATTTGTTCGAGAATGCAAAAACAATCGTTATACAATTGCAATGTATTCCAAATGGCAAAGCATGTTCATGCAAGAAAAAAAAATCGGTAATTTTTTTATGTTTTTGCCCCCTGATTTAAAAAATAAGCAAGGTGTGGTTGACAAAAACTTTGAATCAAATTTGCACTGTATTAAATTTCAGTTCGATCTTCTTAACGGAAAAGTTTCGAGTATTTTTTAACTCTTTAAAAAATCAGCTATTGTTTTATGGGTAATTCTCTACCAACTCACACGAAATCGGGAAAAGTTGCCCCGACCCCTCTTCGATTTGCGTGAAACTTTGTCCTAAGGGGTAACTTTTGTTCCTGATCACGAATCCGAGGTCCGTTTTTTGATATCTCGTGACGGAGGGCGGTACGACCCTTCCATTTTTGAACATGCGAAAAAGAGGTGTTTTTCAATAATTTGCAGCCTGAAACGGTGATGAGATAGAAATTTGGTGTCAAAGGGACTTTTATGTAAAATTAGACGCCCGATTTGATGGCGTACTCAGAATTCCGAAAAAACGTATTTTCATCGAAAAAACACTAAAAAGTTTTAAAATTCTCCCATTTTCCGTTACTCGACTGTAAAAATTTTGGAACATGTCATTTTATGGGAAATTTAATGTACTTTTCGAATCTACATTGTCCCAGAAGGGTCATTTTTTCATTTAGAACAAAATTTTTCATTTTAAAGTTTCGTGTTTTTTCTAACTTTGCAGGGTTATTTTTAAGAGTGTAACAATGTTCTACAAAGTTGTAGAGCAGACAATTACAAAAATTTTGATATATAGACATAAGAGGTTTGCTTATAAACATCACGAGTTATCGCGATTTCACGAAAAAAAGTTTTAAAAAATTGTAATTGTCTGCTCTACAACTTTGTAAAACATTGTTACACTCTAAAAAATGACCCTGCAAAGTTAGAAAAAACACGAAATTTTAAAATGAAAATTTTTGTTCTAAATGAAAAAATGACCCTGACCATCGTAGATTCAAAAAGTACATTAAATTTACCATTAAATGACATGTTCCAAAATTTTTTACAGTCGTGTAACGGAAAATGGGAGAAGTTTTCAAACCTTTTTAGTGTTTTTTCGATGAAAAATACGTTTTTTCGGAATTCTGAGTACGCCATCAAATCGGGCGTCTAATTTTACATAAAAGTTCCTTTGACACCAAATTTCTATCTCATCACCTTTTCAGGCTGCAAATTATTGAAAAACACCTCTTTTTTCGCATGTTCAAAAATGGAAGGGGTCGTACCGCCCCTCCGTCACGAGATATCAAAAAACGGACCTCGGATTCGTGATCAGGAACAAAAGTTACTCCTAAGGACAAAGTTTCACGCAAATCGAAGAGGGGTCGGGGCAATTTTTCCCGATTTCGTGTGGGTTGTTAGAGAATTACCCTTATGTCAAAATCATGTGCACTTTCAGAAAAAAGTGTAAATAAGCAGAGCCTTGTATCAAAAAAAAAAAAAAATCAAGAAATTTTTACATCAATACATATTAAATGTGTGACAAAAACTTGCCTTGCATTTTTCCCAGCTTGCTGTTTTGCATATGGGACAGTAGAGTTGAATCGAGTTACATGAGAAAATTGAAAATGATTAAAATCCAATCATCAACACATTTTTTGGGTCTCTTTTAGGGTCCCAAACAACCCCCAAAATTTGGGAGCGTTTGGCTAAACCCACGATTGGCGCAAAGCGAATGAAATTTGTATGGATTGGGGGGGGGTCAAAAGTTGTGCCATTATAATCGGTGATTTTTTTTTTTTTTTTTTAATTAAATATACTTTATTGAATCTTTCTTATAATAATTACATTTGGTTTACATAATAAGTGGTCAGCTGTGGCTCTTCAGCTTTAGTTTGCTTTTCGTGATTTAAACACTGTTCATATTCATAACTTTAAAAGTATATGATTTATCATTTTTGTAACACTAGGTACAATGAAGAAAAAAATTAAGAAAACATAACCTAACCTAAAACTAACTTAATCTTACCATAAACTAAACCAATCCTTGAATCAAGGGGTATTCAGATATAGCACATTTTTCCCTGAATTTCAAACATTTTTCTTGAATCTTCTGATCCAACATTTTTACTTCTGCTAATTCATGAACCTCACTTGATCTTGTCCAGCCAGGAACATTCAAAACCATTTTGAGTACCTTGTTTTGGACACGCTGGAGCTTCAATTTATGAGTTCTAGCGCAACACTCCCAAACAGGTACTGCATACTCAATAACGGGGTAAATTATTTGTTTGTAAACTGCTAGCTTATTTTTCAAAGATAACTTTGATTTTCTGTTAATTAAAGGATACAAACACCTGATGAGAATGCTGCACTTGTTCAATATTTTATCTACATGCTGTCGAAACAATAGTTTCGAGTCAAGTATGAGACCTAAATAGACAACTTCCTTTGACCAGGGTATTGAAACATCATTCATTTTAATCAAAACATCATCCTTTGGGACAAATCGGGCCGATTTGGAAAGTGGAAAAATGATGGTTTGAGTTTTGGCTGCATTTATGCGAATTTTCCAGTCGCCAAAGTATTCGGAAAGAACGTCAAGACCCTTCTGAAGACGGCCAACTAAATATCTGGTTATTTTACCCTTATAAATAACGGCAGTGTCATCAGCAAAAAGTGACAACACACCATTACCAGGAAGAGTAGGCAAATCAGATGTAAAAATATTGTACAGAAGTGGGCCAAGAATACTTCCTTGGGAACCCCAGCATCAATGTTGAATAATCCAGAAGCAATCCCATTCAGAAAAACCTGAACGATCTCTCCGAAAGATAGTGCTGGATAATTTTGATAAGATACATTGGAAAACCGTATAAATACAGTTTATGTATCAAACCATCATGCCAAACATTGTCAAAAGCCTTCTCAACATCCAACAAAGCCATAGCAGTTGATTTAGACTCAAGCTTGTTCTGCTTGATGATTTTAGTTACTCTCGTAAGCTGATGAGCAGTATTATGCCCTTTCGGAAGCCAAACTGCTCATTCAAAATTATATTATTATCGTTGGTAAAATCCAAAAGCCTTGAATAGATGACCTTCTCAAAGAGTTTGGACAGACTACTCAAAAGACTAATGGGACGATAACTTGTTGGCGATGTTGGATCTTTTGAGGCTTCAAAATTGGTATGACTTTGCCCAGCTTCCAATTGGTGGGGAAGTAACCAAGTTGCAAACATTTATTGAAAATATTGGCTAGATGTTGAAAGAACTGATCACTCTGTTTTTTCAACACTAGATTAAAATGTTATCAAAGCCAGGAGCTTTCATATTTTTCATTTGTTTAACTGCAACTTTGACTTCCTCACCAGAAACATGGGAATCTGCAGGAAATTCAAAGGTAGAGTCATTGATTGTTGAAATACTATTGGCAACTGATGTTTCTTTACGGCTGGTCATGGAAGCGCCAAGATTATGTGAACTAACAAAATGAAGCCCAAGTGCATTTGCCTTTTCCTCGGATGTAATCAAAGGAGAATCCTCAACAATAAGAGGAGGAATAGGCTTTGGTTTGTTTTTAAGAACTTTTGAAAGTTTCCAAAATGGTTTTGAATAATTCCCAAGCTGGCTTACATGTTTTGAAAATTCTTGATTTCTGATATTGTCAAGTCGGTCTTGTATGATTTTGTTCAAATTGTTAACTGAAATCTTTTGTCATAGTCCCCAGTCCGTTGATATTGTCTCCTATAAACATTCCTAAGTCTAATCAAGTGTTTAGTATCTACGTCAATATCAGTTACCTTAAAATTAACAGGAACCTCCCGAACGTTGGCAGCCTCTGCTTGGTTGATAGCCTGCTGGATCACCTCCAGCGAACGATCAATATCAGCAGAAGTTTCCGGGTGTTGATCATAGTCGATGTTGCTGTCTACCACTTGCTGAAACTGCTGCCAGTCAACGTTGTGGTAATCTTTCCGGGTTGGTTGCCGCTGCGGAGTAACGGAAGCTCCAACCTCCACAACCACCGGATAGTGATCAGAACTCAACTCTTCAAACACCTCAGGATGAGCCACGTTCTCAGCCATATTGGTAATGAAGAAGTCGATGATTGAGTGATTCCCAGACCGAGCCACCCTCGTTGGACGATCCGGACTCACAACGTTGTAGTATCCGTTTTGCAGATCGTTGTGCAGAATCACTCCGTTCCGATTCCTCCTGCTGTTGCCCCAAACTTCATGCTTCGCGTTGAGGTCACCAGCGATGATGTACTTTGCGCTCCGCCGTGTCAGCTTCTGGATATCGCTCTTCAGTTTTGCTGCTGAACCATCTCTGGCATTCACCTGACGTGGGCAGTATGCAGCAATGAAGAGTACTGGGCCAACCGAAGTGGGAATTTCCACTCCAACGGCCTCGATGATGTCCAGCTTAAAGTGTGGCAGCCGGCGTGGCTTGAGATCACGATGAACAGCGACAAGCACACCTCCTCCTCCAGAGGTGGTCCTATCGAGCTGCGTCGCGATCTTGTAGTTTTGCAGATAAACTTTTTCACCGGGCTTCAGATGAGTTTCCGTGATGGCAGCTACGTCGATCTCCTTCTCGCGAAGAAAATCCACCAGCTCTAAGTTCTTCCTCCTAATGGAGCAAGCGTTCCAATTCAGCAGCTTGAGGGACCTACGATCCATACTGGATGACGAACGAGGTCAGCACTTCAATCTGCTGGGTCTTGGTTTTGCATCCACGCAGTGCAGCGGACATCTGTTTGAAAATATTGAGGAGTTCGGTTGAGGTGTAAAGATCATTACCATTTTCCTCAACTGCTGGTTCTTGGGTTGGTCTTGGCTCCTGGCTGAAGCCCGGTGGTGGCGGTCTCGGCTCCTGGCTGGAACCCGGCCGTGGATGATTCATCTCAGCTCTCTTCCTGGGATCCAACGGCAACGGTGCCAAGTTCGGGACCTGGCGTCGCGGTTGAAGAGGTGGAAAATTTTGCTCCACCAGGGCTGGAGGAGTTCTACGACGCTGAGGCTGATTCTTCGTCGATGCTTGCTGCCGAATTTTCACGAACTCAGCTCTCTTGGGGCACTTTCGGTCGGTTGACGAATGCTCACCGTTGCAGTTGAGGCACTTCACCAGCGAATCTTGGATGCACTGGGATGTGATGTGCGCATCAGTACCACATTTGGCGCAACGACGCTTCAGGTGGCAGTTCTTACCTCCGTGCCCGAAGCCCAGGCAGTTGAAGCATTGTGTGACGTCACGATGCACTGGTCGGTATCGCTCCCACGACACGATAATGTTGAAAACCGCTCGGATTGCCTTCAGCTCAGGAAGCGTCGTCGATCCCTTAGCCAAATGCAGCAGGTAGAGCTGGTCACGGTACTTGATGTCTTTGTTGCGTCGGCTCATTTTGTGCACGGCCAACACATCCAGTTTCAAAACTTTTAGCTCGGCAGCTAATTCCTCCACTGGCATGTCGTACAGACCTCTGACGACGATTTTGTACGGCTTATCCATGACGACATCATGGGTAAAGTACTCCGCCTCGTTTTCGGTCAAGTAATCCTTGACCAGTTGATAGTGCTGCCTGGATTGCACCAGCACCTTAAATCCGTCCTGACACAGACGAATGTTGCCTTGGACTTTCCCAGACTTGATGAGTTCAACCAGCCCCGCACGAAAGTCGATCGTTGCTGCTGATTGCCTCACATAAAAAGGAGGCAGTTTCTCCTTTCGCTGTTTCACTTCATTCTCCTTTGCTTCCGCTACCTGGTCCTCGTCAGGCAGTCCAGCGAACTTGTTGTTCTTCAAAAGCTGCTCCTCGTGCGATGAAGAGTTCTCCTCCTCCTCATCCATCGGTACAGTACCGTCGCTCTTTTTCGTCTTTTTGCTGTTCGATGTCACTTCCAAAAGCACCTTCCTTTTGGAAATTCCCGGTTTTTGGCCATCAGTTGAGGCCTCAACCTTCCTTTTGGAAATTCCCACTTTTTTGCCTGCTTGAGCCGCAGGTAGGGCAATATTGCCGGCGTTTTGCGCCGGGACGCGACGAGTCATGTTGATTCAGACAACCTTCACCAACGAATGCTCGGATAACAATCAAAAGGAAACGTCGTGAACCTTCCCCCTATAATTGTTGGGTTGGAATCTCCCCGGAATCGTACGACGACTTCATTGACTCTCTCGTAGAAAGGGAGTTCCCAGAGCGATTTCACGGTCCGTTCGTCATTAGGAGGCCGCTATGCTCCAAGAACCGGTCGTCCCGTATTATGCGAACTGGCGGCGACCACCTCGGTGCGCCGGCGGAAGAATTTACGATTATTGCGTGCAACACTTTTGCACACGATCGGCGAGAAGATGACGCAGGATGCGATGATCATTATTACGACATTGATCATCACCTTGGGTTTCCGTTGGGAACCTCTCGGCGTCGTTAGACGCGTGTGAGCTGATCCAGATTAGAAGACACCCTGACAAGTTTGTTCGGAACTTGAATATCCAATGCTATTGAACAGTTCTGGTTGTCAGAAATCTTCCATTTGGGTGTCGAGCAGGCCGACATCAGGTTTCCGTTAAAGCTCCTCGATCATCAAGATCCCAATTACCGTCGCGGTAACGCCATCGGAAAGTGAAACCTTTGCGCGCAACTTCACCGCTTGTAACCGGTTGACCGTTCCGGGCCGTACGGGAATTCTGCGCGGAGCCACCGCGCACCCCAATGTCCCATGCTTAGATCTTTATGGTTCCGCAAATCCGGCCCGCAAACTTTGCGTCATCTTCTCGGAACACTAGCTGAGCGCGAATAAATTGCGAAAGCAAGCATGGCGGGGCGTAGAGTTCCCACAACGCCACGACGATCATAAACTTGCCCCGCTGAAAGCGGTCCATTTACTCGACGGGGTTAAACTGACAGGGACTTGGACAAGCGACGAACTTCAAGAGATTAATTGATGTGAGAGATGAGTCGGTGCGGGTAGTAAAAGGCGCCTTCAGGATGACATTACTGAAAGGGAAGGGGGGATCTCGGTGAAAGGTTGACATTATGTCGTTCACGGGTCGTGGATGATATGATATGGGCGGCTTACCAATGTCACGCAGTGTAGGCAGTTGAAAGTGAATTGGAAGGAAGTTTGAACAATTACTTTTGATTGGCAAAATGAAAACAGACAGAAAATTTATTTCAAATTTGAATTTTTCATCAAATGACCATTGGCCCCTTTTCAAAAAAAATCCCATGTTGGGTAGTGGCAAAATTAAAGAAGAAACCCCCCAATGTTTCTACATATTTGGAAAAATAGTTGAACAATATTGTACCCCTAAAAAGAAAATACGTAGCGTGACGGGACAACATCGTAAAACTGGACTTTTCAAAGGGACACCAAGACAATTGTTGCCAGTTTTGCCAACTTATTATTTTTTAAGTTTTGCTCTTCTACACATTATCACAAATTGAAAAACGAATCTTATGCTCCCTGAACTGAACGAATTGGTTGAAATTTGAGTTTTTGCCAGCCATTTCTTTGCGTGACGGGACAACGAAAGGAGCAGATTTATGAAAAAAACTCCTCTCCCATAAAATGGCTTGCAGGCCTTATTTGGTCTATATTTTTGGCGTTTGAGGTAAGAAAACCCATTTGAAAAACATTGCAATTTTTTAAATCTTAATAAAAATTTCTTTTTTCATTTTAAAAATCTATTGAAAATTAAAAAAGTGACTTTTTGGTGTAGCTTTGCTAAGAATCGGTCAAATACATTGCACTCGACGGGAAATCAATCCTTTTTTATAGTTTTTAGTTTTTAGTTTTTAGTTTTTAGTTTTTAGTTTTTAGTTTTTAGTTTTTAGTTTTTAGTTTTTAGTTTTTAGTTTTTAGTTTTTAGTTTTTAGTTTTTAGTTTTTAGTTTTTAGTTTTTTTCACGAATCCGAGGTCTGTTTTTTGATATCTCGTGACGGAGGGGCGGTACGACCCCTTCCATTTTTGAACATGCGAAAAAAGAGGTGTTTTTCAATAATTTGCAGCCTGAAACGGTGATGAGATAGAAATTTGGTGTCAAAGGGACTTTTATGTAAAATTAGACGCCCGATTTGATGGCGTACTCAGAATTCCGAAAAACGTATTTTCATCGAAAAACACTAAAAGTTTTAAAATTCTCATTTTCCGTTACTCGACTGTAAAAATTTTGAAACATGTCATTTTATGGGAAATTTAATGTACTTTTCGAATCTACATTGTCCCAGAAGGTCATTTTTCATTTAGAACAAAATTTTTCATTTTAAAATTTCGTGTTTTTCTAACTTTGCAGGGTTATTTTTTAGTGTAACAATGTTTTACAAAGTTGTAGAGCAGACAATTACAAAATTTTTGATATATATACATAAGGGGTTTGCTTATAAACATCACAAGTTATCACGATTTTACGAAAAAAAGTTTTAAAAAAGTTGGTCGTCATCGATCATGGCCGTTCATGGTCACCCGCGACAGACACGGACGACGAAACAAAGAGAAACGCAAAAAGTAACTTTTTCAAAACTTTTTTTCGTAAAATCGCGATAACTTGTGATGTTTATAAGCAAACCCTTATGTCTATATATCAAAATTTTTGTAATTGTCTGCTCTACAACTTTGTACAACATTGTTACACTCTAAAAACAACCCTGCAAAGTTAGAAAAACACGAAATTTTAAAATAAAAATTTTGTTCTAAATGAAAAAATGACCCTTCTGGGACAATGTAGATTCGAAAAGTACATTAAATTTCCCATAAAATGACATGTTCCAAAATTTTTTACAGTCGAGTAACGGAAAATGGGAGAATTTTTAAAACTTTTTTAGTGTTTTTTTCGATGAAAAATACGTTTTTTCGGAATTCTGAGTACGCCATCAAATCGGGCGTCTAATTTTACATAAAAGTCCCTTTGACACCAAATTTCTATCTCATCACCGTTTCAGGCTGCAAATTATTGAAAAACACCTCTTTTTCGCATGTTCAAAATGGAAGGTCGTACCGCCCCTCCGTCACGAGATATCAAAAAACGGACCTCGAATTCGTGATCAGGGACAAAAGTTACCCCTTAGGACAAAGTTTCACGCAAATCGAAGAGGGGTCGGGGCAACTTTTCCCGATTTCGTGTGAGTTGGTAGAGAATTACCCAAAAACAAAATTATGTTTTTGTGAAGTCTTAGAAAACTGTAACTAAAAATTCTTAAAACCACTTATTTTTCGAATGTCAAATAACACTGGAACGCCCAACGCATGTCCAACTTACACGGACGCCCAAGCCTCCCAAAAAAGTTGGAACGGTAACTTCAACTCGCTGGTTCTCGGGCATAACTCAACCAATCGGGACGATTCTTGTTTCCAGTAATTTGTAAGAATGTCTAGATGATCCTAGAACTTTGCAGAACTTAATTTGATTAAATCTGTAATTTCTGCGACCGAAAACATCGTTCCACCTTTTTTCAAAATGACTGCCTCCGCGGAATTTTTGGCGAATTTTTTTTTGTACGCGAAAAAAAAAGTTGGAACGATGTTTTTAATCGCAAAAATTACAGATTTGATCAAATTAAGTTCTGCAAAGTTCTAGAATCATCTAGACATCCTAACAAATCACTGGAAAGAAGAATCATCTTGATTGGTTGAGTTATGCCCGAGATCCATTGAGTTGAAGTTACCGTTCCAACTTTTTTGGAGCCTTGGGCGTTGGAATGATAATGAAAGGGGAGAAAGTTAAACATGTTATTTTTGCAAATTGTATTTTATAAACGTTTTCAGCACTTTGCCTTTTTTAGATTCAATATACCACCAGCTCTGAGCTACCAGCCAGAAACATTTATGCAAGCCACCGAACGTATGTGTGTGCTTTAGCATGAACTTTAATGCTCCCCATGTTGCCGGAGCAGGTTTTATGTGTTATGTTTGAGGCTCGACATTCGTGGCCAGGTTTTCACGGTCAAACTAAAGGCAGCCAGTGTTCGCGTCAACATGGCCTCGCGGAATGCTACAAGTGAAAAAGAAACCGTATTTTTTTGGTGCTGTTCATTATGTGTGTGTCGAAATTCGCTAAAAAATTAAATCGAAAATGTGCGAACAATTTCCTCATCAACAAATGAAAGCAAAAAATAAAAAGAGCACTGGTGAAACACACCTACTTTTGCTATTCTATTTTGAGACTCGGTTTTGTCGAGAGGGGGTGGAAAGCAAAAGTGAAGAGAACAAACAACAAGATTTGGAAATGAATGAAAAGCACACAAAGCAAAAGATCAACTATCGGGCGCCTCATTCAATCAAACCACCTTTGGGGAGGGAGGGGGGTTTGTGTTTCACTGACCCATTGAGAGAAACAAGTTTTGGAAGTGTTTGAAATTGTGTTCTCTGCTTCTGTGTTTTGATTTCCTCGGATGAGATGCTTTCCGAGAAATGCTTGAATCTTTTCTAACAAATCAACTATCTTTGCTTTCTTTCTCTTCCAGATCCTCTTAAAACTAGGCATCGTCGTTTACACCGCACTTGACTACAACCTGCCGCCTAATGAGGACTGCCCAATGTCCCACGAGTTGGAGGAGTTGATCGAGTTCATGACAGCCGAAGGTGAGTACAACAAGATGAGATGTAGGTTTACAACAGCGTTAACGTTCAAACAAACCACACAAACTTATGTCGGTGCAAATTTTGATGAGAGCATAGAAAAGCAGCTTTTCCAAGCTGAAAAGTGTCAGGCAACGTTATGACGTGGGAAACTGGGAGTGTTGGCGTGCCCCCCACCATTGAATTGTGTTGACATTCCAGGGAGATTATTATAAAACATTAAAATTCAATTCAGTTCAGGTTGAGGTTAGAGCTCTGCCACCCAAGAAGATATAGGCTAGTCGGGGTACGGTAGGTACGTATCCACACGGTTTTGTTCAAGTGAACAAAATTGCTCCCATTACCACGATGTGAACGGGCAGATAGACCCGCGCGTCGGTCGTGTGGAATTCTCCCAAGGAAAACAGCTTGGAGTTAGGTTAGACAGAGTGGTGGGTACTTTGAGGAGTGTTTGTTCAAGTAATGAACATGTTTTGATGCAGATTTCTTTCGGAGTTTTTTTTCTAAATATCTTTAAACCTTGACAGTTTGAATCACAATTCAATTTGGTTGATTTGTTCTTGCAAAATACCCAAACCCGAAATTTAAAATGTTATTTATTAGCACTAAAATTCGATTCTGTCGATTGAATCGTGTTCAGGGAGCCAAAATCTATCATACCTTGATTAAACTTAAGCGTTTACTGACATCAACTTCAAAAATATCGAGTTGTGTTATTGTTCCAAAATTCGTTTTCAACGTTCATCCGTTTATTTTTTTTTTTTTTTTGTTAATCTCATAATTCGTTTTAAAGTGTTGTAAAGTTAAAGTAGTAAAAATATTTTTTTACATAAAAAAAACAATGAAAAAAAAGGTTTTGATAGTTGAGATACTTTGACTTTATAAAAGCTGGGCTAATTATGTTTAAAATGAAGAACAAAAAAGATATATTTTAGCACCTGTGTGCTATTATGCTACCTAGATAGGAAAATTATTAAGCTTAGTACAAAAGAGCACAAAGGCATCGTGATATGAAATTCAAAGCTTATACAAAATCAAAATAGCAAAACACTAATAAACCATTTATTTTTAAAAACATTTTAAAATAATCAGCTTTCTACATAACTCGATGTAAACATTAAAAAAAGCGCTATGTATCACATAAAGGCCATGAGCTATTTGATTTGTCAGTGAAAAACAGAACTTATTTGAAGTCAAACAGACTTTTAATAAAAAAAATGCGGTATCACAGGGAATCATTGGTAATTTTAGTAGTATTGCTTCGCCTCTCTTAAAATTAAAAGTAAGAAAAAAATATCCTTTGATATTTAACCCTCTCACGCCCATGGTTACTCCTGAGCACCAAAACTTTGAACTCAAATATCTCGGAACTGACACAACTTTTCATGATGCTTTAAGTTGCAGGTGTTCATGTAGAATGTATACTAACATCTCCCCAAATTTCATCAAATTTGGTTAAGCACAAGCAAAGTTACAGTGTGAAATGTAAACAAAAATGGGCCAATTTTAGGAAATAAATAAGACCTGTTTTCGAAAGCCCGTAAAAATACCAAACACAAAATTTTATGAAAAAAATGTTTTGCTATCATTTGAACCTTGGACAAGAACCCCTGTGAATAACATTGTGAGTTTGGACCGGTTTTAAGTGTTTTTCAACCTTTTTTATTTGGTGCACCAGAGCACCACCTAGGCATATGAGCAACTAAATATTCAGGAGCACTTTTTTATAAATTACAGAAAAAGCTTATTTTTATCAAAACAAAAGTTTATAAACGTTTTGACTATTCATAAACAAGACAAAACATTGTTATTAGACCGATAATTTTATTATTTTCCTCATTTTTCATGAAAATGGTTGTTTGTGAGTTTTGTATGAGCCAATCAAAGAAATCTGAAAATTCAAAGATTTTAGAATTTGTAGTTCATACTTCAGAAATATGGTGTTACAGCAAAGAATAAGCAGTTTTTAACACATTTTGAAGCGTTTTCAAACAAATGAACCAATAGATTTGAAGAAAACGAGGTTTTGTGGTTTAAAAACAAAGTTGCTCATCTTCCTGATGGTGCTCTGGTGCACCACTTCAAATTCTACTTTTTTGTCCCAATTCGATGTTTGTGGGTCAAAGTAAAGTATTTCCTGCATTATTGTACCAAAATTAAACCATTTACTATTTTTACGATAAGCAAACAGCTCTGGGCGTTAGAGGGTTAAGAAAACTTTATAAAATATGAAATAAACTTTTAGCATTTTTTCCAATCATGGTAGTTATTATTTATTTGTTGAGAATTATGATAGATTTTAAATGCGGTGGAACGACTTTTGAAGTAGTTTTGAGAAAAATCAAGAAAAAATATATATTTTCCTGCCTGGATATTTTTGCCATAAAGAAAAACTTAATCAAATAAACTATAACCATTATCGGAATTAAGAAATCAAAACATAAACGAATTCTTTCTTTTATCCAGTCCAGACTCGATTATCCGATGTTTCGTTTCTTTTTAAATCAAGACTAACACTTCAAAAGGGCCAAACATTCAATATTACGCCCTTTAAAACGCTGGTCTTGGTTTAAAAATTTTGAAAATATTTTTTTCGGAAGGATCGGAAAATTTCACGAATGTTTCATTTTTTAACATTGTAAATCGGACCATTAGTTGCTGAGATATCGACATTAGAAAATGGTGGGTTGTTTGGGTGAGACATAGAAAACATCAAATGTTCTGTTTTTAAACCTTTGCATAGCAATATCTCAGCAACTAAGGGTCGTATTAACAAAGTTCAGAAAAGCAAAATATAGAGAATTTGCTCAGCTTTTCAAAAATATTTTTTCAAGAGTGGGCAAACATGCGCACTTATTTTAAAAAATGAAAAACTGCGACTATTTTCAAAAAAGTCACCTAAAAATGGATTTAATTTGAAAACGATGCACTTTATCAAAATTTCACTAACGTACTTTTTGGTTACAAATTTGATTTTACATAGACAAATAAAGTTGTAAAATTTTTGCGACCAATATTTCGATTTTTTGAAAAAATCAGCATTGATTCAAAAATTCATAATTCGGTCAAAGCACAACCTGGAAATTTCTGAAAAGTTGGCATTTGATGTCCTCTTAAACATATCATGAAATGAAAAAAAAAATAATAATAATAGTGTTTTTTTTTTTGCAAATCAAGTTGTAGTGACAAAAAGTTAAATAAAAAATTACCATTTTTTCACCGTGTATCATTTTTTCCAGTGTAGTCCGTATCCATACCTACAACTTTTCCGAAGACACCAAATCGATCAAAAAATTTTTTCAAAAGATACAGATTTTTGAATTTTTATGCTTCATTTTTGCATGGAAAGCTGCCAAATTTGTATGGAAAATTATATGGACAAACTAATGATGCAAAATGGCTTCTTTTGGCGTACCGAAGGCACCAAAAAAGTTTCAGTCAGATAAACAAATACAAAATTAAAATTGAAGAAAAAAGAGCGATTTCTTAGAGAATTGCTCAAATACATTTTTCTTCACGGGCATTTGGCCGCCATCTTGGATTTTAAAATTCTAAATCACTTAAGCGTAGTGTAGGAGTCATACTTAAGCCAATCCAAAATAAGACATCGAACACATTTTTTTTTGGTTCGATTGTCCGAAGTGATTTCCAAGGATTCGGATAATCGAGTCTGGACTGTACCCTGTTTGAATTTTTACATTTTTACTGAGCAAAAAAAAAATGAATTTTTGAATGTTGAAAATTTGACACTTTTTTTGTGTATTGTAAAATAGATTTACAAAATGGTTAGGATTGAAAATTAAAAATAATGAAAAAATATTAAAAACAGACTTAAATTTGTTCACCATACACGAAAAGAGTTAACTTTTTAAAGAATAATAACTTCAAATTGAGACCTATTTTTAAAACACAAAACCACCTAACCAGCACCTGAAAGGTCACTCGTTGCCCTTTCAGATTGCACCCAATTTTTCCACCTTATTGTTTAGCCGTCGGTGATAAAAATTAAGGACTTAGAACCCGCTGATTTTCAGCCTTCCGTGCACTAATTTCACACCATTCAGTACCGCGCTCAAATTGATTTCCCACCGCTAAAAAAGCACCCCCGTTTAAATTATCCTTGTCCAGCATATCATGAATTTACCATTTAAAGCTCCCCAGGATAACTATCTGGCCTTGCTCATTTGATTAGCGCTCAGACTAATCCATTATGACTAACTAACGCTCGCGCGCGCGGGATCCAAATTTGAAATATCAAGTGTAAAATGAGCTCAAAAGGTGTCTTAAATCTCCGGCTGCTGTTGTGTGCATAATGGGGCTGCACCCCTCAAAACTGACAAGTCTCGAGCAGCATAAGTGCTTTTCGAGGGCTGGGGTGAATTCTTGGTACAGTTCGCTGAAGTGACTTTGATCATAAACTAAATTTCATGATTGCATTCACTAAAATAATTTTGAAGTAAAATAATAATAGAAAATTAATTTAGGTGAAATACCAGAAAAAAATCACCCCGGTTTACGGTAGTTTGTTGTTGTTAGGAACAGCAGAAGCAGTCCACAACAGGCAGCCATCAAGTGGAGATTTATGGAACCGCTAGGCTGTCAGTTCTGACCGCGGGCAACGACGAAGTCGTCACGATTGCCGGGTTCCAAGTGCAGGTTTGGACCCCAAACAGAAGCTTGACTGCTGCTGCGAGCCGAGCTTATTTAATTTAGTTTTCATGTTATTTGATTGAACTTGTGGCGTGCATGTGAGAGCGATACACATTTTTTCAGAAGTCTATTTGAAGACCGTTACCGGCCGCTCGCGCCGACTCATAGATCTTGATGGAGTTGAAGGTCGTCCATGTCCAATGTGGTTCACCTGCGGGGGCTGAACGCCACGAGAAAATGTGCGAGGGAGGTCTACTTTTCGAAATTAACATATACAGGCCGTTAAAATTGACCACGGCACACACACACATACACTCTATTAAGTCACGATCCCCCATGAATAGAGGTCGACGGACCCTTCTGAAACCGTAAGCCCTTGAACTAACGCTTAGGCATGGTAGGCTGACCAAGCTGTCTTCACGTGCTCCTATAGGAAGGGAGTTACTTGAGCAACAGCTGGTTCAGTTGTTGTTCAGCCAGCCCACCACCCCATATACATATCTGCAAAAATCTCTGACTAATTGCAATCATAAAGCTGTCAACTACCGTTTTTCTGAAGTTGCGCTTTTCTGCTTCCCCGGTGTTCCTAAAAGTCACGATTTTGGCCCGCGTACGTACATTGGACACACTTTGTCCCCAGTGCGGTAGCTGCCGGCGTTGCTACCAAGTGCAGGGTAGCTACTTGAAAACGAAGAATTTCAGAATGTTGTTAATGATAGCGAAACATCGAATCTTAGACCACTTATAAATCTCAATGTTATTCAAGTGAGTCGCCACCCTCAAAACGATTGCACCAAATTCCTGGCAATTTTCCGCGTGCGAGAACACAAAACATCTCCTCGCAGAGCCCCACAGAGACCTTATCGGTCTCCGGAAATCTACATGAAGCATTTATTACCTGTCATAAATAGTGGCCCGAATCACCCACTCTGCGGGGCGCTTTCTCGCAATATCTCGCTGCACTTTTCTTCTCCGTTCAGTCTCCCGGTTACAATGATCTCCATTATCGGAGGGGGCACCACACAATGAATGGGCAAACTTGAAAGTCGAAACCTGGCTTTTATCAAGAATCTCGACTCGTTTGAAACTGCAGCAACCTTGCCATGACAAAGTACAAATCTCTTTAACGACCTCCCCCTCGTCGATGTCCTCGAATAGCTGAATCGACTATTAGTTAGTGTCTTTATAGCTCGGTGCTTGCAGATGATATTGAACTTGAAACGACACTTTGGAATTGATTTAGCCGATTAATCGTCGTCGTCGTGGAGGAATTTGATATGGATCTTTTGAACTTCGTACAAAAGCCTCCTCTATTTAACGATCGCGATGTTTGGAGTTGCAATGTCACTCTCTTAGGGGAACACACTGCATTGTGCCACGAGTGGAGTCTGGAGTTGCGCGCGTTGGAGTCGGAAAAGCTTGGCGCGTTGCGTTGCGAAAGAGAAGCGCCGGCCATTCAAAGGGCTCGATGTTGACCATCTCCGAAAGCAATCAAATCGCGCGAAGGGCACAGCAGCGCTGGGCATCGAGATTTGTTTCATTGACATCTGAAGGGAGTTTGAATTGGAATCACGGTGAATCGGTGCTTTATTTCAAAATGTCAACTGTTGAATAGAGTGTGGTCGCTCGTGAAGCGCGATTGTGCGGACTCGGGAGAATTATGTTCAGCTAAGGCTAATGAAATAAAATTCTAGGAACGAGCATAAATTTTGACAGATCATTAAAACGATCACAAAACGATTGTAAATTGATTTAAAAGATTGATTTTGAAAGAGTTTTTAAGAATTGCCTTTATACACGAAAATTGTCCAAATTGAATCGTCTAGCCGTGATTTGCTGGACTTAAAATTTGTTGATACCTGTGTATTTAAAATTGAGGCTAGTTAACAGTCAAGACCCGAAGAAAAAAATTTCCCTGTACAACCCGAAGCCTGCAAAATGCGTTACAGTAAATTTTCGCAGGCTTGGGAAATATGCAAAATAGCACCAAACTTCAATGTTTTATAGTGTTTTGGAATCGTCAGAATGTCTACTTTAAGGAAAAAATATGCAAATTAGTGGATTTTTGGCGGGGCTCGGGGGAGGGGTGAACGAAAAATATTCGAGCAAAATGCGTTACAGTAAATTTGTAAAATTTATATCTTATGCAAAACATGACCAAAACTCAAAGTTTTATAGTGCTTTGGAAAGGTCTTCACATGAACTTTATGTTAAAAATATAAAAGACTACGTTTTCCATAAAGTTTTACTAAAAAGTTAAGTAAACATTTATTGTTCTATATACTAATATCAGTAAGAGAATAAAAACATGACTTTTCATTAGAAACATAATCATGCGACATATCTAACTTCTCCAAATTTCATGAATAGTCATTCTGCAACAAAATTGAACCGATTCAGCTGAACCGGTTCACCCAACCGGTTCAATAGTTGTACCGGTTGAACATTTCTGGCACAAAATGTATCATGCGACATGTCTAACTCTTTCAAATTGCCTGAAAAGTCATTCTGTAGCAAAATTGTACCGATTCAGCTGAACCGGTTTATCCAACCGGTTCGATAGTTGTACCGGTTGAACATTTCTGGCACAAAATGTAGCATGCGACATATCTAACTCTTTCAAATTGCCTGAAAAGTTATTCTGTAGCAAAATTGAACCGATTCAGCTGAACCGGTTCATCCAACCGGTTCGATAGTTGTACCGGTTGAACATTTCTGGCACAAAATGTAGCATGCGACATATCTAACTCTTTCAAATTGCCTGAAAAGTCATTATGTAGCAACATTGAACCGATTCAGCTGAACCGGTTCACCCAACCGGTTCGATAGTTGTACCGGTTGAACATTTCTGGCACAAAATGTAGCATGTGACATGTCTAACTCTTTCAAATTGCCTGAAAAGTCATTTTGTAACCAAATTGAACCGATTCAGTTGAACTGGTTCATCCAACCGGTTCAATAGTTGTACCGGTTGAACATTTCTGGCACAAAATGTAGAATGCGACATATCTAACTCTTTCAAATTGCCTGAAAAGTCATTTTGTAACATAATTGAACCGATTCAGCTGAACCGGTTCATCCAACCGGTTCAATAGTTGTACCGGTTGAACATTTCTGGCACAAAATGTAGCATGCGACATATCTAACTCTTTCAAATTGACTGAAAAGTCATTCTGTAACAAAATTGAACCAATTCAGCTGAACCGGTTCATCCAGCCGGTTCGATAGTTGTACCGGTTGAACATTTCTGGCACAACAAGTATCATGCGACATATCTAACTCTTTCAAATTGCCTGAAAAGTCATTCTTTGTTACAGAATTCGGCTGAACCGGTTCATCTTACCGGTTGAAAAGTCATGCTTCTTTAAATTCTTTAATTTTTTTTAAATTCTTTATATTCTCTAAATTCTTAAAATTCTTAAAATTCTTAAAATTCTAAAAAAATCTTAAAATTCTTAAAATTCTGAAAAAATCTTAAAATTCTTAAAATTCTTAAACTTTTTAAAATTCTTAAAATTCAAAAAATTCTTAAAATTCTTAAAATTCTTAAAATTCTTAAAATTCTTAAAATTTTAAAATTCTTAAAATTTTAAAATTTTAAAATTTTAAAATTTTAAAATTCTTAAAATTCTTAAAATTTTAAAATTCTTAAAATTCTTAAAATTTTAAAATTCTTAAAATTTTAAAATTCTTAAAATTTTAAAATTTTAAAATTTTAAAATTTTAAAATTTTAAAATTTTAAAATTCTTAAAATTTTAAAATTTTAAAATTTTAAAATTTTAAAATTTTAAAATTCTTAAAATTTTAAAATTTTAAAATTCTTAAAATTTTAAAATTTTAAAATTTTAAAATTTTAAAATTTTAAAATTCTTAAAATTTTAAAATTTTAAAATTCTTTAAATTCTTAAAATTCTTTAAATTTTAAAATTCTTTAAATTCTTTAAATTCTTTAAATTCTTTAAATTTTAAAATTTTAAAATTTTAAAATTCTTAAAATTTTAAAATTTTAAAATTTTAAAATTCTTAAAATTCTTAAAATTTTAAAATTTTAAAATTTTAAAATTTTAAAATTTTAAAATTTTAAAATTTTAAAATTTTAAAATTTTAAAATTTTAAAATTTTAAAATTCTTAAAATTATTAAAATTCTTAAAATTTTAAAATTCTTAAAATTTTAAAATTTTAAAATTCTTAAAATTTTAAAATTTTAAAATTTTAAAATTCTTAAAATTTTAAAATTCTTAAAATTTTAAAATTCTTAAAATTTTAAAATTCTTAAAATTTTAAAATTTTAAAATTTTAAAATTCTTAAAATTTTAAAATTTTAAAATTCTTAAAATTCTAAAATTTTAAAATTCTTAAAATTCTTAAAATTTTAAAATTTTAAAATTCTTAAAATTCTTAAAATTTTAAAATTTTAAAATTTTAAAATTTTAAAATTCTTAAAATTTTAAATTTTAAAATTTTAAAATTCTTAAAATTTTTAAATTCTTTAAATTTTAAATTCTTAAAATTTTATAATTTTAAAATTTTAAAATTTTAAAATTTTAAAATTTTAAAATTTTAAAATTTTAAAATTTTAAAATTTTAAAATTCTAAAATTTTAAAATTCTTAAAATTTTAAAATTTAAAATTTTAAAATTTTAAAATTTTAAAATTTTAAAATTTTAAAATTTTAAAATTTTAAAATTTTAAAATTTAAAATTTTAAAATTTTAAAATTTTAAAATTCTTAAAATTTTAAAATTTTAAAATTTTAAAATTTTAAAATTTTAAAATTTTAAAATTAAAATTTTAAAATTTTAAAATTTTAAAATTCTTAAAATTTTAAAATTCTTAAAATTTTAAAATTTAAAATTTTAAAATTTTAAAATTTTAAAATTTTAAAATTTTAAAATTTTAAAATTTTAAAATTTTAAAATTTTAAAATTTTAAAATTTTAAAATTCTTAAAATTTTAAAATTTTAAAATTTTAAAATTTTAAAATTCTTAAAATTCTTAAAATTTTAAAATTTTAAAATTCTTAAAATTTTAAAATTCTTAAAATTCTTAAAATTTTAAAATTCTTAAAATTTTAAAATTCTTAAAATTTTAAAATTTTAAAATTTTAAAATTCTTAAAATTTTAAAATTCTTAAAATTTTAAAATTTTAAAATTCTTAAAATTTTAAAATTTTAAAATTTTAAAATTTTAAATTTTAAAATTTTAAAATTCTTAAAATTTTAAAATTTTAAAATTCTTAAAATTTTAAAATTTTAAAATTTTAAAATTTTAAAATTTTAAAATTTTAAAATTTTAAAATTTTAAAATTCTTAAAATTTTAAAATTTTAAAATTTTAAAATTTAAAATTCTTAAAATTTTAAAATTTTAAAATTCTTAAAATTTTAAAATTTTAAAATTTTAAAATTCTTAAAATTCTTAAATTCTTTAAATTTTTAAATTTTTAAATTCTTTAAATTCTTTTAAATTTTAAAATTTTAAAATTTTAAAATTCTTAAAATTTTAAAATTTTAAAATTTAAAATTTTAAAATTTTAAAATTTTAAAATTTTAAAATTCTTAAAATTTTAAAATTTTAAAATTCTTAAAATTCTTAAAATTTTAAAATTTTAAAATTTTAAAATTTAAAATTTTAAAATTCTTAAAATTTTAAAATTCTTAAAATTCTTAAAATTCTTAAAATTTTAAAATTTTAAAATTTTAAAATTTTAAAATTCTTAAAATTTTAAAATTTTAAAATTCTAAAATTCTTAAAATTCTTAAAATTTTAAAATTTTAAAATTCTTAAAATTTTAAAATTCTTAAAATTTTAAAATTTTAAAATTTTAAATTTTAAAATTCTTAAAATTTTAAAATTCTTTAAATTCTTAAAATTTAAAATTCTTAAAATTCTTTAAATTCTTTAAATTTTTAAATTCTTAAAATTTTTAAATTTTAAAATTTTAAAATTTTAAAATTCTTAAAATTCTTAAAATTTAAAATTCTTAAAATTCTTAAAATTTAAAATTAAAATTTTAAAATTCTTAAAAAAATTAAAATTTTAAAATTAAAATTTTAAAATTTTAAAATTCTTAAAATTTTAAAATTTTAAAATTTTAAAATTCTTAAAATTTTAAAATTTTAAAATTCTTAAAATTCTTTAAAATTTAAAATTTAAAAATTTTAAAATTTAAAATTCTAAAATTTTAAAATTCTAAAATTTTAAAATTTTAAAATTTTAAAATTCTTAAAATTTAAAATTCTTAAAATTTTTTAAAATTCTTAAAATTCTTAAAATTTAAAAATTTAAAATTTTAAAATTCTTAAAATTTAAAATTTTAAAATTCTTAAAATTTAAAATTTTAAAATTCTTAAAATTTTAAAATTAAAATTAAAATTTTAAATTTAAAATTTTAAAATTCTTAAAATTTTAAAATTTAAAATTTAAAATTCTTAAAATTTTAAAATTCTTAAAATTCTAAAAAAATTAAAATTTTAAAATTTTAAAATTCTTAAAAAAATTTAAAATTTTAAAATTCTTAAAATTCTTAAAATTTTAAAATTCTTAAAATTTTAAAATTTTAAAATTCTTAAAATTTTTTAAATTCTTTAAATTCTTAAATTCTTTAAATTCTTTAAATTCTTAAATTCTTAAATTCTTTAAATTCTTTAAATTCTTAAATTTTAAATTTTAAATTTTTAAATTTTTAAATTCTTAAAATTTTTTAAATTCTAAAATTCTTAAAATTCTTAAAATTCTTAAAATTTTAAAATTTAAAATTCTTAAAATTTTAAAATTTTAAAATTCTTAAAATTTTAAAATTTTAAAATTCTTAAAATTTTAAAATTTTAAAATTCTTAAAATTTTAAAATTTTAAAATTTTAAAATTTTTAAAATTTAAAATTTTAAAATTTTAAAATTTTAAAATTTTAAAATTTTAAAATTCTTAAAATTTTAAAATTCTTAAAATTCTTAAAATTTAAAATTCTTAAAATTTTAAAATTCTTAAAATTTTAAAATTTAAAATTTTAAAATTTTAAAATTCTTAAAATTTTAAAATTCTTAAAATTCTTAAAATTTTAAAATTTTAAAATTTTAAAATTTTAAAATTTTAAAATTTTAAAATTTTAAAATTCTTAAAATTTTAAAATTTAAAATTCTTAAAATTCTTAAAATTCTTTCAATTCTTTAAATTCTTTAAATTCTTTAAATTCTTTAAATTCTTTAAATTTTTAAATTTTTAAATTCTTTAAATTCTTAAAATTTTAAAATTTTAAAATTTTAAAATTTTAAAATTTTAAAATTCTTAAAATTTTAAAATTTTAAAATTCCTAAAATTCCTAAAATTTAAAATTTTAAAATTTTAAAATTTTAAAATTTAAAATTTTAAAATTTTAAAATTCTTAAAATTCTTAAAATTTTAAAATTCTAAAATTCTTAAAATTTTAAAATTTTAAAATTTTAAAATTCTTAAAATTTTAAAATTTTAAAATTTTAAAATTTTAAAATTTTAAAATTTTAAAATTTTAAAATTTTAAAATTTTAAAATTCTTAAAATTTTAAAATTTTAAAATTTTAAAATTTTAAAATTTTAAAATTTTAAAATTTTAAAATTTTAAAATTTTAAAATTCTTAAAATTTTAAAATTTTAAAATTTTAAAATTCTTAAAATTTTAAAATTCTTAAAATTTTAAAATTTTAAAATTTTAAAATTTTAAAATTCTTAAAATTTTAAAATTCTTAAAATTTTAAAATTTTAAAATTTTAAAATTTTAAATTTTAAATTTTAAAATTTTAAAATTTTAAAATTTTAAAATTCTTAAAATTTTAAAATTCTAAAATTCTTAAAATTTTAAAATTCTTAAAATTTAAAATTTTAAAAT
This sequence comes from Culex quinquefasciatus, assembly GCF_015732765.1. NCBI lineage: Eukaryota > Metazoa > Arthropoda > Insecta > Diptera > Culicidae > Culex > Culex quinquefasciatus. Next base: position 160,987,231 of record NC_051862.1, read on the forward strand.
TCTTAAAATTTTAAAATTTTAAAATTTTAAAATTTTAAAATTTTAAAATTTTAAAATTTTAAAATTTTAAAATTCTTAAAATTCTTAAAATTTTAAAATTTTAAAATTTTAAAATTTTAAAATTCTTAAAATTCTTAAAATTTTAAAATTTTAAAATTTTAAAATTTTAAATTTTTAAAATTTTAAAATTTTAAAATTTTAAAATTCTTAAAATTTAAAATTTTAAAATTTTAAAATTTTAAAATTTTAAAATTCTTAAAATTTTAAAATTCTTAAAATTTTAAAATTCTTAAAATTTTAAAATTCTTAAAATTTTAAAATTTTAAAATTTTAAAATTTTAAAATTTTAAAATTTTAGAATTTTAAAATTTTAAAATTATTTAAATTCTTAAAATTTTAAAATTCTTTAAATTCTTTAAATTCTTTAAATTCTTTAAATTCTTTAAATTCTTTAAATTCTTTAAATTCTTTAAATTCTTTAAATTTTTAAATTCTTTAAATTCTTTAAATTCTTTAAATTCTTTAAATTCTTTAAATTCTTTCTTAAAATTTAAAATTTTAAAATTCTTAAAATTCTTAAAATTTTAAAATTTTAAAATTTTAAAATTCTTAAAATTCTTAAAATTTTAAAATTTTAAAATTTTAAAATTTTAAAATTTAAAATTCTTAAAATTTTAAAATTCTTAAAATTTTAAAATTCTTAAAATTTTAAAATTTTAAAATTTTAAAATTCTTAAAATTTTAAAATTCTTAAAATTTTAAAATTTTAAAATTTTAAAATTCTTAAAATTTTAAAATTTTAAAATTCTTAAAATTCTTAAAATTCTTAAAATTTTAAAATTTTAAAATTTTAAAATTTTAAAATTCCTAAAATTTTAAAATTCTTAAAATTTTAAAATTCTTAAAATTCTTAAAATTTTAAAATTTTAAAATTTTAAAATTTTAAAATTTTAAAATTTTAAAATTTTAAAATTTTAAAATTTTAAAATTTTAAAATTTTAAAATTTTAAAATTCTTAAAATTTTAAAATTTTAAAATTCTTAAAATTCTTAAAATTCTTAAAATTCTTAAAATTCTTGAAAATTCTTAAAATTCTTAATTTTTTTCAAATTCTTTAAATTCTTTAAATTCTTTAAATTCTTTAAATTCTTTAAATTCTTAAAATTCTTTAAATTCTTTAAATTCTTTAAATTCTTTAAATTCATTAAATTCTTGAAATTCTTTAAATTCTTTAAATTCTTTAAATTCTTTAAATTCTTTAAATTTTTTAAATTCTTTAAATTCTTTAAATTCTTTAAATTCTTTAAATTCTTTAAATTCTTTAAATTCTTTAAATTCTTTAAATTCTTTAAATTCTTTAAATTCTTTAAATTCTTTAAATTCTTTAAATTCTTTAAATTCTTTAAATTCTTTAAATTCTTTAAATTCTTTAAATTCTTTAAATTCTTTAAATTCTTTAAATTCTTTAAATTCTTTAAATTCTTTAAATTCTTTAAATTCTCAAAATTCTTTAAATTCTTTAAATTCTTTAAATTCTTTAAATTCTTTAAATTCTTTAAATTCTTTAAATTCTTTAAATTCTTTAAATTCTTTAAATTCTTTAAATTCTTTAAATTCTTTAAATTCTTTAAATTCTTTAAATTCTTTAAATTCTTTAAATTCTTTAAATTCTTTAAATTCTTTAAATTCTTTAAATTCTTTAAATTCTTTAAATTCTTTAAATTCTTTAAATTCTTTAAATTCTTTAAATTTTTTAAATTCCTTAAATTCTTTAAATTCTTTAAATTCTTTGAATTCTTTAAATTCTTTAAATTCTTTAAAATCTTTAAATTCTTTGAATTCTTTAAATTCTTGATTTTTTTTAAATTCTTTAAATTAGATTTGATGAACCGGTTCAGCTGAATCGGTTCAATTTTGTTACAGAATGACTTTTCAGTCAATTTGAAAGAGTTAGATATGTCGCATGCTACATTTTGTGCCAGAAATGTTCAACCGGTACAACTATCGAACCGGTTCTGCTGAATCGGTTCAATTTTGTTACAGAATGACTTTTCAGGCAATTTGAAAGAGTTAGACATGTCACATGATTCATTTTGTGCCAGAAATGTTCAACCGGTAAAACTATTGAACCGGTTGGGTGAACCGGTTAAACTGAATCGGTTCAATTTTGTTACAGAATGACTTTTCAGGCAATTTGAAAGAGTTAGACATGTCACATAATACATTTTGTGCCAAAAAAGTTTAACCGGTACAACTATTGATCCGGTTGGGTGAACCGGTTCAGTTGAATCGGTTCAATTTTGTTACAGAATGACTTTTCAGGCAATTTGAAAGAGTTAGACATGTCACATGCTACATTTTGTTCCAGAAATGTTCAACCGGTACAACTATCGAACCGGTTGGATGAACATGTTCAGCTGAATCGGTTCAATTTTGCTACATAATGACTTTTCAGGCAATTTGAAAGAGTTAGACATGTCGCATGATACATTTTGTGCCAGAAATGTTCAACCGGTACAACTATTGAACCGGTTGGGTGAACCGGTTCAGCTGAATCGGTTCAATTTTGCTACAGAATGACTTTTCAGGCAATTTGAAAGAGTTAGACATGTCGCATGATACATTTTGTGCCAGAAATGTTCAACCGGTACAACTATTGAACCGGTTGGGTGAACCGGTTCAGCTGAATCGGTTCAATTTTGTTGCAGAATGACTATTCATGAAATTTGGAGAAGTTAGATATGTCGCATGATTATGTTTCTAATGAAAAGTCATGTTTTTACTCTCTTACTGATATTAGTATATGGAACAATAAATGTTTACTTAACTTTTTTAGTAAAACTTTATGGAAAACGTAGTCTTTTTATATTTTTAACATAAAGTTCATGTGTAGACCTTTCCAAAGCACTATAAAACTTTGAGTTTTGGTCATGTTTTGCATAAGATATAAATTTTACAAATTTACTGTAACGCATTTTGCTCGGATATTTTTTCGTTCACCCCCTCCCCCCCGAGCCCCGCCCAAAAATCCACTAATTTGCATATTTTTTCCTTAAAGTAGACATTCTGACGATTCCAAAACACTATAGAACATTGAAGTTTGGTGCTATTTTGCATATTTCCCAAGCCTGCGAAAATTTACTGTAACGCATTTTGCAGGCTTCGGGTTTTGACTGTTAAAAAAATCTTTGCTTTGGAAGTTGGTATCCCATCGAAAAAACTTATTTATAATTAGATTTGCATTTTAAAATGAAAAAAGATTTGTGTGCTCAATTTCCTACCATTTTCCTTTTTAGACTTTGTTGATCGGACAGCTGGTTTCAGAAATTTTTATTTAAAGTTTTAATTTTCTGAATAGTGGATTTTTTACAATGTCCGCTAATTAGATATCTTGGCAACTATTGGTTTGATTTTCAAAGTAAAACAATGAAGATTATGTAAAATTTTCAACTCTTTTGAAAAATCAATTCAATTTTTTTTCAAAATTTCCAAAAAGAGCTTAAATGTATGCTTGCTTGTACTTAGTTGCTGGGATTGCTATCTAGATAAAACACACGGGCATCGAAATGTTAAGCTTGACTTGAACGTTTTAAAACTTTTTGGTTTATTGGAAAGAATTTTTTAAATTACGAATTTGCAAATTTAAAATCATTTTGAAATTTGGAAATGGATTAAAAAAATGGCAAGAAATTGAAAAATAGGGACTAATCTGGTGACACTGAGAAAACCATCGCCACTGTTCACAATATTTAAAGTTGAGGAGGCTATATCTCAACAAACAGTAGTCCGATCAATAAAGTCTTAACAATTTCCCTTGGAAAAATTTTGTTCAGCTCTTTTTTTCGAAAATATCAACCAAAAAATTCATATATCTTAAAACGTTGCACTTTGTGAAGCAATTTGTCAAGTAGTTTTGATTGGAAATTTAATGTAATTTGTAAGAGCACGCTATTTTTTTTTTTTTTTGCAAAAAATATCATTCAATCCAAGATTTTCACTATCCTAAACTCTAGCGCAAAATATACCTTTTTCGTCCGCTAAAGATATAAAAAAATCTGGAATACCAAAATATATGTAACTTTGGAATTCTTCTTTTGAAGTGAATTTAACTCTTGATCAGATTTTTTTTCGTTTGCCTCTTTTTCTGAACAGTCCTTATCATAACTTTCAACTTTGTCCTGAACACCAAGTTAAAGATTTTCGAATACTCACATCACGGCGTGGCTGAAGCAGAATATTATGAACAGAGATATCCCATCGGAGATTTCTACGTAGAATGTTGTGTTCCACCGGCCTGAATCAGAATCTGTATAAATTAAAATAGTCTATCAGTGAAAATTGCGTTTTTCAAAATTTAAAGGTTTTTGAAATTTTGCACGGATTTATATCTAACCTGGCCTTATAGGTGGATCGATCTTTATAAATATTTGTTTCAACAGATTTGTAGAGAAATCTCTTTCATTTCAAACCCTTTTTGAAATTTGTAAATCCGTTTTGATTGACAACAGATATTCCACTATAAAGACAATCTTTCATATCGACGTTCATATCGACAACCAAAATCGCGTTTTAACCCGAGCAGGGGTAAATAACACGGGAATACCAAATTTTGGTATTACTTGAGCAAATAACAGCGACCAAAATGTTGCCCAGTAATAGATGGTAAAATACCATGAAATCATACCAAAGTCTTGTATGTGGAATGGCACAACAATACCAAACCATGTTATTCCAAGGGTAAAATAATACCTCAAAATAGAACCATTTCAATACCAAGTTGATGTTGAAAAGATCCATATGCAACAGCCAAATCTACTCACCTGATGATGCCATGTTATTCTAAGTGATATTCTTCACCACACCGAATGCATTTGTCATTGATGAACGGCCTGTGCATGAAGTTCTTGACGATTCTGAAAAATAACAGGATTGAAAAATAAGTGTTATTAAAATAAAACTGGATTGAAATTCACCAAAATTCAATAATCTTTCGATTGACTCGTTTTCAAAGTATTTGGTTTTTTTTCAAGTCATTTTAGCGCAAAATGTATTATCTTGTCCAAATTGGTAAAAAATGCCATAAACTGAAATAAAAAAAAGTACCAAATTCCTAAATTCTAGGAATTTTGCCTCCTTTCCTTAATAAGTAATCCAAAAAACCCGATTACTAAATAAGGAAAAGTGGCAAAATTCCTAGAATTTAGGAATTTGGTACTTTTTTTAATTTCAGTGTAGTTTCAGAGAAAATTGATGAAACCTTTCAATACCAAAATAATACCAAAATGTGCCATCCTGACTTAGAAAATTTTCCACAATTTCAAGTCATTTCTGTAGGGGGTATATCAACAATGTTTAAAATCAAGTTTGAAATTTCCGGTTTTCAATGAAAGCATTCGCTTTGAGACATCATTTTAGTGCAAAATTAATTATTTTGTCCAAATTGGTCAAAATTTTCCCATAGTTTCAGAGGAATTTGATAAAACACTTTAATACCAAAATAATACCAAAATGTGCCATCCTGACTTAGAAAATGTTCCACAATTTCTAGTCATTTCTGTAGGGGGTATATCAAAAATGTTTAAAATCAAGTTTGAAATTTCCGATTTTTGAATGAAAGCATTCGCTTTCAGACATAATTTTAGCGCAAAATTAATTATTTTGTCAAAATTGGTCAAAATTTTCCCATAGTTTCAGAGGAATTTGATAAAACACTTTAATACCAAAAGAATACCAATATGTGTTCGACCATTGACAAATTCTGCAATTTTGCAATATCAAAACAATGCCTTAAATAGGTATGATACCACATTTTGCTCTTGCATAATCCTCAAGACATAGATCTAGGGTTTTTTCTCAAAATTTATTTTCCCTAAAAGAGCACTCAGCTAGCAAAATCTAAACGTAGAAATATGTACTCTCCCTGCAAAGGCTTATGAATTGATCTCAGTTGAAAGGTTCTCCAAATCTCTGAATTGCAAATGTAACATCCTGGAACAGAACTGCTAAATTCTAATAAAAACACAAATCGAAAAAAAAACATAATCCTCAAGACAAAGGAGAATGGGCGAATTTCGTCCAAGGATGTACACGAACGGGACCAACTTTTTTCGAAAGATCTCGCCGAGACATGAAAAAAAGTCTTCTGGACCAACTCTCTAAACCCCGGGGTTCAAAAGTTACATGCTGTTGAAGTTTGAGCATTTTGAGTAAAATATACAAAAATCGGATTTTTGCTATTTCTAAAATCATTTACAAAATCTCTGTTTCATTATGGATTCCGATTTTTTTGACTTCATTCGACGCGTATCAGCAAAAACTATGAATTCTGATATATCTTAGCATGATTGAAACATGATTTCACTTGTTTTTATCCGTTTGAACCGTTTGTGCAAGAGGCATCCCATAGAAACAAGTCGAAACTTCAAGGTTTTGAAACCGGATCCGACCCAGACTGCTTCAGTGAGTATGAAAGGCTTCAGTGCAATGTTGTAACAACTTATTGGGATGGTCTGAGTCATCCGAGAACTCCTTGGAGTTAAGACCGGTGAGTCTACCGCCGTAACAGCAAGATGTCGGCGGTTTTGACCACTGATCATACCCGCATAGCTTCAGTGAGTGTGGTAGACTACTTTGCTAATGTGTTAGGATGTCCTGGGTCATCCAAGGACTCCCTGGAGTTATGATCTGTGGAGCTACAGCCTTAACAAGCAAGAGGTCGACGGTGTTTGACCCCGGAACATACCCGCATAGCTTCAGTCAGTATGGTAGACTGCTTTGTTAATGTCTTTAGTCATCCTAGGACTCCCTGGAGTTATGATCTGTAGGTCTACGGCTGTTACAAGGACTCCCTGGAATGGTCCAGAACATTCCAACATAACAGCAATACAGTCTGCCATACTCACTGAATCTTTGCGGTTATGATGCGCGGTTAAAAATCGTCGACCTTTTTCTTGTTACAGTGACCCAAATATCTTAACTCCAGGGAGTCCTAGGATGACCAAAGACATCTTAACACATTAAGAAAGCAGTCTACTATACTGACTGAAGCTATGCGGGTATGTTCCGGGGTCAAACACCGTCGACCTCTTGCTTGTTACGGCTGTAGCTCCACAGATCTTAACTCCAGGGATTCCTAGGAGAACCCAGGACACTCCAACACATCAGCATAGTAGGCTACCATACTCACTGAAGCCATGCGGGTATGATCAGTGGTCAAAAACCGCCGACATCTTGCTTGTTACGGCGGTAGACTCGCCAGTCTTAACTCCAAGGAGTTCTCGGATGACTCAGACCATCCCAATAAGTTGTTACAACATTACACTGAAGCCTTCCATACTCACTGAAGCAGTCTGGGTCGGATCCGGTTTCAATACCTTGAAGTTTCAACTTTTTTCTATGGGATGCCTCTTGTAGAAACGGTTCAAACGTATAAAAACAAGAGAAATCATGTTTCAATCATGCTAAGACATATTAGAACTCATAGTTTTTGCTGATACGCGTCGAATGAAGTCAAGATGAGCAAAATCCATAATAAAATGGAGATTTCATAAATGATTTTAGAATTAGCAAAAATACGATTTTTTGTACATTTTTACCCAAAATGCTCAAACTTCAACAACTTGTAACTTTTGAACCCCGGGGTTTAGAGAGTTGGTCCGGAAGACTTTTTTTCATGTCTCGGCGAGATCTTTCGAAAAAAGTTGGTCCCGTTCGTGTACATCCTTGGACCAGTTCCCATACAAATTTGCCCATTCTCCTTTTGAAGGGTCCAGGAATACCAAAATTTGGTATTGATACCAGAGAAAGGTATTATTACGCATTTCCCTTGTTATTTACCCATGCTCGGGAATTGACCTTGAATAAACATAAACGAATGCACGCAATGTAAACAATAACAAACACGTTTTGTTTGGCTTACCATTATGTGCATTGCCCCGAAGTTTGGTTGAAGTTGGTTGTTGGAGTCCCGAGTTATAAAATTTTAACCAATTTTACAAATGTTTACGGTAGTCTAACTTGTACGTGCATCAAACACGTTCTGACCTGAAATTCCTTTGCCCAGTTGTCGCACTTACATCAATTTTCAGGGAGTGACACGATAGCACGACAAGATTGAAACTACTTTCATATGTAGAGTGACAAAAATGCACGGAGTTTTTTTCGGATTTCGTTGAATGTCTCAGAAATCGAATTTTGGGGTTCTGTGAAGGTCAAAAGGTGAGGCATTAAGAGCTGCACAAAATGGCGTTCTTAACTCAATTTTGCCCAAAATGCACGTGCGACAAGTTAGCACGACGGCGACGATATGCGAACTTCATTTGACCTTGAACCTCATATATGTCATTGTAAAATCTGTCTGAATATGGTTGTGTCAAAAATGGAATACCTTTTGACAATCAAATCGGATTTACAAAGTTCAAAAAGGGTTTTAAAGGTAAGGTTTCTACAAATTTGTTAACACTGGAACGCCCAACGCACGTCCAACTTACACGGACGCCCAAGCCTCCAAAAAAAGTTGGACCGGTAACTTCAACTCGCTGGTTCTCGAGCATTACTCAACCAATCGGGATGATTCTTGTTTCCAGTGATTTGTAAGAATGTCTAGATGATCCTAAAATTTTGCAGAACTTGATTTGATGGAATCTGTAATTTCTGCGACCAAAAACATCGTTCCACCTTTTTTCAAAATGACTGCCTCCGCAGAATTTTTGGCGATTTTTTTTTTTACACGCGAAAAAAAAAGTTGGAACGATGTTTTTGATCGCAAAAATTACAGATTTGATCAAATTAAGTTCTGTAAAGTTCTAGAATCATCTAGACATCCTAACAAATTACTGGAAAGAAGAATCGTCCCGATTGGTTGAGTAATGCCCGAGAACAATTGAGTTGAAGTTACCGTTCCAACTTTTGTGTGGGCGTTGGAATGTTAACAAATATATTTTTTTTAGGATCAATCCGCCTAGCAAATCTGGTCAATTAAAAATCCGTACCAAAAATTAAAAATCTATAATTTTTGAAAAACGCAATTTTCATCCATAGATCATTTTGATTTGTACAGATACTGATTCATGCCAGTACAACACAACTACAGTATGTCAGTGTATGACCAGCCCGCAAAATTGTGTGAAGACTAAAATGGAAAGTTTGTTGTTGCAAAAAATAAATAAAATAAAATTTAAAATTCTGCTCTTTTTTGGTAAAACAAAACTTCACGTTAACTCAGTACGTTGAACTGTTTCCACCCCCTCCACCATCTTGTGTCACATTTTCCGGCAATAACACTTTCTCATATGCACATTTAACGTGTTCTGGCCCTCGTGGGTGCCGTGCTGTCAGCCAGCTCAATTCATACCTGTATCAAGTTGGTGCAACATTTTTTCTCACACGACCTGGCAATAATTCAAACTTTTAATCGTGACATGACTGCATGCTCCGCTGCAGTTTCGATTCTGGGGCTCGTCGTCGTGACATGCGGTGCAGCCCGGGCTTTCGAGCCAGTATTGCTATCTCTAGCTTGTTTTAATTGCATTAGTGGCTTAAGTGGGTAATTTTCAGTGTTTATTGTGTTTGGTGATAAAATCGTTTTGCCGACTGGAATGGTTTGGTGTGACGATAGACAATTTGTAACGAATTTATTGAATGTTTCGCCCTCCTATATGGGTCGGTTATGCTAATCGTCTGACACTTCAGGAACTCTTGCGTCGAGATGAATGGGCCACGTAGGGCACACGTCACGCACCCATACATCAGGCCGGCAGACCTGCTCGATTTCGTGACAAGTCGCTTGTGCGCCGCCGTCACGGAATGTCAGTGCGGGGTCCCAAAGTATCCGTCCACATGCACCGGCAGCAGCAGCCCAACGCGGCCAAAGCTGTCAGTTTTGCGATGACTGACTGTGGCGGGTGAGTTTTTTCCCATATTGAGTTTCTTTAGGGTACGATATGATACATGAAATCATGCATAATTGTGTACTAGGCTGATTCAAAATCTAACTAGATAGTTCAAAATCTTACCTACATTTTGTCATTCGTCAGTTATCAACACTTAAGTTATTTTGAGAAATTTCATGTTAATTTATGTTTGTCCTTTTGGACCATTACCACTTACTTTGAGCGGATCCTAGAATAAATTCTAGGGCAGACATTCTTTGATCAGACAATACAAGCATGGCCAGACCTACTACGTAAAATTTAACGCAGGGATAATTTATTGAACATTCACAGTTACATGCATTGGGCGAATCCAAGATCTGTTTAAACATCAACTACAAGAAGCCTAGAGGAATGAGATTTCATGACGATCTCCCCATGTAGAATCAAAAGCTGATTCTGTCTAGACCTGCAAGGTATGGTGCACCAGAGTGAGATGCAGGCTTTTCAGGCACTGCGCGTTCAAGGCATCGGGAATGATCTACGAGACGTTTGGGGGCGAAAAGGTCTTTGAATCCGGTGGAATTGAGAGCAAGGTTTTTGATTTGCATATCGCACGAAATGGACTTGTATTAAAATGGCAATTTTACGTTTGCCGACCTGCTATCAAACTCTAGAATTCTCTCGGATATTGATTGATGCAGAAGCATTGGCTTCATTCGTATCTCAAGTCCCCACAACCACAGGTGTTCCTGCTGTATTCCAGCTGAAATTTCAATCAACTCACAGGTTAATCGAAAAATCCAACAAATTTTCCTTCCATTCCAGACAATGACGATGAAGGCATCGAGCACGACTCCGAGGAACCGGTGACGGACGAGGACGAGGCGGTCGTGGCTGACCACGTGGATGAGGAGTACGACGAGGACGAGGGAGCGGACGGGAACGGCGGCGAGGACGAAGATCACCGGCATCACCAGCACTACCACTACCCGCGGCTCGGCCATCATCACCACCACCACCATCATCATCATTGTAATGGGGATGACGGCACGGGTCGGAGCAAATCACATCACGAAACCAAAGAACTGGATCACGTACTGGCGGTAAGTGTGGCGGCGATGATTGCAAGTGTGTGGTTGGGAATGACTTCTTGTGATGTGGACCGACGTCGGGATGTAACGAAAGGAGTGGTTATTAATCTCAATTTATTGGTGATTTCGTATTGTGGGTTTGAGTGGAGAAATTTCATGTAGGAAAGACCGCAAAGGGGCATGACTTGCCTTAGGTTATCTGGGATAACTTCAATTTCTGGGTAAATTGTAACATAATACATTTTTGGGGACTAATTGGATTTCAAATCAATCTCACCTTATTTCAACGAAAAACTGTCACTGACGCAAATCAAAGGTGCATCCAGATCGTCGCATCTGAAGGTTACTGGGAGGTCCACACTACCAACTTGGTCATCTTCCGGTGAGCAATTCCACCCCCAACAAGCCAAGCCCGCCTAATTGCCACTTAGCTCAGGTCATGTCAAGATTCAAGGACTGTCCGCAATTTCGCGTGAACTGACTCGCGTGTCATTTGAAACGGTAATTTTTCAATTTAACACGGAAGGAATATTTATCGCAAAAATAGAAAAAAACATCAGATGAGTCAAATGAATCAAATTAATCAAATTATTAAAATGTATCTTAAATAACTCAAATGATTCAAATGATTCAAATGATTCAAATGATTCAAATGATTCAACTGATTCAAATGATTCAAATGATTCAGATGATTCAAATGATTCCAATGGTTCCAATGATTCAAATGATTCAAATGATTCCAATGATTCAAATGATTCAAATGATTCAAATGATTCAAATGATTCAAATGATTCAAATGATTCAAATGATTCAAATGATTCAAATGATTCAAATGATTCAAATGATTCAAATGATTCGAATGATTCAAATGATTCAAATGATTCAAATGATTCAAATGATTCAAATGATTCAAATGATTCAAATGATTCAAATGATTCAAATGATTCAAATGATTCAAATGATTCAAATGATTCAAATGATTCAAATGATTCAAATGATTCAAATGATTCAAATGAATCAAATGAATCAAATGAATCAAATGAATCAAATGAATCAAATTAATCAAATGAATCAAATGAATCAAACAAATCAAATGAATCAAATGATTCTAATGGTTCAAATGATTCAAATGATTCAAATGATTCAAATGATTCAAATGATTCAAATGATTCAAATGATTCAAATGATTCAAATGATTCAAATGATTCAAATGATTCAAATGATTCAAATGATTCAAATGATTCAAATGATTCAAATGATTCAAATGATTCAAATGATTCAAATGATTCAAATGATTCAAATGATTCAAATGATTCAAATGATTCAAATGATTCAAATGATTCAAATGATTCAAATGATTCAAATGATTCAAATGATTCAAATGATTAAAATGATTCAAATGATTCAAATGATTCAAATGATTCAAATGATTCAAATGATTCAAATGATTCAAATGATTCAAATGATTCAAATGATTCGAATGATTCAAATGATTCAAATGATTCAAATGATTCAAATGAATCAAATGAATCAAATGAATCAAATGAATCAAATTAATCAAATGAATCAAATGAATCAAACAAATCAAATGAATCAAATGATTCTAATGGTTCAAATGATTCAAAAGATTCAAATGATTCAAATGATTCAAATGATTCAAATGATTCAAATGATTCAAATGATTCAAATGATTCAAATGATTCAAATGATTCAAATGATTCAAATGATTCAAATGATTCAAATGATTCAAATGATTCAAATGATTCAAATGATTCAAATGATTCAAATGATTCAAATGATTCAAATGATTCAAATGATTCAAATGATTCAAATGATTCAAATGATTCAAATGATTCAAATGATTCAAATGATTCAAATGATTCAAATGATTCAAATGATTCAAATGATTCAAATGATTCAAATGATTCAAATGATTCAAATGAATCAAATGAATCAAATGAATCAAATGAATCAAATTAATCAAATGAATCAAATGAATCAAACAAATCAAATGAATCAAATGATTCTAATGGTTCAAATGATTCAAAAGATTCAAATGATTCAAATGATTCAAATGATTCAAATGATTCAAATGATTCAAATGATTCAAATGATTCAAATGATTCAAATGATTCAAATGATTCAAATGATTCAAATGATTCAAATGATTCAAATGAATCAAATGAATCAAATGAATCAAATGAATCAAATGAATCAAATTAATCAAATGAATCAAATGAATCAAACAAATCAAATGAATCAAATGATTCTAATGGTTCAAATGATTCAAAAGATTCAAATGATTCAAATGATTCAAATGATTCAAATGATTCAAATGATTCAAATGATTCAAATGATTCAAATGATTCAAATGATTCAAATGATTCAAATGATTCAAATGATTCAAATGATTCAAATGATTCAAATGATTCAAATGATTCAAATGATTCAAATGATTCAAATGATTCAAATGATTCAAATGATTCAAATGATTCAAATGATTCAAATGATTCAAATGATTCAAATGATTCAAATGATTCAAATGATTCAAATTAATCAAATGATTCAAATGAATTGACGAATCTTTCCGTGCATCAAGCAACGGAATTGGTTTAATAAAATGGCATGTAGTTTAACAAGTGGGTGGTCCCAGACGGACAAAACAATGAATTTTTAGTAGCCATATATGCTGAAAGGTACATGATTTGATTGTAAAACGAGGAAATGAGTCAATCTTGGGGCGCTTTTTCCCACACAAGATGTCTGACGAGAAATGGGCGATTATTAACGCTCTGACCTTGATGTCGAATAATGGGGTACCGTTCAGGCCAAATTACGGGGTTTAATTGATTTATTTTCGACGCCCGGGGGAGACAACAAACTCTGCCCGGAATCCTGTTGACTGATTCACTTTTGGGAACCGCCCGGTTCCAATCGGATTGATTTATGGCCATATCCGACAATTTCGATTTATTATTGGTCAACGCCGCGTGGCGTCGTTTCATCCAGCGGAATATCCAGTTCCTCTCGATAAGATTGGTTGTGGCCCTTTTCGGAAAACTTCCCACGGCCATGAAGAATCGCTAATAACAGAAAACAGATCACTGTGCCACTGGGGTGGCCATGGATGCACCTCACTCCGGGGGAGGCTGATCATAATTTTCTCCACCCAAAAAAAAAGCAAACGTAATTATTGCCAGATTTTTCTCTCACCTGGAAAGTGAAACCACCGAACAGGTCGATCGACATTGTAGTTTGGAGGAAAATAAACAATCCCCTGCTGCTGCCGCTCTCTTCATCACCGCAACGCAGCGCACTTCCGAATCTGCTAGAAGGTTGAACATTTCTCTCAGCATCCAGACAATCATAATTGATGCACAAACCGCCCAGCGGGAAATCCGCTCTCTCAACGGTCCATCCACCGAGGAAAGTGATGTTGTACATATCGGGCCATTTTCGGACTTTTCATTTTCAACTTGTTTAAGATTTTGGCGTGTTTCGGAGAAAGTTTACGACTTAATTATTCTTTCCTTCCTGTGCGGTGTCTGTACGCTCTGGTGCATTGTTCCGGAGTGTTTTGTGTTCGGCGAGAAGTTGTGAACTTGTTCTTTGGTGGTTTTGAGGGTTTACTGAGTGCATTTTGGGCCAAATTTAGTTAAGCACGTCATTTTGTGCAGCTTTTGGCCTTAAAAAAAGAAGTGGCGATCTGATCGTGCTATCTTGTCACACCCTGCAAGTGCGACAGCTAGCCAAAGGGAAACTAGGCAGAGCACGTTTTGTCACATGTAACTGCCCGACTAGTGTACACATTTTTAATTATAACTTGGAACTCCGAAAACCAAATTCAACCAAACTTTGGGACAATGCCTAAAACGTGTTTGTTGTTGTTAACATTGCGTGTTTTAACTTTTGTTTATACAAGGTCATACATTAAAACATGTTTAGTTAAAAATATTAGAATATGGTTTGTATTTTAATCCAAATATATGCATTTTTTACAAAGGGGTTGTTTGGTCATTGATTTAAACAAATATTTCTTCTTGTCTAGAGCGTCCAATTTCCCGGTGTTACAAAATTCCCGGGAAACGGGAAATTTTCAACAAATTTCCCGGGAAATCCCGGTAATTCCCGGGAAATTAGAAATGCAACGAAAATTATTCTAATCCCGTCTCTGTTTAATCTTTTGCAACGAAATTGTATAGAACAGCAACTATAATGGTCAAAATGAGTGTGAGGATCAATTAATGGCTTGCAGTCAAATAAAAAAATCAAACTTTGAGAAAATATATAAACTTTCTCATTTTTATGCCGTCTTTCAAATCGTCCCAAAAGAAAGAAATTATTGTTAGTATTTTTGTTGAAAAGGATTTTTTAAATCAAAGTGTTTTGTCAGTGAAAATCTATGCTCCACAACCATAGAATTGCTTATAAATTTGTCTCAGTGACCATAAAGTTAAAATTAAAAAAAAAAACAAAAAATTCAACTTGTGAATAAATAATTAATCATTGAATCTGCCTTAACAATCTAATTTCTAGCGCTTTTTAACTTGAAACACTATTTCATGAAAACACAACTCAAAGTTTTCAAATATTTGGAGCGGATTTTTGAAATTTAGTTGCATTCGTTGGGTATATTTCATATGATACGAAGTTGTTTTTTAGTTGTTTTTCATGGTTTTATGGTATAATTTTAGTTATATGGTATTCTGCCTAATAAATCAATTAGATTAAAATAATTTCGGGTATTTAAAAGTTCAATTTCCATCCAACATGTTCAAGGTTAAAAAAAGTCAAACAAATCTAGCAAAACATTGTAATAGGGCCGAAGCCGAAGTGTAAACAAAGAGTCTATACTGCTCACGTCAGTTATTACAATGTTTTGTTAGAAATCTCAATGTTGATCTTGGCCGGAAGATGTAAATATCTTATTTTCAAATGATATTATAAAAAAACATTAAAAATGGTTGTCAAAATATAATAGTTTATTCCATAACAGTGTAAGTTTTGTTGTCAAACATATAAGCAAACAATATTCCTAGTGGTGAATGCTTCAGAAAATAAATATTATCTGAGTTAAACCTTGACATGAAATTTATAGACAAGTTGATTAGTTCAATATGAACAGAAGATGGAGCAAAAAAAATAACATCAGGTTCTCCAATTATTATTTTTTGTATAATTTCAAAACATAGGTGCCAAAAAGGTAGGAAAATGCTTGTATTTCGGGAATTCCTGAAATTTACAAATTTCCCGGGAAACGGAAATGTTTTTTCGGGAAATCCGGGAATTCCCGGGAGACTTCAGACTTCAGTTATTATCTTTTATAAAATGTTATGTTTTTTTATATCCTTATTATAATTTTGACCTTTTCCAATGAAATCTATTCTAACCGCTGCGTTACATAATGCGTTAATCCAATTACAGCCCGATCTGATTATCTTTGCTCTAGCTAGTGTGAAACGCGTTATTTAAAAGGAAACCAATCTTAGGGTTGAATTAAATCTCCAACAACACAAAAGGGCTCATCTCGTTACCGCGGAAGACCCGACCGCGTATACAATGATGAACAATGACTTTGGTTGCCCAATCCTATTCGGGAAGCAGATCAAACAAAACCACGTATTCTTTCGCTTCAAACGGCACTCGATGTATCCCTAGTGTCGAAAGGTAACCATGACGCGGTTCCATTTTTGGAGAAATTCGATTTCCAGTGCCCTCGAAACTCAAAAGGAACGCCTGACTTCTTGTCCTACAGCAGTTCCCAGAGGTTAGTCCCGCGCAAGTTAATAATTTGATTAACGAAGAGTAGCGAACAAATCTCCTTGGTCACGGCTCATTCTTCAGCTGTGAACTCTAAACATACACTCTAGAAGTCAGTTGTTGTGCGACTCCACAGGGACGGGTCAGTGAAGGAAAGCGAAAATATTTACACTTTGGAGTATCTCTCGGGGCTGAAGAGTACGATACACGGAGAATCATCTCAATATCCAGTTCGGGGATGGGCGGTGGGTGTTCGTGGTGGAGTCAAAACTTTTACTCCAGTTTGAACAAAAAAAGAGTTGTTATTGTTGGAAGAATATACGTGACCGGCCGGCACCAGACCATACGTGGGGGATTGGTTTCGGAAATCAGACGCGCGCGCGCGCGCTGAGGAAAACCTTCACTTTCGTTCGGACCAATTTCTTCGTTTGGGTATAGAGAATTCAGTGAGTCTCACCGGCTAATAACGTCTACTCCGAAATGAGCACCGAATGAGAGTGATGGCGAAAGTTTTTCTTCCCTTCCTCGCCCAGCCTGGCAGCCCGGGGTTCGTTCGTGTGCAATGTTTATGTATGTTTTAGAAGGTGATTAAACTCGAATCTTTTTGATTGGGTTATATTGTGGTATGTTTGAGCTTAAAGGTACTTAGGGAGTGCCAGAGGCTTGGAAGGAGGGGGAATAATTAAGATTTATGACCCTGGGAGAGGAGATCGGAGAGATCCCCATTGTGTCGTCGACAACTTTGTTGTTGTTCCTGAATGAGCTAGCATAACTCTTCGAGGGTAATATAGACATCAAGGAAGCATCACGGGTTGTTTGATGCTCTGATCGGTGTATCCGACATTTAAAATTAGTTCGTGAGTTGATATTTCATAAAGCTGTTAAAATAAGAGGGATGTGTACTTTTGTATATT